>NC_142121.1:28407500-29080000 GCF_056152115.1 Neolamprologus brichardi
TTTTCACAGGACTCTACACTATCCCGTCCTGTGAAAACATTCCTTTTCATAACTGTACAGTTAAAACCTTTTTAACCTGGAGCCACGCTAGCTCCCCCCCCCCCCCCCCCCCCCCACCCCACCTACCAGTCAAGGCTAGCTGTAGTTGAACATTAAAATGGCACTTGTAACTGTAAAGTACAGAGCCCCGCAAGGGACATGGGAGAAAAAAAAATTAAGACGGACTTTTGTGAGATCTCGCAAAACAAACTCGGGATCTCGCGAAAGTTTTGCGAGATCTCGCAATAGTTTTAGCCGCATTCTTCGGAGGCCACCAGCTTGAAGCTGACCGGGAGGTCGAGGCAGGATGTGCCGGGAAAGCGGTGTTCCTCCCGGCTGTAGTAGGTCTTGACCTCCCGTTAGCTTCGAGCTGGTGGGTGCCAGATCTCCGAAAACGTCGGAGCACTTTTGCAAATATGTGATGTCTTGTAAACCGAGCAGATAACTGACGTTTACACAACTACATTCACGCCTCAAAATATCCTAAAAACTTTTGTGAGATCCCGAGTTAGTTTTGCGAGATCTTGCAAAAGTTCATCGTAATTTTTTTTTCTCCCATGTCCCTTGCGGGACTCCGTAGTAAAGTAGTTATCTCCAAAAATGTCAAACTTTTAAAAACATATTATTAAGCAATAGGAATGCCAGTTTTAGATGCTTTATTTTCAGTTTTCGAGCAAACAAAGGAGCTTCACACTGCTTGTTGTTTCCCACAAGCCATCCATTTTTACACATAAATATAGACCCGAACATTTCCTCCTCACCAGGTTACCACAGAGGAAACAATATAGCAAAGTTAGGGTTACGCATTTCCCAGGAGCCACTGCCCAACTCTCTCCACATTTCTGTGGCATAGGTTTTAATTGTCTGGGCCTGGAGGAGTAGGCCCACCTCACAGGAAACCCACGAAATGAAATGTAAAATATTTGCTTTACCCCAAACAGGCCCCAGCCGAACAGCAGTGCACAGCAGTCCTGCTACCTCCGCACATAATGAATTCAGTCCAAAGTCAAGCATTGCAATGGGCTCAAATTTTCTTAAAAATAAAGTAAAAAATCAAGGCCTCCTTTATGTTCAGCTCTTGTTGTTTTTCGGCTGGAGGAACGCCACATTCTTCTCGCACAGCTATTTTTCCTTTACTTCAGTTTCTTTTTATCCTTGTGTGCCCACAACAGCTGCTCCCCTCCTCTGGGTGAGTGCGTCCTCTCTCATACAGACCTTAAGGCTCTCCCTGCATCAGCATAAACCTCATAATCACAACATGTCTGTCCACAGCATTCTTTACCAAAACCACACGTTCAGTGTTCACTCATGATGTCAAATGGCTGCAGCCTCCCTATGTAGCTGCAGTAAACTGGACTAAGAGCTAATTTATTGTTGAAAGTAACAGGTCAAGATTTGCGGTTGTCATAGATGATAGCAAAACATTTCACCAGGCTCATCTTTAGCCATGTTAATCATGTGACTCTCTCAGAAATATTGAGGCAACGTTTTGGTGGATTGCTATATCCCCAGAGGAAGTGTCCTGTGTTTTTTGTAATATAGTGCAATATGATCAAGGTGATAACAACTGTTAGCTTGCTAGCATCCCAAAATTAGCATCTGGTCCAGACAATGCTCCGCCTACAAGCTGCTGAGCTGCTGCAATGGAGTCCATCTATTACTTGTGGAATCAGTCCATGCATTTATGTTTTCTTGGGTTTCTGAATATTACAGGAGTGGGGACCTCGTAGTCACATTGCCACCGACAACACTGTATTGCACACATTTTGACACAATTGTATGAATATTTGTGAAGATTTAGGTGTTTCCTTACCTGTTAATAGTGAGATTAAATAACTTCAAACCATAGCTTTCTCCGTGCACTGAACCTATAACCTGTGTCTCTTTGCTTCTTTACTGTCTGTATATATGTGTCCACATGTTTTACTGTCTATGCTGTGTTCCTGGAAAAAGTCCTTCCTCTCCTCTTGTTTTTTGGCTGTATAGCCTGTGGTTTTTCCAACTCATAACTCTAACCCTCATCTTCTCTTTGGAGCTGATTTAGGAAGCAAAGCCAAGTGTTTGGGCTCAACCCCCTGAATCCCCCTCCCCATCCTATGTCTCCCCATTGCTCTGTTTTCCCTGTTTCTTTAAAACATTTTTCACTGCCTCCTCAAAGTGTTCCTAGAAATTATTCAGGTTCTGTGATATCCCCTCCCATATGTTTTGTTTTGGTGCTTTTGAACCGCTGGACTTGCCCTGTTCCCATTCCAACACCACCAGGGTCAGGGTTGCAATGAGTTGCAATGTGGCATTCAAAGCCTTACTGGATGGTATGTGGAGCCAAAGCTCATTGGATAAAACAGTTGCCTGGAGCCTCACACAAGGAAAAAACAATGATATGCTAACATGGGAGGTTAAAATAGAAACATGGGCAATGCAGGCAATGAGTTTGTGTCTTCATTGCATAAGTAAAAGTGTAATAAAATAAAAGTGACATTTAATCTTTTGAATGCAAAGATGTTGTCCCGAAGAGCTGTTTAGTATTCTTACTTGACCCAGAAGTCCACTCCACACCATTTGTTAAATCCATTTAGAGTCAAAAGCTTTTCTGACCCTGAATTTAAATCAGCCGGTCCCTGATCGAAGACATTCAAGGTCATCTTTCTGCATCTTGGCTTTGATTAACTGTCTGATCCAACAGTCCTCAAATGCCTGCAGATATGGCATGAATATTATATCTGAGCTTACCTTGTGGCATGTTGAGCAGTTTCCCCCACTCTGTACCGCTGAACTGTGGGAGTGATTGCCAGATAGTCCTCTACCGTCTGCTCTCAGCTAGTTCAGCCTGTCTGTCTCCTGAGAAGGCAGGGAGGTGCTGTCAGGGAGAGTGGCATGCCGCGGCTATTTGGTAAATGCCAACGTGCAGCCCTTGCCATAACAGAAGCTGGGTTTACTTGTGTGTAAAAGGGAGCAATGAGCAAGGAGGAGCTTGTGAACATGCCTCCTGTCCAACTAAACTGACAAGTGGGAGGCTAGACATAGACGATCACACCCACTCCTCCAGACAGCAGCCAATAGAAGTTCAGAGATGCAGCCGACTGGGAAAGACAGCTGCTCCTTTGGAACCCCGGTGACAACACGTCAAAGTATGGAGCTTCTGGTAAGAAATGAGAGAAAGTACTAGTCACCTTACTGTGTTACCATGTAGAGTCTCATAGACCTCCCTCTTTGAGAATGTGAAATTCTACCCAGTGTTATGTGATCTGTGGCCTCTATAATCTGGTAAACACTGGGCGAAGCACAGGGCTTGGTGGCATTCACGGGGGTTAAGTCTCTCAACGCATACCTCTCGTTCTGTAGGGATCCTCTTTCAGCCTGTTACTAGCATCTTCCCATGAGAATCACCATCACGCTGGGAAAATGGTAAACAGGCAGGTATTTGTACAACACTTTCGACACAGAGTGGCCCAGCAGAGCCCTTTTTCATCCCTTTATTTTAGTTAAGAGAGAAATACCAACATCTCAGTGACTGCTTAACTTTCATGGTCATCAGAGAATAAAAACTAGGACCACAGATGCTCCAAGAATTAATTCTTTCTGAGAAATATCGCAACATTTTCTAAATTCATATGGTATCCATAACCTCTATAACTATTTTATACCTATCCACTTGTAGTTCTGAGAAGATGCATTCTAAAGTGTTAACAGGGTTACAATTAGAGATGGCACGATACCACTTTTTTATGTCCGATACGGATATCATAAATTTGGATATCTGCCGATACCGATATGAATCCGATATAGTGTGTTTTTTAATCAATAAAACAGTTTTTTTAATATCTTGCTGCTTTTTGTATAAGTTCATACTCAAGTTAAAAAAAAAACAAAAACCACTAAAGCTATTCTGTTATACCTGTATGCAAAAAATACACTGCACCCAAAATATTTTATAGTTCAGCAATACTGATCAATCTAATGAACTTAAACCTACTCAATCATCCCTATTCTGGTATTTTAAAGAGTAAGCAACCTAACTAATAGGCTTCTAAAACTCCCAGCAAAAAAAAAATAAATAAAAAAATAGGAAACCACCCTCCACCTCATGATGCTTAATTGACATAATCAACTTTAATTTGATGCAGTGTGAAAAAAACTTAACAGTTACTATATACAGTAATGGACTTCTATACATTTTACATCAGATTAAAACTTTGGGTGTAAGATTCGGATAATTATTTATTAAAAGCTAGACATTTTAAATGAGAATAAGAAAGAAAAGTATATCTTTGTGCCCCCCTTTCCCTGTTAATGCCCTATCGGCCCCCCTGGCTAAACTTTGCTAGATCCGCCCCTGCATAGTTACCAGCCGTCAGCTACGTAGAAAAGGATCCTGGTGTAGAAAGTAATATTAAATAAATTCTAACAACAGATTATCAAGCTTAAACGTGCTGCTGTTGTTCAGCCGCTGGTTTCCTCTTTCTGGCGCAAAGTGAGCAATACACATTTGCTTTACTTCTCTCTTGGATAACTTCCTCGGAGATGAAATGCTAGCAAGGCTACAAATACACACAGCCGCTCTATCACTGCTGCTGTGACGTGCAACGGTTATGAGCCGAGTTATGCCATGTCGCAAGTTTTGTGAGGTGCTTTTTTGATATTTAATGGATCGATTACATTTTTTTTTATTTTTCTCCGATATCCGATCCAGTAATTTACGTCAGTATCAGACCAATACCGATAGGTAATATCGGATCGGTCCATCTCTAGTTACAATGCATTCTTATTCACCATAGGTATTTTGATTATGGGCTAGAAAGCTGTAACCATCCAAAGCAGACTTACTTGGAGCTACAACACTGTGATAGTATGTGCACCTGCCTGTATGATATCAACCTTGATTAAACAAAATAAGTGTTTTGTTCGCAATGTTGCAGAAAAGGATCCTTGACCCACAATCCCAAATTGAAACAGTGATTTCTCTGATTGGTGTTAATACTAATTTCGGCTAATATACCGATGGTAAACCCAGGAAATACACTAGAAACTGTCAACGTTGTAGAAAACACAAATATTTTTGAAAATCTATAAAAAAAAAAAGTATTTAAAACTAAAAATTATGTTGTTATTCATTAGGCAAATAAAAAAAACGAATTCCAACCACATTCAACCACAGAAAGGAAATAACTGCAATTTGTATTTGTAATTTAATCTAATCTAAAAATAATGATTTGCTTATTTTTTTTGTAAAATAGTGTTTTCCAGAGTACGGAGCCCCGCAGGGGACATGGGAGAAAAAAAAATTAAGACGGACTTTTGCGAGATCTCGCAAAAGTTGAATTCCAACAATGGCGGCAGCTACTTAGTTGTAATATTACTCTTTCTGGGTCACAAAATACACTTTTAAGATATTTTGAGGCGTGAATGTAGTTGTGTAAACGTCAGATACCTGCTCGGTTTACAAGACATCACATATTTGCAAAAGTGCTCCGACGTTTTCGGAGATCTGACACCCACTAGGTCGAAGCTAACGGGAGGTCGAGACCTACTACAGCCGGGAGGAACACTGCTTTCCCGGCACATCGTGCCTCGACCTCCCGGTCAGCTTCGAGCTGGCGGCCTCCGAAGAATGCGGCTCAAACTGAGTTTGCTTTGCGAGATCTCGCAAAAGTTTTTGCGAGATCTCGCAAAAGTCCGTCTTAATTTTTTTTTCTCCCATGTCCCCTGCGGGGCTCCGTACCAAAGCGATTTTAAGAAAATGAACGAAAATGTGTAGATTGAGTTGAAAGGGTTCTCATGTTTTGTCATTTTTCCAATCTCGTCATGTAGGAACGTGTTGGGTACCCGAACGCGTAAAATGTTGACGATTTGTCACCTAGCGAAAAATATTATGCTTAGGGAGTGAGAACGTGTTGAAATAAAGCCCAACAGTGCTGCTAGCATTGATGTCGACTGGTCATCTTTCTTTGCCTCTCATTCAGTTTATTGCGTTATGAAGTTATAAGCTTTAAGAGTTGCCCCTTTGTCTGTCAGTCAGTGAGATTATGCTGAGATTATTAGTCCTGAGCAAAATTAGTTAAATTTGTTGCAAAGAAGGAACTTATAGGCAAAGGAAGAGCAAAGTAAAGTAAATCTGTGTCCTCAGGCCAAGAAAACTACATTTCAGAATGAAAAACTACAATCACACAGTTCACAGTATGTGTGTAAGTCTATGACACGATGCTGCTCAACAAGCTGTAACCACTGCCTTGTGCCCTGCAGGGTTAGTGCTGCCATGGATGGAAAACGAATTAGCGAGAATTAGCAAGAAATACTCCCCTTTCCATTACCCAAGCAGACAACTGACTCCGAGAGGGATTGTGGTTTGAACTGAGGGAAAAGAGGAAAAAAAAAAAGTCTTTATTGGAGCAAATGACTGCTGACGGTCAGACCACATACTGCAGAGAACTTGCCAAGAGGCAAAAACGTCCTCAAAGGCAGTTTCAGAGAAAGATTTACTGTTGCATCATATATAAAGAGAAATATGGCTTATAAAATAAGTTTGTAATTTACTTCAAATATTTTGTTAAAAAGAAAATGAGTAGTTAATCATTAGCTCACACAAATAGACCATTCGGGCTTGCCTGCCGCAGGGTATTCATTTTCCTCCCATTTAGATGAAGCTGCTTTCTGCTGGAAAGTACAGCTTGAGGTTTTTTGCCGAGAGGTAGGTTCTCCTTCAAGCAAGAATCGTGCTAAAGAAAAAGTGTAACGTGTTCTCTGAAGTTTCATTCTGATGAAATAATCTGTATTTTCCCAGTCTGGTCCGCAATCTTAACCAGCCAAAATCATTATCGTTTGGCTGTTTACACTTCAAACACATAGATTTTACAATGTGGACAACAACTGAAACAACACAAAGCAGATGGAAGAGTTTAAAGTGGGTTAGTTGACCTAAAGGTCTCATACAGCTGGCGTCCTTCCCCAAATTATATCCATTATGTAACTGCGGTTTGTGGTGAGGGGAGCTGCAAGGTAAGCTGAGGCTGCACTGGCCAAATAAAACAGTCATGAAACAGTAACCTATGAGTGTATGAATTGAGACCAGTCAATCACCCAGACACCCACAGGCTCATTATTCAGTAATACAATAGCAGATTAGTCTAATAGAATCAGTTCACATCTATTTGATAGCTGGCCTTGGTATTTTTAAGCAGAAGAAATAAATAAATAGTGTGGATGAGCATTAGACAAAAAGCATTAGTTTGCACTTTATCTTGTTTTCAGAGGCAAAACACAGGCAGCAGTAACAGTTACTATAATAGCTAAACTCTATTCTCTATTTGGGGTGAAAGAAGAAAAACACTTAATGTGTCCCATCCATCCATCCATTCGCTTCTGCTTATCCTTTTCAGGGTCGCGGGGGGCTGGAGCCTATCCCAGCTGTCATAGGGCGAGAGGCGGGGTACACCCTGGACAGGTCGCCAGTCTGTCGCAGGGCCAACACGCAGGGACAGACAACCATTCGCACTCATATTCACTTGCACATTCACACCTAGTGGCAATTTGGATTATCCAATTAACCTATCCCCACAAGCTGCATGTCTTTGGACGGTGGGAGGAAGCCGGAGTACCCGGAGGGAACCCACGCAAACACGGGGAGAACATGCTCCACACAGAAAGACCCCGGCCTCATGGTGGAATTGAACTCAGGACCTTCTTGCTGTGCGGCAACAGTGCTAACCACCGTGCCACCGTGCTGCCACACTTAATGTGTAACATGTTCAATTTTAAAATACACACTTTATTGTGTACACACTGTGGCCCCCATACAACCGTCATAGTTAACATTTAACTGACAGGCGCCACCACAATTGAGAGTGTTATTTTCGTACGTTCTTGTGTGTGTGTGTGTGTGTGTGTGTGTGTGTGTGTGTGTGTTTCATGTATTATTGATGTCGGGGACCTAAATCTCTTACGGGGACATTTCTTCTTTTGGGGGGACGTGTAGAGTAAAGAATCGGTGGTGTTTGGTCCTCGGTGATGTTACACATCTATACAGCCTTTCAAAACCACAGAGTTGTTATTAATTGATCCTGTGTAATTTGGGTCATCTTTTAAAAAACAAATAGACCCACCATACTACTGCAACAACAAGAGGGGACCAGCCATGACCTTATTTAAAGGTTAGTTCAAGGCATTCTCACACTGTCCTGCCTCAGAGGAAAACATCTTTAGAAAGATTAAATGAAATAACGACTTTTAAGAGGCATTAACATTTCTGTAACATTTCTGGATTTCTGTTTAAACGATTTTTTTATACTTTGTTTCCAAGGAGCCCGACTTTCTTGCCATTTTCTATGCTGGTCTTGAGCAACAGTTCACGTTTTCTGAAAGTCTTTTAAAGTTTTTCTTTGTGTCTGTTTGTTTGTTTGTTTAAGTCACTTAACACTGACTTATAAATATTTCAAGCACAGACAAGAAATACACCAAATTATATCTTTAGGCACTTTGCTACTAGTTTCCAGTGAAAAGACATTTGTTTACATTTCTTTAGTTTTTTTAAATTTTCTTTTGCATTTTCTTCTTAAAATGAGAGGCATATAATGGTGTTTTATGTACCAGCAAGGTGATTTCCAAAGAGCTATCCGGTCGTGAAGTGATGACGTGACGAATCCTACTTCCAGGCCTAAAGTAGTCTGCGTTTAATATGGCTTTTGGTTGTTAACATGTTTAATGTTATGTATTTTCTTCTATTTAATCTCAAAAAGCTCCTAAAACAGTCAGTGATCACTGTTGACCTCCCTTGGCTTTTATTACCGCTAATCATTTATTTAAGCTCAGTTTTTAAAACCTTAGCATGTAACTACAGCCCAGCCCATGCAGCAGTATATGAATGACTAACCTCGTATTGTGGATGGATTATCTCAGTTGTTCTCCTGGCTGAAGTTTGATCCTTTTACAGCATCCTGCCATGCGATTACATTTGTTCCTGACCACCGAGAACACTCACGTTAACTTTTATCGAGTGGAAAAAAAGTTAGCTTGTTTATATTATCTAACATAGCTGTGTCGCTAGCGGTCACGTAGCACATCATTAGCTACAGCTTGCCAAACTTCAGTAACCCTACAAACGTCACTGCTGTTTAGTTTTCTGTCTTCATTTATGTTGGAAGTGATAACAGAGCTGTACATTTGTTTCCAAAACCCCGCAGTCAGGACATGCTATATTGTATTTAGATGGAAGCTAGCAAGCTCTGTTAAATGTCATAAATTCCGTTTTCATGGATGCCTGGATGTTAAACTCAATTGTTACACCTGGTAGAGCAGAACGCTGATCATTTTATTAAAGATGAAAGACTTTTCAACTCTCAGTAATGCCATAGTGATCGTTTGATATATGGACCTGCAGCTGAGTTTAGGCCCAGACACGGCTAGTGACGTCAGACTTAACAACCGGATTAGCTGAAAGCTTAGCAGATCTCAGCATGGTGCGCAGGCTGTCCTTTAAAATTTTAAACTGGACAAGTGGAAGACAAAAGAAGAAGTTACAGGCCTAACAAACTATCTACAGCAGATTAATGCCCTTAAGAAATAGGAAAAAATCCATCAAAGACCTGACACAGCATCTGACAGATGGATCTGGCCTTTCAGATGATCTATTTACTGTTCACTGAAGCCTCAGAAATGGTCTCAGTGATAGGGTGTCTGTGAAGAAGCTTAAAAACATACCTGGATAGAAAAACACATAATAGAAAGGTATCAGTCGAGGATTGGTGCCCAGACCTCAAAATTATTGAAACAGTGTGAGATCATCTCGACAAAGAACCAAACAAATCCAAAGATCTTTGAATGTCCTTCAAGAAGCCGGGAGAACTATTGCTGAAGACTACTTAAATAATGGATAAGAAAGTTGTGTTTGGGGATTTCAGACTGTGCTGATGAATAAAAGCAGTCATTTCGTTCAACTTTGTTAGAATTGTAAAATCTCTGTGTTTTCCTGTTGGCACAGGTTTTCACAGTCCTATACGCTAGCTTCAAACATCACATCTATATAATTTATAGATGTATTATATATACATTTAGCAACAATTATGATTTTTGTGTTATTCTGTGAATGAATGCTGTTGTATCATCCCAAGTGACAATAACACTTACATACTAATCTTTAAAATTTGAATAAAGCATAAGTTCCAAACAGACTTTCAACAGTCCCTGAGAGGAGAAAACGACATTCTGTAGAAAGATGTTGATTCAGCTAACGTGGTAATCATTAATCTGATATCAGACAGAGTATAAAGCTCTGGATCTTCACTCAGGAACTCTTCATCCCGTCACAGAGCGAGGTATGAGAATAACACGAATTGTTTTCATGTTTGCCCTGGCTGCTGCTTGTGTTCCTGCCCTCTGTGGCGAAGAGGAACCTCCGGTCCTCCACCTCGAGGCTCCTGCTGAAAGTCGGTCCCGCTTTGCTGCTTTGGATGATGTGTATCTCCTGGCAAATGGCCTCCTCCAAATGGGTCAGAGCCTGCAGCAGTTTGTGCAGAAAACAAAGGGACAGATAAATGATATCTTCCAAAAACTCAACATCTTCAATCGCTCTTTCGGCCAGCTGTCAGTGCTGGCCAGCGAAATCAAGGTGACAGAAGAAGAACTGAAGAGTACCACTACTGTGTTAATAGCCAACAATGAAGACATCAGGGGCCTTTCTGAAGAGATTAGCTCCAAGATGAACAGCATCCTGCAAGAGAAAAGTCAACTGCAGAATAAAGTGGAGGGCCTCGAGGAGAAACTGAGCAGTCTGTCACTTGGCCTTGTGCCGAGTGAACGAGCAGCAGAGATCAATAGCCTTAGGGTGAGTAACCTGTTGGTAGAAAGAAAACCTGCACTTGATGTTTCTGTACTTCACTGAGGTAAAAAAAAAAAAAAAAAAAAAAAGATCACTGCAACAGTATTGTGCAACAATAAACTCTAAAATAAATCAGACAACCTTTATGCTTTTTGGCTACTACAATAATCTTTGTTTTCCATCTATTCTCTCCGTGTTTGAATGCTGTTATACAAGCTCACAATACTATATTATTATTAACAATCATTCTTTGTTTTCAACATTCATCCCTGATCAGGAGGTGATCCAGAGCCAGGAGCAAAGCATTACACAGCTGCTGAAGGCCGTGAGAGTACTAAGTGACCTGCTCATTTACCAGAGGACAAAGATCAATAGTCTAGAGGAAAAGGTAAATAATAGAGACCTCAGTAAAAATGATTGGCATCTTATGATTGTTTTGTTTGGTGGTGAATCTTCATCGATAACAAATGTGCATAACACTGGGAAGGGTTTAGCTAACTAAGAAAATAAAATACATGATTCACCCCCTGTCGTCACTTCAGTCAGAGTGAATACTACACTGAAACGCAACTTTAGTTGTAATCATCTCCAAGTACCTGGCAAAAGCATCTCTAAAGCAGCAGAAGATCCCACTGGGGGGTCTACCCTGTTAGCTAAGAACAGGAAACGGAGTCTACAATTCAACAAACTCACCAAAATTGGACAATAGAAGATCAGAAAAAGGTTGTCTGGTCTGATAAGTCTTGATTTCAGCGGCTGAAAGCAGCTGGTAGGGTCTGAATTTAGTGTGAAGCTCATGAGAGCATGGATCCATCCTGCCTTGGGTTAATGGTTAGAGCTGGTGGTGGTGTAATGATGTGGGGGATGTTTTCTTGGCACACTTGGGGTGTTTTGTACTGACTGAGCATTGTTTGACTGTCACAGCCTACCTAAGTATTGTTTCTGACCATGTCCATGAATTATACTGTGATATGTGTGCACATATAAGCATGTGCACCCTCCAGTCTCCAAATCTAAATCTTATTGAGATGCTGATCATCTCAGCCAGTGCTGTAATGCTTTATACATTTCACTGAAAAAGCTTTTGACGATTTCTACATAGAGTCAATGAGAGGATTTTTTCTGCAAGCCAAAGGTTTTTCTGACAATTTTCCACAGCTGACAGCCAACATGTTAGCTAGCCCAGGAAACCATTGAGAGGATGCCAGAAACCTTCAGCGCTGAAGCTCCAACACTCACCCCTTACCTGACCTCAGGCTCTACCAGCAGGACCAAAACAATCAATAATATGGATAATGAAGCTTAAGGTGATGTTGTGAGCGACTTAATGGTTTGATATCTGTAATGTGTTATTAAAAACCTGAAATATTCAATCAGACCTTGAATGCTCATCATTTACAAGCATTTCCAGGATATTTCCTGTGGTTTTCAGCATGTCATTAATACAGTTTCATAATAAAACTGTGCAAATAAGGGCTAAATGAATGCAATTGATAAACATAGACTCCGCTATACAATTACAAAAAAGAATAAGACCTCTAAAGATAGTTATTTATCAGTAACGGGTTATTGGTTAATTTAACACATACAGTATGAATTTGTCACCAGTCACAGTATCAACACATTGTTTGATTTGTACATCCCAAATTTGTGTAGTACTGTATACAAGGCAAAGAAAAGCCAAAAATCCTGTCTGGGAGGTGTGAGGCATTAAGTAGTGCAAACTAATTATTGTTTGATGAAGTACTCGATGAATCAGGGGAGCTCTACTTGAGAAAAACAAAATAGCGCTCCATCATTACCGAAGGATCATTACTCATTTATTAATGAGTGGTGTCCAGCCAAAAAAGGTTTTAAAAACCGTGCAAATATAAAAGCTATAAATTTAAATCCCCTCTTCTCTATGTTTTCAACTTAGACCATGGAGTAAGAGAAAGGGTGGTTCAGTAAATTTTGATCAGTAAAAGTATGAAAATGGCTTTGGAGATTATGGAGCTGAGATTTTACAGAGAAAATAAATTCTCAAATTCCACATTTGATTCGTATCATCATTACTATCATTATCATGTAATTTTATAATCTCTGTGACTAACACAGGGTGCCTGCACCCCTGTAAGCATCTTTGTCTGCGTCACTTTTCATGTTTACTTGTTAAACCATGTTGGCTCTGAGCCTCCAAATCTCTCTCTCGTGCACACAGAGGAGTTCTGGCTTTGTCTCAGGAGGATTCAGTCTCTATCCTCTTCAGGCAACTCTGTCCTTCACATAGATCTGGAGGACTTGAGACAGAACAGATGCTTCATCGAATACAGATTTTTACCTTGATGGGCCAACAAGCAACTACACCATTCACCTCACGCACGTGTCTGGAAATCTGCCTGACCCATGAATGACCTCACAGGCATGATGTTTTCCACAAAGTTTAGGAGCCATAACAACCATCAGGACACCAGCTGTGCCCACCAGAAAACCAGTTGGTTACAGCAGATGCACATGTAATAGTTTTATTCCCATGGGATGCAAATCCCATGTGAATAAACTGAATCAGATAATAGGAATAATGAATGCTTGTTGTCTACTATAGTCTTCACAGTATGCGCTTTCTATCATTTTCTAAGTGGATGCTGGTTCAGCACCTGTGGAGACACTAACCTGAATGTGAGATATCTTCACATGAAACTAAAGGAGCGGTCTGAATGTAGGAGAGGGATCCCAGGGATGTCAGGTAAAAGGCGTCTTCATTCAAATTGACCCAGATCTCCATCTATCATGTGGCTTCCTTCCCCTGAATCAGACGTCCTTCTCTGATCCAGCATCGGCATTCTCTGAACAAAATCCCAGTAAAGACAGCTTTAAAATGTGGGCTCATGAGGAAAGTTTTGGCAAAGCTGAAATTTTAGCAACCGAGGCTCCAGAAAGCATAGGAAGGGAGGAAGATGTTTCCTGCCAAGTATCACATTCATTGAACAACCCCAGATTTGAAAAATGTGGAACACTGTGTAAAACATAAATAACAACAGAATGCATAGATTTAGTGATCACATGAACCCAGATTATAATCACAATAGAACATCAACTGAGAAAAGTCAACATTTTAGGAAGAAGAATAATCTTTAACCATCATAGAACAGTGAGCAGTGTTCACAGACAGTGATTTCTGGAAGTGTTTCTGAGCCCATGCTGCGATTTCTATAACAGGGTCATGTCTGTTCTTAATTCAGTGCCATTATAGAGAAGAAACAGTCACATATGAACAGTTTTTATATTGGGTCACATTTACTCATTGACCCCTGACAATTTGGGAAGGATCCCTTGACTGGATCATGACATAGAAAGGAAAAAGTTGGATGCATATATGAGGCTCCACAATCTCTTCTTGAATTGTTTCTATATGTTTTTCATACTGTCCTTTTTTATGTAACAAGAACAGCATCTAAAAGTGTCAGCTTTTGTCGTGATTAATGGGTTCAGTGTTTGATATATTTGTTATTATGACAAAAATCAAATAACTGTTATAGAAGACTTTAAAAACAGGAATTTATTCACTTCTGAAATGCTAAAAGCATAAATTTTTGTCACTACTGTTGTCAGAATTGTAGTGGAAACTGTGTTGGAGAAAAATTGAGAGCTTAATTTTGCTTTATATATAAGAGTCGTTACAGTTGAAGTAGAATTGTTGGAGGAAATCCATATAATTTAACAACAGGCATCATTTTGTGGAGTTGTAAGGAAGAAAAGTTGTTCTGACATTTTGACTGGTGGGATATATACAGTGGGGCAAAAAAGTATTTAGTCAGCCACCGATTGTGCAAGTTCCCCCACTTAAAATGATGACAGAGGTCAGTAATTTGCACCAGAGGTACACTTCAACTGTGAGAGACAGAATGTGAAAAAAAAATCCATGAATTCACATGGTAGGATTTGTAAAGAATTTATTCGTAAATCAGGGTGGAAAATAAGTATTTGGTCACCTCAAACAAGGAAAATCCCTGGCTCTCACAGACCTGTAACGTCTTCTGTAAGAAGCTTTTCTGTCCCCCACTCGTTACCTGTATGAATGGCACCTGTTTGACCTCATCATCTGTATAAAAGACACCTGTCCACAGCCTCAACCAGTCAGACTCCAAACTCCGCCATGGCCAAGACCAAAGAGCTTTCGAAGGACACCAGGAAAAGAATTGTAGACCTGCACCAGACTGGGAAGAGTGAACCTACAATAGGCAAGCAGCTTGGTGTGAAAAAATCAACTGTGGGAGCAATCATCAGAAAATGGAAGACATACAAGACCACTGATAATCTCCCTCGATCTGGGGCTCCACGCAAGATCTCATCCCGTGGGGTCAAAATGATCATGAGAACGGTGAGCAAAGATCCCAGAACCACACGGGGGGACCTGGTGAATGACCTGCAGAGAGCTGGGACCAAAGTAACAAAGGTCACCATCAGTAACACACTACAACGGCAGGGAATCAAATCCCGCAGTGCCAGACGTGTTCCGCTGCTGAAGCCAGTGCATGTCCAGGCCCGTCTGAAGTTTGCCAGAGAGCACATGGATGATACAGCAGAGGATTGGGAGAATGTCATGTGGTCAGATGAAACCAAAGTAGAACTTTTTGGTATAAACTCAACTCGTCGTGTTTGGAGGAAGAAGAATACTGAGTTGCATCCCAAGAACACCATACCTACTGTGAAGCATGGGGGTGGAAACATCATGCTATGGGGCTGTTTTTCTGCCAGGGGGACAGGACGACTGATCCGTGTTAAGGACAGAATGAATGGGGCCAAGTATCGTGAGATTTTGAGCCAAAACCTCCTTCCATCAGTGAGAACTTTGAAGATGAAACGAGGCTGGGTCTTCCAACATGACAATGATCCAAAACACACCGCCCGGGCAACAAAGGAGTGGCTCCGTAAGAAGCATTTGAAAGTCCTGGAGTGGCCTAGCCAGTCTCCAGACCTCAACCCCATAGAAAATCTGTGGCGGGAGTTGAAAGTCCGTGTTGCTCGGCGACAGCCCCAAAACATCACTGCTCTTGAGAAGATCTGCATGGAGGAATGGGCCAAAATACCAGCTACTGTGTGTGCAAACCTGGTAAAGACCTATAGTAAACGTTTGACCTCTGTTATTGCCAACAAAGGTTATGTTACAAAGTATTGAGTTGTATTTTTGTTATTGACCAAATACTTATTTTCCACCCTGATTTACGAATAAATTCTTTACAAATCCTACCATGTGAATTCATGGATTTTTTTTTTCACATTCTGTCTCTCACAGTTGAAGTGTACCTCTGGTGCAAATTACTGACCTCTGTCATCATTTTAAGTGGGGGAACTTGCACAATCGGTGGCTGACTAAATACTTTTTTGCCCCACTGTAAATATAAACGGGCAAACCAAACACTAACATGAATTTGTATCAACTTACAGGAAATGGGTACAAGAACCTTTTATGGAAGGAAAGAATGTGTTTACATGTGACACATTACAGTGAGAACAATGAACTGGATGAGAGCGAGCATGAGTAAGAGTATCCCGGAATCAGGTCTGAGGACAAATGAGAAGATCTGAGGTTAGCTGAGGGTCATACATATATAATGTATGTGTTCAGGTGCTTGGAGAGGACGTTATGCAGTGAGATGTAAGGTACCAGGACGCAATGGCACTCTAAAAATCAGATAATATAAACATCATATCCAACTCTGTTTCATAAGCTTCTCATACAGGACATTCAGTGTCAGACACACTGAAACTCTTAACCATACGATTGCCTGATTTTGTTGCATGAGTCTGAGAAAACGGTAACATTTTGGTACCTTTATAGCCCACTGTTACCCTGAGGCAACAAACTAATTTCTGGTAAGGGGTGATGGTGGGTGTGGGGGGGCAAATTTGTTTAATATATCAACAAAGACCTCAAGCTCCCATAAAGTAAGGTGAAATAATGTCTCCCATTAAACAAATAAATAATTAAATCCATGCTGTAGTGGTTTTAATATTTAATGTATTTTTTTTTTTGCATTATTTTAATTAAGTACATTTTAAATGACTTCCAAATAAATACATTTTAGTTGTATTTTCACATTGTTTCAGTATCAAAAAAATAAAACAGCACCCAAATTTATGCAGACAAAACAAATAAATGTTTATTTATTTATTTCTTTTACATGGCACACTGACTTTTGAACAAATATTTCTGAATTAGGCTGAACTTTTTTTCTACTGATTGGTTAGGAGGGCTCAGTAAACTCCAGAGGGCAGTGTTGTTCCATCGCGTGCAGATGACTTCACTGAGATTTGATTGCACCATGAAGTATGTCTAATGTGAAAACTGATACTTCCTTAAAACCTCACGTGTGTTCCCAATTACACTCTGACTGCTTGTCCCACTGTCTGCTTCCACAAACAGCATTAAAAATGAGAAATATTCTCTCCTGAGATAGTGTGAGACATGACTTTGATGACAGAGGTCATACTTCTTTTCTGCATAATTCGTCTAATCACAGCTGCAGGAATAAACAGATAGACAAATCATTCACACAGCAACCACACACACACACACACACACACACACACACACACACACACACACACACACACACACACACACACACACACTTCTTTGTGTTTTGCCATGCAGACTTGACAGTGATCTCCCTGCACATGTGTGAAGCAGCGTTCTCAGTTACTCTGCCTGCCTCTGCACACACATTAGTTTGGAAGGTTATTTTGGGCTGCACAAGCACCCTCTGCTTCCAGTGAAATAATAGGAGGAGTCAAACTCTTGCCTTTCCATTCTGCTCCTCCGTACCATTCCTCATGTCAGCTGACAGGGGATTTCCCTCTAAATAACAAGTTCCCCTTCGCTGTCTGTGCTACAGCATTAAGTTAGACCTTTATTTTGAAACAATGGACAACAGCCCTCTGCAGGTCTTGACTGTTCCTACAGCCCCCTACCCAGACCAGCGACCCAGCACCAACGGCCTGAGGAGAAAGGTCTATGTGTTCCAGTCCAGGAGGAACTACCTGCACAACTTCATCCAGAGTGTCTTCTCTTCCATTGACCTGCGCGATCGCCAGGGTTCAACCATGGTGGTGGGGGGAGACGGACGCTTCTTCAATCGAACGGCTACTCAGGTCATTGTGCAGATGGCAGCTGCCAATGGGGTCAGTGTCACCATGTGTAAGGGCCTGCTTACGTTGTTTGTGTGTGCATGCTGGCAGGTGGGTGTGCACATGAGCAAATTTGCAGATAACTGCATGTGTGTCAGTGTCACCTGCCCCAGTAACTTATTATCTCTTTGTCAGCGATTGTACCTTCATGTCAACTGCAGCCTGTGACTTTTGCTTTTACTGTCCAAACTATAATTAAAAAGTAGAAAAAAACAAAAAAAAAAAACATAATTTATGATGTAATTATATTTTTAAAAAAAATAATTGTAACTTTTAAATGAAATGATAAATTGCATATGGATATAAGATACTGACTAGATATTACACTAATCTCTGTTCCGTATCTAATATCCGATCTAATAATAAATATCGGAAATGTCACTTTGAAACACTTCCAAGTCCCAGAGTTCTCTGTGTCAAGGGAATGCTCTCCATCACTCCCTCTATTACTTTTTTTTTTTTGCCTCCTCTAATAATAGGACCCTTCCCGCAAACATGATCTGAGCTACCTGGGGTCGGGGAGGTGGGGGTGGGGAGGGTATCCCCTTGTTTTAGTAGCATAACTGATCCTTTTCCTGGGAGATTAATGAAAGCAAGGCTTAAGTCTGATTGGCAGAGAAACACCCACCACCATTACATTCAGTCACCATTTACTGATCTTTCAAAGCAAATAACTTGCATTTTAATTTGTGGGCTGAAAGGTCACCTGATGTTTATTCTATACCACATTAGCACTGGTTTGCATGAAATACTACCTAACCAGTTAGCCACTTAACCTAACCAGTTGCTTTTTATTTTCTCTGCCGACATAAACACCTGACACTTTAAACGCAGCACACATCAGGTGTTTGGAACACATATGGCCTACACAAGTGTTCCAGATTAGATCCAAATTTGTCTGCTAATTGGGCCGGGTAAATGATATAATTAGAGGGATTTAAAATCCACTTACACATGATAGAACTTGCTCTTGGTGTGCCGCAAGTGCCGTTTGTGAAATAAAATATCCTATTTACTTCTGACAAGAACTGACAAACCTGATATTTACTGCTATTCCCACCCCAGCCTCACGCTGATATATCAAGATACGTATTTTTCTCACCCAAGTAAAAAACGCCTATGTGACTTTTCCCCAGGTGGGTCGTCTGATCATTGGACACCACGGGATAATGTCCACGCCAGCCGTCTCCTGTATGATCAGGAAATGCAAAGCCATCGGAGGCATCGTTCTCACTGCCAGCCACAACCCCGGTGGACCTGATGGAGACTTTGGCATTAAGTTTAATACTGCAAATGGAGGTATGGTAACTTGAGAGAAGAAAGCATGCAGTCGCAATGGCCAAGTGCAAAATAGTGATACAGGAGAAGTCCGGCATTTAATAAGGCCTCATTCAGATATGTGGCTCGGACACAGAGAAAATGTGATGCTTGTATTGACACAAATCTGGGACAAAGTTCAAACACATCAAAACAACACACAATATTCAGTATCACTATTCCTGTCAATAGAAGATTTTTCTACTATTACAATACTGCAATTTTACACTGTCATCATAAAACCAGGCTTCTTCTGCCTCATCCAGGCCCAGCCAACGAAGCAGTCACAAACAAGATCTTTCAGATCAGCAGGACCATTGAGGAGTTTGCCATCTGCCCTGGACTACAAGTGGATCTGACAACTATGGGAAAACAGACCTTTGACCTGGAGAACAAGTTCAAGCCATTCACAGGTAAACTAAAGCATTAATATTAGTCTCTCATTCATCATCAAAATTAATGAGCATGCGGGGGGGAAAGGAATATGAGGCTAGTTATATGACTGACCAGATATATTCTAATACAATAACACATATTGTCTTTATTCTTTGTCAAATGCGTATTGTAAGTGTATTTATGTATCTCTTTCCCTGATGATGGATAGAGTTTTGTTTCTGATTTGTGCAGTGGAAATCGTAGACTCTGTGGAGTCCTACGCTAACATGCTGAGGAACATCTTTGACTTTGCTGCTCTGAAGGAGCTTCTGTCTGCCAAGAACCACTTCAAGATAAGACTGGATGCCTTGCACGGAGGTCAGAGAAAATGCCCTCATAACTCATTTATCGTATAATGTCATAGTTATATTTGCACGCAACTCCAGCAAGTTCTTTAACTCATTTGCTTATGAAGCATGATGCTATTCAAATCTATATGATTTCCATATTTCTCACATTCATGTCACCAATGTAAAAGAGAAGCTTAACAATATTACAGCAAAATGGAGATAATAATGAGATAAATCTCTCTCTCTCTGTTCTATTCTGGGAGAGGTAACATTGGGTTGTCAGATCTGTGACTTTACTCTCATTAGATTACTAAATCTATTTTGAGCGTCCCCAAACACTGAAACAAAAAGTCAGGGCTGAAGCACTGTGAGCCTCAGTTTTCTCCTTGTTGTTGTTTTAAAATACTTTGTGCAACACCAGATCTGCCTAGTTCATCTTTGTCCTCTCTCACCTGTCCGCTCTCCAGCGGTAGGACCCTACGTGAGGAGAATACTGTGTGTTGAGTTGGGTTGTCCTGCCAGTTCTGCCATTAACTGTGTCCCTAAGGAGGATTTTGGAGGTCAACACCCAGATCCTAACCCCATATACGCTACAGATCTGGTTGACAGCATGCGAGACGGACAGTATGATTTTGGTGCAGCATTTGATGCCGATGGGGTGGGCTTACCGAGTTATTATTTCTGCTTTGTATTTGTTTGTTTGTTTGTTTTTTCAAACATTACAAGAATATATGTAATATAAAAATGCAGCTTCAAAAGACATTTCCTTGGGCCTGAGAGACCTCTTTCTGCTTTCTAGGACCAGAACATGATCCTTGGTAAACATGGCTTCTTCGTCACCCCATCTGACTCCGTGGCTGTGATTGCTGACAACATTTTTTGCATCCCGTACTTTCAGCATGCAGGGGTGAGAGGTTTTGCTCGTACTATGCCCACAAGTGCGGCATTAGACAGGTAAACGTGTGGCCTGCTTCTCAAATATCACCATCAAAACAAACTGCCTTAGAATACTCTTTCATTGTATTTCCTTCAGAGTAGCCAAGGCAACAAAAATCGAGCTATATGAAACTCCCACTGCCTGGAAGTTCTTTGGGAACCTCATGGATGCAGGCATGCTGTCTTTGTGTGGAGAGGAAAGCTTTGGTACAGGTACTGCGTGTCCGTGCCAAGTAACTAAATCGAAGAAGACGAGGATTCTGATTCTGGGCTTTTGTTTTATGTTTTCTCAACACTGTCAACCAAATTCCACTTCACGCTTCAGGAGGAGACCATATTCGTGAGAAGGATGGGCTTTGGGCTGTGCTGGCATGGCTGTCTATCCTGGCCACCAGAAAGAAGAGTGTGGAAGATTTAGTTAAGGACCACTGGCTAAAATATGGAAGAAACTACTTCACCAGGCGAGATGTGTACACACTAAAAAAAACACAGTGTTATTACCGAGGTTATGTGATAAAGTTTTTTTTTATTTGTTTGCTTATTTGTTTGTTCTAAGTGGCTAAAATATAGTTAAGCAGAAATTGTGTCACTGATACAGATGAAGCTGTAACAGGTGGGTCGATGAGACATGTGAAGACACATGTAGAACATTACTGACACCTAGTGGAACATATGTGGTATTGCACTGTATGAAAGAACATTTAACATGAGAGTATTAATAGTAGTAATATTAGTATTAGTATTGTCTGTACTGACTCACTTTTGATTACAAAATATTCATTATCAACACAAATTGAGCCACATCACAAAACATATGTAAAATAAGGCATCAATAATCAATAATAAGTACCTGTTAGTTTATTATTATTATTTTTTTTTTTTTCTCATTAGATTTTTGTTTCTACATTTTGCCCAGGTATGACTACGAGAATGTAGACATAGATGCGGCATGTGAAATGATGGAGGATTTGGAGATCACAATCACCGACAAGACCTTTGTGAGGCAAAGATTTGCTGTGGAAGACAAAATCTACCAGGTGGAGAAAGCAGACAGCTTTGAGTATGCAGACCCGGTAGACGGCACCATTTCCAGGAACCAGGTACACGAAAAACACTGTGGTGCATTTTTCTGTAATGAAAGTCTTGCGGTATACACAGATGCATAATGTATGCGATCTGTCAGCATCAGAGCCTCTCAGCTGTGTTTGCAAACCCTAAAATTTTTTATCTCAGTCGGGCTGTCTTCACTGCAGGGGCTGCGGATAATCTTCTCTGATGGTTCTCGAATCATCTACAGACTCAGTGGGACCAGTTTTGATGGGGCAACAGTTCAAATCTATCTCGACAGCTACGAGAAAGAACACGTTTTTGGGGATGCACAGGTAGAGTATCTAAAAGTGAAAACTGCATTTTGACCAGAACAGGCAAAAAAGACAAACCTTTGAATCACTAAGCAGAAACTCTTTTTAAATGAAATGTAGCGCTGTGTGGTGAAAAGGAACAGTGTTACTGCTCTGTGGTTGTTTGGATGATTTTACATATGGCAGCAAGGTGCATGGGTCTCTAATTGTGCCATCCTTGTTTTGGACAGGTGATGCTGGCACCCCTTGCCACTATCGCTCTAAAGATTTCTCAGCTTCATCACAGGACCGGTCGAACTGGTCCGTCTGTCATTATATGATTCCTTATTAATTGACAAAATAACGCTCTTTTTTAAGTTTTTCCATCCTGTTTTTTTGTGTTTGTGTTTGTTTTTTTATAAAGGAAGTCTCAAATCCAGTTGTAGCTACATATGTTGCAAAAGTGTGCAGTTGAATGAAATTAAATGTGATATATTAAACAGCGTTTTCGTTTTTGGTTCGGTTGTGGCATGCTTTGGTGCTTTTTTATGGCAGATGATATTACATCTACTTTACTTTGTTTCAATTTTGCTTTTGTTAACTGTCATTTTCATTCTCACCAGTGAGGCCCTGGCTAAAATCTGTAAGATTACAGAAATGTCAGCGTTTTTAGCGAAAAAAAACCTGAACCTATTTGAGCATAATGTTTTCATAAAGCAGCACTTTTACTTCCTCAGTGAAACTCTTTAAAAAACAGCATCAGCACTGTCTCTTTTTAAAAATCTTTTTCTTTTTGTACCAGTTACTACTGAAGACTACTTGGCATGTGCAGTTGAGAAAATTAGAACATGGCAGCAGCAGGTGCTCAGTTTACAAAGAAGGAATGGGCTGTTTCTTGTCGTTAATCCTCTAAAACTGTCATTTGGATCATACGTACCCCTTAATTTAGGGAAAATGAAATCTCATCTGCGAATAACAACCTGAAATTGAAGTTGAGTGTGTGGGTGGGTGCTTGAGAGTGAGTGACGGCTTTCCAGCTCGCTTGACTCTGTTGAGTCTGAAAATGACAAAAAGCAACAAGTCAGCATTTAAAGATTGCTCCCAAGAAAACATCTTCTAAAGATCTTTTAGTTTCACTGTGACAAGGGTCCTCTTTTTTTTTTTCTTTTTTTCTTCTTTTACTTCACTATCTGTAAGTACAACTTATGCTGATACCTTTTTAGTACACCAACAAAGCAAAAACAACAAAGAAAACTTTTAAACTGCAAGAAAATATTTTTTCAAATAGCTTATCCGTATCTGGTGAATGCACCACATAATTTCCATCTGGACGGCAACAGCACGAGTCCACAAACATCTGCCCCAGCTCTGTGATCACTCATGCCCTTTGAAGTACTGTCCCTTTCTGTCTGGTTTCATCTCCATAATGCACTGAACCTGAAGGGGAACAACAACACAACAAGGGGAAAGCCAGCTGTGGTTCATCTCTGGCCCGTCGTGGTGTGAGTTTTGGTTCCACTAAAAATTTCGGTCCAAAATTGCACAAGTTTACATGCATAGTTACTCTGTCATCAGGATCTGTCCGTCAATAACACGATATTATATTACCGTCTGCAAATGGAGGAGGAACTTAACTAAGGAGGACACAAAAGTCAGGTATTTATGAACCTAATGTCAGTAAACAAAATCAAAACCTATTTACATGCATAGTATAAAGATGCCTAAGAAGCACTAAAAAGTATTTTCATGCATTTTCTAGGTAAGTAAATCCATAACATGGTATTATATTCAAGGGTGTGTCTGGGGGTCTAAATATATTGGCTCCTCTGGTGTCTCCACACCAATGCTATTGTAATCTGCAAATCTAGTAATGCCCAACATCATTGGATGTGAGCATGTATAGGGCCAGAGTACAGAACCTGTACCCGGATATATTATTTGTAAATATAGGGCCTTCATAGTTTCATATTGTTCTTGCAGATTTTAAAGTATGAATCTAATATATGCTGAACTGCACTCCATTGGGGTAACAGCACTGGGCAGCTTGATTGGCATGCCCCCAGAGAACACCAGAACTGACTGGTCTGCCACTGGTACCCTGTTTGCTTCACAGATGAGGTTACAAGCATCACGAGGTTTGTCCTGCCATCTCCAGACTCTTTCACACCTGTCACATGTGCTCAGCATGAACCTACTCTCATTTGGGTGACAGTGATGGACCTGGCAGATCTGTTGTTCTCAGGCAAAGACCGGCTGCATGGTGCTGAGCTGTGAACACAGGTCCCACTAAAGGATGCTGGGGCCTCATACCGTGCTCATGGAGTCTGTTTTTGACAGTTTGGTCAGAAACATGCACATGAGTAGCCTGCTGCAGGTCATTTTATAAGGCTCTGGCAGTGCTCCTGCTGTTTTTCCTCACGCAAAGGAGCAGAAACCAGTCCTGCTGATGGGTTTATGCCATTATACGGGCCTATCCAACTCTCCTTGTGTCACAGCATGGAATCTTATCCACACGCTCTGTTGGGAGATGTAGCAAGCCGACTTGCGAAAACACCTACAGACGGTGACAAGAAAACAGATTAAAAAGCAAAACTACAGAAAAATCAGTCAGAAGGGAAGAGGGCAGGGCTGCGGTCTTTGGCCACTACCTGCAAAACCAGACCCTTTTTGCTGGGATTGCTTTCTTATTGCCTCACTAGTGTACCTGCACAAACAAAGGGGAATGGACTCAGTGCTTTATAACAATCACATGTTCCCTTTTTTTTCAAGCAGTGTATTATACTATATTATTGTGGATAAAGCTCCCCAGCTGTACAGAAGCTGCTGTTCCAGCTTCAGCAGTAAGATTATAGTGACATATGCCATAATAAATCAGTAATTACGTATATATATATAAAATAGTATATTTTATATAATTCTAAATAATGTTTAGCTACATTATAATACTGAAACTTTAGTTCTATTACTTAAGTAGGGTCATGACTTTTACTCAAGTAATAGTAGTTGTTATTCAATAAGGAAAAACTACAAGAAAGTATCTCTTGGGAAAGATAAATAATAATAATAATAATGATAATAATAATAATAATAATAATAATAATAATAATAATAATAATAATAATAATAATAATAATAATAATAATAATTGACTTGATATACATTTAAAATGTAGGGACGAGTAAGTTTAAGGTAACAAACAATTAAAATACTCAAGTAACGAATAAGTAATGTAGTCTGTATTACTGCAGCACCTCATATTGTAACACAACACGCAGACGTGTAAAGCCCGCTGGAAGCACGCGCTAAATACTCTCGTGCTCGTCATCGAGAGACTAGAGAGTCACCAGCTAGGACTGTTTGGGTCAACGTTGGTGTGAGGTGAAACTTTTTGCCCGTCAAGATTACAGTATATCGGTAAAGAAGTTTACGCCCCAGCTAGCCGCAGAGCTACTGTAGCTTTAAGGAGGTCACCTGATGCAAAGAAAGGAAAACCCGACCGAGGAAGCAGGAAGTTCCTGTACGACGACATCGAGCCCGAGCACGTAAACAGTGCACAAAGAGCAGAAATAAACACAAAGAGGGGGTTTTCAGACGTTGACCGCAATGGCAGGCATTAAAGGTATTTTTTAATTTTGGCTCTGCTGGGTCAGCCGAGAGTTGAGTGTTAAAGTTTTTGAAGTTAAAAGTTTGTAAGCTGAGTTTTCCATACTGGTCAAAACGTTTGCTGTATCATCTCGAAACTCGCGTCTCTGTCGCAGGTCATTAAGATCTGTTGCCAGATAAGTTATTAACCTATTGATTTATGCATTAGAGTTGTTGCTATTATCTAGTGTATCTTAACTCTTAGTTTACCGACAGCTCTGCCACGAGTGCTCCACGCCTACCGTGTATTTGTTTTATATTTTGGCCAAAAACAACTCTGTGATTAATGTAGAGTTATTGGTGTCTCGTTTTAGCACTGGTTGGTTTGTCCTTTAGTGGTGCTATTGGACTGACATTTCTTCTGCTGGGCTGTGCAATAGAAACGTACGGGTAAGTTCTCCTTGTAAACGTATCAGCAGCTATACGTGCAATTTTATGACACTGACTTACATTATTACAGAAATAACTGAGTTTTGGTTGTGGTTTATCAAAGAGCTCCGAACAACATCATTCACTCTGCAGTTACATTGTGTGACTTTTGATTGGAGACAAAAAAAAAGGCCAGATCAATGCAGTCAATGCCTGTATTTATAGCCCTTATAGTCCTCTTGTTGGTCACACTCCAGGAATGCCAGTTTCTGATGTGACTGAAGTTACTACTTCAAAACTGGAAATCACCCTAAGAGCCCCAGAACATTTTTCTGTAACTGGTTTCACAGTTTTAGAACTCCTAATGACGAGTAAACTGAACTTCAGGTGTGCTAAGATGTTCCATTCTTTTGAAGACGAGTGTTTCATGTCCTTTGTAAATATTTTTGACAATTTCATCTGTTTTTGCAGGGTCTACTGGCCGATGTTTGTCCTGATTTTCTACATATTAAGTCCCATCCCGACCTTCATATCCAGACGCCTCAGTGACGACTCTGAATCCAGCAATGCCTGCAGAGAGCTTGCCTATTTCTTAACAACTGGCATTGTGGTATCATCGTTTGGACTACCCATTGTTTTGGCCCGTACCAACACCGTGAGTTCTCTTTACTTATTTAGTTTCGGATCATACTAAATGAGCGTAAATTCATCTGTGCGTACAAGTAGTGCATGTGCAGTGAAAACAAAATTACAGTGGAAATCTAATGGGCCCTTTCTGTCGTGCAGATCAAGTGGGGCGCCTGTGGATTGGTGATGACCGGTAACGCCGTCATCTTTCTCACCATCTTAGGCTTTTTTATCGTGTTTGGAGGCGGGGATGACTGGAGCTGGGAGCAGTGGTAAAGTGCCGTTGGAAAGTGGACAGACAGATGGGTGGGTGGGTGGGTAGGTGGATAGTTGAACGAACAGACTGCGGACTGAGGGGCACATGTGTCCTGCACTCAATGGGGGATGAAGCTCTAGTGTAGGCAGCAAAATGTCAAATGAAACCAGCGTGTTGTCATGCTGATTTTTATACTGGGGTGGGGATTAGGTTTGGAGATAACTGTGTGCCCTGTAATGTGCCTTACGTCTGGGACCAGGGAGAAATGAATGTCTGTACCCCTCTTATGTGCCATCAATATCCACATTAACACATATATGATTATTTTCTTCGTCTTGCCTTTGTTTCAGTCGCTGAATCACCCTGCTCACTGCAGCTATTATGCCTCAGTTAATCAATATCCTAAAGGGATCCTAAGAATAACTATTGTAATGTATACTGCAAAGCTTATACTGCATTATCTGTCCTCATTGTTTAAGGGAGGAGTTATAGCTTGCTTATTATTATGAGCACTCTTTGCTAGTACAGAGCAAGTTATGGGACTCCTAATCAGGTGAATATATATTTGTGTTAAGTATGTTGTTTTGCTTTTGTTTTTGTTTGTGTGTTTCATTCCTCAAGCATTTTATTTTTTGTGTTCTGGTGCAATTGTTTACATTTTCACCAAAGATAATTTCTAGACTGCAATTCTACTGGAGCATATTCACCACTAAGCTATATTTAAAATAAATAAATAAATGTAACACAGTAACACGATCCTCAAAAGCCAGCCGAGGCGTCTGAAAAATGACTCTTTGTACGATCAGTCCAGAAAAAGTAGCCATTAAACTTTATTCTTCTGTACATTACAAAGCAATCCATAATCCTGACAAAATGTTATGGCATAATGAATTCATTTTTTTTTTGTTTTTTTACTTGTTGAATGGTAAATACTGTACATGTTTGCTATTTTTGTCCTAGTAGGTGCCTTCTCTCGCATACTTCTTCACACACGCCTGCCTTAGACAATGTACCTTTCAAAGCGTCTGGTTGTAATTTGTTTTTCACCATCAGGGCCTGGTGAAATCTTTAACTGTAATTTAACATTTGCATCCTTGCATGTAATGTTCCCATAGTCAGTCAATAACTAATGATGAGCTTTGTTTGATCAGCATGTGTAACGAAACCTGTCACAGAAAGAAATGTTCCCAGAAAATTCCTGATTTCCTAAACATCTGCTACACAGTTGCTTTTCAGAGGGAAATGTTGTATTGTTTGTATGTAACTGACATGTTCAAGTCCATCAACAGGAAGAAAGTGTATGTTCTCTGTTGTGACTGCTATATTCACACTTTAAAGACACTAAGGAGTGCCTAAGAGTTCTGTAAGTTTTTTTATAAGCTCCTGATTGCACTTTTCTAACACTGATTAAAACTCTCTGTGTAGTGAAGCAAATGCACGGGCTCTGTCTGTTCACTGATCATGATTTGATGAGAACTCAATTTGACTTCTGTACATCTCACCTCTCATCTCCTGATGGCTGATGCATCCAATCAGACACCTGTGCACTGTTTATACAGCAGAGCAGCAGTAGTGGTTGTAGCAAACCCCAGAAAGGGCCTCTCATGAAACAAGAAGTGGAAAAGAAGCTGTGTGGGTGAGTGTTTTGGAATTATTTCCTTCTGGTTGGATTTTGACAGAAACACAGGTGTGAACAGCTGCTAAATTCTTAATTATCTATTTATTTTTTTATGTTTGCTACTTCATAGTTTGCGTACAAGCTTATAATCCTCACTGAAAAACATATTTCTGCTTTCCCTTTCTGCCATTTCCAAACACACACGCATTAGTAATGAATGCAGACTGGCAACAATGCCAGTTGTGAACAAACCGCATAACAAAGGAGTGATAAAACCCAACATTACCTATTCAGGGTTAAATTGCATGTGACAGAAATCCACCACGCAGCTGCACACCACCTGAGTGGTTTAATTCCATTCTCTGTTCATGTGTGTCGGGATGTGCTGAAGCCGCCTCACCAGTCTGAAATGAGTGCATTTCCTCCACAAAACAAAAGAACCCGCACTCTGCATATGAATTATTATTATTTATATGTAAAGCATGCTGCCTGCCTCCACTAATTGCCTTTTATATGAGAGTGGGCACGACATGTATAGTTTATAGCCTCTACATCTCTACAAACAGGTTTAGCAGCTGTATCATTGCTGCTGCGTAAAAGTCTCTTCTGAAACGCAATAACAAAGTTGTGTATGTGCAATGTATAATGTCTTCACTGCACGTTTATGCAAACTTTAAGAACTTGAACACTAGATACTGATTATAGTAAATGTAAATCTGGTTTTGGAAGGCATTAACATGATGAATTCAGCCACCTGTGTGAAACAATGCCAGCAAGTTGCACTACTGAGGCACCCTGCAAAGAATTTTTAGAGTCAATTTACGCTAGTGGGCTAGTCTCAGGAATGAAGCAGAGGCCTTAACATGGCTGTAGATTAAAAAAAAAATCATTTTGTGAAGAAAAGTTGGGGATTGATTGGTGAGAACTAACAATTTGTTAGAAAGAAGAGCCAAATGCTCCTTCGATTACATCAGTGGGATTAATACCATGTGAATCGTGTCTTCCGACTACAAAGCTGGCACCTTGATGTGATGCAAGTGTGTGCCAAGGGAGAGAGAGTAAGTGCTGAAGTCAAACTACATCTATACTCAACATAATCTCTCTGAAAGTGAGGCATTGAGAAGAAAAGAAAGATGAAAGGAAAGATGAAGATGAAAAAGATGCCCAGGGACACCCATTCATCTTTCTTTCAGGACAGCTGTTGCCTGGCAACAAGCAAGGCATCAAAATCATTCTAAAACACTCCCGAGAATGCCCTTGAACACAACACAATGCAACAGAGTTTTGAGTAACATAACAGCGCAACACACTGTGCAACACGCATACAGTGTTTGTTAATGTGTGATGCTGCAATAAACACTACATGACACTGCCGCTGTGGTGGGTGGCAGTGGTCAAAGGCAACACACTGTACAGCTCAGTGCAGATACACAGTCAGCGCAACAGAACCCAGTTAAACGATGCAAGACCAAAAAGAAATGAGTAAAGCATAATGCACTGCAGCAAGAGCTAACACAATGTTAACAACAGTGCAGTAACACTGCTGATGGTAATTCTAACGAGAACAGGCAGATATATAATTAAATACCTACTTTTTCCTGTAGAATAGTGGTTGCCAAAATAAAGAAAAGATTCCCACAAAACAGGAATATTTTTTCATTACCATCCTCCATTTGGTCTATGGGCCCATGAAACTGATGAGACTGTATTTATATAATAGTTTTAGGATAGGAATTGCCCCAAATCGCACCCAATACTGGAATTATTGGTAAGAGCTTAATCAGTTTACAATCATGAGGTTGCCCTTGGAAAACTTTGTTCCTTTTCACAGGTCTGTAACCCGTCTGTAGGCTACATAGACTGAATATAAAAGATGCACATTAGCATTAGCATGTTATTTAGTTAGCATTTTGACCACCTCCGTATTTATTTTATGTTGTTTGTTTTATGTTGTCACCATGAGTGTAGTGCTAAATGATCAGCTACCTAGCAGTCTTCGTTAGCATTCATAAACTGTATGAGATTTTCATTCACAAAAAAACTGGAGCACAAACAGATGAATCCACTGAAAATGCTTTAAATGCCAGCAACAGCGCAAACACAGTGAAGAGATCTAGCTCAGTGATTTAAAATAGCAAAGCGAGGTTTAGCAGACAGTTGCTGGCTAGCACTGCCTGTGTGAACACAGTCAAAATGTTCACACCCTTAACTTGAAGCCAAACTCCAAACAAATGAGTTATTAAAAACCCCCAAAACTGTCTCCCTCCCCTCAGCCTAAACCAGTCCCAGCAGATAGCTGTCCCTCTCTTAGCCTGGTTTCTTCCTGCTAAAAGGGAGTTTTTCCTTTCCACTGTCCCAAGTGCTTGTTCATAGGGGGTTAGTTTGATTGTTAGCACCTTGAGACCATTGTTGTGATTTGGTGTTATAAAAATAAAGTTAGAATGGAAACTTCCATCATTTCTATCTAAAGATTTTGTTGCTGAAGTTGGGCATTTTAACCTCGGAATCTACGAGGACTGATTCACTTTCAGAGCAAGTCTCAAGATTGAATTGGTGAACTTTCAGTTCTTTGCTCTTCTGCACTGGCTTGTTTTATCTATGTTGCAGCTTTGCAACTTGAGTCAGTTCCAGCTGGCATGGGCAAAAGTAATACATCAAAGACAGGTCCATCACATCACTGCATGTAGATAATTATTTTGTATGTGAAACATATAATTAACCTTTTTGATAAAAATAAAATAAATATAAATAGTGTGGAAACCTTTCAGTTTTCAGTTAATGAAAGCCAGAGGGCCAGAGGGACTTGTAGAGCCATTAAATGGTAATCCATATCTTGCGCTGGCAGGAAATCAAATGGACGATGCCAAACAGGCAGCAGTAGTGAGGAGCCACAGAGGGCGTGAGCGCTGCAAAGCCATTGGTAAGGGGAAGGATTTGCGTCGCGGATGTTAAAGCCAATCGATGCGCTCGCGAGGTCGTGAAAGGGATCGAGCGCGAATGGCACAAATGGAACCTAATAAAAGGGGGCGCGTGCTCGGAGCGCAGCACAGGAACAGTGCGTACAGTGTGTTGCAGTAGACACGAGCGCGTCGGAAAACGGATAAAGCCTTTTACTGGTAAGAGACCACGTTTAACCGTTTTCTTATCGACAAACTGTCGTTTTCTTTAGCTTCCAGGAAAATAAATAAAGAAAAAAACTTACCGAGCTTATCATTTGTACACTCAGAGCTTTATGTTGTTTTTCCTGTCTAGCACACAACAATAGCCCACGCGACATTTTTGAAGTTTTGATAAATGTGTGCAGCATCCCTTCAAAATATGTACAGGAAAGGATAATGGGATTAGTTATTTCAGATATTTGCGAAAAAATTAGTTTCAGGACGTTCAGATGACAGGTTTCCGTAATTTGAGCTGTACCGAGGCTATTCTGGGTGGAACACGATCGGCACTCGGATGTCTTGAGTTGCACTGAAAGGTCTTTTGATTTAGTCATATCACGCAGTTTTCGTGTCTCTGCGCAGACTGTGCTCCTTATCTCTCCGGTGACTTTTCTTTGTGGGCATCTCCCTTCCTGTTGACAGTCGACTTGTTCAGTTTTGTTAGTGTGTGTGTGCGTTACACTAAAAACATTCTTAGATTCTCAGGTTAGACGCACTTTACTGACTGAGTCTAACCTAAGAAATCAAAGTTAGCGATTTCTCTCCTAAACAAGCGAGTTTGATTTATGTCTGAGTTTGGGACTATTATGTGGGTGGCGAGAAAGGGAGTATTTGTGAACTGTAGATGGTGTGATGGAAAACTTGGATAGACCCACATTAACAAAACCTGTCAACCCATTAAGCAGTGAAGTCAGGGTAGGATGAGGTCAGTCAATTATGGATAGCACTAGTTAGGCTCATTATTTTAACTTGCTCGAAAAATGACGACAATATTCTAGTAATTGATGTGTCTAGCTTTAATGAATATAGGTCCACAGTAGTGACATATTTACTGGGAATGGCTCCAACACTTTCAAGTTCATTATCTCCCTTTGAGTTTTTATTGGTGCTGTACTTTGTGAACTTTAATTAAAGCCATCACTGTTTGTCATCTTATGAAAGGTCTTTTACCATCTTTCACAGCACTAAGTGGGGCACAACAGTAGCCATTGATTGGTACATGAATATTCATCCGTAAAACTAAGGCACAACACACAGATGCCAAAATGTCAGCAGGCTGGTGATGTTGTTGGTCCTTTCCTGGTGAAAGGTCCTTTGTGGTGAATGCTGCTTTTAGTAGCGTGGAGAATATAAGTCATTTGCCCCATTTTATTAATTTCACAATTGTTAACATTGAGACCGACTTTTGAGAGTTTCTGTTTCTTTTTTTTGGGAGCCTTTTGTTTTGTGCAGGAGTGGATCTAGATACTTGACTTTGTGGATTTGTAACAGTATATTTTTGAATGTATGCCTTTTTTTATTCCAAAGTTTGAACATTAAAAAACCATAGGTTTCATTTTTTCCTCTTCTTAATAATCACTTTTCAGAGCTTTGTGTTGGTTCTGCATCCGACACGAGCTCCCACCCCACACCCCACAGTTGTGACATTTTGCTGGAATGTCACATATTGACGCATGCTACATTTCTGAAACTTAGTTTCATTTCCCTTTAAGCACAGCTCAAAGCATTTATGATGTCCGTTGGGGTCGTGGGGTATGAATTCAGTTGGCCTCTTTGTGATTTTATTCTCAGACAGGGCTGAAAAAGAGGGCACATACATACAGCTTTTTGTTAGGCGGGCTGTCAGACAGATGACTCACTTAGTGGTTGCTTGGTTGGTGGTACTAATGATGATGTTGTTATTGTCCTGCCTTTCTTGTCACTGAACTGCGATGTTTGACTTCCAGCCGGTGTTTGTCATGTTTGGGTGGAAACTCCAGCTGACTGGAAATACAGAAATGCCTGCATGCATGATTGAATGCACAAGCACGGAATATGGTATATGGTTCCCCTAAGAGATATATCATGGACCATTGGTGCTGGTCTACAATCAATCGTATAGTTTCAACTGACCAAAATACTGTGATCAGTCAGCATTTTTCCTTCTCAAAGATTTCACTCTGAAATGTGATCAGTCTGGTTATAATCCATACATTGTTTCTCCTTCAGGTCGAAAATTTGCTGATGTGAATTCCTGCTTGCCCGTTCACCACTGTCTCAAGGAGAACAGCTCCTTCTGTAAGTACACCTTTACAGTCACTGAGAGGAAATATTGTGGCCAGAATCCACTTTATAGGTATTATAGAGTATTATATATTTTTCTATTAGTTTCCATGCAGAGGAATTCTGCAGTATATTGCAGAGCTGCTTGTTGAAATTGCTCGGTATAATTTTTTATCAAGTCCATAATCCAGTGCAGTGGGGTTATGGGCATTTGTACTACGTGACATTTTCATAATGCATATGCGGTAGGTATTAATATGATGTGTGAAATTGTTTTTCAAGAAAAAATACATAACTAATCCTCCCCTCAGATTTCCCACTTTTCTTAAATGATTTCTTAAAGTGCCTTAAATTGTGGTTTTAAGATGTTGGCCAGACAAATTGACCAATTTGAAGGCATCTGCTTTTCAGTATAAGGTTTTAAAATCATATTTCCAATAATTTTTTAATCAATTTTGTTTTTGTTTACTCAAATATAATATATATATTTTGTTTATGAAATGGTCCAAAATATATAAAAGAAAAATCAGACATCTGTCATGTAAGGTAACACAGGCTCAGTGAATTTAAAGTACATGGACATAGTTGTGTATAGATTCCTGTTAAAGGCCAGATCTGAAGCAAGAAACCCTGAATATACTAACAACAACAAATCAAGGAAATATTGGTTCTTGTTCAGTTAGTTCTCGTTGCAGAACAGATATTGGTATAGGTGCTGGTGGGAAAGAGAAAATGGTTCCCCAAGATAGCGTTGCAAAACTTTTTGTAAAGAATTTGTTCACTTCAACTCAAGGAGTATGTCCCAAGACGGCAGATGATTCATTTCTGGATTTGCGGTTATGTTTGCATGGATGTTGCCAGTGATGATACTCACCAAAGGCCGTATCAGTGAACCATCTCCACCTCCAAATCCTGCACACCATGCCAAGCCTTCTGTTACCGCCTTACTCCCCAAATCAGCTGTTATTTTCCACTCTAAAAGCTTCAGCCTGTGTAGTTGGTACACCAAGTTTCCTCTTGTAAATGGATACTTGATGAAGAGCTGACACCGACAGTACTTCAATGACAATACCTGAGTGCATGTTATTAAAGTGACTTGAATATGATGGGGTAATCAGCGTGAGTGTTTTTTTCAAAGCTGGCACTCTCTCGTAATTATTGCTGGTTTTGTCAGAAACTCTTAGGAGTGACTCATCCAGAGTCACTGCCATGTGTCCAGTGTCCAATCCCCATCAATTATGTGTAATTTTGTTCTTTTTGTCTAAATCCACAACATCTAAGGCTCATGATGAAATGAACATTTTTTGTCATTTCTTTCAAATAAATATGAATATGAATAAATGAGTCATTTGTGCCAGTCTGTTGCACATGATAAGAACACGAGGGTGATTGTAGTTATCTTATTTAAGGTAGGTATTTTTGCATGAAATATTTATTTATTCGTATTTATGTTTTTAAACCGATCAAGTCTGTAAGACAACAAAGCTGGAAATCGGTCTGCCTCCCTGTTATTCACAGTGCCAATATAACAAGCACATGATGTGAGAGAAGAACAATCTACAAGTACCAACAGGCTCAGAGAGTCTGGCCTACCCATTCTCTCTCTCTGTGTCTCTGGCTTTCTGTGTCTGTACAGTAGGGCAGTGGGTTCCCTGTGGCCTCCACAGTGACGTCATATTTCAGCTGCCACAAATTGGTGTGTTGTTTCTCTCCCTCCTCAACAAACTCCTCTCAGTCTTCGCTTGTCTGAAAAGCTCATTTCTGCTTGAATCTACTTTTGCACTGAATGCAAATGTGACTTAGTTTAGAGCTCTCAACTGCAAGCAGTCTAAAATGAGAAATGCTCATTAACATTAGGAAATTCAGTTGTTAAGTGAAGCTTAAAAACAGTGTAGAACTATTACTCTTTGAAAGGTTTCTTCCTTCATAACGTATTTGATAAATGTTTATAACACTTGTAGTTGTGTTCATTCAGTTGTGTTTCATTCTTAATCAATTGTTTATTGAAGGCACGCCAAAACAGATTTCTAGTTTTATTATGCTGTTGCCAAATATAGGTTACTTGAAAAATATGGCAAAAAAGAAAGAGAAAGGAGTGTTATGCCAAATTAATTTTCTGCTATTAAAGTTAAGTTGGGCAGTGCCCCCCTTAGCCCCTCCTTGGTGGCACCCCTGGTAGAGATAAGCAGCATTTTGCTTGAAAGCTTGCTTAAAAAGTGAGTTATCTAAATAGTACTGTAGTTACAGATAATAGTTACAGATTACTAATCAGTTCCTTGGTCTAAACATTTTAAGCCTGTGTAGAAAATTGCCTCTGACATATTTCTGATCTGTAACAATGTATATTTCTATGAAATGGTTATTCATATTTGTGGACATAATTATTTCAGTGTGCTCTAACTTTGTAAATATAAGTACACCTGCATGAAGTGCAACAACTGCTTTGTGTGTAGAACAAGCCTACACACACAGTGTGGGACGGGTGGATAAAAATAGAAAAATAAGACTGCCTAAAACTTGCTGCAACCGTCTAACAAGTATTTTTCTTGACATGCAGTTCTTAACCTTGTACATTCAGAGGAAATTAACAGATCAACTCTGTGCTGAAGGAGCCTGGCAAATATTGATTGGTATCATATTCAGCGCTGTAGGAATTACATTAATATGGATCTTTCTAAAATAGTGCCTAGAGTGCTTTTGTGAAAGCAGAGGTTCTTCAATCATATATAACATTCTGTGATTGTCTTTTTAATGAAGCCAGGAAGCCTATAAATAGTGTCTATACATTTACCCCAGTTGGCAAGTAGATATTCCAGAAGTTCTGGAAAAAAGTACTTGTCACTAGCTTAGATGGTTTTAATTGAAATTCCATTTGTAATGCATATGTGTCTCTCCTCTTGGGAACGGGTCTAACTTTGGCTTGTCAATTTTCTCAAGCTGTTACATCTACAAAACAGCTGTGGGTTTTTTTTGCATTATGCACTATTTTTCAGGCTTGTGCAAATATAAATAAGTAAGTAAGTAACCTTAAAACTGTGCAAATTAAAGAAATGACTCTGGAGATATTGTCCTCCAGGAGGCCTGATTATTTATTTTTCTTGTCGTCTATTTGAAGGTTGTAAATAGTGATTGTGGTAAACCTTCAGCTACATATCTGCCAGATTAGACTCGACAGATAAAGTGTGCAAATGTTTTTGAAATGCAGTGTGCGATCATTGAGCTGTTTCATTTGAATCACCCTACAATTACATATTGATGTCTTTCGGCTTAAATGAAACTGCGGGTGGCTCTGACTTAGTCTTTATTTGGATGAGTTTCAGTTCCCTTTTTTTGCATATTTATCCCATGATTTGAAATGTCAGGAGGAAAAAAACATTATGTCTTTGTTATCTTCCTGAGGCAGTAAAACAAGACCACTCAACCTCTTGCATATGGTCATATAGATGAGATACAATCTGTGAACAGCCTGCATGTTTAAATTGCTGTTCTTTAGGACTGAATAAAGTGCATTCAGTGGGATTTAGATGGAATAAACGTGGGTGGACATAACAGTCAAATGGAACCTAATGTCGACAGCTGTCTTGTCCTGTGACCAGTGCTAGCTTCTCCATTTGGCATTCACACATTAATTTAATTCAACACAGAATAGTTCAATGCTAGGTCAATGAAGTCAGTTTGCCAAACAAATACATGTCATATAAGCAAATCTTTGCGTGTTAGTAAATGATAAATGTAAAGTTATTTCTTCAGGGTTGTGACACATGGATGGCTTCAAAAGCCCCCCTTGTTGGACTTCAGAGTAGCTGAATGTAATATTAACACAGTTACACGCATGATTTCTTTACCCCTCTTTGTTTTACCACCACAAAAGGTACCTTTGTGTGGGTGACCAGCTATTCTCAATTAATGACTCACCCTTCACAGCTCTCCATTGTTCATGGGTGCAGTGTGACATAGATTAACTCGTCAGATGGCTGAATTTTGTCACTTCTCGTTTTCGGCCATGCAGACCTCTGATTGCAGACGCTAGTTTTTGTTAATATTGTGAACTTCCCATTTACTGTGCATGCTCTTACAGCATTATGGTATTTCCCTGCTTCCCCAATTCAATGCTTTTATTTATGGACTGTGACAGGAAACGATAGAACAGATGGAAACCCCACGCAAAATATAGTATCACTAACTACAATTTTAATAATCTAAATTGTGCACTTTATCATGTATCTCAAAATCGTGTATCATCACACCTTGTAGGGAATGTAAATTATGTTTTGTAGGCAGTGTACTGTTATGCTGTCTTACACATATCTCGATTTGCCCCCCTAATGGAATTTATCTGATTAGGAAAATTTACACTTATAGTGTACTTTAAAGCTTTTTAGGCAGCTTTGTTTTGTGCAGTGACTGATTACGGTAAAGCCAAGGCTGTCCATGACCCTCGCATTGCTCTCGAGTTGTAGATTAAGCAAAGATTTCTTGTTATTTTTTCCCCTTAATGCAATGATAATATCCATATAGCGCAATGTTCTCTGATGTGCTCTTCAAATCCATGCCAAATTCCTACAATCACTATCTTGAGTGCTGCCTCATGTCCATGCATTCTGGTACCCGCATCACATCAACAATCAATTATTTGTATAGATCAACCCCTGGGGGTGATCTTTTGCTGAGGCTGTGAGAATGGGAGGTCAGTGGAAACTTTTTTTCTTTTTTTCTCTCTCTAGTAAGTGGAGGCTGTGTAATCTAGTGTCTTAAGTCCACTGATGTTTTGATTGAGAGTTCTTTCATGCTCAAATGCTCAAGCCTTAAATGGCTTTCCCTTCCTTAGATGCATTGACAGAGCCCTGAAATTTTTATTAAGACAAATGACAAAGTAAGATTATGACAAACATTTTTTTAACAGTAGTACATGGCTCCATGTTGACAGTGAGCCTCAGTTGTCAATCTACTGATCTCCTTAAAATATTGTCTGAAATATGATGAACTAAAACGGAAACTAAACCAAACTTTGACAAAACACCATAATAAAAAGCTAATTATAACTTTGCTGTTTTACCTCAGTAAAAGTTGGAACAGTTGGAAATGCCACAGCTTTCAAATTGTAGCCTCAGAGGCATAGCAACAAATAATTAATCAGTGTATGCTACCTAAATCCACAATAAGTGGTCTCATAGAGACTGCGAACTCCCATGACTCCTTGTTTAAAAAATGTATTACATCTATACACTTACACTAAATTGGGACTTTTGGGCATGTTGTACACTGAGCACATGCTTCTCGGCATCTCTGATGAAGCAAGGACACAGTCATCTTTTCCTTTGATTAATTGTGCTAATAGTGTTAAAGCTTTAAAACTATTGTAGGATTACGTCTATCATTGCTGGGCTTATATGGCATGATTCTGCATAACCTTTCACCATCTGTCTGCAGTCCTTTTTCACTACAATAGTCCTTGGCTTTCAGGTCAGGTCAGGCTGATAATCTGTAACATGACCTTTATGCGAGGGCATGGGATTATATACCTTTAAGAATACTCTTACAGTGTTTTCTTCCTGGTGTAGGTGTTGCTTTTGAAGTAAATAATTGGCAAATCTGTAGCTTGTTGTTAATGATACGTTTATTAATAACAAAGAAAGAACATTCCAATCACATAACTCGTGTGAAATTTGTGAAATTTTAATAATTGGGGCAATTATAGGTTAGCACTTACTTTAACAAAAAAAACCAACTTTGCCTTTGATAATGGTTTTTCCATTAAACATTATAAATGCTAGTGAAGTCTCAGCCTTAGTCATGTTTAAAAATATTTTATTGGGTAGTTGTTAGAAAATAGTTCAGTGAAATTTATCACACATCCCAAAATTGTGACTCAAAGCCAATAACACTAAGAACTCCTTAGACTAATATTATTGCTTTCCCTTGCATTAGTACAACAGATTAAGATTTTTTTTATTTAAGTGGACTGAAAGTGTTCAAATATGTCTTAAGTTTGAGGAAATGATTCTGTCAATTTAAATTATATAAAAATAATTGACTCTTAGAGTCTTAAAAAGAAATGTCACAGTGCCACCTGCACTAGTTGCCATTTTCAGTGTGTAGTTTTTCCCATGTTGTAGGCATTTCTTTCCCCACACAAGGATAGATGAGCCTGTTGCTCCTGTCAGAAGAATTGCAGCTGCATACGTTACCTAAAGCAAGTACTGTAGTGTTTTCAGGATTTCTGTATCAAAGGTTATCATAAATATATCAGTTTGGTGGCTGATTTATTGTACATTCATCTTTGTACCTTTCCATTTCTATTATTATTTTTAATGTAATTGTTTAGAGTTGTGCAAAAAACTAAATCATATGAAACTTTTACAACATATTTGCACACTGTTTGAAACAGTGCCACGGTTAAAATGGATATTTTATTAGTTAATGCTATAGTTAAAATAAATGAAAGAAATATCTAAAGAAAAGCACACTTCAGAAGAAAAGGTTGTGGATACCCAAGGAGTCTTGCTGAGGATTTAAAAAGCTCTCACAATTATTTGAATTAATTGTTCAACTTTTCAGAAAATGATCTACAAGTGGCGTAGTTTTTAAACAGCTGTCAGTTTGTAGTAAAAAAGCAAAACACTTTATATGGAACAGTCACTTTTTCATTTGGAGGGCAGTTTGAAGTCACTTTCACACCACACATACACTAGGGGATTGTTTTGAACATCTATTAGCAAGGACACAGTGCCAGCCAAATTCAGGTTAATGTGGGTGCCACACTGTGGGGATCAATCATGACATGGAAAACATTGATTTATGTCTGTCACATTGATTAGTCAGTCATTCCTGCCTTGTGGTGATTTTCCACCAGCTGCGGTTGTTCTATAATTGATGAGGGGCAGTCACTACATTCAGAGAAGCTGGCAGAAACTGGAACTGGGTTAAAAGCAAGCAGTCAAAGTGATACTCACTACAAAGCCAAATGAGTGGAACTTGACCTAAGCCAGCTCTGTAGACCAAGTCGGGTGCCACTCATTTGCTAACAGCAATGCATGTTCTTTATCAGACAGCTAGGGACTTTAACCTAATGGGTATACATGTGTATATTGTTCGTTGTTGAGGTCAGAATGTTCGGACCTCCATAGATGCTGGCATACGATCACACCATCATCATGCCTTTGTGACACCACCATCATTTTCAAAATCCTTTATTCTGCTTTCAGTTAGATGAAAGTTAGATGAGGTAGTGGCAAGTGGCAAGGTACAAATTATTGGTATGATGTGGGAAATGAATGGCTTAATCAGTGCCTTCACCCAACAAACTGGGGTTCAAATCCTGTGTGTTGATTTGGAAAATATACCATTTCACTATATTAGCTTGTGTGTGAAAGACTTTCCGACAAAGAGTCCTGAGCTCTGCAGTGAGCAGCATCTCACTAAAAAGCCTTCAGGCACAACTGCATGTATCACAACCCTAACTAATGAGTAATTCTTAGCATACTATAAAAAACAAACCGTGGTTCTTTTTCTAACAAACCCTTTTTTTACAGTAGTGCTTGTTTAAACACTTAATATTTAAGAGGCTTGTGTGCGGTTTTAAGAAAGACAAGACTAAGAGGGGCACATGATACAGAATATGTGATCAGCAAGTGATCAGAGCAAAGACATGATCACATTCTGTGTCCATCCATCCAATAGTTGTCAAAGATATTTCACTTACAGTAAGGAATGTCACTTTCATTATGACCATTCGAAAAAAGGCCCTAGGCTTTCTTTCTCGAGACCAAGAATGTCTGTAGAAAATTTGATGGCAACAAATAAATGTATTTCATTCTGATCCACAATGACTAACTAAGGCTAACATAATGGCATTGCCTCTCTAAGCCACACTGCTGGCATAGATAGAATGCTTGTAAAAGTGATTATTGTTGCTTTAGCATTAACACTGAAAGTATGCTAAGCTTTCCAGTTGTGTCCTACACTTTTCTGAAGGGCTTTTACTGCCTTTAAGTTATATTACCTTTTATATGCTTTTTATCCAAATGATGGAATTGGTAAATCACTGATTTTTAAATGCTTAGAGAAAAGCAATGTATCACAGCTCATGCAGTGTTGTTTCTTTGTATCAAATTATTCACTGCATGTACACCATATAGCTGGTCAAAACTGTTCAAGTCTGATGCAAGGCTAAAGCAAGTCTGACATCAAGTGCAGACAGATTTACTATGATTGAGGCAGAATAACTTTTGGAATTTGCTACTTTAACATTGTTTCCCACACCCTCTCTGCTTCCCGTGTGCAGGCGTATTGGTGAAGCTGCCCACAGCACAGGACGCAGGAAAGAACTGAATTTTTGGAGGATCTGACAGAGAGACAGAGAGTCTGGCTGCGCATCCCTCAGGATGAAGAAAAGTAGGAGTGCGCATGGAGTAACACCAGGTGATGTAAGTGCTGATTTTTTTCCCACCAACCATCTGCTAAATCATGAGTCCATCCATGCATTCATTAGCCTGCAATATGTAATTTCCTTTTATCTGAAATTCTGTGCCTCACCTTTAAGGTTTCTGGTTCCGTATTTGTGCACTTTCCATATATTTTGTAATATTTGTCTTCCTTGTGTTTCCTTCTGAATAAAGGTAGATTGAGCTCTAGCAGGAAAACACACTGCAGTATGTCTGTGTGGCGGTCAGTGACTCACAAACAGATGACTGTACTGTACACAACAGACCGCTATCTGGCAGAATACACTGCAGAGAGGGAGATGGTGTGTGTGTTTGTGCATGTGTTCATGATTTGTGTGTGTACGAGAAAGTGAAGAAGATTGGAGATTGAGAGTTGAGGAGTGACTTTAGAAGCAAGAGGCAGAGCGAGCCGAGGATGAACGTGTTAAAGTACAGCTCACGCTAGGAAACATTCAGGGCATAGACTGAATGGAAACATGGATAAGAGGAGGAAGGACAAGGATCTGACAGAGAGGCCCATCTGCTTCTCCTCTGTGTCAGTGGTGTTTATGACTGGGCAGGCAGGCCAGTTCATTTACACTGACACTGTCCAACAGGAGCACAGAGGCCAAGTAAAATTCTGGATGATGAAAGTTTTCCTGCTGTGACTGGCCTTTATCACCCTCTATCCCCTTTAGAATTTATTACGCTATGCAAAAATGTATTTCTTATTTAAATTTATTGCCTGCCTAATGCAAAGCCTTTCTGTGCTGTGTTTGCTTCTTAGCTGAAGGAAATATCCAGTGTAATGTAACATGATGGTTAATCATGACAAGATATATAACATTTTTTACTTTTTTTGTATTTTTACTGTAATGCAAACATTTGTTTTGGTAATGGTGGTCACATTTTTGAAAGCTTCATAATAGAGCTCTCTTTTCTGAACCTTATGATGTCGGACGTTTCTTTCCCTTGCTACAGTTTGTTAGGGCAAATATCTAATCAGCCAATTACGTGACAGTAACTCAATACATTCGGTGCATGGTGAAGGCGTCCTACTGAAGCTCTGAATGGAAAAGAAAGTTGATTTCAGTATCATATGGTACCAGTATTGTAATGTGTTGTCCAGCTCCTCTTTGAAGCAAAGCAACTTTGTCAAAAGGGGTTCCAAACTGATACCAGTGAGGTGTACCTAATAAACTGGCTGCTCAGTGGATGTACTACATAGTATGTTGGTGTGCCTTAAATATTTTTTCTCTACTTGTTCTGTTTTTTCAGTAATTACTTACACTGCTTTTTATAGCTGTGCACTGCAGTGTTTCCCACTATGTGAGAATTTAGCTGTGGCAGTGGGCTGCTGTAGTGTTCCCTAAATGACTCACATGTTGGCATTTGGTAGTTTTGAAAGTGTAACAGAGATCACTTTATTTAAAGAGATTTGTTTATTTCTTTTTATCCACCATATATGTGTGTTAATTTTGTTCATTTCCAAGCTTGAGGTTTTTGTTTGCTTCACAGAGAATATTAATAGCTCATTAAGCATGAATTCGCTATGCGACAGTGTTTGATGTGTCCTACCTTTCTTTTAGATTCTGTAGCACTTACATAATTAAAGGAATTAAAGAGTCATTTTTCCCGTCTTTGCTGAAAGGTTTAATAATTCAGTCACTACATAAAGCCATGCTGTTGGAGCTTCACTCCTAAAGCCGTCTCATTTATGATCGCCTTTCTCAAAAAGGCTTTTTGGAAGTGCCCCACAAAACACTGGAGCTGTTTCAGCTCTGCAGCCAAGAAAGGCCTTTCATCTTCCTGGAGAAAACACCCACTCCACCTCTGTTTGACTCTGTGCAGCTACGCTACCTCCGTTTGAGATCCGTTGTTTTCCCTTTCATCTTAGTTCCTTTCCTTTTATGACCATGTTCTGACACACATTACAAATCCAGGTTTACTAATGTTTCGACCCCTGGCTTATACTTTATATACAAGGTGAATTGGCCTTAAACTTTCTTCCTGATGTTATGGGCAAGTGATCAGTGGAGAAATAGAATTACATAGCGAGACAACAGTTTCAATCAATAAACAAATAATAAATAATTTACCCAATAACACTGACATATTGACAGGAGACTATTTAGTTCTCTGCTTCACAAGTGGTTTAGTAAATGGAAACAGACTTCGATTGGTTTTCTGGACAGTTTATGTTTTGCCAGATTTAATTTTCACCCATTTTCCTGGGAGAGGAAGAATATATCTTTAAAAAGACAGGAGCAATATGTCAGGCAAATTGCACAGAACGAGCCGGGGAGTGAAGAGCAGTGGGTTTACTGACAATCAGAAAGGACAGCACACTCCCTTCTCTGCATTGGTTTCTTCAACTCGTGTCCACTCTGTCATTCGGAGTCTTTTCCTTCCCTGTTCCCATCTTTTTTGCAGTTATCTTTCATTTATGTCTTGCAGGTTACTTTCCTGCTATTACTTGTCAGTCACATTGATTGGAAAGAGGAAATGGGATGACATAATCTTTCTCTCATTTCTCCCATTAGACAGACACCTGGCTGTGTACACTGTCAGTTAAATAATATCTATATGTTGTCCAAACATCTATCCGTTTGAACACTCAGTTGAGTTTACCATGTGCTTTACCACTGCTGTAACTGGATAACCGTATTACCTGGAATGTTTTTCTCAGTGGTCATTTCGAGATTGACAGAGAAGATTTGTCAAGTTTTTCATGGGCGCCATCCACATATTGAACTCTGCTGCTCCATCCACAAATGCATTTTCCTTACAAATGTGGGACATTTTAGGGGAAATGAACAGGATTTCCAGCGGTATCAGATTTGTTGAAATAATTGATTAAACACAATTTTCCTTACTTTTTGAAATTTTGCTGTTTTCAAGTTAGCATATTAATGTTATCGTATTACTTTTTATTAATCCAAATATTGAAAGCATAATTATGTTTTTGAAAGTTACCATATAATTATTCCTCACTGTGGTCATCAAATGTGCTTCCCAATTTTGATCCTGTGTTTTTGGCTCTTTATTATTCTGTGACTTAAATGTGATACTATACAAACATTAAACTCCCAGTGTTACCATGCAATTAATAAGATATCATGTAAAGAATCTCCATTAATGCCATTAGTAACAGTTGTGTTTGCCTGCAGTTTCATACATGGCCTTAACCAACTATAACATCACTAAAGTCTGGATCTACATTTTATTTTATTTTATTTTATTTTATTTTATTTTATTTTATCATTTTATTTTATTTTATTTTATTTTATTTTATTTTTTCATTTCATTTTATTTTATTTTTTCAAAATGAGAGGTGAATCAGTGTGTAATGATATTTGATTGGTTTAGGCATGAGTAGTGAATCAGAAGCACAATAGAGCCACAGCAATCAAGTAAGTAACTTTTACTTTGTGCTGTTTTAATTTCAAAGGAATAATTATGTATTTTGTTATTTTTATTTCAGCATCCGTCTTCTATATTTCAGAATGGGGAAGTGTACAGAATAAATTCATTACAGTTTCTGGTTTTCATTATATTGCAACTCTAGGACTTGGTTTCTGCAGAAGTGTAGCCTTTTCTTTGGGTCATTGGATCAGAAGTGCTGTAATTTAAATGTGATACATTAAAACAAACAGTTCTGGCCCTCACTACTTTTTAAACCCCAGTTTCATTTCTAAATGGTGTCTGTGAAATAGGTTTATTTGAATGAATCATTGCATGGTTTGTCCACTAGAGAGCACTAAGTTCATTTTTCAAGTTGTTCCATGTGTTCACAACTCTCTTAAAAAATCTATACTAGGACTGTTGTGTCTATGAAGTGTTTACATTAGAAAATACACTGCAGGACAACATAAGAGTATTTGCCTCAGATATCAGATACTGACTGGGTTAAAGAGCCTTGTTGTTGTTAAACAGTGGTAAGCTTTCCGTCTGGATCAAAGGGAGGTTAGACTGTAGCTTCGCGCTCTTTCCTTTTCCTTTTCACACTAGCTGTCAGCTTCTGTATTTCTCACTCTTCTTGTCTGTCTAGCCTCCTGTGGCCACATTGACATAAAAAACCAAATCATTTCTCGATAGCCTCAGACCCATTCTAGGAACTCTTCAGTCCCCGTCCTTTCCCCCTCTCATTGTTATTGTGCGTCATATGCTGCTTGTCTGCATGAAATCTTTGAAATCTTCTTTGTTTAATTTCTTCTTGCATACTGTGAACATAAATTGTTTGATATATACAGAATGAGCTCTGGCAGCGCATTTCTGTTTCCTCAATACACTGACTTGTTTACAACCCATCATTTCAATGAATCACTCTGTGATCCATACAGGAACCTTCATGCTAAAGAAGGCGCACTAAACATACAATATTTACACTCTGCACAGCTTCATCGACATATCAGCTGGCACTTTTTATTTATTATTATTTATTTATTTTTGCATTTCCAACCATAGCTGGAAGCTTTAGGTTTTGCAGTTGACCAAAAAAACCTAAGGCTTGAATTCACATGAATTAAGTGCAAATGTTTGTTGGCTGAAGAATGATGCGATTATAATTTAGCGGTCAAAGGTCACAAAATATATTTTTGGCTACAACTCACACTACATGTGCAAATTTTGACAAAAGTTCAAACAAATGTCTAATAAGAAGGATATTTACATAGAAAGGTAAGACATGGATGTAAAGTAGAGTTTCACTGGCCTGTGAATGCATAAAACTTCAAGGTGTTAATTTCATCCATCCATTTTTATTTTTTAAATCAGGTTTTTTTTCCCCATGGTTTTACATTTTATCCTCTTATTTATAGTATTTGTTATGTGCTATGTGCATTTTTACTCCTTTAACATTTTCCCTTACTGATTTTCTTTTTCTGAGACAATTTCATATCAAAGCTAAACATTCATTATCTCCTTTCTGTCAGGAAAATAAGGAGCCTCCTGCGGGACAGTTTTCTGCAGGCAACACTCTCGGGGTGGAGGTGTTCAAAGTCCACAGGCGGTTTTCCGGCAATCTGCAGCTGCCTCCGTTGTCATGGCGACAGGCAGAGAAGGAGAGGGAAAGGGGAAGGCCGCTAACACCAGAAGAAGATCCCGTAACCCATAGCCGACCCACGAGCCTGCCCATTGCCTCTCTGCCTCGCATTGACATCACACAGGCTGACCCTGACAGGTGAGGCTGTGATAAACACACTGACACGCTCAAACGCTTTATAAGGCGGCACCGATGCTGCGCACGTTTGGGCAAATTTTTTTTTCCATGTACTTCTCTGCGTTTGTGCTTTTGTTGTGCTGCAGTAATAATGTAGTAATTTGAGAAAAGCAGCACAGCTTGTGTACTGGGTAACAGCGGGAGGCCGGTGTTTTCTCCCATCTAGATCTAACATTAGATTTGCAAGCAAGCAACAAAGTTGGCATTTATGAATTTTTTTTGGGTGAAAGACGGGGTACATACTCAACAGCTCATGTGTCTATCGCAGTGCCAACACAAAGCGGCAGACAACACATTCACGTTACGGCAAATTTAGAATCACCAGTCAAACTAAGATTCATGTCTATTGAATGCGGGAGGAAGCCAGAGTTCCCCAGAAAAACCCACACAGACACGGGAAGAACATGCAAACACTTGAAGTTGCTGAATAGCAGTTTCCCGTATGTAATATTTCGTTGAGCAATTATAATTCATCCCACCAAACTACTTTCGCTTTTTGAGATCTTTTGAATCTATTTTATCTGGTGTCCGTATTTTTTGTTGCTTTTATCTGCATAAGGCTTATACTATGTCCTCGTGCTTTTGAAAAACATGGGTTGGATTTATCTGGATTACAGGTCAGGAGCAGAGAAACTTTTGCTCTGTTTATTGCACAACACTGGAGACGCCCCATAACTTTTTGCTTTGTTTTCCAGCTGCTTTTGAGTAGCCAGTCAGCTTGTTGATAAGGCTTCTGTTCATATTGATTAGCATTATGAATAATGCAGTGGGGGATTGTCTGGCTAATATCAACCAATAAAAATAAATCATACGTTCAGACATATTTATTTGAGTTTGAGTGAATATTTTAGTGCAGTCTTGTCCGGCATCAGACTTGGTTGTAAAGCGGACTCTTTAATGGAAACTAGTATAGAATTCAAAGGGGTCGGGTTGGGCCAGGCAGACTGTTGCAGTGTTACTTCTAGTCATTCTGGCCAGAAACTCTCACCAAGATCCTCAGGCAAGCAGGCAACGATCAGACGTCTTCATCGATACAGACGCTTCACTGTAGCCAGCACATGGTAAGGATATTCTTTTGAGGGTGTTAAAGAGAGAATTAACCCTGGAGAACCAATGGGGTCAGAGCCGACCCCATTGGTTTTCTAGGGAAACCATGGGGTCAAATTTGACCCCATGGGTTCTCCAGGGTTAAATAAATAAAATAGAGGATTGAAACCCAAGTAGTGGGTTTGCTTGTCAGCTGTATTGTGTTTTTGAAGAGCTACAGCAGGTAGTCTCGATTGTGGATTTATTTAGTAACTCAGGCGGACCCTTATTTAGAAGTAGTTTATTTCAGGTTGTCAAAAATGTCCCTGCTCCAGGATGAGTTGGAGCTCAGGGGACTCATTTTTTAAAAAATAACTCATTGGTGTGGAAAGATGCCTTGGAAAAAGACCCTGAAATAACACATAAAAAAAGATATATTGACAGGAAACAGTCCCCTTTATGTCATACCTTACGTAAGCTAAATTTTATTTATATAGCGCAATATCATGGGGTTGTCACTGCGAGCTTGCAATAAAACACACAGCAAACACTTTATTACGATAAAAGTGTGAGACATTTCTGGAAAGCCATTTGCGATTCCAGGACCAAAGCGATTGGCAGACATCCCTGTGCTGTACGTACAGAGTGTTGACATACTCAGATGATGAAAGTCACCCTTGGGGTGTGATTTAAAGTCACCCTTGGGGCTGAGCAAAGCAGCGTGCTGGGACTTTCACTTCTGGGATGTACTTACATTAATGTGTGTGGCTAGCCCATGTTGTTTTTATAGACTACGGCACGATTCTCTCCTTTGTTTCCCTTCTTAAATAAATCCTTCTGTTAATGCCACAAACTTGAATTCATCAGAAAACAGGATTTTTTTTCCCCTCAATCGTCAGTTGTGAAACATTTGTAATGGATTTATCCAGTCCAAAGAGTTTAGCCTTGTTTTTTCTATTGACTCAGTCAATTTTTTTTTCTATTTTCTATTTGGGACCCTCTGTCTTTGATAAAATTAATTTGTAACTTTCATGTCTAAGTGAAAAAACATATCAATCTGCTGATAGCGGGACTACTTCTGGCCTGTCTGGTTGTTCTTTAGATACATCTGGTTATTATGCAACTAGAAAAGTAATTTGACACTTTCACCTACTTATGATCCAAGTCCCACTACCACAGGGCTGCTTAGTGAGCAATGTTTTGCTGTACCAGGCAGTGACATGTAAAATCTGACATTGTGGTCAGATCATAAATGTCATAAATGATCTTTGATTTCATTAGTAGTCTGTAAAATTCATTGTACCCCTCATAATCTCTGGTGGTTTTAAATGTTAATCCAAGCATCAGATTTCCTGACGATTTCCAGGCCTACGTGGGACTGTGACCCCGCTGTATATACTCTATGTGGAAGGCTTTTACTTAAGCTCTGGTTCTCCTCAGTCTTCCACATGTCAACCCAGTCAACAGACCTTCAGCCTAATCACAGAAATCAACTACTGTTATGGACATTGAGTTTTATAAATAGTAGCTAAGTACCAGAGAATTTCTAATAATACATTGTCTGCTATCAGAAGAAGAGCACCGTAATAGTGTTAGCCATATTGCAGCTTTAATAACACATCACGGCATCAGAAACCTCCTGCTAGTTTTCCTCTTTATTTTACACCACACAGTCACTGTACTGTCTCTTAACACACAAATGCTTTTTTTTTTTCTCCTCTGGGGAAATATATAGAGTGTACATTAAATGCACATTAACTATAATCTCCAAAGTTGGCAAATAAATGAGGATCTGGATTTTCAACTTAATCGTGACGTCCCACTGTAAAGTCTTGTCGGCGCTATGTTTTAATACAGAGGGATAAAGGACAGGCGGCCAGATAAACAGAGCGACTGCTGGTGCGTTTTTCCTGCGCTTCAGCCCAGATCTGCATGTTAGCATCTGCCAAGCCGACGTTATTCCAGCACGTGGGCTGCTACTGGACAGAAAGGGGAGGCTGCAAAAGTGTGTGTGTATGTCTGAGTGAGCAGACAGTGTCACTGTTTTATGTTGCTCGATGTGGACCTTGAAGAGGGAGAAAAATGTTTCGAAGGTCTCCTAGGGGCAGAGCTGGACATTTTGACTTCAGTGAGGAAGTTGTCAACAGAGCACACCTCTCAGCTCCAAGGTGATGTTTCAGTAGTTTTCTCTTTTTTTTTTTATCGCACTGAGTATTTTATATATGTATATGAGTCCTTTTTTCACTCTACATGTCAATATTTTAGAAAAATAACTTCACTGGTAGATTTTAACATGATGCTCTTTTTCTTTTAACCTTACTTTTCATTTCCACCGTACTGCATATTTAGTTCTTGATTGGTTTCACACTGTGGGATTAGTTAAAATATGTTGTTTGCTGAAACTGAATGACGCAAAGCACAACACAGATGACGCTGGTCTTCCTGCATGTGTGTAATCAGAGTTCTCACATTAATCTGAGCTTCTCTGGCAGAGGTGTGGGACTGTCTCAGTGGGACACGCGCCTAGTTAATCCCACATGTAGGAGAAATTAAAGAGGCGGGCTTTAACGTGGAGAAAACATGAAGTGGCACTTCTAATAAAATGAAGTACCCATTTTTGTATGTAAATGGTAATCAAGCTAAGGACTCTGAGTTATTTTTCCATTTCATGGTTTGTGGCATCTGCTATTCCTGCTGGGCACTGACAGTTTGACCTTGCACCTCTAAACTCCTGTCCATCTGACCCAATCATCTGGTTACACAATAGCTCGTCCCGGTCCTCTACATAAACTCTGTGGTGACAAACAGATTATGTCTCTGTGTGCATCTGTGGTGGTTTTTATTGATCAAACAACTATGGAGGAAAGCCGCATTTAGCAGTTAGGATGTTGGTTTATTTTTGCTCTGAGCATGAGTTCTCCGGTTGCTCTTTCTGATTTCTGCTTGTCAATTTTAAAAACATTTTTAATATATATGAATTTTTTTAGATGGCATCAAAGTTGTAAGCATCACATGCTAAGAAAAGCCATAAATTCTACAACATTGTATTGTCTTCCTTTTAAATTTGTTTATTATTATTAGTTTAATTTTAGTGTTCAAATACATTCATCTTAAACAATGAGGGAAGGTAATCAAGATGTAGGCAGATGCTTGTGAGTGCATCAGTTACTTTAAAAGAAAACGTAGTTAAAAAAGCAAAAATGTGCCTTGAATCACACAGCAGGTAGCTGGTCACTCTTTGTATGTCATTTCCTAACTGCTGGGTTTGAATGGAACTGTCATGGACAGTGTTCCTGTAAGAAACAAACCAGACACGCAGATTACAGTAAAACCAGCCCTGCTTGTACAGACAGTGAAGCATACTTATTTAATGAGTGTTATAGTTGTTGTTTTTTTTGTCAGCTGTGGTTGAATGGATGAGTAATTATTTTAGGATTTATGCAATAATCTACTTCCTGGATAGGATTTGTCAACATGTTGTGCAAGCCTACTTACAGGTAGATTACAGAAGGTATTTTCAAGATGACGATGATGATTTAAAAGTTAAATCTAAATGACAAGATTGATGATCAATCAGACTTTGGTTTATGCTTTTAAAACTAATAGATTTAAGAACTTGCTTTGCATTGTAATGAATCACATCCTGATATTTTCTTCTCTCCCCCCGATTGTTTTTTTTTTTTAACTTTCTTTTAGTTTTGAAGGGGAGAATGGCCCATCAGTGTGCTGCAGCCCATCAGACCCTCAGGCATCCCCAGGTTCAGGTCTGGTTCTTCATCCCAATTTGGCAGCTTACGGCCAGCGGCGGGAGTCCTTCCTGTACCGCTCTGACAGCGACTATGAGCTATCACCAAAATCCTTATCCCGAAATTCTTCCATCGTTGGAGAATTGTGAGTGGTTTTAATCACAGCATTGTCACATTACACTCGGTGTTCAGTTAGCTATGTGTTTGTCTGCTTGTGTAACAGGCTTTCCTTTCATTACTCTCATTTTTCAGACATGGAGAAGACTTGATTGTGACACCGTTTGCCCAGGTAAGAGCTTGTCATAGCTCCATAGATCAGGTACAGAGAGCATCAATTATCTCAGAATATAAAACACAATTTCTCACAATAACTTTTTAATCTAAATGTCCCACGGTGCCATATTGAACTCTTTGCCCACAATTGACAATGAGGATATATAACAACATCGGCATGGCAGAAGAATACACTCGGATTTCAGCTTCATTGCAGAAATCTTTTCAGACAAACAGTATAGAAATGTATAAATAATATAGAGATATTTAGTGCCATATTATTTAATTACATTATTAAAAACAGTAATTTGCCCCAAACTAGTCATAAAATAAAAGAATCACAATTCTTTAAAACACTTCTCTTTTAAACACATGGTCAGTAGCAAAGGTTATTCTCCATGCTCTCCTGTGAGAGGTAAGTTATAGTCCTTAAACATTTTTCACACAATTTTATTTTCATGCAAAATGTTCTCTTGTTTTAAATTTCACTTTTACTTTTTGCACATTCTTTCTCTTACATCAGTCTTTTAATCTTCTCTTTAGGTTCTGGCAAGTCTTCGGACAGTTAGGAACAACTTCACCACCTTGACAAATGTACAGTGTGCATCTAATAAGTAAGTGGGATCATTATTAGTTTCTGTACTTAGAGTTTTTATGATCCACAATTTAATATTTATTTTTTATTGAGGAAAAATCTGCATGTGGATTTTAGTTTTTGGAGATACACCAGTAAGCCATACCATTAAAATCAGACTGGGACTTCTGATTGTGCCATGTGTTGTTTTATAGAAGGCACCAGATAAGAAGATAATCAGTGTTTGTCACTTTACCTGTTGGTAGTTTTAATGTTGTGGCTTATAAGTGTCTGTTTTGACAATGGTTGGAGATGCCAGCATGCTCCACTTGGGGGCACCAAAGCTTCAGAAACTTTTATAATGATGTGGGCTTGTGAAGAAGTCTCGCAAATATAAATTCACATATCTCAAGAGCCTTTTGCTGGTGACACAAAACTGGAAACAGTGACATTTCAATTCTGTTTTTTGTTATGAGAGGCACAAACATCATCTTTTACATGGAAGTGCTCGCAGGTTTCCAGTGATCACTGAATTGGGTCAGTGGTTGTAGTTGCATCACATTTGCCAGAGGTGCACACTGAGTCAATCTGACCTCTGAGAAAAGGGTCACCGCAAGCCTGAGACCTGTTCAGAGAACCAAGGGAGCTGTTTTGTGTTTATCCTATGGCAACAAAGACCGACTGGAACCAAATGAAATAAATAAATAAATAAATGATGGAAGCATTTTTCCAGGCTCCTAATTTTTAAAACTTTGTAAATTATTTCTCTGTTGCAGGAGGTCTCCCGCTACAAATCAGCCCCATGTCACCAAAGTATGCCTGTCAGGTGAGTGATTAAGCCTTCTGTTAAAGAAAGAAAAGGGAGTTCATTATCACCCTTATCAGAATGAATGATTCTGGGAAATGTTGCACCCTGCAACACACATACAGTGCTAACTGTCTGTGCTGTTTATATGGCTTTTGCAATTTCTGAGATTACAAATTCCAGGTTTTGATGCTTGAGCAGAATGATGCTCAGTTAAAGTTTTGAATGAGCCAAAAAAGAAAGATGCTGAACTGCAAAAAAAGCAAAGAAAAAAAATGGAACAGCCAGTAATGTCCAATTGTTCTCCAATGCACGTGCTGTAATGCATGTACACAGATGGGGATTCTTGCATGCAACTGAAGTCTGCACAGTTGTTAGGAAAAATAATAGTTTACGTTTCAAACACGGGAAATGGAAGTGGCATACAGTGGATTGCTTATTTCACGCCTCTGCAGTGTTCAAATAGATTGTCCCTTTGCACACAACACACATTTACATGAGGAAATATAGTTCCTCTTTTAAATTTCCATAAAAGTACTGAGTTAGATGTTTTCCCAGCCAGGATAAAATGTTATCTTTGACTCTTTTCACAAATGCAAATATAAGCAGCAGGCCTTTGAGTTATTCAAGGAGGAAACTGTGACTTGTTAATGCGCAAAATTCCCGTGAAGTGTCATTATGGAGGCACCGATGAAAAACAAAAGTGTGAGAACAACAGAAGCACCTACTGGTTTAGATTCAGATTAGATAGAAGGCAACAAGCGAAAGAAAAAGAGGAGGGAGGTGTCGATATTGGTTCTTGCTGCACTGGTTCTTCAAGTCCAATTGACGTCAGCATGGCCTACACACATGGGTGCTCTACTTCCTATCAGCACAGATGGGCTGCGAGGAGTGTCCCACAGCAGGAAAAATACAACACAACTCTGAGTCTCTTATTGTCCTTCCTCCTCCACATTTCTCACAAACCATGACCTCCAAGTAATCAGTGCAGAGTGAAACGATCTCACTGGCTTCCATTATGACGCATGAGGAAGATAAAACAAGAAAAACAAATCTGAAGCCTCTGAGACTCAGAGCTCGGAGGTTTATATACTGTATTTCTGGTCCTACCAGGGAATCTTGCTGCTCTCAGCTTTCTTTGAGCGTCTAGAGAAAATGGAGTACACCTGCCACTAAATAATGGTGACGGTTGAGTTTGTTCAGTACGCAGCTACAACAATTAACAATATCACAATGAAAGATGCCATCATATCCTCCCTTGTGCTGCTTTCTGTCCCGTTTTCCTTGACTCTTTGACCGGAAAAGGAGAACAGATTTTTCCTGTTTTCCCTCTGTGTTTTTAGTCCGGCAAAATCCCCAGTAGTGGAAAAGAAAAGCGTACCTGCGTCTTTTTGGGCATGAGCTCAGCATAAATGAGTGCACACTTATACACTCTGGACAGCTCTATAAAGGGAGTATAGACGGACACGGGGAACGACAATAAAAATCAAGACGGAAGATGATGTGGTGACACATGCAGACATTGGTATCAAGACATATCAAGAGAGCTACCAGATTGTTGCTGGGAGTGAGATACAAAAGAATGACAACACAGTAAAGGTCAAAGAGAGAGAGAGAGATAATCATCTGGCAGTATGGGAGTAGCATATCAAATTCGGTGAAATAAACAAAAAGAGCACAACCGTGACCACAGCCAGTGGGTGAAGGGGCATAATGAGAAGAAAACAAGAAGCAGGGGGTATACTAAAAATCAGCTCAGCTGCAAATGCGTCACTGCAGGCTGTTTATACTGTTCGACTTACTCCAGAAACGTGACGGGATTGAAGTTTTCCCCCTTATGAGTTTGCAATTTATGGTTCGCTAGCCAAACTGGCCCCATCGCACACAGTCTCGTGAGCTCAGCGTGCAACAAAGAGCTCACTCTTCCCATACTGATTCAGATTACAGGCTTTGCTCTATATCATGCCTGATAAATAGCACTTTTGAGAAGTTGCTTTATTATGACGTGTTTGACAGTCAAGGCCTGATGATTAATCTGCAGCGATTATTACTGGCATTAGCCAAACACAGATGGTATGAACTCTGGGGTTAGTCATGTGTCCCAGAACTGTAAAATCTTGTAATGGCCTCATGAGCAAATGCTCGCTAGACTGTTTTCAGATATTAATCATTACACAGCGCCCTCAGAAATTAATCTTTAAGAAATCCCTGTTCAAAGAAGGCTACTCCTAGTTAGCTTTAGACTTGGCCGCAAGAGGGAAAACTATATATGCGTTCCCGCTTAATTTATGATGAAATTCTACTGTTTTGGTTGATGTGTGTGTGTTTTTAAATGAAGTGTAATATTGGACCTAGCAATTTTTACTTGACTTCCCACTTTCAAATCAAAAGTGATCTTGTTTACACTAGAAGCACACACAGTAGTAAAAAGAACTGTACTGTATAACAATACATTTGCTATTTTCCTAAGAACGTCGACTATCTATTTCATATCTACATGTTACATTTGAGGCCAACATGGGCAGCAGGTCAGCTTAGTGAAAAAAGACCAAAAAAACCCCAAGTTTGACTATCCACAGAGCTCACAGCTCACTTATTAACATGCAGAATAACAAAGTAGCCAAGATTTTGTGCTATATTTTCAATCTTCTGTTACACTTTTATCCTTTTCACTGAAAGAAATTAAAAAAAAGAAAAAGTTAAAACTAAAGTAAAAGGAAATCACACACTAGCAGTTTTCTTTCTTTCTTTCTTTTCTCATACAGATCCCTGGTATAAATAAGATCTTTATAAAATATATCATGCTTTTAATGTTATTGTAGCTTTTTGATACCTTTGTGTTTTGTATTATTTAAACCAGCTAGGTCCTTTCTTCAAACAGAACCACATTGGTGGTTACCGCCTATTTCGCTCTTTATACTGTTACATCAAGATTTTATACATCACATTGCTTTAAAAAAAGTTTCAGACCTTCAAAGTCACCTCTGAGAAAAGTTGCAACTAGATTTAAGTTACACTGTCAACATTTACTTAATTTTATTTGTGTTAAATATAAGAATTTTGTCAGAAAAAAAATTGAAAACAACAACGTAACATGTGGCTTGACCAAATATACAGCCCCATTTCCAAAAAAGTTGGGGTGCTATGTAAATTTTAAATATAAATAGGATGCATCGATTTGAAAATCTCATAAACCCACATTTTATTCAAATTTTATTTTATTCAAATAGAATATAGACAAAAAATTTAATTTCTACCACCGTGTAGCATCGTCTCTCTTTTTAACAGCAATGTCTGGGAAGTGAGTAGATGAGTTTCTGGGCTTTTGGTTGGGGAATGTTTACCCATTCTTGTCTGATTATAGCTACTGAACAGGATTGGAGGCAGGCTAGTTCAGCATCTGGATTCTTCCAGTATGAAGCCATCCCCTTGTTATACATGCAATTTGGGGTTTAGCATTGTCTTGCAGGAGGTCTTATTGCTCAAGGATAAGATACAGTACTATATCTGAAGTATATAGCTGTACTGTTGCAATAAGGGTGTTTTCTGCATTTAGGGACAGCAAACAGTGTAACACCACTGTGTAAGGATTCCATGACAGAGCCATTGGACCCAAGAGTTAAATCAGTGAAATATGCCATTGTCTTTTGAAGTTGCGTCAGTAAGCGTATCTGGCATAAAACTCTGCCAAATCAAACATGCAAAGCCACCCGATGTTGCAACCCCTTGTGACAAGGGAGCAGTTGAGAGTAGCATTTATTTGAAGTGCTTGTTTTTCCTCTTATGTGTTATTGCCAGTAAGAAAATGATGGCCTTTCATTGTGAGATGCATAGTGCAGTGGCTCAGTGAACCTGTTTCCAAGAATATGATGCATTTCCAACCAGGAAAATCAGTTCAGCATAGCAGATTGCTGCACTGAGACATACACATTTTTTACTTTGGAACTAAACGGTCACGTCACTTTGTGCATAACCTCCTGGGTGTGTTTTCCAACACAATGAGCATTACTCATTTTTCTTTTGTGACTTTTAGTAAACATGCCGTGGAAGAAAAATGATGACAGACCTAACTGAAACGAGTTATTCTGACAGTCTAAAAAGGAAGAATAGGTTGTTATTTCCCTTTAAACCTCAGGGCGAGAGTTGCTGTCCACACGTGCATTTGTTTGTACAGTCATGGGTTGATTTGTTTTTTTTAAAAAAAGGTTCTACGCTTTTGCCTGTTGGGGCATAATGAAAACTTATCTGTTCCTCATAGCTTAATATGCTGTCAATTTGAACGACAACACAGTGTGGCATGTCATACAATGGAAAATGCACTTCATTAATGGATCATCAGCAAATGTGAGCACCTCTATCAAAGCAGAAGTTTTAGTAGCTTGCTGCTCTGGTGCATCTAGGTCTCTTAACACAATAGAAAGCAGGAAAGAAACTGGCTTAGAGAAGCTGTTGTTGCAGTTCATCAAAATCCATCATTCTGCAGTGAGAAGGATTGGTCACATGTGCAAAAGAGTGGACATCCCAGCAAACTGACCTTAGGATGAATTTGCTGGAAATTCATGCTAAGGTAAATTTGCTGGGACGTTTAATGCTTAAAGAAACAGCAAAATCCCAAGAGCAACATCTCGGACGCTAAAGGCCTCAGTTAGCACACTAAATGTTAAAGGTCAAACATACCAGCATGCCAGCACAAACACCTCAGACCAGCTGCCAATCAAGCAGGTGGAGGGGTGATGATTTGGATTTGCTTTGCAGCCACAGGACCTGGGTACCTTGTAGTCATTAAGTCAAACATGACCTCTTCTGTTACCAATGAATTCTAGAGTCAAATGTGATGCCATTTGTCTATAGCTAAAGCTTTATTACTAAAGCTTGGGTAATGTAATGGGATGGTGAGCCCAAGCACAGCAGGAAATCTACAACAGAATAGTTGAAAACGTAAAGAGTCAAGGTGTTGAACTGGTGCAGATTTCAGGCATCAATCTAATGCCATGGAGGAACCTTAAGAGAGCTATGTATAAATGAATGCCTGCACGAAGCAGTGAACTGAAGCAGTGCTGTAAAGAAGATTGGCCCAAAGTTCTTTCTAATGTTTCAAACCAAATTTGCTTTTGCCCAATGTAATTGAAAACATATAAGGATTTTAGCAATGTTGCCGAGATCTTCTAATTGATCAGATTACTTCAACTTTCATCATAGCAAACTTAATCAGTATGAATATGCAGAATTTGTGGGTAAGGGGGAAGATTTTTGGTGCAGGACGCTTCCTCGGTTGTGTTTGCAGACTGCTTGTAGTCTGAATTTTGTTAACCAATCATGTTTGAAGAGACTTGGGTTGCATGCATGTGGAAAGTAAATAAAGGGTTTAATTTCCGAAACCCTAATTCCAAAGCCACCAACTATCTTCTGACGATTTAGTTTTTTGCTCTGTTTTGTTTTGTTTGTTTGTTTGTTTTTTCAAAAAAGTATTCATCTGCCATTTCTGGAGCACTGATAATGATGATGTGAAGCAATATCCATTGTCCTCTACCTGGAAATCCACCTGCAAGTCCTGAAAAGGTGCTTTGGTGACTAAGGAGGCAGATTAGCTAATGGGCTATTCGATTGAGTCATGCAAACCTGTTTTCCAAAGAGGTTTGAGCACAGTGCAAAATGCAAATGAAAACTTTATACAGTGATTTGCAAGTCATTTAAACAACATTCAAATCATATCAAATGTTTGTTCATTTCGATGTTGATGCCAGCAACACATTTTTCCAACCAAATTTTTCCCACTCTCACAGGATTTCCAAAAACGTTTGAAATGTTTTATTGCAACAAATTCAAAATGAGCGTATGTTTTTTAATATGTTTTTCAAAACTGCATGTCTAAAACACTTGCAGAATCTCTAAATGCTGTTTTCATACTATTTCCAATTAATTATAGGGTTCAAAAGAATTGCATATAGTTGCATTCTGTTTTTATTAACACCTGTCACAACTTTTTGGGGAATGGTGTTGTACTTAATTTCTAATGTTTGTTATCAATATGATGTAATTTATTTCCCCCTATTAGCAAAAAGTTATTGAGTGAATGGACACACAATCATACAGTACACCACAAACTGAGCCAGAAGAACTGACCTGTCATATTCAGTCTGGTCAGTCTGCTTCACTCTTGTGTGCAGCAGTTACTCTGCTCCACAGCAGGAATCCATTTCAGGTTTTCCAGGCTCACAGCCAGGGGAGAGGATCCGGAGGGCTGGAAGCGTGCAGCCTGGTTAAGTATTTGAATTATGTCATTGACGTCAGCACAGTCATAAACCTCCCTGCGGCCCTTCCCTCTAACTGGCCCATGCCAACACAGCTCCATGGTGCATTGTGAATGAGTTGTCAAACAGGCCTTGATGAGGTGTTTGTATGTGCATGTGTGTTTTCAAGTCTTTTGTTTTCATAGGCGATGAGATTATTTCACAGCTGTAAACTATGAAGCGACACAATTACTGAGGCTTGTTTGTGAGAAGACCAAGAGTGGTGTGGTTTCGGGGGTTGGACTGTCTCTGATTGTCCACCGCACATCACTTTAAATCTCATGCTACCTTAAAAGGGAAAGAATTATACAAAATTGTCTCACATATAGCACACCAACTTATTCTTGTAGCACAGCAAGGGAAACAATAGATTTGAATTGTAACTTGTAACAGTATGCTAATATAATTTTTCTGTGGCTATGACAATTTTTTTTGTAAAGGTTTTTAACAATAGATAGGATAAAATTATATATACACGCGCATGATGAAATATATTATTTTGAAACACAATGATTAATTAAACTTAAAGAAAAGAAAATACAGAATGATGAACTTAAATATGCTTTGCTAAAATCTAAAAAGCATGCACGATATATAGAAATTAAAAATATTGAATATTGAACTTGTAATGTCATAAAATTGATAAATTACGTTATTTGTGAGAGTATAATATGTGCAACACTGTTTTTGCATTTTATACATATACTACCATGTGTTAAAATCAGAAAATGTTCAGAGTTCAAAGCAGATGGTATAATGCAAATGATTGACACAAAGAGCAAAGGCTTTTGCAAGAGTAATCATGAATTTGCAAAGTCTTCCGCCCCTCTCGCACTTTTGAACAATTGACGTACATTGGAGGTGATACAATGGTAAATTATTGACCCGCATCCTGTCTTAGCACCACGTGCAATGCAAAATCAATAACGAATGACTGAATACGTGCAAGTTACTGTGTCAAAGTGTGCATTTCTCTTTTGTGATGTGGTGAGGTCACTATGAGGAATGTGTGTTTGCGTACATGCAGATAGCCTTGGCCTGTTTACAGGTCAGCCATTGGTGTCTTGAGTTGACCATCAACTTTCTTTTCCCGCACTTTCCAAATGTTTGGTGAATTAACAATGAACATTAACACAACTAAAGGCATTGTAGTCACTGTGTTAAAGTCAGCCTCGCTATAAACTCATACTGCATAAAAAAAATGCCAACTTATAATCCACTCTCACACAGAAATCCATTGTGAAAAGCAAGTTCAAAAGAAAATAAAAAAACATACAATAAAAAATATTGTGTAGTTTTTCAGTGTTGTGCTTCTTAATGAGAAACTGCTCTGTATAGCTGTCACATTTAAATGCTACCCAGATGTTGCTTACAATAATAATGCTAACCCAATGATACATACACAAATGTACCCTAATAGGGTCATTTTGCTGTTTTTGTACTACTTCTACTGAAGTGTGTGTTTGGTCTGTCCATGGGAGTTGTTGGTATGAGCTGAGACACTGCAATTCTTCAGTCAGACACTGAGGAAAAACAGCTTATGGGGGTAGATTGAGAACATAGAGAGGTGCAGTGTGAGGGGGATGTAAGTGGAAGGTGTTTTGGCAGAAATGGTGGTTTGGGAGCAGCCCTGCTCGTTAGTGTGGTGGATGGCTCTTACAGAAGCTGGTTTGTGGCCCTACAGAGGAGAGATAGAGGGGAAAAAGGGGGAGAGGGGAAGGCAGACGAGGTCTCTCTGCACACTGAGGTCTGTTGTCCTCTTTGCAGCCTCCAGCATATGGCCAAAGCATTAGAACTCAGCAAGAAAAAAAGAAAAAGAAAAAGACATCCACTGAAAAAACAGGCTGGAAAAGTACCTCACACTCTGTCTGGAAGCAGGTTTCTCAGACTGAATGTGCGTCACGCCACCTTTGACTGGTGACACTGTGAAATGTCAGCCCATTTAACGCTGTATTTATGAGCAACCAAAGGTGATGATAGGTTCATTCCTTCTACTCACACCGTGTGCATGTGCATAACTTTATTTAGAACTTCAACTCATATGTCATTGTTATACAGCCCAATTAAGGGAAGTTTGGCTCCAGACTTTGCAAAAATGTAACTTTTCAGCCACTGTTTTAGCCCAAAAAGCCGAAGGTCCAGCAAGCTTTTCTACAGTAGTCTGAGTGTTTCACTCTTATATGTTCTGGACTCTGTCAGTGATTAAGCTGCCAGCTTCAAAATGACTCGAATCCCAATCATACAGACTTTGCAGATGAGCCAGTCCTTTGATGTTTCAAGGTGCCCAGCTAAAATGTCTGCATATGCATGCGCCCTCTTCTAAGGGAATGAGGGCAGGATGTGGTGACACCTTCTTGGCAACGTCTACTGCCCCTATGGACCAAGACAGCCGCACGCTGATGTATACCCAGTTTCAACAGCTCACTGCCTTGTGCATGAGCTGCTTTGATGTTATACTTCTGCTCTGTGTCAGTGACTTTTGCACGGCTTGCGTGCCAGTGGAGTCTGCGAATAGGCTGGTCCGCAAAACTTGGCATCCAGTTATGCGTCGTATCGAAGCCAAAGTTTCTTTGAATCAGCCAACCAGGAACTTAAGGAAATAAAAATTAGTCTAACCCGAAAAATGACACAAGTGGTAGCAGTCATGTAATATGAGGAGCCAGTGGCATGAGTTTCCTTGAGTGAACTTAAACAGCTGAAAGTTCACTTTTTTGTGATTCAAAAGAATCCCGGGTGTTGTTCTCATTACTTTCAAAGGTGAACTATTTCCTTTAACTGTGCTACATTGTCTGGGGTTGCATTGAAGTTCTTTGTTCAGCACTGGTGGTTCAAAATCTGTATGCCATCCCTGTGCTTTGAAGTGCTTTGATCCACTATATTGACGTAAATTGGGGAGCAGCACGCTGGCTGTCCTGTTGTGCTGAGCATATGGGGTAAATTTCTTCCATGTGTGAAGTGCTATGAAGTAGAGATCAGTCTTTTCCATAGAAAAGGAAGGTGGGGAGATCCAGATGTTTAGCGTTCGCTCCCTCCAGCTAGAAATATGTTGAAACATTGGCATAATGAGCAGTGATACTTTTTAATATGTTTCCTCGTGTTTGAGCTTCACAGTGATTTTCTTGTAAACCACTCTTTTCCTTCTAAACACTGTGCACCTACCACATGTGAGTCATAGCTGCTAACGACAGAGTTATTTCATCAAACGACAGCTATGATTGCCTTCAGCAGTCACTCCACCATTCATTAATTCCACTCCATGTTTTCTGGGAGTTCATAGCCAAAGAGGAAGTGCTTTGGTTTCTTTGGCTCACAGTGTGGCCCTAGCCTGGACTCCCCCCAATTCAGGGAGTCAAAATTTGCCTCTCGTGTTGCTTGTGCAAACACAAGTTTGATGTTTGATATAATTTTTTTTCCTCCCTCGGAGAGGTTCAGAGAGGAGAGAACCAGTTTGTGAAGCATGGTGGTGTGCTGTGAGCTGCTATAGATGCAGTTCACCAGGGTTCCTTGAAGTGGTCTGCATGTCAGAAAGGAAGTCGTTGGAAATGAGTTCTTTGCAGTAGTGACGACGTCCTCCTACGTCCTCCTACTCCTATTGTCTATAAAGTTCTAATGAAATTTCACAGAGATGCATTTGTTTGGATGTAATCACAGTGACAGGAATAAAAGCTAAAAGGATTGTGTCTCCTGCACCAAAAGCAGTTAGGGTTTTTTGTGTTTTTTTTACTCTAAATGCATGTATACACCATTTCTATTCATTTAAATGGGCAGGGGTCACAGACACACCAACAGCAGGAGGCAGCAAACTGCCTAGTCTGCAAGCTACTTCTTCAAACGAGTGGAAATGAGAGGGGGATAATTTAATGAGAGAGAGGGAGAAGTTGAGCAAGGGTGGGGGAACCAGACGAAATGGGAGGGGGTTTGCAGCACGCACAAGAGGGAGGGAAAGAGGGGGTACGCAGAGAATGAGGCTACAGAGAGACAGAAAGACAGACAGAGCGAGTCGGCAAACGGTGACCATAACCACTGTTTGTTTGAGAAAACAACTCCCCTGAACTTTCGGAGGTGGTGGAGCGGAACAAGATGAAGGAGCTCTGCGTACACACCTCCTCATCTTCCTCTGCGTCTTCCGGAGGTTCTGCATGTCAGTGCCCCTTACGATCAAGCCACTCTGGGACACTTGGACCGCCACGCATGGTGTCTGGAGGATCAAGTATGGACATGGATCCTCTCAGACCTGATTACATGTCCATGTGTCTCTTGGCAGATGAGTCCTACCAGAAGCTGGCTATGGAAACCATGGAGGAGCTGGACTGGTGTCTGGACCAGTTGGAGACCATCCAGACCTACCGGTCTGTCAGTGACATGGCCTCCAACAAGGTATGACAATCTGGGCCATATGTTAATATATGTAAATGTGTGTATTTATCGATTACCGTGGTTTTATAAAAAGCTATTAGCCTGTCCTCCTGGATGAAATACCTGAAAACACTACAAACATTCACATTTTTGATAATTAACTTCAGGGGTAAAAAAAACTATTTGGGTATTTGATCATGGGCACAGTAGGTTATTAAGATGATTTTATCAAGTCACAAAATAACCATTAGTTCATTAGTGTGAAAAGCTATCATGCACATAGTGCTGTGCTTTCATCTCGAATCATATTGCACAGCAAACTCTTGCATGCTTCCTTTTTCCAACATCTCTTTTTACCCACTGAAATAACAATCATTAGAGTGTGCAAAACCATAATTAAAAAAGATTTAAGTTAAACATTATAATTGTAACCTATATCTCATAGTATGCAATGCAAAATTATAATTATTACCATCACGGTACATATTCTGCAACGTGCTCACTGAAGGCATGATACTTGTGATGATGGCTTGACTGGCCTGTGATGACCTGCCAGCCTGCATATATGTGTGTATAATTGCTCTTTGTTTCTGTGTGGTTGTGCATTTGCACAGTCTACGGAAAATGTAAAATACTTTTAGCCACATTGACGCATTTGCAAAGCAACAGCTGTTCTGTGGTAGCATATCAGCACGCATCATCGTTTTATAGATCTCTTGATAAAAGAGGAGAAAAGTTAATGTTTGCTTCGCTGCATAACAACTTTAGCGAACTACCTGTTGCATCTGAGCACCATTATTGCCTGAATTCCAGGGAAAGGGCTGTCCTGCTTGTATATCCTTACCTTAATCAAACTGCCCGAGACACACAGCTGGTGATACTACTAGGTTGGGCTGATTAAAACATTACCCAGATGCATTTTTCATTCATTTTAGTGCTGTGTTGATATTGGCTCGTTTCTAAGGTGTAGCTCTGTGTGAGTTCATTTAGCAGGACCCTTATTGCTTAAGGCTGGTTTGAAAGTACTGAACTTATTCTTCTGCTTGCTGCGGAAGAGGCAAAACCAGATCTGCTATATAACATAGAATAATGCCAGGATAATTTTATAACTGCATCTTCTTTACAAGGGGCCAAACCATTTAGTTTAGCGTGTTTAAAAGCTGGTTAAAGTGCCTGGAAAGTTGCTAAATGGTAAAACTCAGTTTATAGTTAATATAACTGCCCAAAAAATGTAACCAAAGGGTGAAAAAATGTCTGTTCTCATCGGTGGTCTTAGCAGCGTGTTGTTTTAAGCATTTAAAAGTGCCAGTCTTCCAGTTTGGTTTTACTGAATTTAAACACACTGTGGTTTTTAAACCAGCATTTTTGAACTAATTACTTCCCTTTGCTTTGATGCACATGAGCCTGCTTTTTTCTTTGTGCGTATTTCACTTCAAAATTTACTGTATGCGGCACATTATTGCTCAGACAGCGGAGACTGTACGGCGACATCAAATTATAAACACCCAGGGTGGTGGTGTCCATTTCCGTCTGTGCTCTAAGCTTTGGTCTGAGGGAGGATTGGGATGGGGAGGGGGTGTTGTCAGACCATGATGGGTGACTCTGACCGTGACACCAGCTTCCTGTCTCTGTATTTCCTGTGCCTCCTCTCCTCTGCTCACTTGTTACTCGATGACAATAGGGGTTGAGTCCTAACAGACAGCTACATCCCCGGGACTGTCAAGACAATGAGAAAAGGCCCTCTAGGCTTGTAGCAGCGTAGCAACTTGTTCAGGCAAACCAGGTACAGATTCCTAACAACACGAGCCAGTGCCATTGTTGACCAGTGCTGATCTTTTAAAAGTGTACTGGGCAACAGTTTTATGATGTTACAGTTAAGTTTCAACAGTGTCCTACATTGTTGTGCAATTGTACAGGGATAGAAAGAAGCTGTTTATTGGTCCATCGAGCTCTTGTTGCAAAATTGGGAGTCAAGTCCAGTGATACTGTTACACCATCGGCCCAGTTTTTGTGGGCGTTTGACGCAAGTTTTGACAAAGAGTCAGGTTTTCTTTTTTTCTTCACCACTAGATGTAATTGAAGCCACAATCAAACCCGGGGTGTCTCCGTTTTCAGTTTCCAAGGGCACAGGTGTATCCGGGGCTACAAGACCACACACTCTGCTGACCGCCAGCCTGGTTGCTGTGACCTCAGAGCGGGGAGCTACTTCCCTGCCCCTCACTATCATTAACCTCGCCACACTTCCACGCCGATGCCGGTGACGGCCTTGGACAAACACTGCCATCTGAATGCAGTTAAAGGAGTTTAGTGCTTTTGCGGGTAGCGTGCAGGCAAGCCCCTCGAGGAGAACACAAGCGAGTAGGAAACTTTAACTCACGTGTGGTCACTTCAGCTTTGAAGCACCCGCCGTCTTCACTGGGGAAAGAATGACAAAATTATTGAAACAGATGCAGCGGTGGGTCTGTAGCTGTACCAGGCGTAATGGACATTAAATTATAGTGCTGCGCTTCCATTTGACTGAAAGGGTGGTGAGGAGATCACACGAGCTCCAGCGGTGATTATGGTGCTTAATCGTAATTTTTTTTTAAAAAAGTTTTACCTCTGTAATCTTCTGTTTTTCATCTGATCTTCATCTTGGAAAATAAGACAGCACAAGGAGAGCGAATGGAAAACATGTTTCTACTGTAACTCCGTTGTTACCTGTTTCTGATCAACGCCTTCGAGGAAATGTGTTGTCCTTGTGTTACTAAACAGTGTAAATTTGATGTACATCATTCATCTTGTGTTGACACTCGAAACAGCCGCATGCATGCGACAGAGGCGGCGTGTGCTCACTCTGGGGTTTGTTCGATTGCAGTGCAATGGTGTTGCATTATGAGGTCACATTGTTCCTGAGAAATCCCATTTCTTTACGTATTATGTTTTTCCTTTTTCTTTATTTCTCTTGTCAGTTAATATAGCAGGAACTTTAGCGTGACCCCTAAACTTGTTATCTGGGACTTTTCTGTGATGAGCTCAGGTATGTTAGTAGTTTGGTGCCTGAGGCTACAGGAAGAAGGATGTCTGCCAGTAAATGATCTCAGGGAATTACTATAGCAAAAGAAAAGGGAAGTAGGTGGAGACACACGCTCAGGCCTGTATGGGAGGGAGGAGCCATCAATCTCCTGTTAGACTTTGTAGGCCAGTCAGTTAAGTCAGCTTTATTGCTATAAGTTTCCTGCCTGACGCCAGTTGAGAAAAGAGAATAGAGAGAGGAAGACGGCTGGTTCACAGACACGCTGAGACGAGTTAAAGTACTTGGACCTTTACAGGATTTCTTTGTGCTGTGTTTGTTTTTTCGTTGAGTGACAATGGGACTATGCTGCTCTGAAAAGCAGAAGATAAACTTTGAGATGCTTGCGAGTTGGAAAAAGGTGAGTTAGCTTTATAGAGGCTTACTTTGTGTTGTAGGAGTGTAGCGTGCCATGTGGAGATGGTGTTTTATTCAAGAATAAATTGCTGGATTTGAAGTGACATCTAGTTTAAAAAAATAAAAATAAATTTGCTCCTCAGTAATTACACTCAAAATGTTCCTGAATTGTTTTTTTCCTTCTATGATTGCATATTTGAAAATATGTTGGTCTTTACTTTTTGTAGCATGTTGTTTCAATAGCTTTTTGTTTTTTTGCGACACAGTTATATTATGCATTAAATATTTAAACTTTATTAAACAACGGCTCCTGATTGTGTGAGAGCAAATTGCTTTTTTGTCAGAGTTTGCGCAACTTCTCTCAGTTTCCCCAGCTTGTTCTGAAACTGAGAATCATTTGCTAACGTAAAAGGATGTATGAGTTAACGCCATGCATTGAGTAATCTGGGTTACGGAGAACACTTGCAGCCTTGTCATCGTGCCGTGTGTGTGTATGATGTGTTTCAGCTGAACTACACAACCCCGGGTGACTGACATACAGCTGTGTGCCTAATTCACTTCCTAGAGGTCACTCAAATCCACACTGTGCTGCATTAAAGAATCAATTACAAGCTCTCTTTGAGCAAACTAAAGCCAACTGATTCCAGCTTCTTTGATCTTTCTGGGTTTTTAGTGCAGCCGATGCTTTGAAAGTGGTATTCAAGTTCCACAGTCAACTAGATGTTAGCTGTCTGGTTGACAGCTATTAGACAGCTGTTGAGATCAGAGAGTCTGGTTCAGTATGAAGCAAAAAGAACTCATTATAAGAGAGAATATAAAATCGGGCAGAAACCACAATGACAGGTTTTCTATTTTCTTTCCGGTGTTAGAATACAGAGTTATAAAAAAAGGAAAACCCAATTACTTTCTATGGAAATGGCCTTTATTGCACACACCATTACTACATAGTTTTCATAATCAAGTTTGGGGTGTGATGTTTGCATATGCTTATTCAAATCGAAAAGAACATTTTGCATGAGAGATAAAAATCGATCTCCTTTTGCACACAAGCTATGGTTTTTTTAAAAAATGCCTATCTGGAGCGTCGCTGCTGCAGTTTTTGTGATAGGTTTGTTTATGTTTACGATGCAGTGCTGTGTTTTTAAAGTAGGGACCACCATAAGAACAGTGAACGGACCATGTGATTCTGTTGCCATGGCATTCGGGTTGCCATGCAGATGGTGGTACACCGATGGCAGACTGAAAACTGTCGTCTGCTTGATACAGCAAAACATCACGATTATGGACTGAACTATTTGCACATCCCCATTTTCTGTTTTTAAAATATGCTTAGTTCTGTGTCTGAGTTTGTGTCTGTGTCTCATCATCCGTGCGATAAACGCTCTGGTGCTTTGAAGTCTCACGTTGCGCAGTATGCTTTGCATCTGTTCTGCATTACTGTGCAGGGGGAGCATTTTAAGTAGAGAAGGGAGACAGCAGTGGGAGGGGGGTTTCACAGAACACAGGAGTGAGAGAGAAATAGCTAGAAATAGGGAGGAAGATGTGGGGGATCCTCCAAGCTCTCATTTTCTGCAGTGCTGTGCATGAGCATCAGTTTTTAGCGAGGGTGGGAGGCAAAGAGAGAGACAGAGAGAGTGAGAGAGAGGCTCCAGCAATTTGTGCCACAGGGAACTCTACAGCTATAGCGCACCCCCATCTACTCCTCCTCCTCTCTGCCTTTTTCAGTCCCTCTCTTTCTTTCCTCCTTCTGCCGTGAAGACTGCCTTTTTTTCCTGACTTGCCAAATCTGGGCTTGGAAAGGCTGGATTTTCTCCTGTATGTTTTTTGGATGGTGGCAGAAGGAGATGGAGGTTTGAAGAAAGGGACAGAGGCAGCGACAGCCAGAGGAAAGGAAATATTGATCACATCCAGGGGGATTCCATCACTCACGACAGTGGCTCGCGATCCTTGATAACAATGGAGGAAGCTAGGAGGAGGCGCGTTTGGCTGGGAATGTAGGGCTCCGCCACAGCCCCTCTCCAGAGACTTCGGCTGGGGCGTTTTTACCGTAGTCAGCCGTTGCAAGGCGGTGATTTGGTGACGCCTTGAGCTTCAGGCTGTAGGGCTGAGCTAAGCCTTGGGGGTCCACTCAGAGAGGAGCACTTACTGCTTCTGCTGGGGGGCTCAGCACTGCTCAGCACCATGCCTGAGGCCAACTACCTATTCTCTGTGTCCTGGGGATACATTAAGGTGTGTCCCAGAGGAGGTTTTCCATTAATGGGACTGTTTCTGTGCATATTCTACATCCATGTCTGTTTTCTGTTGCTGGTGAAGAGCCCAATTTCTCTTTGAATGCATTACGACATGTTTTTAATCTTGCTCAGTGGTTGCATGTCTTGAGAAAACAGGCATCTTTTGCTTATCTGTAAAATTTGCATAAAGGAAATATAAACTATGCACAGCACGCATCGTATATGCTGTGTTGAAACACGAAGCAGTCTGGATAAGGAGACTGGGGAAGAATACACAAACCTAATATGGCTCATTAAATCCAGAGAACATGGTCCCATGGGACATGTTCCAGTGGAAAATAACAGGAAAGGGTTTATTCCGCTGCTTAGAAACAGCAGTCAGACTCATTTGCTGGATGTGTTTCTGCGTATAAATCACATTACCTCCTTAACATTTTATCTCTTTGCTTCCAGTTCAAGAGGATGCTGAACCGGGAGCTAAGCCACCTGTCTGAGATGAGCCGATCAGGCAACCAAGTGTCAGAGTACATCTCCAGCACCTTCCTAGGTGAGCACTGCAGCACATGTTTACCACACACCTCCTGAAGTATACATTGCGCCATTGCAAAATGTGCTGTATGTATGACTTCAGTGAGCCAGCATCCTTCAGGAATGTCACAGAGGTTGCGAGGTTACCCAAAGCATGTGCCAAGCAGTGGGGAAACTCACAGTTCCTCTGCAACGCTGTTCTTAAACCAGTCTGATCTGGTCTGGAAGGGAGACAGGGTCCCCTCGCTCCGACTGCAGAGATATGTGAAGGGAGGAGGGAGGGCTTTGTACTCAGGGAAGACTTCCCTCTGGAGAGATTAGGAGCAGTGAGTCGGAGAGAGAGAGGGTGTTTGTGTGCTTACAGTGCCATCAGGTTCAGAGAGATGCTGCATTATTCATCAGTGGGACAGCAGTGGTTGCTTGTCTTTAAAAAAAAAAAGCCTGGCGGCATTTCGTGTCTATTGGCTTGCCAGCCCTGCAAACCACTCTGCCCCTCAGGTTTTTCTACCCTCCCATCTAGCTCACCACCAGCATACATACAGCCAGACTCCCAGCTTATAAGGGCTCACTGCAGACTAATGTTGTGGCTCTTGTTAGTGAACACGTGTCTATTTTCCTGCTTCGGATCAGCAAAACATAAAAAATGACAGAAAAAAGACAAGATGCTGGATGCATGGTGGAAAGAGGAAAAGAAAAAGCTACCTCTTGTGCTAACAATAGAAGTGGCGCAGTGATAGAGACAAACATGAAAGCTCAGCTCAGTTTATCTTTGAAGCTTTGCGGTTTTATCTGCATTGCAGCTAGCACCTGTCAGGTGTAGGGAGATGATTTTCCTGTGCTTTGTGGAGGACGCAGCTGAGATGTTTTTTTTTTTCTCGCTCTGCGGCTGTGCGTGCAGTGCACACGTACAGACCGAGGGAGTCTCACGCTCACACACAGTGAGAAATGTCACTCAGCTAATACATGAGTCACATGCACCGACTGAACCCAACTTCCAAGTCCCTCCTCTAAACATTTCGGCTTAATGTGAACCATCTTTCCATGATTCTCTGAATTGTTACCAACACATGGCTCAGATTCACAGAATGCCTGGAATACTGCCATGTTTCTCTGATCATCATAACAACTCATTAGCACAGCCTGAGCCTTTGTCTCATAAAACATTTGCATCTCATCAGTGTATTCAGCTATTTTACTCATTTATTTTTTTGCCTTTCCTGTTTGTTACTAGTGTATTTTTATTGCAGAAGGCAGGCATTGAGGGATTGATTGCTAATTTAATAGCAGCCAGTGCAGCTTTTTTGTCTTGAAAACCACCTTTTTTAATGTTAATTCTATTTTCTCCAGACAAGCAGAATGAGTTGGAGCTTCCGTGTCCAGTTCCAAAGGCGAGGGAAAGGAAGAGGAGGCAGGGCCAGCAGCAGCAGCAACAGCAGCAGCAACACGGTGGGATGATGACACAGATCAGTGGGGTGAGAAAAGTCAGCCATACATCAAGTATCTCGGGAGGTGCTGGAAATCGCTTTGGGGTCAAGACGGACCAGGAGGAATTGTTGTCAAAGGTAAGTGACAGACAGACTGGAGAAACTTAAACTTGCGTGATATCTGGTGTCTCACGTGCTCAAACACTTAAATTTGTGTCCACTCTAACAGGACCTGGAACACATCAACAGATGGGGCCTGAATATTTTCAAAGTGGCTGAGCATTCTCACAATCGACCTCTCACATGCGTCATGTACACCATCTTCCAGGTTTGTTTTCCGCCTCAGCTTCCATCCTTTAATCGGGAAAGAGCCAGTTGAGAAAACTGTGAAGCCATTCAAACAAACACACACACAAGCCGTGTCAGTGTGTACATCATGCTCTGTTAGCTAGCTCCAGACTGTAATCAGTTTGGGCGCACATGTTTTGTTTTTTTTCACTTGCGCTAGAAAAAGGCTGCACCCCTTTCTTTCGAGGCCAAAAGATAACTTAAAATGTATTACTGCTGCAGCAGATACTGTCAGTGCACCTGTTAGTCTGGAGCCCTGCCTAGTTTATGACTACCCAACCGATGACTCAGAATTGAACTGTGGCTAGATGGATAGACCGTAGAGAAAATAATATCCTGTAGCACGTTTAGCCAGGAGTCTTGTTTTTCTAATCCACACTGTCACACGCAGGAGCGAGACCTGATGAGGACGTTCAAGATTCCAACGGACACCTTTGTGACGTTCATGCTGACCCTAGAGAGCCACTATCACTCCGACGTGGCGTACCACAACAACCTCCACGCTGCCGACGTAGCCCAGTCCACACACATCCTCCTGTCCACCCCTGCATTAGATGTAAGTCGTGTGAAATCTGTCTTACCTCACTCGCTTTCAGTACTTCTAAGTGTTCAGAGTTTGCCCTTTAAAACGTGACACGGTTAAAGCGTGTCGCCACCGGCCACACCTTTTACTTGAACTGTTTATATTGTTGTGATGAATAGCAACAATAGAAAGAGCATACCACAGATGGTGACACATGGAAGGATTGGTTTTTCAAACTAATACCTTGCCTTGTATGGTAAGTAAATTTATTTTTGCTTTACTTCCTTCTCTTCAAACACAGGCGGTCTTCACTGACCTGGAGATCTTGGCAGCCATTTTTGCAGCAGCCATTCACGACGTGGACCACCCAGGAGTCTCCAACCAATTCCTAATCAATACAAGTAGGTCCACCTTTTCATTCAACATCCATCAAAAAAGTCAGCTAGAGTTATTTATTTGGTCTACATTTTGAAAAAAGGGAGAAATATTTGCTTGATTTGATGTTTAATTTCCTTTTCTTGTCCTCTTTTGCATTTAGACTCTGAGCTGGCTCTGATGTACAACGATGAGTCAGTGCTGGAAAATCACCACCTGGCCGTGGGCTTCAAACTGCTGCAGGAAGAAAATTGCGACATCTTCCAAAACCTCTCCAAGAAGCAGAGGCAGACGCTCCGGAGGATGGTCATAGAAATGGTGAGGAAATGTCTGCACATCTGTCTCAGGCAGCAGCCCCGTCTCAGGATCTGAGCAGTTTTCACAGTTTTTCTTAAATTGATCGTTTTTCATGTCTTGCCGTCTTCCAGGTTTTGGCAACCGACATGTCTAAACACATGAGTCTGCTGGCGGATTTGAAAACGATGGTGGAAACCAAGAAGGTCACCAGCTCTGGTGTCCTGATGCTAGACAACTACACAGACAGGATGCAGGTAAGAGGCAGACTAGTATGCACATTAGACGCAAACACTTTTCTATTTACCACAGAGGGAGGAAAAGAAAAAAAACATACTAAACTGTGATATTTTTTTTCCCTGCAGGTTCTCCGTAACATGGTTCATTGTGCAGACCTGAGCAACCCCACCAAACCTCTGGATCTGTACCGGCAGTGGACTGACAGAATCATGGATGAGTTCTTCCACCAGGGAGACAGAGAGAGGGAGAGGGGGATGGAAATCAGCCCAATGTGTGACAAACACACAGCTTCAGTAGAGAGGACTCAGGTAGAGAACACAGGCATCCAGCTCTCAAAATAAAACCTGAAAACTGTGGTTATTTTTCATATTTACTGACATCTTCTCTGTTTATCTTTTCTAGGTTAGCTTCATTGATTACATAGTGCATCCTCTGTGGGAGACGTGGGCTGACCTGGTCCATCCCGATGCCCAAGACATCCTGGATACACTAGAGGACAACAGGAACTGGTACCAAAGCATGATCCCCCAGAGCCCCTCACCTCCTTTCTACACCAGTGATGGAGAAGGAGGACCTCACGGGGAGGTGGAAGGGCGGCCTGTAGAGAGTAAATTCAAGTTCGATCTAACGCTGGATGACCAGGAAGGACAAGGTGAAGACAGTGGAATGATGGACACGGCTGACAGTTGTGACAATGTGACATTACAGCATCTTCCCTGTGATCAGGAAGGGGCAGAAATGACAACACATGACGGCTCCCCGGAGGAAACATAGCTTAACCGGTGGTGTTCTTGGAGCGTAGCACGTTTTTGGTGAATTCATTTTATTGCAGTGGAGCAATCCTGCAATTTGGCTCTGGCGGGAGCTGCTTGGCAAAGAGGGCCTGACTGAATGTGGGGCACCCCTGCGAATGAGGCTTGGAAACCCTGCGGTAGTTTGTCTTTGAGACCCCCTGGAAGGGAGCTGGAAGAGTGTAGGCTCTGTTCTTTACAGAAGGGGCTACTGTTGGACTGCAGAGCCTAACCTGGGTTCTTTCAGGCAGAGAATGTGAAGTGGACGTATGAATCCGTGGACTGGGACAAGTCTAAATTTCAAACTTGCACTTCAGGACATTTTTTTTAAATGTTCATTTAGATTCTTTGTATCGTGTCGAGATTGGATACGACCCTATATTGTCCAACCACAGCTACTGGTCAGCAAGTTATTTCTAACCCAGTAGTGTTTTTTTAACACTTGTCTAAAAAGAGTAGCGTGCCTTTTTTTACAAGTGTGTGTTTTTGTAAGTTGTTTTTTTTTAAATAATTTATTGAACACATTCATGTAGCTGTGTGTCAGATTTTCTACAAAACGGACATAGCTGTCTCACACAGTCTTCCTCATGTTCTGGCAATAGTATAAGCTTGTTCTTCACTAATGGATGTATATTATAAAAAAATCAGCTGACTTCCCAGCACACTTTGCACTTTGTGGCACACACAGTTAAACCAAGACAAAGACAGCATCTGTAACTTAAAGGAGAGACCATAGCAAGCATGTCAAACCAAATAATTTGATTTGATTTATCCAAATAAGTAACTGCGTAAGCAATTAAATGACTCATAGGCTAGATTTCGTAAAAGAGTAAAAAACCTTTCTTTGTTTTTTTGTAGAACAGAAACCAAAACTCCAAAGATCCTGTAAGGAAAGCACTTTGTTGGATTCACTGCCACCCCTCAAAAGAATGATCGCATTTCCAAAGAGTAAATGGTGTGACAAGTCAAACTTCCGAGCGGCAGCGGGATTGATTCCCTCTCACTTAAAGCCAGTTACAGACTAAATTCTCACTACAATCTTCCAAGATTAAAGTGGAAAAGAAAATATTTCATAACCCAGTTGCGTTTAAGCCCCATCCCATGTGGAAAAACCGTCTCCGCCCTGTAATTCCCCTTTTCATTGCCTCACACAACACACCTGTTGTGGTTAGCAGTATTCTCATGAATAGGCTGACTCATTTTGAACTTTGAATGACTTCAAGGCTGAACGCGCAGTTTCAGAAACACCTGTCAGTAATGGAATAATTGAATCTTGTAGTTTTTCATTGCAGCACTTTGAATACGTCGACAGTTATGCAGCTGTTTGCTGATCTGTCCAAACACTTCCTTAGAGGTACCACGTTGTATGGTCATAATACGGGGAGATCGGTTTCATGTTTCACGATATGTCATTCTTCTCCTGTGCGTGTGTGTGTGTGTGTGTGTGCGTGTGAGGATGCGAGAGTGTATTTAAGTGGTCACAGAGTTGCACAGTCGTGTTGCACCCAACTGTGTTGTGCTGACCCTTAAGCTGTTTGTAACAGTGTATTTATTACATTTTCTTGTATATGTTAATACTGAATTGATAATATTCGCTGTATATTTGTTATTTATATGCACTACCACGTGTCAAATGACAGTTTGACTGAACTGCTTTGTTGGTTCATCCGTGTATAGCAAGGTATTTTGCTATGAGACCATAGCATAAAGTTATGCAGGTCAATTTTGACGATTTGAAAAGTATGTTTCGTTTGAAATCCCAGCCAGAAGTGTTTGTGCAGTGGAAGCCAGCAGCGCTTCATACGAGGCGCAGCAGAAGCTTTTTTAGTCCTTTTGTTCCTGGCGAAGGCTGGATATTTACTGCAGCATAATGTGTACGGTGACAGGTCATTGTACAGCTATAAGAATATTTGCTGAAATTTATACCATTGTTTCAAATGTATTTTTTCAGTGTTTTCTTCACAGTATACTGTAAAACGGTGTATGTTGTGCTCAGCAAATGTTTTCTATCAGATTATTAAAACGGGCATGTATAACAGACTCTTCTGGTCCGAATGTTATTGGATTACATCAGCGACGTTTGTTTCAGTGATGTTAAAAACCAGTTTGGAGACAGATTTAAGTTTCAATTTAAATGTTTTTATCTGTACACATTAAACTATTTAGAAATTGTCCTAAGATACATATTTGCACATTATGCAATTTAAGGTGTACATTCAGGAGAAAGTCTGTTAAAACTAGAAAAGTCCTGAAGAAACAGACGCTGCGCATTATTTTCTCCCATTTTTAAGGCACAATCTGCAATTCCAAAAATGTAAAGTGTGAATAAAAGCACTGCAATGATTTGCAAACCTCCTAAATCCATTCACAATAGAGCAAAATAAATTTGATGGCAGCAACAAATTTCAAGCAGTTCAGGGTGGTGCAACAACAGAGTAACTGTTGCTGTTAGCAACAGGTCAGTAACATGACTGGGTATAAAAAGAGCATGTTAGAGAGGCGGCGGTTGACCACTCTGCAAACAAAAACAAATCTTCTGCGCATATCCAGACGAGGTATTTAAAGTAAGACCTTGCACATTTCAGCAAGACATTGCTAAACCACATACCAGCACATATTAGAACAACATGGAGTCTGGCTGAACTACCAGCTGAAAACTGGTTAAAATACATGGAAAATACAACAAAGAAGCTAGAATCCTATATCAGACAAGAACAGGAAATTTATATCTCAAAAGTCCAGGAGCTGGTCTCCTTAGATCGCAGATGTATACGGACACAATTGTTGCCTTTTAAAAAAATGTTTAACAAAAATTAAATTAAGTAAATGTTGACAATGTATTTTTTAAGTTTTTTTCCATTGTGATTTTGGAAGACTGTAGAACCTTTATTTTCAATAATCTGATGTATGTAACACAGTGCTACCCAACCCTCAACAGGATTGGTTCCACTCTCATAGATTTCCAGGAAATATGAGTCAAGCAAAGCCACCAACTTTCAGCATAAATAGCGCTAACACGCTAATGTAGCTCTGTCTCAAGAAAGCCAAATCTATCTCCCCTAAAGCAGCTGGCTGGTTTAACTGATTGCAAAAAGTAACATTAATACAAAAAGCACCAAGTATTTTGTAAGAGATTTAATTTTTACCAGACATTACTCCACAAATGTCCACATGAAAAAAAGAGAAGAAAGAAAACTGATGCTGTGCAATTTCCTCTTCTTGATGGTGAAGATTTGTTGTTGCCATCAAATTTAAAATGACAAATTCTACATTTTGTGACTTACTATGAATAAAATCTGAGTTTAATAGATTTGCAAACCGTTGCATTCTGTTTTTATTCACATTTAAACAGTGTCCCAAGATTGTACAAAACTCTGCGCAGGAGTTCAAGACTGGTTTCATTAAACTGCAAACCACAAGTGTGCAATGTCAGGCCTTTCCCTGCCAATGATGACATATTCCAGAAATTTGTTGTTTTGAAATCATGCAATAGTGTTCAAAATCAAACATTAATAGAACAAAAAATGTTCTGTGAGTTTTTGAATGATTAGTGATTCATTCACTAAGAGGGGGAAGTGTTCTACAACATTATATACAGAAAGTTCAGCAATCGATGACAAAAGGAATAATGAAAGCATTTTGTCAAAGAAAAGTGAGAAAGCTTTCAAATCTAATGGCTTGAATGATTTTTATTTATCAGGTAATAACACTGTTAATGGAAAAACGTAGTCACTGTTAGCGTGACTACATTTTTCCTTAAAATAACACCCATGTATTATTATTGTGCACTGTTTTTTAAAGCACTCGGCAAAAAGAATGTTTCAACTTTCTTGAAAACTTCAATGGAAAATTATCTTATTATTCTTCTGTGGGTTTGGTTTCAGTGTCTTCTGTCACCTCATGAAATACCAGTCATACTGGAACCTGCCGGCTGTGGGGAAGCCATACCATTTCTTGATGTTGGTTGCCAAACATGACTTTTTGTGGAATATTTGGGTTGTTGACATGTGCTGAATATGGAACAAGTCAAACTTCTTTGTGACGGTATTACAGTCACCCAAAAAAAAAAAAAAAAAAGATAAAAAGATAAAAGGCAGCCAATTGTATTTCACTGAGCTATACTGAGTGCCACACTTTCTTTTTGGACTTACAAACATGATCTGGTGTGGAAATGATCTGAATCACACCAAATGTATGTTCAGAGGAAAACGCCAGAGGTGACAGAAGGAAAACAAACAACTGGATTCAGCCCTCAGTGATGTCACTTCCCAGCACTGACAACAGTGACTGCTCTTCCTGCTGATCTGAGGTCAGCATAGCTGGACATCAAGCCAGCAATGTAAACAGGAAAGGTAGAGATAGTGATGCTATGCGCTGCGCCCTCAGGGCATTCACTCTCCCATGGCTTTGAGCACCTTGACCCAAACAGATAAACATCTGAATACGTGATCAACAGGAGGAGAAACACGAAACGACGGCTCTGACAGTTTTCAGTTTGTGGGCAAACTCCACAAGACAAAGCAGCATAGACTTAACTAACGACATTCGCTGATGTGATCTACTCATGATTCATGCTGAGAATAATCTCCTGACAATCTGCAATAATAATACTAACATTTATTTATTAAAACCTGACAGTGCCAGTCTGTCTCAGCTCCGTTCCTGACATGACTCTGCTTCCCCTAAAAATTCCGACAGTTACTTTATTGCATTTATGCGGTGACCAAGGTTTAAAAGGCAGTCATTACTTAGCTATGAAAATTACCTGGTTGCACAAAACTGAGAAAGACCAGTCAAGAGGTCCTTTGTTCAGAGCTGATTTCAAATTTACAGCTTTAATGAATCACCGGTTACATTTTGACCGTGCTCAGAGTGTTTCATTTATTTTCGTTGGAGTTTTTGGATGTCTCGATGACACCAGGAAACCCTAAACCATCCTCGTCTTCCTTTAGATTCAGCAGAAAACGAGGTGACTGTTTATGGTAAACACGGGCGCAGACAGGCTTCCATGGGGGTGGTCCATACTGCCATAGCAATAGGCAGGGAGTTTGTTTGAAACTCTAACACAAACCTTGCGGTTTGTTGGTGACTGACGTAAGCTGGGCTGGAGGCAGCCCGCTCCGGGCCTTCGACAGCAGCACCGTCTGGGTTCAGGCTGGGCAGGACGCTCTTACTGCCAGCAGATCCAGTTGACAGCCACTCAGCGTCCGTTCTCCACTCTTACCAGCCAGGACCCGAAAGGGCCCGCGGCCCAGGGCCAAGGTAGAGAGGAAGAGAACCACTTCCAGCAAAACAAACCTGCTCTCTACATATCCACTTTGTAAAAACAAATGCCTTCCTGGAGTTTCTCCTGGCCAGCTGCTGTTTGTTTTTAGTCAGGTTGACAGTAAGAAGTGAAGTCAACTGGGCATTCAGTGTTGGGGGAATGTGGGGTAATATGAGAATGGGGCATTCCAGGATAATTCAACAGCGCTCCAGGCTTTGTGTGTGGATGGCACAGATCATCTCAGAGTGGCTGAGACAGATGGATAAGGAAGTGAGCTCAGAAGGACACTTCTTCCCCACAACAGAATATGATGAATTTGGAAAAGATCAGATGAGGCAGCTAAGCTTCCGCTAAGACCTCTTGTGTGTGTGTGTGTGTGTGTGTTGTGTCTCGTTGACTCTAAAATGCAGGATTGGGACAATAACAGGATGTGTCCTTCCCAGAAAATGTCACAAATCATCGAGTTATCAAACGTGGCGGCAGTCATCGTAGATATGCCATTGTTTCTCTGAGTGTGGTTTTTGCCTTTGGATGCAAATGCCTCAACTACTCACAAAAAGCATTAACCGTGAATGGCAGCCGTTATATAATGCACAGAACGCACAAATCCCTTTAAAAAAATAAAGTCACAACACATCTGAACCATAAAGGACTCTTTCTCTCAACTTTCCATACGTGCATGCTGGCTTTGAGAACTCCGAGTAACGCTAATGAGGTGTCGCCTCTGAAAACACGGCGATCAGCTGTGCAGAAGAATTACACTGACCAAGCTGGCAGCTGTTTGTGAAGAAGAGGCTCCTGTGATAGACGCTTTTCCAGATTTCAAGGCAACCCTTGGACATTAGCCTGCGTATAAAGCTGACTGTGTCAGATCACATTTAACCCTGATGCATTTAAGGACAAAGCATCGGCCTGACATTTATGCTGATTCCTCTGGGCTCTTTACCCAGAATGCAGCTTGCCTGGGAATTGCTCGGACATGAAAGGGAACATCCCTGTGGGAAGGCAGCAGGCACACAAGAGTACACGGTGAGACGAGGAAAAAAAAATAAATAAAAATAACATGCGCGCATACTCAGAGATGACACATTTGGTCACATGCATACATAAAGACACGCTGAAAACATTGTGACACTGGGATAAAAGTGTGAAAGAGATGGAAAGATGGAAGCATCCCAGTCCAGACGCAGAGACACAACAGAAGCCTTCCAAGCTTTTAAATTCAGCTTAGATGTCTTTAATTTCCAAACATTTTTTTCTGCCACTGGAGCTAAACCCTGTGTCTTTTCTTTCTTAGCGAATGAGCTAAGAAAATGGGCCTCCATTATGGGCTACGGTGTTATCAAGACCAAACTCAACTGTCAGCCAAATCATATTCAATCTGCATGTGTTGCTTTTGATTTTACCCAGATCAATAGCTGTCCTTACTTGACTTAAACACACACACACTCAGAGGGAGAGGGAAGGGGGAGGGCATGCAGATCTGTGGCTCCGGTGTGTCAAAGTCAGCGAGTGCGTGGGAGGAAACGTTCAACATGAGCTGCCGTGGCAGCCTGCAGTGAAGGGAAAAGAAAGTGAGAAAAAAAAGAGAAAAAATAGTGGAGTCTATACCATACTGTTTGCTGTGTGCGCCCTATTTGAAGGTATACAGTAAGCTGAATCTACAAAGGTGAGATAATCCTCTACTATTAAAGGTCATTGCTCCAGACTTGGGTTTAACTCTGGCCTGTGATTCCTGCCTTTTTAATGTTTCACCAAAACACAGTTCAAATTCATGTGAAAAATCACTGGAAACGCAGCTCAGATAAGTAAATAATATCGCTTTTTGTGTACCTGACTTATCAAACAACACGTGACGCTGCCACCAGGATTTGAAGATAAGATTGTATTCGAGTCACTGTGCATCAGCACAAACCTTTCAACGAGCTTCTCTCTACAAGCTCTCTGCCTGGAATAATGCTGAGTCTGCTTTCAACACCTACACCGTGACAAGTAAACTCTCTCTCTCCTTTTTAATTTTTTCATCATTCTGAAACTATTATATTTCTTGTCATCGCAGATGAGATGAGATTAGTCACAGTCCCATTGTTGTTTTGTTGTGAATTCCAGTAAGGATCCGAGAGCGTCACTGTCTGCAAGCGCTGACCCAACTTCCTCTGTGTGCACTCAACAGAAGTGATAAGGCTTCCACTTCCCCCTCCACCCTGACTCGGGTAAACAGCTGCCCTGCAGCCCCAGACTGGGCCCTGCGTGTCGGCATCGGGCCTGACTGCACGTTGCTCTGTGTGGACTTGATGGAGCACGCAGATAAGGCGCACTGTTGTGGCTGGGTTTCCTTTAAAGCAGTATGCGATCGTTGGCAGATAGGTTCTAGCAAGTAACCCCTATGTTTGGATCCCTTTGTGTCTGCTTGTGTGTGCATGTATGGACTGAGTATCATGGAAAAGTACTCATATCCTCCATTTAAACAAAGCAATATAGCGGTCCAAAAATACGTCATTATGTGCACGTACAAAAGTGAAAACACTCATTCAGTAGAAAATGATGACCAAACATGATTGATGGTGTTTTTATTTGTGTGTGGTTTTTATGTCTAAGATCCTTGTTTATTCTTGTAAATGAGCTCTAGCCTGCAGGATTTCCAAAGCGGTTATATATCAAGTACATAAATGACTTTACACTGCTGTACCTACTCCAACCAGTCCTTTATGGACATCTTTATGAAACTGTTGTTATATTTGTTGCAATCTTTGCTGCCCTCTTGGCCTGATCTCTAAAAAAGAAAATTATAATGAGACTTTTTACCGGGGTAAATAAAGAATATATAAAAGTCATTTTTATATATAACACCGATTTCAGCTTGTACCTCGTGACAAAAATGTTTCAATTTCAAAATGATTTGACGTCAGATATGATTGACAGGTTCTTTCTTTATCCCAAGTGCTACTACTGAAGGTGTTACGGGTATCAAGGAAAAAAATAAACATGGGTTGAAGCTTACAGAAATTAATAAATTGTGAAACAGCTACAAATAATAAATAAATATAGATTTTTTTAAATTTGTTTTTACAAATATATCCTAAAAGTATATAAAATGCCAAAAAGTAATGCTAAAAGATAGAGATAAATGAAGCTTAAAACAGCAGATAAAATACTTATTATATGAAGTTAAAATAATGAATAAACTCTTGAAATACATAAAACAACCACCCCAGTAAAACCTGCCTAATATTGCAGAGGTTCTGTGCTGCGTTGGCAGCAGATCTTTTGGTTCCTGTGGCTTTGATGGCTGCCTCAGCGGACCGGTTTTGTTCCAGTCCAACTTGCTGCGCTTGGCCAGATCGGAAAGTAGGGACTTTGGAGCTGAGTCAGCTTCGCTTTTGCTTTGTGTTACTTTAGCTGTTCCCCAGAGGTCTGTGCAGCGCCTTTCTGATTGTAACTGCTGCCGCTGAGCAGTGCCATAGTATGAATAGGTGTATGGGAGTCTGCAACAATGTTTGGGTACGTGATGTGCAAAACTAAAAATCTACAAGCAAAACTAGGACCCATAGTTTCCCCATTAAAATGTTCCTTTCACTTCACTGGAAAGTAGTGGCTCTGATAGTTAAAAGCAATGGCTAAACTGCTACTCTGATCTTTACAGTTGCAAGAAAAAACTCTGGGAACTCTTTGGAATCGTAGAAACATAGTCAAGGTGTCTGGCACAGCTTCACCTGTTTCCAGGCTGCACAGAGAAGCTTAAAGTTCTTCAGCTTGTTGTCTTCAGCAGGGATGACACACACTCATTATGCATCATCACCGAAGTCCATTGACACAACAGGACTCAGGTTCAGCTCTGCCGGCCTTTCCCCCATCAACACCCTTCCAGGTTTCAGTTATCATTGCCCTCATGAGGAGCTGAGGTGCCCCAGCAGGACGACGAGGTCTCAGATCAAGGATTTTCCAGCACCCTTTTCTGGGACTCTGAGAAGGCCGGGTACTCTGAGCCATTGGCACATAAATGTTAATAACAGTGAGGGCCCGTTCTTGACCCAAGGAGCGAAGCTACCCTCTCACTCACTGGAGAAAAATCCTGTGTAGAGGCACCGACCAGCTCTGGCTCTTTCCTGAAATACTGCAAAGAATGAGTTTAACTACAGTTTTGAAGTTCTTGCACTTTAACTGTGCACCACCTTTGGCTCAAGGTGAATTCAGGGAAACACAAAAAGGAACTTAGACACAATCTATAAACAGTGCCTGTGTGGCCCACACCAGATCTGCTGACATGTAAATGAAGACCGAGTGTCTCGAAGTATGTCAGAGAACAGCTTGGCAGACAGCCTACGTGCAGCTCAGGGTGCAACCAAAGATGCCAATGCCTCGACTCCACTCTACCATGTCAGTCACTCTAATTAAAACCCCAACATAATAGTAAGGCCGTTTTCCTTTCTCTGGATCCTTTTACGTGTTTTATCAGTTTGGCTCAGAAATATTATATGAAAGAGCCCAGAGAATAGACCTTTGTCTGCCTTTTTAGTTTGCAAAGTGCCCGTCCCCATTGCTTTTAGGCAAGGGATGTAAAAAAAAAAAAAAAGTAAGATTACTTCACTTTGAAGTTTCACACAGGGGCCCCTAGCCAAGCATATGCTATCAATACTCTGACAGCCTGACCCAAAAACTTTTGATGGCCATGCAGCTGGTGAATACGAGAAGTATGCTTTAAAAACTGGTTAAAATTGAGATCTGGATGTGTAAAGCGCTTTGGGGTCCTTAGGGACTAGTAAAGCGCTATACAAATACAGGCCATTTACCATCTGTAGAATTATTCTCATACATGAGCTCTCTGGTGTCTACACACCAATGTGAGATAAGAATTTGCATTTTCCTTCTTAATATGTGCATGTTTAAGTAAGTGACAGTTAAAACAAATATAAATAGAATAAAGAAAATGTTTTTAAAATTAAATTTAACTGATGCACTTGGTGACGGTGGGAAGAAAAAACAGGAAGAATAGGAAGACTCCTCTGGCATAACCGAGCTCAGGTGAAAGAGGGGGAGACAGATTAACAATGATTAATGATTAAATGCGTAAAACACATAAAATAAAGTTAAAGGTGTTGTTTCTCTTGGAATTAGGTTTTACTCATTTAATCAATATTCTTTTTTTATGTTTTCCCTACTATTCTCGCTTAAATCTTTCATATAATCTATTTTAAAAAGGAAAAAACAAAAACAAAACAACAACAAAACCCCAAACAACAACAACAACAAGAACAACAAAGAAATTGGGAATTCAAAGAGTCGGGTAATTTTATTTTACAGTGCAACAGCGACATCTTGTGTCCTGACGAGGAATCACAAGCTACGCTTCAACGATGCAGTGAACATCTGTCGCCAGCGGGCGTCGCTGTTGAGTCATACTGCGTTGACTGCACAGACAGCAGAAGTCAACCAAAGAATTTCTTCTACAGCTGTCGCCATCTTGCTCCAGAACATAAACAACACCACCGAGTCCCGTTAGCGTTTGGGTGTACCGCTATTTTTTTTGTTTTTGTTTTTACTTTTTTGATTTTGGAAGAAAACAACAAGTCTTCCGGCCTCAGCGCCGATGCTTTCAAACGGAGATGATGTTTGATGTGGTCACCTGAGCCGCCGTGTCAGTCGGTATGACAGTCGTCAGCTGATGTGCGTTGCTTGTAAATTGGTTGTTGTGTGCGCGAGCATGATACCATGACAACGGTGCGGCTGTCATTAGCGCACCCTGAAGCGTTTTATTTTAGCTTCATATCTACCCGCGTTAAGCTAGTTTTGAACGCCTTAAGCGGAATTGGCTTTTCAGTCGTGTATGTTTAAACCAGCTGAGCTTAGACGATGACGCCAGGCTAACCAGGCCGTTTGGTTTGTTAGCCGAATAAGCTACTTGCGTGTGTGCGTGTGTGCGCGTGTCTTTGGATAGCGCACATTGTTTTCTGGATGGGTTCTGCTGTGAAATAAGCTGAGCCGTTTCTTACACAGACATGGGGATACACTGCGGATTTCCTTACCGGGAGGGAGCGGAGGTTTAAAGGGGGGGGGGGGCGGGGAGAGCAGCAGAGGGCGCTTGCTGCTCGTCATCCCCGAAGAAATGGACCAAGAGTACGAGAGACGGCTGCTGAGGCAAATCAACCACCAGAACCTGCCCGCAGAGGCCCGCCTGACCAAGGTGAGGCACAGAGAGCGACATTTAACACGTTTCAGCACGGCTGCAGAGTCTTCTCGTGTGAGTGTGCTGTTTTTTATTAGCACTGATCTTTAGGGGACTGCTTATCTCTTATGTTCATCCTAGTGTTTGAGCGCTACCTGCAGTCCTGTCAGTGTGAAGTCAGGGGACCGCTTTATCCCTACTCGAGCTGGAAGCAACTGGAGCATCAACTTCCACTATGCCAATGTGAGAGGTGTTCGTTTGGTTAAACTAACAGTGACAGCTCAGTAATCCAGGCCAGTGGTGACATGCCTTTCACTTTCTTGACAGGAGAACTGTCGCTCTCCCAGTCAGAACCATAAAGCAAAGGACGCCACTTCAGACTCAAGCAAAGGTCAGAAGTCTTTATTATTATTTGTTATGTAAATGTGTTATAACAATCATTTAAAGTCCAGATCTGCACCTCTAACACGAGCATTTTCATCACCGCTCTCACTGCCGCCCCTCCAGATGCTGTGGCCTATGCTGCCCTGTTGAGGAATGAGTTGCTGGGGGCCGGGATCGAGACGGTGCCAGACCCTCACACGGAAGACCGGCGGCATGCAGTCCTCTCGCAGGACTCTCACAGTCTTTTTAGGGTAAATGACAACGGGGGTGTGGGTGGCCATTAAAGTGAATTTAATGGGCTGTCGTGGGCTGTCAGTGTGATATTTACATCCGGCTGTCATAAACATTTCACGCATGTATTATGCTGTTATTTTTGACTCACATGCAAGTTGGCCAAAAGAGACAACGTCCGTACCAAAACCTGGTGGCAGTTTGCAACTGTGGTTCTGCTTCCTCTCTGCAGTACACTGTCCACACTAAGAGAGTGCCTTTTGATAATGACAATGAAGTCTCACCATACTCCCTTTCTCCACTTAGTAACAAAAGGTATGAAATGTCTCACACACACACGCTGCTCACTCATCAGGTGTTTGAGCCGTGCTTTTTTGATGAGGAGGGGTTTAACGTCTCCATGTTTTGTTTCTTGTAGTCACAAGCTGCTCCGCTCTCCCCGCAAACCAGCCCGAAAGATCTCCAAGATCCCCTTCAAAGTGCTCGATGCTCCGGAGCTGCAGGATGACTTCTACCTCAACCTGGTGGACTGGTCAGCGGGCAACCTGCTGAGTGTCGGCCTGGGAGCCTGCGTCTACCTGTGGAGTGCCTGCACTAGCCAGGTAAGTGGGGGTGTGGGTTAGATTTTAAAGAGTTGCGCTGCAGATAAGGAGTACTGGACGTGCTTATTTTTGTGTTCAAACAGGTGACGAGGCTGTGTGACCTTTCAGTGGACGGAGACTCTGTTACGTCAGTGTGCTGGAACGAGAGGGTGAGCAAGCGACTGCTGCTTGTGTGTGGCACGAGAGAGGAGAGTACAGACAGGAGAACAATAATGTGTGGGTTGCTCGTGTTTTAGGGGAGCCTGGTCGCCGTCGGGACGCACAAAGGTTACGTTCAGGTGTGGGATGCAGCAGGAGGGAGGAAGCTGACCAGTTTGGAGGGCCACTCAGCCAGAGTAGGTCAGTCCGAGCAGGAGCGAAGTGAATTCAGTCAAATGTGATTTGTGCATCTCTCGCTGAGAAGCCGTTTATCCTGCTGCTGGTAGTGGTGGTTTCAGGAACAACCGTCGCTCTGAGCCTTTAAGCTCATGCTCAGCTCTCTTTATTTGCTGCATGAGAATAAGAGAACCTACCCTGTGTGCCCAAGGTGCCCTGGCGTGGAACGGGGAGCAGTTGTCTTCTGGCAGTCGAGACCGAGTGATCCTACAGCGGGACGTCAGAACGCCGCCTTCTGCTGAGAGAAGGCTGCAAGGTCACAGACAGGAAGTGTGCGGTCTCAAATGGTCCCCCGATCACCAGCACCTTGCATCTGGAGGCAACGACAACAAGGTGAGGCGACTAAAACAGCACATACTTAAGGAAAATTTTAGGTTAGAATCTAGGTAAAGGTTCAAAGTAAGCAAATTCAAGCTGTATTGATATCTATATATTTTAAAGCAGCTGTTCGTACCTCTTTAGCCTCTTCTAGGAGTAGCCCTTGAATTTTTGTTCTGAACTGAGTGGTCTCTTTTATATTTCTGCCTCCTTATAAAACAAACTGACTGGGTTTACACTAGAAAATATCGAGTGTGGTCTCTGCCCATGGAGTTACCCATGGAAATGATTCTAATGGCTGTCACAGCATGTTTTTATTGGCATAACCTGAGGTGTCAAAACTTGTCATTAAGGGTCTTTATGGAAGAAAGAGTTAAACTCAAAGCTCTCCTTACTGATCTCTTCCTGCCTTTTGAACAGTTACTGGTGTGGAACAGCTCCAGCCTTCTCCCTGTGCAGCAGTACAGTGACCACCTGGCAGCAGTGAAGGCCATCGCCTGGTCTCCGCACCAACACGGGCTGCTGGCGTCAGGCGGAGGCACGGCCGACCGCTGCCTGCGTTTCTGGAACACGCTGACGGGTCAGGCTCTGCAGAGCACAGACACCGGCTCCCAGGTCTGCAACCTGGCCTGGTCCAAACACGCCAACGAACTGGTGAGGAGACGCAGACACGCACTGCCCAACACTCTAAGACGTGACGTCAGCACAGCAGCGTCTGGCTATAGATAATGTCATCAAGCTAGTTAGACCCAATTTGTGAACACAGTAGCTCAAATATTAAATTAGCAAATCAGATCCCGTTTGGACAGCTTAATATCGAGCCAGTTACTAATGCGCACATTGCACCCGTGTTGTGTAATGCAGCGTTCGGTTTAGCTGGAACTGCGACCCCCGCTGTGCTGAGTCATGGTCAGTTTTCATACTAGCTGTTGTTGGTTTTGTATTGAATTACATGATACTTGAAAGGCGTTTCTACTGTGTACACATGACAAAACCCTGAATTAAAACAGCTTAGTTACGCTCGACGTCCAGAGATGGTTGCAAATTGAAGTGAGCAGTATGTTGAAGGTGTTTCAAACTAATAAAGACTTCTGCAGTATGTTATTAAATTCCAATATTATCGTCTTACACTGGTGTTTTCTTGGAAAGAGCATAACCATCCAAATGTGGTCTGAAATTTCATTTCACTAGCTGGGCCCACGTCCTCATTTATGTTTGACAGCGTTTTAGCAGGAAAAAGTGAAAGCTTTGACATGAATGGAGCTGTGGTTTGGGGAAGGAATCGAAGGGGACTGGCGACAGCTCCAGAGCCTGGCAGATCCCCGTGTACTAAATAGAAGTGAAGAAGTTGAAGAATGGAGGACAAGGAGGGAGGGAGGGTGGGGCACGTAAACGAGAATGATCAGCTTGCAGAACTAGGGGAACCTCGTGTTTGGAGGCGCGGTCCTGCTCCTATTCTGATACATAATCTCCAATAAAAGTGGTGTTTAAAAAGTCTTTAAGTATAACTTCCTTTTTTGCTTTTGCTGTTCAAAGATCACTGTGACTGCATAAAAAAAATCAAGAATTCATACACTGCTTATGTTTAAGTGCCGTTCCACTCAGGAACATCAGTACAGCATCAGACGCTAAACTGATGACGATCTGTGGGGTACAAAATCATCAATTTATATATTTATTATACAATAAGTCAGGGACATGGTTGGAAGCTCCTCCTTGAGTGCTTGGCAGAAGCATCCAACTGCAAAGTGGTAACTGCAGCTCTTTGTTTCCAGGTGAGCACACACGGCTACTCTCAGAACCAGATTCTGGTGTGGAAGTATCCATCGCTGACACAGGTGGCCAAGTTGACGGGACACTCCTACAGAGTCCTGTATCTGGTATGATCACACGTTCTAAGCGAATCACCGTGCATATTCAGCACTGATGTAACTAGATAGTTGCACTTTGATAACTTACACACTTCTAGCGTTTGCATACATTTTAATTCAGTGTGTAGCAACATGCCGAAGTAAAACTGTGCAAGAATCACTGTGTGTTACATTTAATGGACATTAAACTAGGGATGCATTTAAATCCTGCGGTCTGCTTCCATCAGTGAATTCCACACTTCACTGTTGCATTATTTTTCACAGTAATAAAGAGGTCATGGTATTATATAAGTAAAGAAGCTGATTTTATAGTATGTCTTCGCACCAGTTAAAGCTCATACCTGTGCTGTTGTTCTTACTGCATTCAGTGCATGTAAATCAAAACCATTTTGAGAATATTAAAGGATCTCAAAACTGTCTTTCCAACTGTCCTGTTAAATCTCTCACATGCCACATTTTTTCTGCCCTCTCAGGCTGTGTCACCAGACGGGGAGGCCATCGTCACAGGAGCGGGAGACGAGACACTACGATTCTGGAACGTCTTCAGTAAGACGCGCTGTACCAAGGTAGAGTAAATTATCCGAGAACTTTATATTCTTAATTCCTGAAAATGAGTAAAACTTGATGCATTTTAATGCGCGTCACACTGTTTTGATGTATTTCTTTTCCCAGGAATCAAAGTCAGTACTTAACCTCTTCACGAGAATACGATAGTAAACGGCCCGGGGGTCGGGACGGTCCTCTGGAGGAGCCTGCCGGGGTGTGGCTGTAATACACAGAGTCAAACAACGACACTCAGACTAGCCTCGCTGCACAAACTCTCATCCTTTTCTACAAAAGGATGGAGGCAAAACTTCGACGGACAACTGCCACCCCTCACAGCGATGTCACTGATTCCAGAAAAAAAATAACACACACACAGAAACAGCAGTCTTTTGTCACAATTTGTTGTCTGCTTATCAAGTTGATCTCGTTCTTTTTTTGTTTGTTTTTTCCCGTTGTAAAAAGTGATCAAGTCGTTTTCTTATCTATCAGCAGAAGTACACCTGTGCAAGAGTTCTAAGCTAAGTAATGTAATGTAAGACGTTTTTAAGAGGCGCTCCTTTGTAACAGAGAGAAGATAAAGCCTGACCTGGGTGGCTTTCTTTCGTTAGATAATGTGTGAATATGATCTACAGCAGTATGCAACAGAAGAGGGAACCACAAATAAGTGAACAAACACGACCGGTTGCTCAGGTGGCTGCAGCAGAGTTTCATGTGTTTATTGTTGTTTTGTCAGTGTTCATAGACACGAAGCACAGGTTTGGAACCTTGCGCATTCCTGCCTATAGATACGAAAATGCCACCCTGACTCTTATTTCATTTTATCCTGCTTTGGATATTTTATTAAAAAATATGTCGCACAGAGACTCGATTATCTTATAAGTGTCCACTCAGTGTGTCTGTGGGAGCGTCTTGTTTTCCAGTCGTGCTCTCTTAAGTCTCATTTAGCACCAAAGCGTTTCTGAAAACGAGGATGAGCTGTGGGCCTTTCTCAAAGACCCGGTGAGGAAGTCGGATGCAACGCTGGCAGCTCCGACTAGTAATCTGAGTATCCAGAGCCCTGCGGACCTCGGCAGAGCAAAGCGAACTCCTTCACAATCTCCTTAACGCGACGCTTGTTGGTTTGTTCCCTTAGAGAGGGAAAAAAAAGAGAACAGATTTGGCTGTTGGACAGATTTGTATTTGAAATCATCTCCAAAGCTCATTGATCATAAAATGTCATTTTATAAATGGGCCAAATATCATAAAGTCACGTCTTACATCCTAATTTAGCATCAGTAATGTTTCGAATGCGTTCACATTACATGCCGATACTTTTGTGTCTTTATCGTGGAATCAAACAAGTTTGTAACACAGCAAAACTACAGACAACACATTTAAAAAGTTTTTGTTATTAACAATTATTTTTAATGTATACAAACACCAAGTCATGCTCAGGTCAAGCTCCAGAGTTAGAAAACTTGAACTCAGCAGTTTAGTAACGAATGTTATTTTATTTTCAGTCATGAAATGAATGCAGGGATTTTTTTCTCTGAAGTTTAGTTTTGATTGAAAAATATTATTTAAAAAAATACAGATCCAGAAGTAACTTAATATTTTACAGCTAGCGTCCACATAAGAGTGTCTGACATGTACAGCATGCTGATGTTTCAGTGTTACATGAGGCTAAATGTTAGACCAGCAGAAATGAGCTGAAACTGTTACCTGTGTTATCAGCAGACTGATCATGCAGCGGTTGGTTTTTCCCCATAACTGCTTATGTTTAAAACTTTGCTGGTGACTTTTGTGCATTTAGTTTCTGAATAATTTTACTATTTTCATCATAGCAAAAGCAAAGTCTGAAAAGAATAATATACATTTTCTGTTTTTCTGAGGATATAAGACTTAATACTAAAGAGGAAAAAAGCTGTTTTGTTCCATTTTGCCATCGATGAACATTACACTTAGGTCCATGATCTCTTGGACGATGCAGCTTTTGCAGTTTTGCCTCTGAACGCCAGCACAGTGGATTTTAAATCAAGCAATAGAGATGTGATTAAAGGGCAGACTTTCAGCTTTAGTTTGAGGGGTCTTATAAACGTTTTGCATTCACTCTTTATTAATTACAGCCATTTTTAGAGGCTCAAAGAGAGATTGGAAACTGACTGACAGCAGTATCCTGGTCAGGTGAGGCTTGTTTCATTGTTATTTCATGACAAATGAAGCAGACAGATTATCTGAAGTTGACTTTGTATTTTATATCTTTTGACTGTAATTTTAAATATGAAGCACAAGGAGAAGTCAGTGCAAGTTGGTGAGGACACCATTAGGCTGAAAAACTTAAATAAACCTATCAGAGAGAGAACAACTTTGAGAGGTGTAAAATCTACTGTATGGTTTATTTTTAAAAAGCAGAGGAATGCACTGGACAGCTAACCGACACCAGAAGACCACATGATGACTAAATACTTTCATGGTCAGGAAAAACGACTCGACAGCATTCTCAATGTCTACAATCAAGACACACTTTCATGAGTGGAAATGCAGAGGATTTACAACAAGGCGCAAACCACAGGTTACATTCAAAATGTGTTAAACCCTCGAATTAAAGCTGAACCTCTGCTGTTGAGTCATATCTTGACTGATTTAGAAACCACGGTGGTGGAGAACAGAGGAAAAACTACAAAACAATAAACAACTTGTCCATTAACCTAATAGGTAATACTTCTCTACCACTTGGTGCTGTACTTTACCTTAGAAGCTGCTGACTGAAGGTGTGTTTCTGCTCTGCAGTGAGCTGGGCACAGGGGAACCCTGGGGTCTGCAGTGTTTCTTTGAGCCACTGAGACAGCAGGGCCGGGCAGTGCCTGCTTAGATTGAGCAGCACCTCAGAGAAGTGCTCCGTCAGACTGCTGGGAGACTCACCTCCAACCGCCTGAGAGAGGAGGAAAAACGTACAATATGTTAGCATTAAAAGACAAATTCAGTGCCAGAATGGAAAAAGAAACCCATGGGTTTAATTGAGGTGGACGCTCCAATACTGTCACTAGTTTACCTGCAGAACGGTCTCTGTTAGGAGCTTTCCATCCCTCTGCAACACATCACCAAATGAGGGCATGTCTTTACAGCGACTCAGGAACTCTGTCTGTCAGGAATAGGGTAGAAAAGGTGAGAAATTCAGTTCTGACAAGAAACGTGATGTTATATGAAAGTCTGCACATTTTTTGCCTCAGCTTACAAAGAACTGGCTGGCAGCTTTTACTGTGGGTGTCTCTGGAAACTTGAGTGACAGAATCCCTGCAGACAAACATGACTGATTCAGCGAGTGACTCACACAAAGGCACTTTTGCAGGAACTGTAAAAACAATGTAAAAATCTTCTTTTCATGAGCATGCGGTGATACTCACCACAGTAAAACAGTGCTTTCACATCTAACTGCTCAGACAGATACAGATCAGGCTTCCTTTTAAGAATCTAACAGACGAGAAGACATGGGTGTTGTAGGCAAACAATGAATTTCTTAGACGCTCCTAAACTCGCACGGCTTCCACCAACCTGGGCGTGAAGGTCCATAAACGATTCAGCAATGTCAGGATGATCTCTCGGACCTGCCGAGCAAGCACACGGTAAGAAAAGCCCTGATTCAAAACAGGTGCATTTCCACCAGCCTCTTATTACCTCGCTGAAATATAGTGAGCGTGGTGGATGTTAACACTTCAGTGAGGCTTCTGATGTGAGGGATGTGATGCTCCTCTCCAGCAAATATATGAACCATCTTTAAAACAAACAGAAACAAAGAGACTGACATCTGAGCCTGCGAGAGTCTGTGTCAGAGTCAGAGGAGTAATACTTTAACTCTGGCCTGTGTATGCGGAGGTGTACCTGCCGAGCCAGGTCCAAAGCCGAGGCTTGTGGGAAGGCGCTATAGATCTCCCCCAGCATCTCTCCCAGCTGAGGAACCATGGGTCCAAAATCATGTAGGAGGGTTCGAACTGATTTATCAAAAACCCCACACACTGCCTGGTAGAGGGGGGCGCAGTGGGCATGTGTGAGTCATGAAACACACATACACACGTTTATGCAAGAGGTGAAAAGCCTCCTACCTCTACCACCTCCGAGTCATGGAGCCATTTGCTGAGGATGGTCTGGATCAAAGTGAAGACTTGTTGTAGCACAACAACCACCTAAATTTAAGAAAAAAAAGAAAAGAATAGTTTTTAATTTAAAAATATTAGCATAAGAAGTTCTATATATGAACTTAGACACTTTACCCACAGGCATAGTGGGTTTTCTAACTGTTCTCTGCTAATCAAGCTGTTGTTTTTCCTCTGAACTTACTGGGTTTTGCGTGCTCTGGGGGACTGGGAGTCTGGAACTGGCTGCTCCCTCTAAGCAGTCTGCCTGCCTATTGATGTCCAGAGTGGTAAAGAGACTGGCCAGCATCCCCACAATGTGGATGATGCTCTGTTTATTAGTGGGATTCAGCTGTGGGGAGAGAGAAGGTACATGGGTCTGATAGGTACAGCACAAAGCTTGAAAAGCTTAAAAAAATAAAGGACAAGTAACTGTCAAGTGTCTGAGTGAAGCCGCTGCTGTTACTGTAAAAGCTGTGCTAAGTATCTGAGCGTGAAAAGATGTTTTTAACATCTTAACTGACAAACTGCGCATTGAAATGCATTTTATCTGCACTCTAACAACTCTGGATTACTTGCTGTGCTCTATTTGCAAAGGAAGCATTGTTACTCTTTCTAAATGTGGATATGTTATATAACAAATGACTGTTTGTGCACTTTCATCACTGTTTTCACTTGTTTGTCAGTGCTTTAAACTGGAGGGGGGGGGGGGGGGGGCGTGAGTGGAAAAACGCTGATGTCACATTCACGCAGGATTGTGCAACAGTGCAATCAAAATGTGATGACAGCTGTGGGGTTTCCCCCATCAGTTTTAATTTAAAAAAACACTCAGACACAGAGCTGCCAGGTGATGCAGAACTGCTTCAGAAAAACAGAAAGTTCTTCTTCTTTCTCATGAAGTAAATGACGAACTAATCAAACTAATCACACTAATATCTCTTTTACTTCAGACCAAATTGTCACCAGCATTAAAAAAACAGCAAGGTCGCCCAAACAATTCGTAGGCACCAGCACCTCTTCTGTAATTGTGAATTCAGTATCACATTTGTATCAGTTACAATTTTCATTTTCACTGTTAAAATAAAGGACCGGCAGCGAGACTTGCCAAAAAAAATACAGTACTATGCTTTATATAATAGAAGCTTACCAGTATAATTATTACTACAACTGTATGTATCTGTATCTATCATGCAATGCAGAGTTTTCACTGTTGATTAGTGTTTGCACCCCATCCTGGCATTTACATACAATGATGTGACAAAGAAGTTGTCCACAGGACTCTCTGCAGTCCTGTGGACACTGAAGCACCTTGATTCTTTCCTTTTGCAGTTAATCTGTTTTAGATTTGCTGCTGTGTTTGGGATCATTGTCCTGTTGCATGACACAGTTTGGGCCAAGCTTTAGCTGTCAGGCATTTGGCCTCACATTTGTCTCTGGAATACTTTGGTATACCTACGAGTTCATGGTCGACTCATTGACTTCTGCATGGTCCTGTAGGTGTGAAACATGCCTAAATCATAACTCCTCCACCACCGTGCTTTAGCGTTGGTATGAGGTATTTGTGCTGATATACTGTGTTTGGTTTTTGACAAACATGATGATGTACTCTATGGCCAAACATTGTTTGTTTGAATGAGAACATTGTTCTAGAATTTCACTGGTTTGTTAAATTCAGCTTTGCAAGATTTACAATTTTTTCAGATTGTGAATAATCGTTCTGACTGTTTAATGACGGACGTCATATTGTTTGGAAATAGTCTTGATGGGCAGCTATAATTGCTTCTCTAAGATTATTGCTGGCTGCTTTCGTGTTTGCCGTTGTGTTAACACACACCTGAATCTTTCAGAGCAGCAAACTGCCAAACCTGCTGCTTTTATAGAGGAACTCACACTTGCTGATGATCAGCTAATCACATGATGATATGATTAGCAGCACTTAGCAGTACCTGTCACTTTAATTCCTATGGTTGTATTAAGGATGGACTTAGTTTTTCACATGACTGCATATCGATATGGTTTCACTCAAATTGCACTGACTTAACATTGAGAATTTATACTAACAGGTAAGTGATGGTGTTTTGTCTGCTATATGTTATTAAGACTGGTCACCCTATACAGTAAACACTGGAATAAACCATTGCAGACTATTACAATACTACCCCCACCCACATTTACACATATACAAACACACTCAAAATAAACCACACACTAATATTCTGTAGAAAATATACAAATATTGCTGCTCTTACTTTTTTCTCAAAGGCTTCAGCATATTCTATATTCAACTGTATTTACAAAGAATTGTAAACTACAGCACTTCCTGTATTTTTTTTAAACATCAATTTACTAAAGCATATAATTATTATTATTTTTACATTTACCTCCTGCTGGGCCAGTGCATCCAGCTGCTGGATGTGAGGCGTGATGAGTGAGTGCAGTCTCCCTAAAATCTCCTCTGATGGCAGGGCAGACAGCAGGAACCCCAAACCCTGCATCAGCCACATGCACTGGCTGCTCTGCACACACACACACACACACACACACACACACATACAGAGAGAGAGAGAAAACACATAATAAATTCCACCCTCAGACAGGGAGGTGATATGGTCTGTGTTTCAAAGTAACTGTGACTGTTTAAGGTTAAGAACTCACCTTGTGGACTTCTTTAACCAGTACATCCTACAAAAGCACAGTAAACAAATCACCACATGGTTTAAAAACCCTGATTACGTGTTGCTGTGTATGCCTCTGTGTCTGACCTGTGACACCGTCAGGATGTCCTGAGCGTAGGGGCTGAGGTCATACCGGCACTCCCTGCAGATCCTCTTCAGTGTAGATACACTAGACACAGACAGCTCTTGCTTTGCAAGGCCCTGAAGCACCATAGGCAATATGCCACCCAGCATCACCGGGTGGTCAGCCAGCCACTCAGCAAGTGAGCCTGTTCGACGAGGGATGTTAAATTTCCATTTGAGCATAAACCCAAATCACAATCACAAATCTACGATCGTAATAGAGAGCCGAGCAACCAAAGATCTGTTACCACAGACCAAACAAGAAAAAGAGAAAATAAGAATTTTCTTTTAAAATAAGCATAACTTTTTACTATGGACAAGGACAATATCATGCAGGTGTCTGAACATACACTGTACCTATTGTGTACATCACAGTGTCGGCTAGCAAAATGTTGCTGATGTTGATTCTGGGGATCAGACCAATAAGACCGGGAATAACATCAGAGTAGTTCACGTCTATGGTCTCAGCTATGGACTGGAAGCCAAACAACAGCGCCTCAGTGTCCTGGAGATGGAAATAAACAAAGTCTGGTGTTAGAGACGACATGAAGCATTCCAAATTGCATAAATATAGAAATAGCTTAGCAGCTCAGATTCTTTTATTTTATTTGTATAATTAAACTTTCTTGCTGTTTTTATAATTGTTTTTTTTAATGATCATTTATTGTATTCATCTATTTTATATGTGGATTTTTCTGTTTGGCATCTGTTGTGGACAGTAAAGGATGTCTCTTTACCGTGCATATGACAATAAAACTTGTAATTTGAAAAAAAAAAAGAGACACACAGCAATCAAAATAAAAAAAGAATGAAAATAAAGTAAGAATTTACTTCAACAACTGGTAAAACACAATGTTTGTAAAAGCTCTTAAACACAACTAAGCTGAGATGATAGAAACAAACAGTCTGTTACACACACAGTCAGATAACAAGCCACACATTCAGGAGCTGTAATATGTTTAATAGATCTGTTGAAACAAGTTATGTAAAAGCAACTATTGACTATAAGGCTATTTTGAATGGTCTGACTCACAGCAGTTATAAAGGTGCAGACTTATTCCTCTAAATCATAAGTACAACTGAATAATTAAAACAGTAACAATATCCCTAATACTCAGTGAAACATGCTATTTACTTCAGGTCTCTATTCCTAATGCTTAATGAAGTAGGAGTGGATCATGGTGAATTGTGCTATAGTTAGCTCTGAATACTGCTTTGAAGTGCTTGAACACTCAAGATAACAAGTGTGGGCTCTAGGAGAGAGCAAGGAGGCTGTCCTTTCTTCTGCAACATTAACAATGCTACCTTTCAGTGTCAGTCACTTTCTCTATAGATGGCTCAGCTGAGCACAAATCTTTTGTTTGGTCAAAGAAAGACTAATATCTGCCTCTGATGGACACCTGGAAGATCTTATTTTTGTTCTAAGAAGCAAGCACCAAGAATGGGTCACTAAAGAGGCCGGCACCATGTTATCACAGTTTTATAGAAGGACAGATTGAAACAACCAAATCTATTTGTGAACTAATTTACAATTTAGTTATCACACATATGCAATAACTACAGGTTCATTACTACAGGTGAAACAATTTTTACAGTCTTATCAGTCATCAAAGATTAATTTGCAGTTTTAGCTTAGTTCATAGATAATCCTAATATATATGTGTATATATATATATATATATATATATATATATATATATATATTGCCTGGAATGATTACAAGAAGGGTCTGTCCCTGTGTGTTAGCCCTGCAACAGACTGGCGACCTGTCCAGGGTGTACCCCGCCTCTCGCCCTATGACAGCTGGGATAGGCTCCAGCGCCCCCCGCAACCCTGAAAAGGATAAGCGGAAGCGAATGGATGGATGGATTACAAGAAGGCCTATGACTCAATGCCCCACACATGGATACTGGAATGCCTAGAACTATACAAGATCAACAGGACCCTAAGAGCCTTCATCAGGAACTCAATGGGGATGTGGCGTACAACACTAGAGGCCAACTTCAAGCCCATAGCACGTCACCATCAAGTGCGGGATCCACCAAAGAGATGCTCTGTCCCCACTGCTGTTCTGCATAGGCCTGAACCCCCTCAGTGAGATCATTGACAAGATTGGCTACGGATACCGACTACGGAACGGAGCAGTTGTCAGCCACCTCCTGTACATGGATGACATCAAGCTGTATGCCAAGAGTGAACGAGACATCGATTCACTGATCCACACTACCAGGATATACAGCAATGACATTGGAATGTCATTCGGACTGGAGAAGTGTAGTCAGATGGTAACAAAGAGAGGGAAGGTAGTCAGAACTGAGGGGATCAAACTGCCAGAAGGCAACATTGCAGACGTAGAGGACAGTTACAAGTACCTGGGGATCCCGCAGGCGAATGGGAACCATGAAGAGGCCGCTAGAAAAGCTGCAACCACCAAGTACCTGCAAAGGGTCAGGCGAGTCCTGAGGAGTCAGCTGAACGGTAAGAACAAGATGCGGGCTATCAACGCCTACGTCCTGCCCGTGATCAGGTACCCTGCTGGGGTAATAGGCTGGCCAAAGGAGGAGATAGAAGCCACTGACATAAAGACAAGAAAGGGTTTCACCCCAAGTCCAGCACCCTGAAGCTGTTTACTAAGTGGAAGCAAGGAGGCCGGGGACTGGTGAGTGTCAGCACCATAGTCCAGGATGAGACAATGAACATCCACGAATACATCATAAAGATGGCCCCAACTGACCGCGTATTCAGTAAATACCTCAGGCAGCAGAAATCCAAGAATGAGGAGGAAGAGGAGGTGTCATCATGGAAGGATAGGCCCCTGCATGGTATGTACCACCAACAGATAGCGGAGGTGGCTGATATCCAGAAATCCTACCAGGGGCTGGACAAAGCTGGACTGAAAGACAGCACAGAGGCACTAATCATGGCAGCACAGGAACAAGCTCTGAGTACAAGATCCATAGAGGCTGGGGTCTATCACACCAGGCAAGACCCCAGGTGCAGGCTGTGTAAAGATGCTCCAGAGACAATCCAGCACATAACTGCGGGGTGTAAGATGCTAGCAGGCAGGGCATACATACGCCATAACCAAGTGGCTGGCATAGTGTACAGAAACATCTGTGCCAAATATAACCTGGAAGTCCCGAGGTCAAAATGGGAGACGCCCTCAATGGTGGTGGAGAATGACCGAGCTAAGATCCTGTGGGACTTCCAGAAACAGACAGACAAAATGGTGGTGGCTAACCAACCAGACATAGTGGTAGTAGACAAACAGAAGAAGACGGCCGTAGTGATCGATGTAGCGGTTCCGAATGACAGCAATATCAGGAAGAAGGAACACGAGAAGCTCGAGAAATACCAAGGGCTCAGAGAAGAGCTCGAGAAGATGTGGAGGGTGAAGATAACGGTGGTCCCAGTGGTAATCGGAGCACTAGGTGCAGTGACTCCCAAACTAGGCAAGTGGCTCCAGCAGATCCCGGGAATAACATCGGCGATCTCTGTCCAGAAGAGCGCAGTCCTGGGAACAGCTAAGATGCTGCGCAGGACCCTCAAGCTCCCAGGCCTCTGGTAGAGGACCCGAGCTTGAAGGATAGAACCCCCGCAGGGGCAAGCGAGGAATTTATATATATATATAATATATAAAATCTCATGAGTAGGGTGAGAAGCTGGAAAAACAGAAGCAGCTGGTTGGCTGAGCTGATTTGATCAGTTCTCCTGGTTTATTACTGCTCTGTAAATTCCAGTAGCTTTAAAGAATTTATGCTTTTATTATTTATGTGGTTTTTTTTATTAAGTAGATGTTCATTGCACTGTGAAAATAATAGTTTACTCTTTTTTTAAAGTGACTTCAATTACTTTGCCTCTTGTTTGGGTGGTTAATGTCTTACACCTGGACTACTTTAAAGCCATGACAAAGTCATTCATCTTTCAAATACCGATGGGTTGCATGCAACAGGAAAAAAAAAAAAAAACTTTCAGAATAAGAAGCCTTTAGATTTTGAATGTAACTAAACAAATGTCTGCACACATGGTTTTATATAATCACAAGTGGAACTAAGCGATGCTTTGTGACCTGTTTTCTGCCACTTGGTATACAAGATAGATCAAAATCTAGGGAAAAATACAAAAACCTCAAACTGCTGCCTCCACTTGTGTAAATTAAAATTTCAGATGAGCAGTCTCAGCTGTTTTAAAAGGAGAAAAATAAAGAATGAATATTTGAACTGTATTTTTGCCTTTATTTATTATACGCATGTATTATATGTATGTATGTGACGATTTTAGAGGAATGCAACCTCTTTGCCATTTATCTCAATGGCTTTCTGAAGCACCTGAATCACTTTAGTAATGCTTACTTACTTTTTTAAGGTTGTGTGGTTTTTACAAGTAAATCAAAAGCTCATTGTATGAAAATTCAGTTAATACATTTTCATTTTAAGCAGCTGAATAGGAGTTATTCAAGGCATTACCTGCCACACTGCTGACTGCTGGGGGTCCATCAGTAGTCTGCCAAGCCTCTCATAGAGGTTACTGAGCAGCTCTGCCCCCAACATTTCATACACGTACATCAAAGTGTCCGAGATGTCGACCCTACAAAGTCAGGAAAACATATTTGTAAAGTTGGTCTTGGGCGTTGAAGAAAGATGATCAGTGTAGATTGTTAAAGTCAGCCTCCAAATTTCAATCAAACAGAAAAAATATTAAGACCAGACCCACCTGTAAATACGAAACTGCTCTTTGTCATCAGAGGACCAGGAGGCGTACTCTTCCTGGGAGGGATAGTGGGATTTATGAAGCAGCACGTCCACCAGTTGGAAGTAAACTGGCCTGTAAACCTGCAGGTAAACAGACTGCTTCTCCTCCTCAAATGACAAAATGTCATCCTAAAAAAGATAACAAGCTGATTTTGTAAAAAGGAAGTATAAATCTTTTGTCCTAGTGGACAACACTTTAATACTTCACTCTCCATACCTGCAGAGTGTACCAGAAGGTGAGAGTAAGAGAACTTGTGGTCTCATTAACTGGGTAGTGTCCAGGGATGCCCGTGCAGAAGAGAATCATGTTAACCAGAGCTAGATATTCTTGCCAGTGGTCCACCTGTTCCAACAGAACTCTGTCACAGGGAAAGAAATGTAAGAAATAAAAGAACATTTCAGACATAAAAGACAAATGGTGGAGCCCAGGTACAGGGTAGAGTGTGTGTGTGTAGTTGTGTGCTATTCTGTGTACCTGGAGTGTGTTTCCCCTAAAGCAACTGCAATTCGACAGATACCATGTGAGGTTTCCATGTCCCCATCCTGAGCTGCTGTCTTCAGTTGGTCATAGAGGCCCAGCACCAGAGGCATCAGGCTCAGTAGAGCATTAATGTACCTGCACACAAATGTTTGGAGTCATCCACCCATATACTGCATGTCACTCATCATCACCTAATCATCCAGCTGTGCTTCTCACCTTTGGCAGTCGGGCTGTGAGATGGCGTTAACTACCGTCTCCACAGCTGCGTCAAACAGCTCTGGGTCGGACAACGCAGTGAAGCAGTCCTGGAGCAGTTCCTGGATTTCCCCCAAAGGCACATCTAGCGCCACCCAGCTAGACAGGCATTTGAGCACCTTCTCTTTCACCTGACTCGATGAGTCCTGGCTCTGCATGAGCTGTCGCAGCAGAGGACACACCACTGCCCACTCTCCGGCGAGAGCCTCCCTCAGCTGGCCTCGCCGAGCTTGAGCCAAGCGGCTGCTCTGGAACTCCTCTGGAAGCACGGTGAGAAGCTCTAGCAGAGTGAGACAATGTGTGTGGGGGTCCTGAGAGGCCTTTGCTGCAGAGCCATCTTCAGGATCAGGTTTGTGCGGTTGGAAAGCCCTCACCATGTCCGCCACCGGCTGAGACCAGGCCTGGGGAATTACGTTAAGAGCCAAAGAGGCCAGTGCTACACACAAACGAGTCAGCACCATTTTAGGCCCAGAAGAGAACTGCAAGATATGGCTGAGCAGTTGCGTCCTCAGGCTCTCGTGCTGCTCTGCAGCGAGGTCACTCCAGTGACGGGAGATCTTGGTGTGCAGGGTGCTGGCACCGAAGAACTGAACCTCTGGGATCTGCAAAGCGACACATTCACACACGGCTGCTCTTAGTTTCACATTCAACCAGGCTGTATTAAGTTGTGGTGCCTAATGTTTGTTACAGAAAAGTGAAGCGTGGGGGTAAAGAGGGAAAAAACTACAGACCTTGTCAGGGCTGAGCAGGGCCCAGCAGAAGTGCCAAGCCTGTGCAGAGGCCTGGGCCTGGGTCAGCCACTTCTGGGCTACATTCTTATGCTCCATGTCTGGATCAAAGTACAGCTGGTAGAGAGCCTGGATGGAGAAACACATACCAGTGCAGAGAACAAAGTAAGCGATGTACGAAGTCAAAGGGATATGCCGAGAATATTTTAGCACATAAAACTGGCTTTAAATTTGCAGGGCAACATGTACAACAACCACTAATAATCATTAATAATGCTGGATGGCCAAATGTTTGAATTTACTGAAAAATGTGTTGTCACAGCAACTAATCCAAAGCACATGTGTTAGTTATTATTAGTACAGCAGGTGCTTCTCTCTGGCATCATATTACAAATGCTACACTTTGCCCAGTCTCTCTACGATGAGCAAACTACAGTTATTTACATGATAAAAAAAAATCGTTTCACTAATTTCGTATGAAATCATATTTATATCAGCAGAATGTGCTGCAGTTCTTTTTCTTCCTGGGAAAACATGCTGCTGTTTCCATTCCATAACTCAAACTTCCCAGTTAAATGCACGAGTTTTGACTAATATCCTAACTTACCGACTCCACATTCTCCACCGTTAACTCCAGCTCCACCGCGGTGCCTCCCGGGTTGCCTGGAGGCTCCATCTGGCACAGGGTGAAGGATTCTTTTACTGTTGCGTCTGGATATCCTTTACAACTCAAAGCCTGATTTTTTAAGGAAAAAAAATCAAAGGAGAATTCGGCGTCTTCCAAAGTGTGTCAAGACAACGCTGAGAGGGGACGCCGCGGGTCATTCAGCTGTCCGTGCGGCACACAGGTGGGCAGTGCGCTCAGCCGTGACGACACGCTGACCTCAGTGGGAACTGAGAGGTGGTTGAGCCAACCACCTTGCTGTGAGCCACAGCAAGACACTGACACACATTCAGCTGTTTGATACCGCAGACTAGTTTTCACAGTGATAAACAGCGCAGTAAAACTTGTCAAAGAGCGCGTTCACTTCGGTGTCACGGCGCTTCGAACGGGCGCTCCTGACGCACGCATCTGCGCCTCTGACGCACTGATGTGTGATTGGTGCAGCAGAGCAACAGCGACTGCAAAGTGACGCGTTGTGGACACTTCCATGTAGAGATGATTGGATAAACACCGAGACGAGAGGCCACGCGTGAGTTTGCGGTGGTTATCGGGGAAGCTTGTTTTACTCATTAGAATCTATTTCTTTGTGGTGCCACCCACCAACAGCGCCCGCATCCAGCCCCACCCCTGCTTCTCTTCTGCCTGACTCCCTCAGGATATTTTTAGAGCCCATGATGTGCCCTGTCAAATCGCGTAACGGAAACAACCCCAGAGAGCCACAGAGGAGAGCTGCTGTGTAATCTAAAGGGGGAAGCCTTCCGCCGATGAGATGAAAATTGAAATTCATTTGGTGTTTTGCGTGTTGATTGTGCTGTCCGGCACAACGCGGACAAGAGGTAAGCTGCCATTCTCTCTCTCTCTCTTTTTCTCTATGTGTCTTTGTGTTTGATGCGAACACTTCTGACATCCCGCTGATGTGAGTCGGGCTCGTAATCGACTCCGCACGCGACTATTTATTGGTGTGATTGAGGCGATGACGGAGATCATGTTGCTGCAGGTTCTTCGTTGCATTTTATCTTCGTTAAACGATGTTTGTTAACTTTCCTTTCCTTTTGTTTTGTTTTTTTATTTTTAGATTTTCCTCTCATCTCTCTTGGCTTACTCGTAATTCGCCACAATGAATCTGTCATGATGCAAAATAGCACCTAAAGTAGATGAAAACGGCAAGAAACTTGAAATTGAAGGGGACGTCAATGTGTTAGTCGATTAACTGACAAATTAGAGTCGTTTTCCTCGAGAACACACGCAAAAGCAAATATAAAGCAAAACGTTTTCACCCTTTCATTTTTAGGAACCCAAACAAATCAATTCAGTCAACTGTCACCTCAGGTCACCTTAGATTGTAAGGTAAAGACCGTAAAATTATAGAGAAAAAATCCCAACAGTCAGCTGACCCCGGTGAGCAAGCATTTGGTGACAGTGTGAAGGAAAAACTCCCTTTAAACAGGAAGAGACCTCCAGCAGATCCAGCCTCACTGTTTGGAGGTGAGGGGAAAGAGACAGGACTGATAATGAACTTCAAATTGAAAAATTTACCACGATCTGGGAAAGTTATAATTTTACACTATTTTGCTATTTTAACACTCACTTGATAAGTAATTAAAATACCTTTATGTTAATCTAAACATGACAAAAGTCATCACTAGTCTGGAAAACGGTCCTAAAGTCAAAGTCTCTTTAACAGGAGTTCTCTTTATCGAATTACAGGTCAAAGCAGTGCTCTGCCCAATGTCTTCACACCAGCTGTCTTCCTGAGTCATCCTGGAAGCTCAGCATCTTCTAACCTGACAGAGTATCGTGGGAATGAGTCCCCAGAGCATGCACGTATTCCTGCAGGCAGGGATGAATCCGCGGGTGAAACCACAACCCTCAGCGAGACAGAAGGAACAGTCCGTGCAGAGACTCTGACAGATGCAATACTTAAAACCCACTTGTTCACAGCAATCCCCGCAGTACTTACATCTCAGCACGCAGACCTCGGTACTCTAACTCCTTCAGGTAATCAGCCTCATATGACTTGTCTTAAAAAGCTGCATCTTTATCATTAGGAACGTGCGATTATGGTGATCATAATTCTATAATTGTCCATCTATAATTTTCAAGTCCGGTCTGTTTAGATTGACCAGACTGGAGCCTTAAAATAAAACTTCCCACACACTTAAACACTGCCTGTTTGCAAACACAGGCTCTTCTTGGGCACAGTGCCTTTTGCCAGCAATGTTCATGCAACACACTCCTCACCTGACCTGACCCCCGCTTGACTGGACTGAGAATAAGAATGTGTGTCGCAACCTTGTTTAAAAGATTCCTTTTATAGATTATATAAATATAACCCACTCAGCTGATGCCGTGTTACTGCTTTGAGAAGCACAGAAATAACAATATGACAGATCCCTCTCACTTGTCCCTTTTTGACCCTTTGTTGTTGCCCCGTCCCTGCAGAATAACTTGCAGGCTGTGTGAGGCTTCTCGCTTTGAAAGCTGAAAATATTCTCACTCGAAAATATTCTCACTATAATCCAATTAGAACACAAACATTTTTGTGGTTTGTGTATTTTCTTGACGCCACACGTTACTTTGACAGTCTGTCCGTTCTGCTGCAGGAATGTAGTCAATCACACCATGTGCACCACATTCTCAGCCCCCGCCAAACTGTCAGTGCAGGCACATGTGCAGGAGGTGAAATGAAATACACCCACACCGAGAGAAAGTTATTGTTCTACGTATAAACAATCATCAGCCACTTTATTTCGTTGCACCTGTTCAACTGCTCATTAAAGCTAATCAGTCAATCACATGGCAGCAGCTCAGTGGATTTAGGCATGCAGACACACTCAAGTTGACTTGCTTAAGGTGAAAACAAGCATCGGATTTCTTGGTAGACTTTGGGCCTTTAGCACCAGCTGAGCCATGTACACCACAGCCTACCTGAGTATTGTTGCTGACCATGTCCATCTCTTTATGAACAGTTTGTACCCACTATGTTGTCAAAAAAGGCCTCCACAGACACCTGATCTCAGTCTAGTAGAGCACCTTTGGGATGTGGTAGAACAAGAGATTCACATAATGGTGTGCAAGTGACAAATCTGCAGCAACTGTTTGGAATCGCATATTTAAATTCTTAAGCAAACAGTAGCTACTTATTTAATGTAGTTCTGTGGCTTTAAGCTGAGACCTCAGAGTCCAAAGCTCTTGGAGAAAAGACAGAGTACCTCTGTGTGAGCAGTGATGCTTGAAAGCGCAGGCCATCGGGATTCACAGCGTTCTGATATACTGACAAAGAACAACGTATAAATGTAGGTCTTCTGTAATTTGCACCGGTTTTTGTCAGGGCGTGGGCCACACATGCTGCACAAACACAATCGCGGCAGCTTTGACGTCAGCAGGGCAGTGCAGCGTCACCTCTGGCTGTTGTGAATGCATTTCATTTCGTTTGAAGAATCTCTACTGTTTTGAATTGATACAGCACTGCGCTCACATCCCCCCTTTCAGCTGCCGCAGAGAGCCTTTCATCAGCGCCGACTGTTCAGAGCACCACCCCTCTGCACCCTGCAGCTACAGAAGCCAAAACCCCTCTGACCAACCATTCCCTCTCTACCTTTTCATCTCAGCCAGCCCCAGCAGTGCACCACACAAGCTCCACAGCACCCACCTTCACCACATGGCCACACTCTGAATCTCTGAACACAGCTACCGCATCTCCAGTTGGAGCCCCTGCTGGGTCAGTGTACAAGGAGGTCCAGTCTGTAAATAAATTTGGCGGTGAAGGTAAGGTGATTGGCAGGTGCTAAGTGTGATGAGGGTGTTGCCTTAAGCTTCTCCCATTGAGTTGTTTTGCCTTTACCATGACCTATTTTATTTTCTTCATATCATATCAAATTCTTTATCGTGTAGAGGGGTCCGGTCACCGTTCCAGCTCCCCTCTAGACCCTCTGCTGGCTGGTCTGCTGTCAGTGTTTATTGTCACCACAGCTATCGTCTTTGTCGTCCTCTTCCTCAAGTTCCGCCAGCGTACTAACCACCCGGAGTTCCATCGTCTGCAGGACCTACCCATGGTAAGATACAGTCTAGTACCTAACTTTTATTTAAAATCTCCATCTTAGAAGCCCCCAAACTTTATGAAAGTCAAATACCAAATAACTGCATCTTTTATTAAGCACCCTTCACTGTCAAGATGAACTTGGGCATTAGAATATTAACTGCAAGCAGAGATGACATATTGGAACGTGACTTGGCCGCTAGCTTATTTCTTGATCAGGTGTTAATCTTGAGATGTGGTTTAGCTGATTAAAAATATTCGAGAGTTTAGGTAAGAGAAACTGAAAGTTATTTTCATAGATTTTATTAGATCCTCACTAGCCACTTCATTATTTACACCTTGCTAGTGGTTGGCTGGACCCCTGTGGCCTTCAGAACTGCTTTTATTCTTTGTTGTCTAGATTCAACAAAACATTCCTGGAAACATGCCTCAGAGATCTTGGTCCATATTGTCATGACAGCTGATAAACCTGCAGCTTTATCAGCTGTGCATCCATGATATGAATCTCCAGTTTCACCACATCCCAAAGGTGCTTGACTGACATCTGATGACTGTAAAGGTCATCCGAGTACAGACAACTCATTGCCAAGATACCAGTTTGAAAGGATTTGAGCTTCGTGACATGATGTGTTGTGTGAAGCAGCCATCAGAAGATGCTCTGATCATAAAGGGATAGATATGGTCAACAACAGTATTCAGATAGTCTGTGACATTGTGCCAAGAAAACACCCCCAACACCATAACGCCACCAGCAGCAGCCTGAAACATTGATATAACGCACAATGGATCCCTCGTGTTGTTTTCGACCTTTTCTGACCCTACCATCCAAAATGTTGCAGCAGATATAGATTTATCAGGCCAGGCAACATGTCTCCACATTTTCTATTGTCCAACTTTGGTAAACCTGTATGAATAGTAGCCTCAGTTTCCATTTCTCAACCCACTCTTCTGCACACCTGGGTTGTAACAAGTGGTTTATTATATTTTATATTAGAGTTATTACAGTTAGTGTTGCCCTCCTGTATGACTCAAGCAGCCTGGGCAGTCTCCTCTGACATCAACAAGATATTATAGATATCACTAAATGAACTGCCACTAACTGGATTTTTTTTCCTTTTTGGACCATTCTCTGTAAACTATAGAGATGCGTGTGTGGGAAAATTTCAGTAAATAAGCAGTTTCTGAAGGTCAGCCCACCCCATCTGGTGCCAACAACCATGCCACAGTCACAGTTTCTTAAATCACAGGTGTTGAACTCCAGGCCTCAAGGGCCGGTGTCCTGCAGGTTTTAGGTGTGTCCTTGATCAAACACAGCTGATTAAAATGGCTAAATGACCTCCCCAACATGTCTTGAAGTTCTCCAGAGGCCTGGTAATGAACTAATCATTTGATTCAGGTGTGTTGACCCAAGGTAATAATATCTAAAACCTGCAGGACACCGGCCCTTGAGGCCTGGAGTTCGACACCCCAAATGCACCGAGTCTCTGCACTGTGATTAGGTCATTAGATATTTCTCCAACAGGAGGTATACCTAATGAAGTGGCAAGTGAGCGCATATTTTGAATTATGCTCTGTGGAGTACTGATAATGTTTTTTTAAAATCACCTTATTTAGGATGATTTGATGGAGGACACGCCACTGTCCAGGTACACCTACTGACAGAAGCTCCTGTTCTGTCAGTCACTTCCATCACTCAGAGGACCGAAGCAAGTCTAACACCAAAGGAAGACCACTTTGGATGTGAGCAAAACCTTTCTCTTTGGCACTGAGAACCTACTGTTAGCGATTAAGAAAAAAAACTTATTTAACCAAGGATTCTTAATGTTTTAAGCGGGAAGTTTCTTTCACATTCCTTTTAAAGTTTTGGAGACATTCAGTGTGCTGAGAACTCCCCACCCCGATGGAAATTAAGATGACTGCGCTCCTGACTGACTCCTGCACAGCACTTTAATATGACACAAACGGTTACACTGCCCTCTAGGGGTGATCTGAGGTAATGTGGATCAAGGTCGCATGAAGTCCTCCGTAACTGTAAGAATAGCCAGTAAGGCAGAATGAAGGCTCATGGGAAAGCTGCTCAAAACAATCACAATCCCTCGGGTGACCAAATGTTAGTGAAGTGCATTTTCAAATCAAATTGCCCAATCTGTGTCATGTGAAGCTAAGGTCTTGCAGAATGTTGACAAAAAAATAAACAGATTTTACAATTGAAAAGCCACATCTTTGGAGAAACAGACACGCCAGGTCTCCAACAGTGGAAACCACTTTATTTTTCCAAATTGTAATTTAGCCTGAATTACAAATGCAGATTATTTACTGTTGCAGCTGTTAAACATGCAGTTATGTTCACAAAGTAATGGAAATCTTGAATTTAGTGATTGCTTTTCTTTAAATGTTTAGTTTGCCAGTGTTTACTGAGGAGATACCCTGCTAAGCCAAATACTTAGATATCTGTAAATTGTAAAACTCACTTAGTAAAAGTGTTGTTCGCACATAGTGCAGATTTGAGAGCAGCATTGGAATCATTTTAAGGGTCCTTCATCTGGACTGGTTGGAATGCACTGCAAATACAGTGGAACGAAGCTCTGATGTTTTAACTTGGTTACTTTACTGCCTGCAGTGATGTATGATGAAATGCAAGAATGACTTTCCTGTTTAATGAAAATAAATATCAAATCTATGTATGTGGGGTGTGGCAAAAGCAATAACAGGTGGGTAAGCTCTTAGGCATTATGCAGTGTCACTGTGTGAACGACAGTTTCTATTGTCAACTATGATTCGCTTAAGACTTCAGCAGCGTTGGTTCCTGCCTGTCCAGACAAGGTAGGTGCACTTTGAACATTACTCCAAAAAGAAGAGCCACTCCCTCCACACACAGGCCATTGTTAACCACATTCAGGCAAAGACATTAAACAGCTGATATGAGAAGGTGTCAGTTCTATGACAAACATGAGAATAGAAGTTATGGAGGATTTTAATTACAAAAGCAGGACAGTTGAATAACCATCTTTAGTCACTCAGTGTACAGAGTTCCTTTTCAGCACAATAAACAAGGAATTTCTTCATCATTACTTCTTTTTATTCATTAATAAATGCACGATTGTAGATGATATTAAGAGTTTAGGCCCAATTCATAGATTGCTGTTAACATTATAAGAAACTGATAACTCATGTTACAAAAGTGCTAGTCTGCATTATTCTAAATCAGGCCATACAGTTCTTGAAGAACTAGTTAGATCAGCTAACACACCTGACTTAACCACTTAAAGATGAGCACAGTGCAAATGTATGAGTTACACCATAGCGATGATGACTGAATTGGCCCAGGCGTAAATTTTCATTACATATTGGATCAAACACCAAAACGGTTCATACATGAGCTCCCCCTCCAGCCCAGCAGAGAGCCTCCGAAGTTCAGTGTGGCCAGCATCATCCCAAGTAAAGCCAGATTTCCAAAAGCTCCCCTCATTCTTTTTTTAGGATCTAATTAAGATGAGACAGACACACATTCTGACCATGTTTTATGATGTAAGAAGAATAGACATCGATGTGAACTGCTGAACGGTTTCTTACCTCCTGTAGAGTAGCCGTGTGCATAAACCTCTCTGCTGATAATCCACACGACTCCAAGTCCACTGACCAGACGCTGCAACAGCCACACAAACAATCAGATGCAACAGGACTTTTCAGAACAGCTACCCATTGCATGCAACAAGTTGTGAACATTTAACCAAAACGTTGTGACACAGTTGACAAAAATAAATTGTATGCTTATGGTGCAGATACAACGTGGCAGCACAATGAAAATAAACTTACAGGTGAATGAAAACCGCCAACAGCCAGGCAGAAGAGGAAGGCAGGGTAGGATTCCAGGCTGGTGAGGAGGTCACAAGAGCGACGTTAACATCAACCTGCTTCTTGTCGATGAAAGAACATGACATAACGCTGCTGGCATGGATTACATTACCTTACTATACTTACGTGTTTTGGTGTGCCCGCTGGATGCAGTTGAAAATGTTCCCAGTTTCTGGGTCGTCGCTGTACATCTGAGGATACTGCAAGGCGTGACAAGTTCATTCGTACAGGACAGCACCTTTCAACAGGTAGCCTCCACTGTGCTCCATATTTAAATACTTACGTGCACATTGTACTTCTTCCTGGCTTTGCCAACTTTAATGGCCAGATGTGTAACCATGACCATACTGGCCATGCCAGTCAGCACCACATATCCATAGTCTTTGGAAAGCACAACCATCCTGACAGACCTGGAAAATTAATTAGAAATATATTGTGGCTCATAAAAGTACTCATTACTCTTTTATTTTGGTAAGAAAGGCAACGCATGCGTTTCTTCCCCCGGCTAACACATAAAACAAAGTGTCCATTTTCAGACCCTCTAATCACACAATTACCTCGAACACCTGAGGAGAAAATTAGCCGTGCAGCTACCGGCGCAGATAAAGGACGTCTCACAAACGAAAGGTCAAACGAGAAACGCCAGCAGCACCATGACTCGTCAGGGCTGCTTTGAAAGCGCACGAATTACAATAAACATGAACACACTCACCTTGACGAAGCAACCAAAGTTCACAGATACAACCCTGGAAAACACCAACCACCGTGAAGTTTCCGTCTGAATATATGTGCACGCGTGCGGCTTACGTAACATTCATGGGGGGCGTGGCTAACAGCCCACTACTGGGATATCTACGTTTCAGTTCAGTTTTATAGCTAATGTGTGTTAAAGGTTAGCTGTAAGACTCGTAAGGATAGACCGAAGCCTTTTTTAAAATAAGCATATATTTGCGGAAGTAAAGACTCCTCACGCCACACAGGCTTCACATTGACCACAGCCCTGTATGCAAATACCAACACCGACTCATTATATACGTGCGCGTATATGTGCTAAATGTCAGAGATCCAAGTTATCTTATAGCACTGCTCCACATTTCCTGATTAGTTCCGCCTATCTTACATGCAAACCTTCTCCCCAACAGGACTGACCAGCGTGAATGGACTGTGCTACCAGTAACTTGCAGTTAACTTCACCTCCGGTGTTACTAAAGTTGTACGTTTTTGTTTTTGTTTTTTATTTTTTGAAGTAGGGGTGTTCATGATTTTTTTAAGTGGGCGGTGCAAGGAGGAAGAAAGGACAACACAGGGGGAGGAGGTGCCGGAAATGAGGATGTGTAACCAGAAGTTAAAATGGATTGCTGTGATTTGCAAAGCGTCAAAAACAATAGTTTGGGGCTTTTTAAATAAGTAACAACACAATCTTTCTACTTAAGTAAAAGGATCCCTGAAGTATTGAAAGTGAATGTACTCCAACTGACCTTGGATGATTGGATGATGGTTATTAATTTACTGATTGTGTACACAAGCTGGAATTTTTATTTATTTATTTATTTATTTATTATTATTATTATTATTATTATGTTAGCCATTGTTTTTCTTTTTTCACTTTTCTTTTTATTGTTATTGTCCGCAAGCCAAAAATATTTGGGGTACAGCATAAAGTGCTCAGGAGAAGCACTGATTTCCCTTAAAGGACACAATCTTAGAAAAGAAAAAAGCCCATTTGAAATTAAAAAAACAAACCATAATTTGATAACGTGAGGGTAGTCTGCTCCTCTTGAAAATCAGAGTTTGCGCTACCCGGACACGATTTATGTGGCAACGTTTACTGCAGAGTTAATCCCTTTCTGACTCGGCGTACCAGACAAAAGTGGGAGCCCAGGGTCATTAATGATGGCCCCATTCTTTTGAAGTGACTTATATTAGCCATGTCAGTAAGCCAGCTCACAACAACTGATGCAGAGCGCAGATTTTCTTGGCTGGAGTGCAGCCACATTATGTGCCCTGTGGTGAGGGGAACAGGGATCTGACATGCCAGGGTTTCTTGTATCAAATATCAGGTCAAGTTGAGGTATGCGCACCACTGTTAGAGGTGCCATTGGTTCAGTGACATTTAGTAGTTTATATAGCACCTTTACACAAAAAAAGTCAAAGGTCAAAGGCCTCTGCGAATAAGTAACATTTCAACTGCTTTTTGAAAATGTTCAAAGACAGGGTGTTTTAGAGGAGAGCATATTCCAGAGAGTCGGGGGCTGCAGCACTGAAGGCTCTGTCCTTTAAAAGACCCCGGCCTGGTGAGGGGGATGGCGAGTAACCCTTTAACTGGGGAACGCAGTGTGGGGTGTAGGGAAGGGAGGATAAGATTGAATAAGTACAGGAGAGAAAGAGCATGTGGTGGTTTGTAGGTTAGGTGGGGGTGATGTAAGTCCAGGACTTGTTTCAGGTAAGAAATGTAAGTTCTGAGCTTGTGCAGAGCTAACAGGATATCACTACAATAATCCAGGCAGGAGGTGATGAAGGCATGGATGATTGTTTCAGCTGAGGACTCTGAGAGATGAGGTCAGACTCTAGAGATGTTCTTTAGGTTGTAGAAAGAACTTCTAGAGATGGATCTGATATATGATGAGAATTAGAGCCTGGGCTCCAAGATGGCACCCAGATTGAGAACCTCTGAAAACTAAAGACCTTTACCCATGTTAAGGTGAAGGTCAGCCCCTTTCAGGAGTCGTGACTTGACACAAAAGTTCAGTTGTATTGTTTTTCAATATGATAAAGCTGGATTACATCCAGATTTAGATGTCATCCAGGGACTTAATGAGAGACAGAGAAGTGAACTGACTGGAGGGTTTGGTGCTGAGATACAGTTGTGTATCATCAGGATGGCAGTGGAAGCTCAGCCCATGATGGCAGATAGTCTGACCACGAGGGGCACGCAAACTGTAAAAAGAAAAGGTCCCAGCTCAGAGCCTGGTATTTGGGAAGTACCTGAATTTGTAGATACTGATGTGAGGATGTGTTGCCAGTTTAACAGTGATTGGATGCTTTTGTGAATATATTTCTTTTCTTTTTTTTTTACTTTGTGTGACCTGTAATACAGGAACACTCAAAGCAGCATAACCTTCACACCAGCTGTTATAACGGAAGAAAGTTCTGCAGATTAACTAAGATAAATAGGGGGATTCTTCTTACAACACTAGATTTAAAGGATTACAAAAACACCTTTTCGGCTGCAGCTCTTTCTTCCAGTGTTTTGCATTTTTCTGCCATGCCATTCTAGACGGTTAAATATAATGATGAATATTTTAGGGAAAACAGAGATTAAGACAGACGTGCACTGTGCATGACTGTACCTGCTGGAGATTCCAAGAAAACAAATAGCAGAGATTATACTTTGTCAGGAATAATGCAAAGCCTGTATTTTGAAGTCTGCTTGCCAATCAAACAAGAACTGGTCCTGCTATGCGCTTTCAAAATAATGGTTCCTCAAAGTATATATGAGATGATTCGATTTTTAAAAAAAAATATTATTCTCAATGTTCTTAATGTTTTAAAAGTATCTTCTTCTACCCTTTCTGTGAATATCACATCTAGATAGATATTTAAGCCTCCAGATTTTATGTTTCTATGCCTGCAGCATTCCCTCATATTTCTCATTTGTCATTTTATGCACATTCCCCAACATCTATATTTGGAAATTTGGGGATTTTGTCAAAAAATCATCTTTGCTTTGCACAATGCTGGACTGAACTTTCTGAGTTGTGGCTTATGTTTGGTTTATACAGTTTTGCTTCCTGTATGATCATAAATAGAGAGCAGATAAATTTAGACATCTATTTAAAAAAATCCTTGTGCAATAGCTTCAAACTAGACCTACAAAAATAGTTACACAAAGACCATTACATAGTTGCTGTTTCTGTGTAACATTACCAAGTTTTCGTCACTAGATGTCCCCATAAAGTCACTAAATATCCTTGACGCAAAACAGCTGTGTGGATTAAGTTCAGTCCACATGGATCGCAAGCGTGAAAAAAGCATTAGGTTATACACAGGCCCACTGTTCTGACACACCATCGCAGGGTAAAAGGCTTCCACCTGGTTTTGTTGACGTGCGCGAGCGGTCAGCGTTCAGCAGGTTGTCAGCGGCACATCTGTCCTCCTCCTCCTCCTCCATCACGCCGAGTCTGATTCAGCACTTCAACACCTACACAGAGAACCAAGAATAGAGACAGGGCTCACACTGAGACTGGAAAGAGGAGGAAAAACAACTGCAGCCTGAGACCACCTAGTACCATCTCATCTCAGCCCATCATCTGCTGGCTGTATACATCAGGGAAAGTTTCAAGTGGGTGGGCTGGCTGCCTCTGTGACAGTCAGTCACATACAGAGAAAACCCACGAGATGCACATCCAGGTACACCTGATCCTACACCTGAGACAGGCTGATGAAAAGTGTGCACGCTATCATCCCCACAAACAGATCTTTATATACACATTCTTACATCCACGCAGCTTTTACCCACAGACCCTCCAGTAGTGTTTGAAGATGTAATCACAGCGCCCGTGCTGGCAGCTAAAGCATCACAGGTCACCTTACACTAGGTGTCAACTGTGCGCGGGCTTTAATATTTAATGTCAGCCTTACATTACCTCCACTGCCCAGACCCTTCTACTCCCCACGCTCCATCTCACTCCCGAGAGTGAGATCACTCCGCAGCCCCCCCTCCTCCCTTTCAGTGCGCCCCCTTTATTTGGATTCAGTTTCGGAAAGCGAGAGGATGGCAAACATGTAACGGAACAACTGACTGCGAGCTGCAGCGAAGCATCAAAGGACGTCGGCTTTTTTACGACGTGCGAACAGCTGTCAGGAGAATACACTCAATAAATTCATGAAATTCGAAACAGCACCAAGGCAGCCGACCGTCAAGTCCAGCACAGCGGATGCGCGTCGGATCCAGAACCAACAGAGAGGATGAACTGAGACATTACGCGCAAGAGGTTGCCACGGGCACGTTTGGGCTTGACCTCGTCGGAGATCGTTTCTTGGGACAAGCGGCTCGCACGGTGATGATGTATCAATGAAGAATGTCACTGCGACCGACTCTGTCCAAACAGGGTTGATGAAGCCCTCGGCGGTGTCATGCGTCTTGCCCCGCAGCCAAGCGCGCAACCCCTGCGACTTCTAGTTCTGCTCCTCCTCGCGACAGCGGTCCCCTCATCCCCGGTAATCTCCACTGGCTGCCCGGACAGGTGCGTGTGTGACGACCAACTTGTGGTCCAGTGCGCTGGGCAGCACCTGACCACCTTCCCGGTCAACCTTCCGCTGGCCACGCGGCAGCTCATCATCTCAAACAACCGTATCGCGGAGCTGCCGCCTCTCGCGCTCAACTACCTCTCTGACCTGGTGTACCTGGACTGCAGCAACAACTCTCTGACGGAGATCTCAGAGTCCACTTTTGGGAATCTACGCAAGCTGGCCTACTTGGACCTCTCCTTCAACACTCTGACCCGGATCGAGGACAGGACGTTCGGCCCCTTGGCGAGCTTGGTGATGCTGAGGATGACGGACAATCCGGGGCTCTCTGAAATTCACCCGGACGCTTTTGGGGAGAACGCGGCCCTTCAGGTACTCGATGTGAGCCGAAACAACCTGACGGTCTTCAACATCACCTCCCTGATCGCGCTGCCCGCCGTGCGCTCAGTGGGGCTCAGCGGGAACCCGTGGAGCTGCGAATGCGACAACGAGGACCTGTCCTTGTGGGTCCATCTGGAGGGCTTCAAGTTCCAAGGTCTTGTCAGTTATCTACTCTATTTTTTCTATCAACAAAGAACATCAGTTACATTTGCTTTGGTGAGACGCGGAAAGGCCCCAGAGAGCCAGTCATACACAAATATTTTTACTCCATTTAATTGTTAGATAATTCTCAGTTACATAAACTGGCCTCCCGATGGAGGTTCTTTCAGTAACAGAACAGCAAACACTAATAAGATCAACAAAGTGCCCGCGCAGCACCTTTCATAAATCCAGCTGTGTTGTATGTCGATAAGCAACAACTTATATGAAGAAGCACTTTAGAAGTAAACAGACAAAGGGCTACTTTAATAGCTAAAAATCCTGGTGAATGAGGCTAAGTCACTGTTTATAAGCTGGAATTACTTCTGTTTAATGTGCAGAATTTTTTTTTTTGCTATTATTTGAAGTCACTGAATTGAAATCTCAACATCTGTTCAGTTTAACCACAAGGCACTGATTCAAAATCAGCCATTGAACCCCTTTTGTCCCATCTTCTGTGGAATATAGTTTGAAGGTCATTTGATTTCGTTTAATTTATTTGGGTCTTAGTCATATGCACATATACATTAGAGCTTCAGGGACCCTGAAAGTCTGTGCATCTGGAGCTGTTAACAATTTTGCCCCGTTGGTTGGTAATCGAGATTGGTGTCCTCCTACAAAGTGACAGTCCTTTAACTGTGATATTTTTTGTTTTTTCACACCTTACATAATTAAAATTCTTATTATATGCCAGAAAAGATGTTCAAACATGATGTCAAAATGGCAGCAAAGCTCTTTCTTTTGACTCCCTCAAGGAAAGAATGACTCTGCGTCTTTCTGAATACATGCAGAGGCTTAACTACTGGATTTCCCTCGCACCATGTCACTCCCTGTCATGTCTGCATCTCAGTACAGACACACACACACACACACACGCCATGTGGTATCCATGTACACCACAACTCTGCAATGTGCTGTTAGTTTGCTGTAACTTCACTCCTCTCTCATCTTTCAGTGGGATGAGACGCAGGTGACAGCAGTGGAGCGTGGCAGCAATCACACTATCAAATGACAAAGAGGGTGAAAGAAGATCGTAGGCAGGGACCCACTTGATTTGTCTTCTGGCGACTTCACTCATAAATTCTGTTCTGCTTTCTGCAGTGATCAAGGAAACAAGGCGTTTCTTTTTTGTTTTGTTTTTTAAATCTGAGAATGACTAATCAATCTGCTATCAGGCTCCTGCGTTGCAGGCGTGATAAATGGATCATAACTCCACCATCAAATATTGATCCCCTTTGTTTTGTTGCTGTCAAGCTGATAAATGTGTCCGGGATTCCATCATCGTTCTTACTTCGAGTTATTATGCTCGTAGATAATGGTGTGGATGTGTCACTATGCAAAAGGGCAGCTGCTATTTATAGTGTGATTTACTGAGCAAGAAGCCAGCCATAATTCTAACACCACAGCTATAATACAACTGCCACGCTCACTAAAAAGGCATCCCCTGCTCTTTTCCCTCTCACACACACACGCACACATACACACACACTATAGTTCATCATGCTCCCTGTGAAGCTCAGACTGAGTCCAAAAGGAGTCCTGCAAGAGCTGTCCCATTTTCCTGCCTCTCGTTGCCTTTTGTCTAGCTTAATTTGGAGTTGAGTCTCTTCCAGTGACAGCTGCCAGCGAGGGAGAAGGCGGACACATGGATACAAACATTCTCCACATCTACACGCAGCCTTTGGTAAACACTATAGAAACTCACACACATACACAACCTCACAGGCGCAGATTTTACACACTGACTGATTTGTGCACTGAGACGTTTAAACACAGACAAAGCATACTTGTGTAGCTGGGGGTGGGAAGGGGGTTTCTGGGGGGGGGGGGGGGGGGGGGGGGATAGGAAAACATTTTAGAGACGGTTGTTTTTCAGCTGCAAGCTCCGGCTCCCAAGCCTTGTTATCGCTCGCCTGGGTCTCACCTGGCTCATGCAACATGGCTCGCCTTGTCTCCTCGGTTTAGGAAATGCATCAAGACCAAGCGAGAGACAGGGAGAGAGAGAGCGAAAGAAATAAAGCCTCAGGAAGGAACCAACAGATTCTCCTCTGTCTCGCCTTCCTGGCTAGATTAGCACTCTCTCAGCTGTTATATAAGGAGAGCGTCTAGAAATAGAGCAGTGTGGATGGGGGAAGGAGAGAGGGAAAGCCCTGTCCTTTGATGTCAGTCCCTGTAGGGGTATAGGGGGTGAAGCCATAAGGGTTTCCTTCCTAGCTGTCAGGCCTCCCCTCACACACACACACACCTGCATGTGTAAACACACACACGCGGACATGTGCATCCACAACCATTTGCAGATTCAGATTGGAAACTTAAATCTCATGCAGACACATGCGTGTACAGTGCATTAAGAGGGAATGCACACTGTACGTATTCGTGTCTGCATGGATGGCTGTCGGAATTTGAGCAGCATATTGTGTGAACAGTGAGCAGCAGCAGCAGCTTCTGAGAGGATCAGAGCAGACTTTGAATTTTCCCTGCTATTAAGCTTAGAGGAGCAGAGCCTCCTCGTGTTCTTCAGCTGCATGCTCATTTTTTAATCTTTGAGACACACAAGAGCTTCTCTGAGCATAAAAGCAGAGATTTCAGCGCACAGTGAATAATATATTAGGGGAAGCGTACATTTCAGTCGCCCTGTGAGATGGAATTGTCGAGTAGTTTGATTGAAAGCGACGGTATGATCCCTGTCACCCTCTGTCAAATCACACCTCCCACCAACCTGAGCCTGTTTTTATATGTGTTGCCAGTGAGCAAGCAGAATAGGTTTAAACAGATAAAAGTAACTGAGTGTGAACATTTGAAAACAATTAGGTAAAATATTAACCAAACAGTTGATATAAAAATGAAAGAAAAGCGATTAACAAATAGGTGAATTAGCTTAAATGACTGAATGTGTAGGTTAAACGACGACGCAGAAAGAAGTAAACAAATTCAGCTGAACTATAATAAGAAGCAAGTAAAAATGCTGTTGACTTGGAGCAATTAAGGGTGCAACAATAACGGCTAAACACCTGCATTTAATGGCCTTGTTGATTCATATGAGGTCATCAGTGAATAAGATTGCATTTTTGATGGACGTGGCCGATCTTCATTAATCACAAACACATAAAGAACTGAAAGAAAACTTTGTTTTTGGCAGAAATTGGGGATTAAAGAAAACCAAACTGGTTATTAGCCAAACTGTTACTTCAAACATCAGGATTGGCATCAGCCCAATATTTCAAACACTTATGTGTCTCTTAAAGTAGTTTCATAAAAAGCCAATACTTGGAAAAGGAAGTGTAGATGATTTAAATTCTCAGGTTTTTTCACATCAAGACATAATAAAAATGATTTGGTCCTCAGCAGGTATTAAAATTTGGGAAACATAACCTCAGATTAGGATGTGACATATTACACAATGTCATTATTTGTTTAACAAAAATTAAGCTAAAATGCAGAATGCAGCTAGGTGCTGATAATGAAATGCACTTAATTAACTGATCATCAGTTCTTAAAGAAGCGACTGCTGCTGCAGCCAGCAGTCTGGGAAGGTTTGTGCAGCCATGTCTAAACCATTCGAAGTCCGTCATTCTACAGCGGGAACGATTATTCACAAGTGGAAAACATTCAAGACAGTTGCAAATCTTCCCAGGAGTGGAAGTCGCAGCATATTTACCTGAAGTTCAAACTGTGCAATGTTTACAGAACCTGTAAAAAAACAGGAGCTAGATCTCGGACTCTGAAGGCCTCAACTAGCATGTTCAATGTTAAAGTTCATGACAGTTCAATTTGACAAACAGTTTGGAAAGGTTGCCAGGAGAAAGTTTATTATCTCTACAAAGAACATGTCAGGACAGCTTAGGTTAAAAAGCTGCATCCGAACAAACCACAAGACTTCTGCAACAATGGCAATATCCGGCGATAATTCACAGTGCCACGTTTGGACCGAAACAGCATATCAGCACAAAAGCTGTAAAGCCCGGTGGTGATGATTTAGGTTTGTTTTACAGCCAGAGGACCAGGGCAACCTTCAGTCACTGCGTCGACCATGAACTCGTCTGTATACCAAAATATTGTAAAGTCAAATGTGATGGTCATGGCTTGACTCAGACAAACTTTACTTATGTCTAATATTCCTGTATAAGTGTAAACATACCATAAAGCTGTACTTATTTCCTACTTTTCTATTAAAACAGAAATAAATGAGGGATTTTTTCACAGTACTGTATATAAAATGTTTTGACGGTCATTATTATTATTATTATTGTGTATTTTCATCTAAAATTGTCAGCTGAAATAACACAGAATACAGTAAAATGTTCATAAAGTCGAAGCTTACCTTGCTGAAAGACCAATGATCTCTGCTACAATGATCTGAATTTGCACACAATGACCACCTAATGGATCTTGACCCAAACTGTGCTTAAGGTCAAGATCACATTCATCATTCTCAGTCTGTTTTAATTCTTATCAATTTGTCCAATACAGCAAACTATTGGCAGGTGGGGGAACAACTACATACTACATAAAGCTACAAAATTATAGGGTAATACATGAGTAAACATGATCATTGTCATTTTTCATAGTAAAAAAAAAAAGATTTATGAACGTTTTGTTATTTATCAGCGGTTTGTGCTACGAGATCATTCTGTTAGTCAGTGCGGTTTAATAAACATGTTGAAGTTCTGAATGAGAAATAAACATCAGCAATATTAATGAGATGTTTATGTAAGTGTTGTACAGTAAGTTTACAGTTATTCTCTGATGGTCATGTCTCAGTTTTCCTCTGTTTGTTAGGGTTATGTGAATGTTACAATTCCATGGCATGCATCTCACAGCAAAAAGAGTCAGGGTATTTTAAGCATGCTGGTATGAAAATGGGGCTACAGGAAACTGTTCCCTGTGCAGAAACTTCCAAGTCTTTTCATCTCTCCCAGTGGGAATTTCTCCTAGCACAAAAGCTCTGAAAAAACAGAAGCCAATTAAAAACAGTGGCCGCGTGGAGATGCCACACTCTGCTGTGTTGCACTTTTTTGCTCACAATAACAAAAGACTCAACCAGCTTTCAGGATTGTTATCTTTTAAAAAAAAGGCCTCTCTGGTGAGCTGCTGCAGGGCTCAACACCTATAATGTGGTGTGTTTAATTTTCATTCAGAGGGCTTTAAAACGACTGTATGTTCATGCAGTTTTCCGAAAGCGAATGAACTCAATATTTTGTTAGAATATGTGGATTTCAGCAAGGTCTCAGTACTGTAGTGAAGTCATATCCAATCCCTGATGATGAGAACCCTTATTATCTGTGGTTTCAAGCAGACACAAAGGCTCGAGTCACTCACTAATCCTGTGCAGGGAAAAGGAATTTGAATATTTCATCCATGATTTTTTCTTTTTTGTTAACATAATGCTGCATCAACAGCAGACTGTGAAGCGCAGGAAGCTCTTAAAGCTTTTGTAGTTTTCTGATAGAAACAGCAACATTATTATGATGCAATTTGCTGCCTTTTGGTTATTTATTTATTTAGAAGTATGAATGTGAATGAGTTTTGGATATCCTCGTCTCAGGATGCTGCCATTTACAAATGTTGAGGAAAACAAGTACTAACATGCTTGAATTATTCAAAAGGCTCTTTAATGCCATATGTATGATATCGTCCGAGTACTTTGCATTGTGTTACAACTCTCACAGCAAAGGATCTCATAAATCATATGCTAATTAGATGCAAAGGTTTTACACACATCTGCTGTACATAAGTAAAAGTACTGGATGAAGAATGTGTGAGAGAGAAAGAGCTCTGTGACAGACTGGCGACCTGTCCTGGGGGGACCCCTCCCCTCACCCTATGGCAGCTGGGATAGGGTCCAGCCTCCCTGTGACTCTGATAAGGATAATTGGAAGAGAACGGAGGGATGAATGATATAGTACAGTGGAGGGGATAACAGGAGTTATATGTATCCTGTCACATTTTCTACTATTTTGTACATTTTTGCTTTTTTTATTTGGTGAAGTTTTTTTTCTGAACTTGTACGATCTGTTAGAAAGTTGAACCACTGATTTATTGATCATTTTTACCTGTTTTTTTTTTTTGTTTGTTTGTTTGTTTATTTGTTGATGGTTAAAGCTATTACGATAAAAGTTGTGAGGTGTTTGTTTACAGTCAGTGAGGATAAGTCACCTGGAAGTAAAACAGAAGGAGACCGTGTGATGCTGAGGACCTTGAACAGCTCTGCTGTAATTAATACTATAGAGAAATCTTGATTTTAAACCAGCTTTAACCCTCTGACACCAAGTGTCTCATATTTACTTGGGGCAATCGTGGCTCAAGAGTTGGGAGTTCACCTTGTAATCGGAAGGTTGCCGGTTCGAGCCCCGGCTTGGACAGTCTCAGTCGTTGTGTCCTTGGGCAAGACACTTCACCCGTTGCCTACTGGTGGTGGTCAGAGGGCCCGGTGGCGCCAGTGTCCGGCAGCCTCACCTATGTCAGTGCGCCCCAGGGTGGCTGTGGCTACAATGTAGCTGCCATCACCAGTGTGTAAATGTGTGTGTGAATGGGTGGATGACTGGATATGTAAAGCGCTATATAAATACAGGCCATTTACCATTTAATACACGTGTTTTCCAGACATCTATGTCATCAGTGTGGTTTGTTTAAGATGAACTGTGAGCAATAAATTGCACAAAAAATGCCAGATGTATCAAAAGCGATACAAATTTAAACTTATATTATACTATTATACTTTTTTAAAGTTGTCAGAAGGTGTAATAAATAAATCTCTTTGTTTAAAACAAAAATAAATAAATAAATTTAATGGTTCAGGCTTTAGAGAGTTAACCACCTTATGATGTTTTAATAAAAAGTTACATTAATAATCATAAAGAAAACAATATTATTATAGAAAAAGATCTGATGAACTTTCACTTCCCTTGTGTCTTAAAAATGTCACTTAACAGTAACAACATCCCTCGAGCGGTGCCACTCTAGGACAGCTGTGACCTGTCTGTGGTGCGTTTCTTTGATATTATGAAAGAAAGAAGAAGAAAAAGGATTGATTTCTAACAATAGAAAAATGCTGATATGCTGCTTTGTCCCATGATTAATCCTCACCGTTCCTCCTTGGTGTACTTTTGTGTGACAGATGAGGGCCAGACGGTGTGCGGTTCACCTGCTGATACTCAGGGCCGTCGACTGGGGGAGGTGGGCATCCAGCTACGGACGTTATGTCATCAGACACTCGGCTCCTGGGACTACCTTTTCTTTGTTGTCATCGGCTTTGTCATCTTCGCTGCTGGCACCGTGTCGGCCTGGGTGATGGGTGTCATCATGGTGCTCTATGAGCGCTACATCAAGAAGAAAGACGAGCAGCTCGAGATGGACGACGAGGAAGAAAGCATTGAGACAGGCCGTGCTGCGAGCACCAGGAGTGGCCATGACAATGGGAATTTAAAAACTTCACATACTGTTTAAAATAAAATCCCACCCCTCTCGCCATGGATTCCCACAGTGCCTCCTTCCACGACTGTCTGAGAAGTCTCATGAAACTGTGTCTGTTTATCAGGCTTGGATCTGTTAATAAATGGAACAAGGAATGTGTTTCTATCATTTTTAGTGGGCTTCCAGGTGTTGTTACACACACTGTAGTCGCCATAGTGGAGGTCCCCAGTCCTTGGGTAATACATAGACTATGTATGCAAATATATGACCACATATTTTGTTACTTTATGTGCAAAGTTAGCATTAAAAAAACTCAAAAACAACATATCTCGGAAAAACTCTGAATATGTTTTCACAGAGATATTTCTGACTGATCTTTACATCAGTTTAAAATCAGCTTTTTGAAATTTTAAAGTTTAAAAGTAAAAAAAAATCAAGACAAAGCAAAGATAGAATCTTAAGCTAAAAGTAACCTAACCCCAGGTTACCTGTGAACTGCGACCTGCACTATAGTAACACCAGATGAAATAAAGATGGAAAACGTGGCTTACAGTTTGTGCTTTGCTGATGATATTGTTAACACTGAGTAGGAAAAGTGTGTTTTTGTGACTGTAGTTGTAGTTTTTTTTCCTCCAGATCAGTTTGTCTTTTTTATTGGTACATTTTTCACTGAATATTCCTCTAAGATGCTTTATTATGGTTATTTTATGGATGTACTGAGGAAAGCTGGATACCAGAACTAAAGATGTTGACGGCTTGCTTGACAGAAACAGAGCTCTAACTGGATTTGTAGCTCAGTGAAGGAGGACAAAAGTATTTTCCTCCAAAAAAGACCTTCACCTACTGTCTACAGCTATTGGCCCATAGCTGTTTCATTGCATTGATATCATAAAAATAAAACTCATTGATAACGTTTATAGGAAAAAATATGTTTTGGGCACAGAAGATCTTGACCACTGTGAAAAATGACTTTTTTATTAAAAGACAGACATTTGCTGATGTTGAAACCAGATGTGACAAGAAAGTGGTGGATCTGAGTGAGAAATGGAGGGACACTGCACACTCATACAGTAATGATTTATCAACCATAAGCCATCTTTAAAGGGGATCATGGTTTACAAACTAAACATCATGCTATACTCAATAAGAATTGAAACTAGCATCTGAGACCATATAGCTATTATTTAAAAAAAAAAAAAAAATCTTAATGAAATCAAAGACAGCGGGAGTTGAAGGGCGGTTTTTGCCATAAATTATTAAACTGCTGAACAGTTTGGAAACTGTGTAGTCGCCCCCTGCTGGCCACTAGAAAGAATCAGGTTTAAGGCACTTTCACATTAGCTTCACCTTTTAGGAACAGAAGCTACATCCATCTTTGATATACAGTCTAAGGAGCAGCAATGCTGAATACATTCAGAGGTTTAAACTTATAAGGAAATTATAGCAAAATAATCCCACTTAAGACATTTAAGAGCTAAACAAATGTGTGTGGATAAATTTAGACATCTAAGTCAGACAATTATATCTAAGCCATAGTCAAAATATCCATGCATCCATGCATCCATCCCCCCAGCTGTCATAGGGTGAGAGGTTGGACTAGCACAGAGAGACAGACAATGGTTCACATTCGCACCTACAGCTAGATTAGTTCTAAATCTATGAGTTAAAACCAACCATCAAAGTAAAAAAAATGTTGCTGTTTGCTTTCCATTGTCTTAATACCAAGCTAGGCTAACCATGTACTGGCTTTATATTTAGTGGATGGATACAAATATGCCTCTCACCAAAAAAAAAAAAAAAATGAATTCATCTTGTGTTACCATCATTTTTTACATGTCTGATTTACAGCATTCGCTAAAAAATCCAATAGAAGGAAACTAGAAATGTTTGCCAAATTTTCTGTAGTAACTATAGACCCAGTTCAAATATACAAAACATTTTCCTAGTATTATAAAATGCACAAACACTATTTGGTTAAACCATACAGCCATCTTATATAGAATTGTTTTGTTTACACTGACAGTTTTCTCAAGGACCTCCATGATGGCACTAACCAAAGCAATACAATTGTGACACAGCTCGAGCTCCTCTGTGTAACATTATAAAAGTCTTGTTGTCGCTCCACCCACAGGTATGACAGGAAGGAGAGGAGAAACTCCTTTTAAGGAGTGCATTTATCCCCATGTATGTGACAGAGTGTACGATGTAGCTTTATGTGTGACTTTGCACAGTGAGAGTGTCAGTCCGTGCACTGCTGGGGCATGATTTTGTACTGTAATCCATCTTTCCCTTAATCATTAGCCCAGAAACAAACTGCTGTGGCCGTATTTGTGTTAAGGTTCTACAGTTGTTGTGAAGAGGAGAGAGCCCACAAATGCCAGCTGCTGAGATCTGTTTTGGCAGTGGGCCCTGCTGGATGGTGAGCAAACAAGACAATGTGATAAGTGATTTCTACTCTGTTGGGTTTGAGTGCAGTGTCCTATCTACTTCTGCATGCACTGTTAATGCACCAAAAAGCCTTACAAGGTGTGTAAACGTTCATTAAAGAATGAAATAGGATTTCCTGTAACATACGAAAACATCCTATTTGTGATCATTTCAAAATGCTTAAAAAAACAATTCTTTGTATTTTTTTGGTGACTGAGTTACTGTGCAAGGACTAACATTATTTAAAATAGCAAAAATAGCAAACATGAACACTTGCGGTGCTTCAGGTTTCCATGTCACAAACCTTCCATGCTTTTAATACTTATCTGGAATTGCTTTCCATTGACTTTAGTATTCAACCGAGACATCAGGCTGCCTTGTGCATGTGTACTGTTCCTGTTAAGTCTCAGAATTATTCATTTGATTAAAGAAAAAAAAAAAGCTATGACAGACATGCGAAGGATTAGATCAGATACTTTTTTCCTGTGTTTGAAGTCAAATGTTTAGATGTATCCAAGTATAACATATCGCAGAATTGAAAGCAAAGCAGAAAAGAAATACTTTACCGAAGACATTTTGAGACACACACACATTAAATCAAACTAACGAGAGCCAAAATATATTTAGCTATACAATACATTGCTTCCATGGCTTTGGGTGTAATTTGCTATTCTGATAATGTCAAGGTCGACCGAATATGGCAGGATTTGTGTGCCGAAACATGTGAAGGCGAAGCAGTTTTTTTTGAACTGCAACTGCACAAACTGATGCCTTTCTGTAATGTGATCTACATCTAATAGTGAGAAACCTTTCTTCACACATTTACTGGCACTTGCAGTCACATATTCTTGTGATTTGTCCAAAAAGAGAGAAAAAAGTTAGGGTTTTATATTTTATGTGATGAAATGAATGCACAATAATAGCATATTATAAACACAGTATTTATGGATGTGTCAGAGGTGGTGTCACAGGTATTTTATTTTTGGTCACCACAGGCCTTTCACGCGGCAGACACATGGCAGCGTTTGATGTACAAAGGTTTTCTTGTTGCATCCTTAAGAGCTATTAAAAGAAGAAAACAAATATAAACCACAAACATAAGACAGTCAGAAAATAATTCTAATTTTTTGTTGCTTGTTTTCTCTTGAGAGAGAGAGATGATAGGAATTAATGCTGACTCATAACAGTATATATAATTATGCATGTACCGATGTTTTGATTGGTACATGCATAATTATATATACTGTTACTTCAGCAGTATGCTGAGATGCCTTCAGTCCTGTGCTCCTGATTGCTTCCATGGCTTTGGGTGTGATATTTGCACGGGTTCTGTCAGTAATGCATTGCTTAATGTGCAGGTCTATTCAGGTCTCCATACTAAACTCTCACATATACACATACATACAGTGGGGCAAAAAAGTATTTAGTCAGCCACCGATTGTGCAAGTTCCCCCACTTAAAATGATGACAGAGGTCAGTAATTTGCACCAGAGGTACACTTCAACTGTGAGAGACAGAATGTGAAAAAAAAATCCATGAATTCACATGGTAGGATTTGTAAAGAATTTATTCGTAAATCAGGGTGGAAAATAAGTATTTGGTCAATAACAAAAATACAACTCAATACTTTGTAACATAACCTTTGTTGGCAATAACAGAGGTCAGACGTTTACTATAGGTCTTTACCAGGTTTGCACACACAGTAGCTGGTATTTTGGCCCATTCCTCCATGCAGATCTTCTCAAGAGCAGTGATGTTTTGGGGCTGTCGCCGAGCAACACGGACTTTCAACTCCCGCCACAGATTTTCTATGGGGTTGAGGTCTGGAGACTGGCTAGGCCACTCCAGGACTTTCAAATGCTTCTTACGGAGCCACTCCTTTGTTGCCCGGGCGGTGTGTTTTGGATCATTGTCATGTTGGAAGACCCAGCCTCGTTTCATCTTCAAAGTTCTCACTGATGGAAGGAGGTTTTGGCTCAAAATCTCACGATACTTGGCCCCATTCATTCTGTCCTTAACACGGATCAGTCGTCCTGTCCCCTTGGCAGAAAAACAGCCCCATAGCATGATGTTTCCACCCCCATGCTTCACAGTAGGTATGGTGTTCTTGGGATGCAACTCAGTATTCTTCTTCCTCCAAACACGACGAGTTGAGTTTATACCAAAAAGTTCTACTTTGGTTTCATCTGACCACATGACATTCTCCCAATCCTCTGCTGTATCATCCATGTGCTCTCTGGCAAACTTCAGACGGGCCTGGACATGCACTGGCTTCAGCAGCGGAACACGTCTGGCACTGCGGGATTTGATTCCCTGCCGTTGTAGTGTGTTACTGATGGTGACCTTTGTTACTTTGGTCCCAGCTCTCTGCAGGTCATTCACCAGGTCCCCCCGTGTGGTTCTGGGATCTTTGCTCACCGTTCTCATGATCATTTTGACCCCACGGGATGAGATCTTGCGTGGAGCCCCAGATCGAGGGAGATTATCAGTGGTCTTGTATGTCTTCCATTTTCTGATGATTGCTCCCACAGTTGATTTTTTCACACCAAGCTGCTTGCCTATTGTAGATTCACTCTTCCCAGTCTGGTGCAGGTCTACAATTCTTTTCCTGGTGTCCTTCGAAAGCTCTTTGGTCTTGGCCATGGCGGAGTTTGGAGTCTGACTGGTTGAGGCTGTGGACAGGTGTCTTTTATACAGATGATGAGGTCAAACAGGTGCCATTCATACAGGTAACGAGTGGGGGACAGAAAAGCTTCTTACAGAAGACGTTACAGGTCTGTGAGAGCCAGGGATTTTCCTTGTTTGAGGTGACCAAATACTTATTTTCCACCCTGATTTACGAATAAATTCTTTACAAATCCTACCATGTGAATTCATGGATTTTTTTTTCACATTCTGTCTCTCACAGTTGAAGTGTACCTCTGGTGCAAATTACTGACCTCTGTCATCATTTTAAGTGGGGGAACTTGCACAATCGGTGGCTGACTAAATACTTTTTTGCCCCACTGTACATACATAAACTCGATCATTTTGACTGTGAGCCTGTGTTAGTTTCTGCTGCAGCTTACTGATTAGGCCATGCGATGCCACAGGCAAGGGTGAGGGTGCAGACTGGAAATAGGATAGCTGATTGCCCCAATTCATGTCAGCACAGTGACACACATGAAATGACAAGGAAAACCCACGTCTCCCTCTCCTAATACACGTACACGCTGCAGTTGCTGTTCGTTTACACAAGGTGAAGGTTTGCAAAGCTTGGTTTTGAGTAATAACAGCTTCCTGTTGCATCGCACGTGAATGAGCTGAATTTCAATATTTAAGTGGATGAAGTAAAATGGAACATTTTGCACTTGTTACACCCCCGTGCTTCACGGTCAACCCATACTTAGGCACATGTATGCTTAAACACACAAAGACAGAAGCTTTGGTTCTGCCTCTAATTTCCCCTTGGGGTAGAAAGACTCTTATTAACACTGATTCTGACAGCGAGTACAATAGTATTGTTTTGCATCACAAACAAAATTGATATAATTTGCTTTCTTTCTGATGGTAAAATAAAGTAGAAAGCTTTCTCTTGTCTATCTGATGAAAAGCCAGCAGGTTATTAACATAGCATAAAAATAGGGGAAGACAACTAGCTTAGCTCTTGGAAGGAAACTAAGCTAGCATAACACAAAGGTAAAAATTTAAGCGGGTTTAAAAAGTGCTAGATGAGTTGATTACTTAACTTTGAAGACCAGCAGTTTTTCAGTGTATGATGGTTACACACCAACTAGCACAGCTGCAGGTACATAGCACCAGAACAGGTGTTCAAAGGGCAGAGTGGTAATGCAAGAGAAGCGATTCTTTCTATTTACAGAACCATAAAAGGATTTAAAAGCTGCCATTTTTATTTTATATAGGACTGCAGTGCTCCTTTAAACAAAAATGTAACATTCATTTGGCAGGTTGGGTTAGGGTCGCTGTTTCCTTCTGGTTCCACGTTAATCTAAGTTCAGCAGCAACTGGCTACAGCATCACATTAACAAACCTGAGGGGCAACAATCATTTGATCTGACCATTGGCAAGTTAGCAAGTAGCAAGAGCACATTTCCCAAGATGTTGAACTGTGGCTTTGAAATAATAGCAGTGCCTAAGGCAGCTGTAGTGCTTGCGAAGGGATGTTTGTTTTCATTTTCATATCCCATCATTCAAAAGCCAAGCTGAGGCAGTGGTCAGGATGTGCTCCAGGACAGAGATGCGCCCAACTGGATATGGTCACGTTACAGCTGTGACTGCGAGCCAGTTCAGTAAATAGACAAAGAAATGCACACAGCTACTGGACGCAGAAGCTCCTGCAGCCCTGCTTCCTGCTCATATTTTTTGCACCATTGTGTGCACCCACTGAGCTGGAGGCAAACGGGCCAATGTAAAAATGCCTGCAGATGGGAGATGTGACATGAAGTAAGACCGGCTCTAACCGACCGTAATAGCCCTCTGACACATCTACTTACAAACATGCTCTCTTACACACAGTCATGCACACACACACATCAAATTGGAAATTAATCCTTTAGTCATGGAATAGTGGAATGACTTAAACTGAACTTGGAGATGAGGGGGATATTTCCGCGGAAGGGTGGAAATCTGGTGTCAGTGTTACAGCTGTTACGTGAGAATTTCATCATTAATCAGACCCAAATTAATGTCTGCTGAGACAAATCTGCGATACATGCTGTACGCCTGTAAAGAAAATACTTTAACGTATATAAACTGAAATGCATTTCTTTTGCATGCATTTGTGAACACACGAAGGCTAACGAGGGTTCTTGTTTTATACTCCGAGTTACTTTCTGACCACAGAAGCAAGGAACAAGGATCAGGATCTGCAAACACTGGTTTTCCCTCATTTCCTCCATTGTGATCTCAGTACATTCTCAAAGCAAATTATTTGTGTCGTGGGATTTGTTGCAAAATAACATTACTGTTTGATTTGATTTCTGTCACATGCAGTATATAGTATATATTCTATTGCAGTATATATTCTATTGGACTCAATATTGACAACTTCTACTTATCCCTTCCTTGGAAAGAGGCTATTGATTGATTGCCTTCACTTGGCAAAGAGGAGGATGGTCCTGCTGCTGTTACACACTGTATTTCCACACAGGCTCAGGGGCCTGCCAACTCTGTATCCTTCCCCAGCAATAAAAGGTCATTGGAGAGGAGATGGTGTGTCCTTTTGTGCGTCACAGTTCTGCCTGGAGAAGTGTTTTTTTTCTTCTTTTTTTTGTTTCGCCTTCTTAGACGTCTCCTCTCCTCCTCTTCTTTTCTTGAAACGTGTTTTCTTCCGCTCTTGCTCTGTGGGTACATAGAAGGCTAGTCGGTGTCTAATTAGCTTCCAAGTCAAAAACCTGTAAAGCCAATAGGCACATATGCACTGCAGAGACCGTCGCACACAAGTGAACACGCAGACATTCGCAGCTGGAGATGTGTTGCATTTTACATTTGTGTATTCTGGGCACCCGGACCAGTGCACAGTTGTTTTAATCCAACGGAGCTGGCTGCACAAGTGAGATAACGAGATGCTTACTCACACTAAGCTCCAACTCAAAAGCAGCACAATGGTATTTCAGACTGAGACAGGCACTTTGCAAACTGGTCTGTGGTATTTTTTGCACATACAACTGGCATGAAAGGGACTTTAATTTTCATTTGACTGGCTCTGTTCCTCTTATCTCTTAAATGTCTCTTTATCCCTCCCTTGCTTTATTTGTCTCTTATATATTTTGGTCATATGGCCAGAAATATCTGCACCTGCCATTTTCCCTATTGACGTACCTATTTCTAGCTTTTTGCCAATCTCCACCCTTCTCTCTTTCTCTGAACAGAATACTTTCTTGCTGTCTGATAAATACCAACAATGAGTTAAGCTTAGCTTAATACAAAAAAGCTTCATATCTAATTCATATACTGTACATTAACGGCTTCTAGCACTGACAGTCTTGCAAATTTTTTGCTTTAATACTTCAATCTTTGGAGCAAATGAAATAATGTAGTGACCTTCAGGATTGCTTGCACTGTATGTGTGTGCATTTTCACATCAAAAAACACCTCTTGGACATCTTTGCACAAGACAAGATGCTTGTGCCCTACCGGGGAAGATGGCAGTCAACTGGGCCAGTGCAGACATGCTGCAGGACCAGATGCGCTGTCTACACCGGCTCTCTCTTACCCTTACCCGCCCCTGTTGCTTGTCTTGTGTTTCTATGGTGTATTGATAGTCATGTGCTTTTTGTGCTGAGGTGTTTTTTCTGTTATCAAACTGTTCTCCCACTAGGAGCTCAGTCTGAATGTAGTTTTTTTTCTCCTCCTCTTACCTCATGTTATGTATTTTCGTTGTTTTTTTCCTATCAGCCTACCTTTCTGACATGTGTCCCCAATGTGATGTTTGTGTAAAGTTGGTCAGAAGGTTCCTTTGTAAGTGCGCATGCGCCATTAGCGTGCTGCCTGCTGTAACCCTAATTTCCTTCGGGATTAATAAAGTATTCTGATTCTGATTCTGATTCTGAAGACACTCAAGGATAGGAGTCCAGGCACATTATGAGGCTGGAGGTGAAAGCAACTGAGAGACACAGGGAAGGCGTTTCAGGGATCAAGTGAGGGTCAAGGACAAAGGTTGGCATGCCCAAAAGGTACTGTGTTCCTGTACTTTCAAAGTAAACAGTCAATAGTCTTCAAGTTGAATCAGTATTAGCTCCATAACTTTGACACCTGAATGAAGAATCTTGGGCTCGAATCTTCAGAGACACCTGGGTCAATTTTGAAACTCCAGAATTTCTGTATTCCAACACTTGACATCTAGCAAACACTATAGTCTACCATCAATAATATATCACATACACTAATTTTGCCTGACAGAATCACGCCCATTTTTAATTCAGTCAGCCCAGTGAATACAGTCATTCAATTGTGGCTTTTGACTTCTGTTAATTTCTTTTTAAAAGAAACCTCCAAATGATTTCACAAAGTCATGACTCGTGAATCAAGCACGAGCCATGAACCCCTTTCCGTCTTTACTTCTTACAAATAGTAAAGATAATCAGTCACTTTAGGAAGCTCTCTTTATACATAATCATCTTACTGACTTCTTGTTAATTAACCAAATTAGACTTTCGTTAGCCCTGTCTCAGCTTTTTTCTTCTTCTTTTTTACAAACTATTTCCATGTTTCCCCCCTTGCTTTTGTCCGTTTGATATCCTTCTGTCTGCTTCTTCCTCATGTCACTTAAATATTGATAAGTTCCTCGAGCAACAGAAAGAAACTTTAGACCTGTAACAGTGCACAGCGCTGTTGTCCTTCGGCTCGGTTCTCTCCAGTCACTTTACCTCATCACACGCCATCTTTTCCTGTGTGGAAGTGGAGTTCATACGCTATAGAGTAACAGCACAACTGTAATAAAAACCCTCGAAGGAAGTGCTGTTTTTCCACCCTTCTCATGACTTGGACTTCACACCTCTCTGGCTGTTGGCACTTAAACTTTTAATCCCACAGGGCTGCCACTGTGAGTTTAAAGTTTAGAAGGCGAGTCTGTGTTAAATGCTGCCTCCGGATCAGATCTGGTTCCTGTTTTCAAGCGTACAGAATAACTCACCACTTCCAAAGAAATGAGAAACCTGGCTGAATCACAACATTATATTATTTTTAATAAATACTTTTAAATTCCTGCTGGGATTTTTTTTAAACAGATGAATCGAAGCAAATTGACACTTAAAGTTGAGCAGCCTGGTAATAGTCAAATATTCACGTGAGCTTTTTAAATTTACTTCTCAAAAGGAATTATTAATAGAACAATTTATAATAGACACTCTCGATGCCTACAAGCAGTTCTGTCTTCCGGCTGTATTACATAAAACATAATGAATTCAGCTTCAGAGAGAGCGAGAGTGTGCGAGAGAACAGAAAAATAGAAAGAGGAGAGAAAAACAGATAAACAGCAGGTTAAGCCTGCTGGTACCTAGCCACTTATCACATGATGATGACCTGGAATCCGTACATTTAGTGCCTAAATAATTTACACAAATACATGTTAAGGGCAAAACAGTCCCAAAAATACAGTACTAAAGCACCCCCTAGTGACAGGTTTTGAAATTAAAACCTTAAGTCAATCCATTTTTAGCTGTAGTTCCTTTTATTAAGCTTCTTTGCTGTTCAGCCCATTATCAATGTAGACTAAAAACAGTGCACATGTCAAAGTAGAACATTCGCTCTGTAAACAACAACTCTGGTTTCAAAGTAAGTAAACAGTTTAAAAAATAGATAAAACAAATAACTTTTTACATCAAGCAAATACACTGTCCATATGAAATAAATATTATGCATTATGTGGTTTATTCTATTAAATATGTTTCCAGATGATTAGCATTAAGTGTCTGCACCTTGATACTGCCTCTGCTTTCTCTGCAACTATATATCTAGCATATTTCAGATATAGGTCAAAGATAGCAAATCAAGTAAAATTCTTTTTTTAACACTTCTGTCAAGAGCTTTGAGGTTCCGTCTGATTGTTGAACGCTCCCGCATGAATCTGATATTGCTCAACCATGCTCAAGATGCTGTCTGATAGTCCTTTAATGTCACTGTGTGTGCTGGGATGTGCAGCCAAAGCTTTCAGAAGTTCAGTCAGGCCTTCCTTCTCCAGCATGCTGCTGTAGTGTGAAGCTGGATGGATTGAGGAGAGGAGAAGCGATAAAAAGATGAAAGTGGGAGAGAGCTCAAGACTATTAATAAACCAAACAGCCTATAAAATATGATCATATTTTAGCATGAATAAAACAATTGTTTCAGATCAACCCATCACGCCGATAGTGTAACCGTCCTTGGATCCCTACAGCTGTGTTTGTATGTGTGTCTTACTGTTTTGAGTGCAGACCAGATGTATGGCCCAGACTGCCCACAGCTGCACGCCTGCGGGCTGACAAGTTTGAAGCAGAGGGCAAAAAGGATGGAACGACCTGAAACATGGACATCAAATAACCCAGTTTATGTTTGTCCCAGATGCAATCCAGCTGAGTATGTGAGCTATGGTGATGCAGAAATGATTCTCAATCATATTTAGGACGTTTTCTTGTGATGTCTGAGCTTTCTGTAGCAATTGTGGTAGAATTCTGGGTATAACTCAGCAGAAAAAAAAGAAACAAACAACAACAAAACCAAACTGGCAAGTGCCAGTGATACCCCTCAGGCTCCTGGCAGTCGAATCTTTAGCTGCCACAAATCTAGTGGAAAGACAAGTTTTATAACACATAATTACTAGGTCATCTTTTAAGACTTCAGCTATCAAATTGTGCCCTGGCTGGAAAATCCATACAGCTACAGCAGAAGGGTTATTATCACTAAGAAAATGTAATGAATGCCAAATGGGGAAAAGTCATTTTATCTAAAACGCTGAAACAGTGGTGTTGGTATAGCTGCACCATTGAGAAAACAATGCATAAATTATATTAAAGTTGCAAAATCCAAAAGTATCAGAGATTGTCAGTAGATGCAGCTGTGCTGTCATATGAGAAGCCTATACGATATCCTTCCTGAGTAAATATACCTATAAGCATGGTTTAAAAGATCCTACATGACCTCCTTCTCAAGCTACTATGTTCACTAAACTTGACCTCTGACCTTGAAGTCTTACCTTAATCATGAGGTCAAGGCCGCTGATATTCAAAGCTATCAGAGAACCTTTTCTCATGTTATCATCAAGTTGGTTGTCATCACTGCTGCCCACCTGGTTAACCCAGTTAATGCCCAAGAGTTTCAGGCTGAGAGGTCAAAACTGTTAAAAGGAACTGTCCATGGTGTTTAAGATCAGGCTTGTGTTCCACTGATTGAACTGGTGAAAACTGTGCAAATGCTGAGTGATCTAAAGAGAATGTAACATGTGTAACCTAATTAATGGGAAAGTGTTTAAATAAAGTGTTATTCAGCATGTAGCTCATGTCTGATGTCAATCTCAGACTAGTTTTATTCTCTCTTTACAGATTTCTGTTCTGTCTTTGCTTTTCTCTCACCTGTAAGACACCATCTCCCTCTCAAGATGGGTCCACGTCATGATGGAATCGTGCTGCCGAGACAGAAAGGCATATTCACAAAATGTGGTAGATCTTACGTGAAAAGCAGCATTCAAAACACACACCAGCTGGTTCAGTACGGTGCTGCGCAACTCATTTTCCAGGGTCCAGGCATCTGGTCTGGAAGCAAGGTGCGCCAGTATTCCCCCTGCAAAGTAGCGAACCCCCACATCCACCTGAGAGTCCTGCAGGAGACTGAGAATGTGCTCCAAAAGGTCCTCCTCCATCAGATCAGCCTGCAACTCCTCCACCTCAGCAATGTTGTTCTGCAATTCAGGGAGACCAATTATAGCAGTGACTGCAAAAACATAATATAAAAGGCAAGCATAACACAGGAACTGTTTTGTGTATGATTACGGCTGCCTACAGATGACTTCATTTAAAAGTATATACACTACCCACCAGAAGGCCAAGAACTTTCTGCTGAATAGAAGGTTCAGCGTAGTAGGACTGCAAAGCAAAAGGGAACAGCATGAGAGGAAACATACACTCTTATGTGAACGTCTCTCTTTGTGAGGGTTCATTTTTAATCCGTGTGTCTATTGTTATATTTTCTGGTCTCCTTTACCTCCAGAACCTCCTCGTACAGCTCCAAGCCCCGGCACTCAATGAAATTGCGCGCTGCTACTGGCATTTCATCCGTCAGGTTCCACAGAGCACTCAGGGCAAACTTCAGAGTGGAGTCGACAACTCCAACCATGGCTTTCTGCTGCACAATAGCCAGCAGCTGCTGTTAACAGAGACAACAAGAAGAGGAAATATGAGATCGTGGAAAAGCACAGAGGGGGAGAGAAAATGGGAGATTACTTTTTTTGTAGAATAAATAAATATATAGGAGAACTATTGTACACATAGCGGGAACATACTAATGTGTAGCTTTAGACATAGAGCAAAAGAGGATAACTAAGTGTGGAGAGCAAGATGAAGTGACTGAGAAGCAGAGAAAGAGCAAATTGAGGCGTAGGCGTGCATTAAGCGATGGAATGACAAGGGCATCGAGTAGAGACGAGTATGCATTAAGTAACTGTAAATTGACAGGTGAGAAAGACGGTGAGGGAAAGAAAAACACAGGGAGAGAATTAGAAATAAACCCGTGATAAGCCGGTACCCTGAGAGCCTTAATGTACCTTCATTATAAAGATATCCTTGCTGAATTGTGCCATCTCCTCTGTGGACAACTGCACATAAAAACAAATGGATGAGTGCTTCTTTTAAGGGTTTTTTATCCATTCTTCTAAATGTCAGTCTAAAACAAGAGGGTACTTTTATCCCACAGGAAAATTGTCCACATTTAACTGGACTAAATGAAAGCATAAAGCCGCTCGCTGAAATAAGTGTCAAAGGGTTAGCTCTCAACAGGTAGGATTAAAAGGTGCCACCACTATTTTCCAGCAGCAGACTAATGCACAGCGAGCGAGAAAAGTCTTGACCTTGGCCACCAGAATGGAGATGACAGCCACAGCCATCCTCTGCAGGGTCGGATCCTCGTGGCTGCTCAGCCAGTTAATCACCAGCATTGCCGCTAAATACCTGAAGCACGATAGCAGCGTGGATATAAGGAACACAGTATTACAAAAATACACCAGTGATGCACAGCAAAACCTTGTGAAAAGTTCACTGCTTTGGTTTAACATCTGGAAGAACTATTTCTTTTGGCAGTTACAGTTCAGAAAAAAAACACAACTCAGCTGGATTCCAATCTGATGGAAAAACACTACAGTGCCACTCTATGCGTGCACTGATTATTTTGGCTACTGCCAGACCAATGGACTCAAAGATCATATTACGACTGACGGAAAGTAAACTAACTTGTCAAAAGGAACCTCCTGGAGGATGTAGTCACTGCAGAGGGCCAGCAGACAGTTCTTTTGCACCTGGAGAGACGGTAACACTTCATGAATTGAAGTATGGGGTATTATAGAGCAACTACAACTACAGTCAGGATTAGGTCTTAATTCTGTCAGGAATTAAGTTGGATTCTGGTGAATAGCAACTCAGCTAGAACAAAACCATTGAGTGCCACCTTTTGCTGGTATACAACTACATGATATTATGATTCTAAAATCTGATGGTGGCTTTCACAAAGGATGGGGCATGCACTGAAATCCATCCATTACCTGAAATAATGGTTTTTCAGTGCATCCATTATCTTCAATAGCTTGCACCACGCAACAGCACTTTGCTGCTGCGCAAAGCAAATGCACAGCTAAGGAGCATTTGCGGGTTCAGCATCTTTCAACTTTGACCCATGCTTGCTGGGAAGCACACACTGCTAGTGGAAAGGAGGCTATGACCTGGCAGCAGGTAGGGAAGGCAAAATGAGGAAAAGTTGATATCATAAGTCTGAAATTTTGGCGTGCACACACATACACACACTCTCACCAGAAGATTAATACAAAAACCTTTTGTGGAAAACAAGTTTCTATCCCAGGAGAGACGCCAAGTTTTTAAACTCCTAAAACACCTAATATTAGTAGTGAACCCAAAGGCAAGTAGAGCACATGCCACATCCTGAGGGAAAGCCTTCGAGGCACTGAGCATACTCCTGACCTGCTGGTGGTTGGGGAAATTCTTCATGGTGTTTAACAGTTGGGTGACAGTAGAGCTGAGCAAGCTGATGGGCATGGCCTGTGCCAAGTCCTGAGTGGTCAGGTTGAACACACACGCTGTGGCGACCAGGTGGATGTGCAAGGAGGTGGGGTGCCTCTGCATACCACTCACCACCAGCTATAGGACAACAAAATATCCATTATATTAGTGGTGCCCAACATTTTTTATCTGAAATATAGTCAGAGCACTGTCACTATCTTTTATAAAAATAAATAAATAAAAAAAGGCACCAATCTATGTTCATTTGCACTTATTTTAAACTGAACAATAAACTAAATCAGCTAATTGTTTTAACCATCATCACTATAAGTTCACAATGTCAACCATTCACTACTATGAGTTCGACTCATTGTAACAACTATTCATTTCACTTGACACTTAGTGACCAATAACTTTACGTTTGTCCTTTAGCTACCAATTTCATTTATACTGATAGCTAAAAATATTACCTATTAATCCATACATTTACATTGCAATTTAAACTTTCAATTCATAATCTTAACTTACAGTTTACCTGTTACTTTTTTCAAAACTATTTATTAATTTTTATTCATAACTTTAGCTAGCTCTAAAATGATAAATAAATAGCTAATAAGACTAGCTAACACAAGTGGCTAATCGTAGCTAGCTACACACTAGCTACGAATATAACTGCTAGCCATATTTAAATACTTCATAACTTTGCATCAAGAATTTCATGTAGCTAATTTATTTTACTCAACCACGTTAGCCTATAGTTTAACTGTAACACTTCACCAAAATATTATACAGATATTACTAAAACTTTTAGCTAGCTCCTACATTTCAACTCTTTATCGCTTTGGTTTAGCAAAAAAATTAAAATAGCTTACATACAATTAGCTAATTTTTATATTAATGATATAATTTTGTACCAAATTCTTTGATTCAGTTTTTTTTTAGGTCAGTGTTAGCAGTTGTGCTAATTTTGCTATACTTAAGGATCTTGCAGAAGTACTCTCTGTGGTACTGTACCTCATTTGGGAATCATTTTGTAGATCATTATTACACAAGTATGTGTTTTTGAAAAAGTAATGAAAGCAATATCCAATCTGCATGTTCTTTTGTTCAATTCTCAGCTCTATTCAACCAATTCATCTGTACAGTTGAACTGTACTATTTAACATCAAGGCTGTAATTTAAACTGCCTCACCACCTCTTCTCTTCAATATCCACAATTCACAGGACATTAAAGCTGTAAATTAGGAAAGTGGTTTAAAACACCAAAGAACCAAAGATTTTTGAGGAAAAAAAGATTATTCATATTATTTTTTTCTTTATTTCAATAAATCATGTACTTTGAGATATGGTGTGGATGTTTGCATTGGTCTCTGCATATGCTGTTTCTCTTGGCAAGGTCTTAGTTAAAAAAAAAGGAAATGCTAGTTTCAGTGACAGTACTGTTTTTAAAAAAGAAATTAATGAACAAGGGAAAAGATCTCATACAATGGAGAACAAAGGGAGATACTACAGTAAAATCTTACTTATGGTAAGTTTTTGCTTCTCCTAAACTGAACAAAATAGCCAACTGATTTTCTGTTACCACCCAATCAAACAAATCATTCCACAGGTTAACTAAAGACATGTCGGGAAGCAATGCAGACCACAACACCTTCAGCACGTCTGGCTGTGGTTTGTCAGTGTCAGTGGTTAGACTGTAGAGATGGACAAGGGCCTCTCGTATGAAACACTCGCGGTCTCTGTACCTTCTGAGTGCCTCACACACCTGATTCTCATCGGCCTCTCCTGTTACCTGGACACACATTCAGCAGCATTACAGAGAGAGGATATGCAGTGGGAAAATTCAGAAAGAGTACAAACAGAGCCTCAAGTCAAAAATAAATGAGAAGCTTGTGCAGTAATCAGGCTTGTATTTCTACCATTGCATTCCCTGGGTAGTAAAAGATTCTTACTTTTAGGCTTTTCTGTGTAGAAAAGAAGTCACAGGAGCTAACCCCAGTGGCTAGCAGGCCCAAAAAGACCAGTCCACTTCTGGATTCCACAAAGCTTCTGATTGCAGCTTCACTGATTCTCTTCCGACCAGAGATATCTAAAGAAACTAGTGATGGGAGGACCTGGGGACTCCCCTCCAGAAGCTGCCGCACTGTCTCATCTCCATCTCTTCCATCACTGTCATCTACAGAGAAGTGGTCCTCTGAAAAGTCCAGATGCTTGAGAGCATGAAGCTGGCTAAAGACAAAGAGCAGCTGGGCAGGGGACATATCCAGGTGCTGCTGCCTGTGGGCAATAAGGGACCTCAGGGTGTTTTTGCACTCAAGAAGTGCAGTGAGCTTTGAGATAGCACTGCAAGAAATATCCAGCGTCTCCAGTTGAGGGAGATTGCAGATATCCTCAAGGGCAGCATCATTTAGGTCTGTGTTGGCAAGGTTTAGCATTCTAAGGCCCCGCAAGGAGCTGAAGCCAACATGGATCCCACCATTTGCCTCTAAAGACTCCCAGTCCATACGTAAACCGTTGAGGGACAACCTCTGCAGGCTGGATCTGCATTCTGGGTTGGAGGCCAAGCCTGAGACAATGTCAGCCCCAGTAAGACCACCAGAGACCCAGGAGGCATCTAGTTCCAGGAGCCGGTGAGGGCAAAGAGCCAGGCGGAAAGCTTCTGCAGACAGTGGACAGCTCTGAATGGAGGCTCGGCGCAGACGGAGTTCTTTGCAGTTTCGGAAAATCCCAACAGTTGTGTCATTCAGTATCTCTTATGGGAAGAAACAAACATAGGGATATTGTAGGAAAAAGAAGCATCGGTTAAGCCATATTTATGTTTGTGGAATATACCTTTCCTACTCTTGCAATATAACAAACTGAAACCCCTGTTTACTGCGAGCTAATAAATCATTTCACCTTCAATGCTTTGGAATAATTTTTCTTTCCTTCAGTTTGCCAAACAACTGCGACCACTCAGTAGCGGTAGAAAATTGATGTTTGCAGAGCTGTTTTATTTTCTGACCTACCTTTAGCTGCCATGTGATTCAGAAGCTGGTCAGCAGTCTCCTGCGGGAAGACCGGGGCCCAGATGAGGCTCATGGAGCCGTCTGCTCGCATGCTGCACAGAGAGCTCAAGCTCTGGCACACCTGAGCCAAGCAGAGGTCACAAAGCATCGGGGGGCCCTCTGCATCCTGCAACAACATCACCATGTATCACAATAATCACACACGCCACAGAAGAAGTATATGCTCATATACTCACTTCAAAGAAATCTCACTGACTCAAATTAGAGGAAAAACTTTAGATATTATTCCATGTGATCTGGCCAAAATACAACAGTGCAAGTTTTATTATATGTTATAATTCATAATTCTGTGATGTAAATGTCATATTAAGAGGTTTCAGTTTATTCTAATTTCATTTAAGCCTACATAGACCCTCCAGTTGTCTGTGTGGTCTTCCTCAGGCCTCAGCGGATCTACAGAGACACGGATCTCTAACCTTAGTCTAATTTTATCCGCCACAGATGAGTCTCCGCTCAGGAGCAAAGCCTGTTTAAATCGCCTCGACCCCACCGCTTTCTGGAGGGCAAAGTGGACAATAACAACTGTTGCTTCCACGGCTCTACACAACAGCCGAGTGCTTGTCACAGAGTCGATGTGCACGAAAATAAAACCCTGGCGACATTACATGGAAGGGAATGGGGTCAAACTCACCATGCTTGAAAGTGAGAAGTCCGCAGGAAAAATGAAAAAAGTAACAGCAACACTTCGTTCACCTGCTTTTTAAACCATGTTACTCTGGTTATTTATTCATTTCCTTCCCTTTAAACAAATGACAGCTAATCAAACGCTCCTCTGTTTAGATTAAAGTCGCTACAGTTTTTCGCCAGACGTCAAACCACAAGTGTCAACTGTCAATGTCCAGCTTGTGATTGGTCAAGCCGCATGACGTCACCGAGGGCTTGGCGCAGTGTCTGTGATTGTAGGGGATTAAACGCTGTATCAATTACAAGCTTAGAGAAGTGTCTTTGGAGGTATTGCATAGATTCTAAATAGTGAGACTTGGATGGTGACTTTAAATGTTACGATTACTGTGGACTGGGTCTTAAAAAATAATATATATATATATTTTTCCCTCTCCCTTTGATTTCATCACATATGTATTCTCCAACTTTCCACTAGACCAGTATTTCCCCCTTACCTTCTTTAGGTCTTGGGGCAACCCAAAGTGCCTCTCATTTTTCTTGCTGAATAGGAATATGAACATGTAAATAATATAAAATAGCTATCTATTACTTTTTGGACTGAATACAGCCTTCCACATTTACATAGCCACAAAGCATATGCTTACACACAAACACATAAACCAGGTACTAATTCTGATAAAAAATAAATATGGATATTTTTGTGGAGTTTGTCAGTTCTTTTACTCCGCAGACTCATTAAGAAATATATTCTTTTAGTTTATCTGGGATTTTTGTTATTGTGTTTTTGCACTTTTTTTTAAAAAAAAGAAAGTGTATCTGCTTTCATGCATCTTCATATCTTCATTCAGAATAAACTGGTACAACTATGGTATTTGCGAAGGTGAAACTGGGTGGTAGTAGAGTAGTTCGGCCACAAGGAGGGGCTCACAGAGAGGGGTGGATTTTATTTTTTACCACAGTGACAGCTTAAGTCTCGAAGTTCAAAGTGAACTTTCACAGAAATTATCCACAGATACAAAGGATGAAACTCCATTATGTGCCTCCAGAATATATACTTTACATATACTTGGTTTTCAGAAATTTGAGCAGTGAGCCACTTCAGGTGGAGCATGGAAGACCAGGTGATTTGTTTAGAGTTTAAAAGAGTTTGCAGATGTTATTATGCTTACCATGTTTTATTGTTAAAGGTTGATAATAATAATGGAATATGGGTCTTAAATTATTGATTCTGCAGGACATTTTTTCAGCTTCTGAAATGGCACGTGTTAGAAAAAGTTTGGTAACCGCTGTGGAGTCTGTAGTAAAACATCATGTTAACTCAGAGAAACGGGAAAATTATGAGGAGCATTTTGCTCAAAGAGTAATGTCTGTTTTCATAATATATTTGAATAATTATTTTTATTTTGAAAAGTAGCAAAGTCACTTTGATGTCTTCAGGCTTACTGCAAAATTATTTCAAAATAATGAACAAATTTAGAATTATTTAGTTTTATTCACTGATATGATTTTACTTGCTCAGAAATCTGGTATTACCAAGGCTAAAACAATTTATTTACAAATTAAAGATTTAAAAAAAAAAATTATTAAAAAAGCTTTTTCCTTTTCAGATTTTCAGATTTCAAAAACATTTTTAAAAATAAAGATTTTTCATTCCTGTTTGCTGTAATTTTTCAGTTTCACCCACTGCAGTGAGACTCACTATGTCGATCACGCACAAACAAACATATGCCCTCACACATGTGTGCGTCACACATGAGCACCCACACACTTCTACACAGACACATTTCTACAATATGAATCCTGTCTTGATTGCTCAGAAACAATACTGTCCTCCCACATGCTGAAGTATGCCTCCCCACACAGAGAATCCCCACGCTTCAAAGCCTGTGCTTCCTCTCCGGTCCAAAACATTTAGCTGAGGGGCGTTCTTTTTTGTTTGCAAAGCCCTGTGCATATTATCCTCATACCAAATAAGCACAGCTGCCAATAGCTCTTGGATTGCCTCTGGAGGAACACACATCCCATATAGGGAGTAAACATGAGAGAAGCACTCGCATCCAAAAAACAGACCTCGTATTATTATGCTAGAGCTACTGGATCGCCAGAATCACTCAGTCATTAGATTTGAGTTGATAGGAAACAGATTTGCGTGGAGTAAGCAGACTGTGAGAAGTAGTTAGGTGAATGAAACTGACAGATGAATATGTGAGTGAGAGGGAGAAAAGGAAAAAGTCCATCAGCTTTCAAGCCTGACTGGCATGTTGCATGTGTAGGAGACCGACTAACCCTGCAAACCAGATCTTGTTAGGATTTAAAAGATGGCAGAAAGATTGTTTTTTGCATGTGCCTTCACCAGTAACTGACTCACAGCCAAGTGCATTCATCACTTTGTGGTGAAACTTTATATTAGGAGGAGTCTTATCCCCAAACTGACATCAGAGGAGGAAGGCAGGGCCAAAGCCTCTACTCAGACTACAGGAGGAAAAAAAAAATCACACCATCAGCCCCTCTCGTTCTGTATATGGACCACCCTCCAGTGTCCTCTTCCAGTTGACAGTTTCTGCTGGTGCCATAGCATAGTGTGCAGGCCGTTAATCTCAATGAGAGCAAAGTCAGAGGGAGACTGGGAGTGAGGAGATGGGAATGGAGAACCATCAGAGGAGGCACGCGTGAGACACCGAGCTGGGTTCTACCTGCAGCTCTTGGACCACTGATTGATCTCACTGACACAGGTTAGACTTTTGCCTGTTTTAAGATCTCAGAGTGGCATGTGAAGTTTCAGAAACTGATGTGACAGTATGTGTATTTTTGAACTATATGCGCATTATTGAATCTGTAGATCTTTGATGAATGCAAAACACAGAATTAAATGCAATGTACTGAGTATAAACCTTCTTCTTCCGATGGCTTTAGAAGGATCTGTGGAAGGACTGTTAATCTCCTAAAGGAAATATGTCTAATGTGAACCATTTGGCCCCATTCACCATGTTTAATGCTCATGTTTAATGTTGTCTCTTTAGCAGACAGACTTAATCAGTGGCACCGTCTGAATAACTTGTGGTCTAATCCTGAAAGAAATCTGCTGGCTCCGAGCAAAAGCCACAACAAAGTTTGAGTGGGATAAAAAGGAGGGATATGTGATTTGCAATAATATATTCTGTATGTTGGTATAACCAGTTTGATGGGACCGTAGGGACTCATATGCTGTGTTCACAGATATATAAAAGAAAATCCTTTAATCGAGGAGCTTACCAGCACACAGTGGTGCCACTTAGAGTTAGTGGGCCATTTGGCAGAGTCCTCCTAGTTCCCTTCTCCGCTGGGGAAAACCAGCCACCGCAAAGTTTGACCCGTCTGGTTGCAAAGGACTGTATTAATATAGATGAGGTGGCTGGATCTGGTCAGGTCTGGCTCTGACCAAGGAACGTCGAGGTGAAAATACCCTTTTAATAAGTGAAAAAAAGAGGGAGAGAAAAATGAATGCTGTGGCCGAGTTGATGAAGACCAGCAGGGTGTGAACGACAGAGAGAAACCTGGTGGTAATAACTGCAGATGAGATTCACAGCTGCGGCTGCGGAGCCTCTATGTAAACACTGTCACTCCTGTCAGACCAGAGTCTGTGAGATTCATATTGTGGTGTTGGAGACATACAGATGGGCCAATTGCTGAGCCTTAGCTATTGAAGGGAGGGATGACCGGTGACTACAGAAAGACAGGAAAAATGCACTCTCTGAGTAATGATAACTGACTGCCTGTGCCAAGGTGTTATTGAAGCCCGACACATGGGCCACTTTCATTAAAGTGCCTTTTCCTTTCCCATCATATGGTTTGTGATCTATGCCAAATAAACAGAAGCTAGTTCCATATGTAAAAGCTAAAACAAGCCAAAGCTTTATTTCTATCAATGAGTCTTTGTGCTTCATGAGAACACAAAAAACTTTCCCTTGAGGCGAGCATGTTTTTTTTCCCTGCAAGGATGATAAAAGGGTACTATTCTGCTACGGGAGCATTCTGAGCTTAGGTAATGCTCTGGGATCGGTCCCGTTTACTGTGGTCAGGGCTCTTCAATGCAACTAAACATCAAGTTAAGGCCACAGAAATGATTCAATGCCCCTGCTGTCTCTGCCTCGCGATCATTAATTTCTGCCTTCGTGGGCATCTGTAAAAATCCTCAGCAGATGTGTTTCAGAGCATCAGCGTGATGCAGTTCATATCGTGCGCCTGTCAGAAGTGTCAGCTGAAGGTTCAGCTTCAACTCATCCACCAGACTGCCTTCTGGTTGGATTTGGCTTGACTGCCAAAGTCAGCCTGACACTGTTGTTGCTCCACTTCCAGAGCCAAGCCATGTTACTGAATATGAGAAGGAGGGATCTTTCACTTTGCATGCGCCCACCCCTGCTTCTTTTCGTTGCGCTGTCAAAACCAATAAGATCAAAACACCAGCTTTCTTCCCAAAAATAGACTCCGGAAAACATTACTCATAACCCAGGAATCCCCCCCCCCCCCCTTTTTTTTTTTTTTTAACTCTGCTCTTCATCAAACACGCCAATTTATTTTATTTGTCACCAAAACTCAAATGTATCTGCTTTCTAGCAGCCAGGAAGAAATGGCAGAAGTTAAAGTGAGTCAGAGAAGCCCAATGACTACCACCTGCTGCTTTCTTTGCTCATTACCAGACTAAAAATGTCTGCACCTCATGAAACGTAGACTGCCGCTGGATGCTTCCCTATTAGATAGCATATTCAGCATCCTCCATGGCCACAGTAACACAGTTTTCTCTCAAATATATTTTAATTTAATTTAATTTTTTCACTTGGAGTTAAATCTTTTGTCAGATTCTTCTGTTTTATCCACATAAACTGGTGCCGGTATGGTGAAAGACTATAGGGGAGATTTGCAGAAGGTCTGAGCCATGAGGTCTACTGAAATATTAAAAACAGATCTCAGCACTTGTTCACACCCGCCCAGACACCTGATACAAATGTGGTAAGAAAGAGAACTCACGAGGGAATGTATTTAGAATAGGAGATTTTAAATACACAGATTCCTTCTGATGAACAAACAGCTTAGTACGTGAAAACAGGTGTATCTCAATTTTCACTTTTGTAAAAACTATTTAGTTATTGGTGCTTTTTGACTAAGTTTTGCAGCCGCACTGGATTAAACAGATTCAAAGGAGAAAAGAGAGCCTCTGCAAAACTTTAGTTTTCTTGTAGTCTGCCTGTTAGAAAGATGATCAAATGGAAAGAGATGAGTGACAAAGATAAATATCTGAACCAACTCTAGTGATGTCAGTTTATTTTGATGCTACCAAAGTCCTTTTAGAAGCAGGTACCCACTGATGTCCAGATCTGTGGCAGGGAATTTGCAAGGAGCTGCAGGTCAAATATGGTGTTTTCATGGAAAACTCTAGAATAACACCAACCTAATTCCTTATGTATGCAATGCGTTTCTCTTTCCTTTTCATAGATCTGTATGTTTTTTTGATAACGCATAGAGGAAACACCATGGGACCTGGAATGTGGACCGTATTTATTCTGCTTGGTCTGTCCCTCTGGAGCAAGAGTCAAGCCTTTACCAAGAACCCCATCCTCTCCCGGATAAGAAGGGCCCCAGAGGCCAATGGAGAAAACAAAAAGTGCTCTTACACCTTCCTGGTCCCCGAGCAGAAGATCACAGGCCCCATCTGTGCCACCCGTGGTTATTCGACCGACAAGGATCGAGTGACACGCCTGGATGTGGCCTCGGTGCGCGACCTGCTGTCTAAGCAGCGTCGGGAGATGGAAACTTTGAAGCTGGTGGTGGACGTCGATGGCAACTTGGTGAATGAGATGAAGCTGTTGAGGAAAGAGAGCAGAAACATGAACTCCCGAGTGACCCAACTCTACATGCAGCTGCTTCATGAGATCATCCGGAAGAGGGACAACTCGCTGGAGCTGGCTCAGCTGGAGACACGGATCCTCAACGCCACCACCGAGTCGCTGCGCCTGGCATCCCGTTACAGGGAACTGGAGGCCAAATATGCAGCCCTGTCAGCCATAGTGAATAACCAGTCAGTGGTTATAGGAGCACTGGAAGAGCGCTGTATGCAGGTGTATAGTCGTAGGCATGAGCATCCGCCTCTTGGACCTCCACTGGTGCAGGTGGTGCCTGAGAACATTCCAGTCAATGTGCCACGTTTCACCAATGAAATCCAGAGGTTTGCACGGGAACGAGGCTCTCGTTCCGGTCCGTCACCCACAAGCGGTACCCTGGAAGCCCAGAAACCTCCACAGAGAAACTTCAGCGCAGAAGGTTAGAGAGTTACTCATCCATCCACAAATCCATTCATTTAATCCCTGCTTCAGTCCCAAATATCCAACACAGTCATGGTAAAATGTAGAGCAGCCTTCACAGGCCAACCACAACAAAATAATCATCCAAAATTTTGAACACAGCTGCAGGTGGGCCAGTGTCCCAACTTCTAAAGGTTAAAGATTTTGTAAATTCAGCTCGCACCTCAACAGAAGGAACACAAACCAGGATGGAAATAAAAATGCGCTAATGTCTGAATAGAGGCATGCAACCTAAAGTAGAACAAAGAAAGTCCTATGCAGTGAGATTTTGCTCATCAACAGATCTCCCTCAGATAGTTCAATTACCTTCACCCAAGAATAATAGAGTGTGTTGAACTTCAGTGCAGCTGTGTGCAAAAGATCCTTCATAAAACTGCAACTGCATGTGAAGTGCAGACAAAACTCAGGCTGGCATTACAGGCGCCGTCCAAACCACAAAGTAGAGGTAATTCTGTTATATAAGTGAATGGACTATACCTTTACCTTATTATCATAATGTGAGCGACTTCCTCATCCTTTCTGTAAACTCACTTCTACACCTGCTAACAATGAAAAAATTTACAATGAGAATGTTAAATTAGCTTGAGAAAGGGCAGACATTATTAAAGAAAGGTTAATAAGATATCTACTTTTTTATTACTTCAAATGAGGGAAAGTTATTTCTTATTATAGTGACTTAATAGGCCAATTTTCTTCTACTACTCTGTAGTTAACTTTGCAGACCTACAATACATGTGTTTTATATTACTCTGCGTGCTTGTGTGACTTTTTTTTCCGTGTTTACTGTTTTTTCCCGCATATTTCATTTTCTGTCAGACATTTCGTTCCTTGTAATGTAAACTCATTGTCTCAGTGCTCTAATTTAATCTGCCCTATGAAACCCAATTGCGGTCGGATGATAGGTTTGGTCAAAATTGACCTTTTGTTCTCTAGAGAAGTGTGCTTTGTGAAAATGTAACATTTGAAACCACTTACCTACAAAACAGGATAAAAAAAGAGAGGAGTAGCCTGCAATGTTACCCAGTGATTTGTGAAGTCCTTTTAAAGCCTCAAGCTGAGCATTTACACTTTGCAATCTTGTCAATATCAAACAGGGCCATACTTACAAAATGAGCATCATGTTGTATTCAGTATTCATAAACTCAACAGAACAGTTTTTACTGATAGCACGGATTAAGGGAGTGCAAGGTCCCTGTTGGCCTATACAAAAAGTAGTCCACGCTAACTACATCTTAGCTAGGTTAGGCTAACTTGAGGATAGTTTGTTAATCTAAGCTGAAGCAAATTTGATTTCTTTTGGGTTTTGTTTTTGTTTTGTTTGTTTTTTTTCTAATTTTTGTGCATTGGAAAAAAGAACTGGATGCTCTAAAGTCCAATTCAGTTTCTTATGTAGCATAAATAAGTTACTGGCTGAACCTAATAGCAAACAGTACTGGTAAAAGCTAACTAGCCTAGCATCCGTTTCCTTAACAATTCAAAAAGCCTAACAAACCTCACCTTCAGATTTTTTTTCTCAGCTCTTTGATTTTTCTAAGCATATACAAATGTGTTTTTAGTAAATCTGATGATTATTTCCTACAAAAATGTAGAATGTTTTTCCAGCTCTCTACTTTCTTGATAGAGCTAGATTTTCTAGTTCTCTCTTACTTTTATCAACTGTATCCTCTCTTATTCTCTTTTCCCTCAGGCCCATTCAGAGACTGTCTTGCAGCACAGGAGGCTGGCTACAGCACTAGTGGCATGTACCTAATCAGACCAGATGAAGCTGAGAGGCCAGTGCAGGCCTGGTGTGAACAGGACATAGACAACGGCGGCTGGACTGTCATCCAGAGCAGAAGGGATGGTTCAGTTAACTTCTTCAGGAACTGGGAAAACTACAAGGTGATGACTTTTGCACTTCCTCTGCCACATCTCTTTCCCCCTCTTTTCTTCTTTTAAAAGTGCTGTCAAATAAATACTTGGCCTATCCAGAGATAACAATGTGCTGTTATACGTTCCATCTAGAGGAACCACTGGGGTGTTTGAAACAATTCCCTGAGCCTGAATCTTCATGTATCCACTTACTGTAAGGTATAATGCCCTGTCAGCAGCACCATTTGTTGGAGATCCTTTTTTATTTTCCCATTATGAAACATTAGCTGTCCCACTAGGAAGGTATGTTCCACAGCTCAGCTGAAGCCAAATTCTTTCCAAACTGCTTCTACTACAGCACCTTCCTGGGTGGATGGTTAGTACTACACCACACTATATAGAGCCCCCTCATCAAAGCACAGTGAGACTGAGATTGAGTACATCATTGCTGGCAGCCTCTACAATCTGGAGTTCCATTCAACCAGGTCAAGGCTGGAGTCTAAATTGCAATTTCCAACATTGATTTACCTCTGTACTCTCCCACAAAGCCACCACACACATACACACACCACAGAGGAGGCCTCAAACTCAAAGCCTACATCATTCATCATTTGCTGGCTCCCCGAACTAATCCGCAATCACAAACCTCAACCTCTTTTACCACGTGAAGTGTTCTGGCGGCATGTAGCCAGACATAGATGGCTGGTGGTTTTTCAACACAAGTGGCCAGGCCAGTTTCACTATTAGCAATGATCCAAGAGATCATTGCTGTGGGGTAGGAGCAATGAAGGAGGATTTTGAAGACAGATGGCTTTTCCAGCATAAACTCTACAGCATGTCTTCCTCAGGAATTTCAAATGCAGGATGGTATCCGTATATCTCAATGTATTTATTTTTCCTTTTTAATTTTCACTTTTTTGCAGAATCATGTCATGAGAAAGACCTTTCTCATTTGTTCCCCTGACAGTCACTCATCATCGCCGACAACTCCTTTTTATTTTCCTAAATAATCCTCATGTTTCTAAACTCCACGGGTAACCGCAGAACAAACAGTGTACATTGTTTTCTGTGATCTTTGTTGTAACTTTCCTTTTAATCTTCCTTTGACTCAGAGCGGCTTTGGCAACATAGACGGAGAGTACTGGCTCGGCCTAGAAGGCATCTACGGCCTCGGAAGGCAGGGGGACTACAAGCTGCTAGTGGAGCTGGAGGACTGGATGGGCAAGAAGGTTTACGCTCAGTACAGCAGCTTCCACTTGGAGCCAGAGAGCGAAGGCTACCGCCTGAGGCTGGGCACCTACCAGGGCAATGCTGGGGATTCTCTGAGCAGCCACAACGGCAAACAGTTCACTACTCTGGATCGAGACAAAGATGCTTTCTCAGGTAAATAATACTGTGTGATTGTCACACATAGTCTTCTCTGAAGTGTTGAAATATACATTTTCTCTTTGAATAATTGAGACCATTAAATTATTGGAATCTGCAGTCTAAGTGGTCCTACTTGATTGGTCAAAACATATCAGAATCGACTAACAGATTCAAAAGGGAACACACTGTGACACGAGGCCAAGTTTGTTTATATCAGTGGTATATGTAAAAGATGGGATGGGTCTAAAAAACTGTACTTTACACTTGCATTCTTTCTAATTGGGGGCAATGCAGCTGATTACAAGTTTACAAAGTTACCTTAGTAAACATTTTCACCTAATTTAGTTTATGGTCTCAATACTTTGTTTCAAATATTGTTTATCACAGCAAGATGCTCATTTCATAAATATGGTTACAATTACTGTAAAATAGACTAGAAAGCAATGTATGATTTAAGGCATGGCTACTGTATGAGCACGTGGTGTCCTATATTTGTCGCTTTCAGAAAAGCTTTACTATCACAGTCAATTTTTCTCACTTGATAGAAAAAATAAAGACTGGGTTCCATCGCTAGAAATACTTTTTCTATCCATCATTATTGACAGACGTATAAGATAACACAATACAATACAATGTTATGTTATATGTGTATACACAACACAGAACGCTAATCTCAAGATAACAAAAGGACAAAAACAGAACAAAAAGGGAAAAAAAACTTATAATTTTTTAAAATTATAGTAATGCTTCCTTTAGGGCAGTGCCAATTACCTCACTGAGAAGAATAACAAATAAGATAACCAATTCTTCTGTTTCCCATTCGCAGGTAATTGTGCCCATTTCCATAAAGGAGGCTGGTGGTACAACGGATGTGGCCAAACCAATCTCAACGGTGTCTGGTACAACGGAGGTGTCTACCGTAGCAAATACCAAGACGGTATCTTCTGGGCCGACTATGGCGGAGGTTTCTACTCGATGAAGTCTGTCCGCATGCTGATCAGGCCCATAGATTGAGAAGAATGCATAAGCCAGGCTGGTCAAGGGGCAGCTATGTAGGCCAGGGCAAGCTTGACTCCGTCTACATTGAGCCTAGCTTGAAGATGGAGTTTACCAATCGTCAGACAGTGACCTGAACTCTCTGCTATAAAAGACACAGATTCTGCTTGTTCTCCTTTTGATATCATAGCTGACTCAAACATAGACGGATTTACAGATTTATATTCCTATATGACTGCTCATAGGAAGCCATACTGCTCCTTTAACCACCTAATGTGTATGACCGAGAAGGTGAATTAAGAGTATATGCCTACGTTTTTCACTAAAATAATGGTAGCTGTCTCTCTGATTAAGAAACCACAATGTTTTCTTATTAGTATATGACTTCATGGAGCAGAGAAGCCACATCATAAAGGAACTTCAGCGGCCGTGATTTCATTCCCACGGTTAGCATCACAGGCTCTTAATGCAGCTCGTCCTACCTCGCCAACATAAACGTCTGGAGGAAACACACGTATACGGCATTTAACTTGCTATAGTTGCTGGTAGCTGGAAAAGATATTTTGTTACTACGTTATAGATTTATCTGGGCTCTGTATTCACTTCCAGATGTGAAAGAGCAACACATTAATGAGTTGGAGTTTATACGTTTGATTACATGGAAAGAGTGGCGATTTTATTTTTAATCCCTACACTTAAAATGACCTGTATACTGCATGTTAAAGTACTTTGAGTGCAGAAGACCAGAAAGGATAATTTATGTGTATAATTAAGTTATCATTACAGTGAAAGGGGCCAGGTGTCCTGAGGGAAATAGTAAATGATCCTGAAGAAAATAGGACTAATTTCCTGCACTGTACGCGACAATCATTCTCCAAGTGTGCTTACACGTATGGAAATTTGTTTTATACGTTTTTCTCATTTGGCTGTTGATTAAACTTCAGTATGACTCTGTGATACAATCATTGTTGGGAGGGGGAATAAAAAAGATGGATTTCCGTTTTGTTTTGAGTGGTTTTCGAGCATGAAGAATATGCCAGCCGAGCGTGTTGAAAGTTATAGGCATGGGGACAGACAACGAGAAACACATTTCTGAAAGCCAGACGGAGATGGAGAGAGAAATAGAGGGAAGGAAGGGGAGGAGGAGATGAACTGGGATGGAATGGGTCCAAATTTCCAAGTTATTTTTTCCAGCCACCCAACCAGCCCCCTACCCGCACAACCTTTTTTTTTTTTAAACACAGAGAAATGTACATTCTTTCCACACAAAAGTGCTTGAACTGTATGTTTTTGTAATTTAAAAAAATCTCTTCTCAACAAAGACACCAGTCCCTGCACCCTGTAATCACTGGTATAGATGGAGAGCAGCATCCTTTTAAGGAAAACCATCCCTGAGGAGGGGGTTGCAGAGATGTAAAATGATGGGGATGCATTTGAAGAAATAGCCAGTTGTTGTATCCACAACAACACATTAAAGCCAAGCAGCCTGTAGTCTCGGATCTGAAAATAGGCTCACATGTTGTGCTCACCCACCACAATGGCCTGCACACCCATGTCTTTAAAAACTTTTATAAAGCATGAAATATGAACCGGGAACACGGGTCAAACCCAGCTGGACAGGGAAACATGTTTATGGACATGTAAAAAAAGCAGCCGCTAATAAAAAAAAATGGCATTACAATCTTAAAATTAAACAGCAATAAAAGCCAATGAGTCACGATGCTTGGCAGAACAATATTACACAACCAACAGTCACTAAATGGGAACATTTAGGGTTCACTTCAGGGGACATTCTTGTTCAAGTGGTTTCAAAAGAGCTCTTTTTATAGGCTGGTTTATCTGTTCACCAACTCAATAGGCTTACTTGACTTATTAATTATTAGTCCTGTTCTGTCTTGCTGGTTAAAAGTTGTTTTCCACGGCTAATTCAAACGAGTGCTATGACACTTAATAGAAGAAGGATATGCAAAATCCAAAAGTTCCAGGGAATTCCTGGACCAGTTTGCAACACTTTGAATTTGACACTAATAAGAGTTGTCTTAAATCTTTCTGCCCTGTCGGCTTTGTGTTGATGAGCCAGACCATCACACTCTTCAAGTGGTGTCCGTGGATGACTGGTTTCAAGCAAAGTCATCCACGCCAGGCGCACAACTTTGATCACATGGAACACATGAATCCTTTTTCTTTCTTTTTCAACCATTGTGTACTCCCTTTGACAGTCCAAAAGAGTGCCCTTTATGTCTATAAATCTGTCTCATTATAACCGTCAAAACCTCTGTTTCCTGAGAGTTTGCCTGCATGCATGTCGATGTTAGTTTAGAAGACTGAATTTAATTACATCAGAATATCTTGCAAACAGGAAAATTGAGATTAACGGTACAACTCTCATGTGTCTCTAATAAATCTGAAACTAGCCACCTGGCGTTTAGCTTACTTTGCCATAAAACTGGAAAACGCTTCCAGTCAGGATCAAGAGTTATAAAAGCAAAGCAAGTGGATCCAAAGCTTACAGATTAATGTGATATACCCCCTTTTTTTACTTCTAAAATGAGAAGTTGAGTAGTTCTGGAAACTACCCCCATAACACTGATTCCACGCAGCTGAAAAGATGAAAAAAAATTGCAAAGCTATTAAAGCTAATTTTAGTTTTATTGTTTGAGGATTCTTCTGATTTTAAGAGGATTTGTCTTCTGTATAACCGTTTCTGTGCTCAAGTAAGCTAAGAGCTAGCAAAAAAGCAAATAAACGTGAAAAATAGAGGCCAAGGGCTTTAATCTGTCACAGGTCTGAAAATATATAAATGCTTATTGAATCCTTCATTTAAACCTTTAGCTTCATTGAGATTGAGATCTATTTTTCAAGACAGACCTGTGAACAAAATAAAACACATACAAAAAGTTAGACAAACAGGTACATGTACACAATTTTTAGAAATGCACAAAAGTAGCTTCATAACATTTTGGTAGTTTGTTCCGTTTGTAGGTGGAGAAATATTTCAATCCAGTTTTTCCAATTTCAGTGTGAACAACAGGTACAGCTAATGTTTAAAATGTCCCACGGCCTGACATTGTAAGAGCTCCGTTTAAATTCAGTCAAGGAGATAAGCAGGCAATCTTTGCAGCAAAGAGCCTTGTAAATAAACATCATACAATGCTGCTGTCTTCGATTTACTGTACATTATCACATTTTGTTCTCTCATATAAGATACGATGGTGACCAAGAAAACAATCACCTGTAATGAATCGTAATTTACGGTAGTACACAGAATCAAGAGGCTTCAACTTGAATATAGAAGCAACATCACCATAATCAAGCGTAGACAGAATTGGCACATTGCACAATGATCTTACTAATCATGAATGAGAAACAAGATTTGTCTCTATGTAGAAATCCAATCTATTCCTTTAATTTTCTTAAAAGGTGCTCCGCATAAATAAAATAAAACGTGCAGAAATGTGACCTACTGACATATACAAAGCATTTTAACAAAGTATAGGCCTACTGCTTGCTAAGAAGTTCGAAAGCAGGTTTAGATGCCTTTCTAGAGCATGGTTGTTCTCTAAAACACTTTTTTGTGCTTTAATGCAAAATCTAGACATCCTGTCCATCCCTGTCCTCCACTGCTACCTCCTGAGAAGCTTCACTGGATTAATTTCAATACAAATTTTCCCAGCTTGACCAAGGAAAAGGACGCTGATTATAACGGACCACCTTCCTGTTACAAATGTGCCTCTAAACCCTCAGTGAGAACAGACCCCACAAATCAGCCAGTGTGGGTTGCTCCAAGTGTAGCCTTCCAATAACTTGTGCCGGTGACACACTGAACCCTCACAATTTTAAACAACCTCACAGGGACATGGAAATGCCTGATTAACCCACAAAAACCAAACCCCTGCACAGCCTCATGCTGGAACTGTGAAGGTGACATCCTTGGCTCTGGTGAAAGGACCACACTCAGGTCTGCACCAACTCAAAATACCTTGCCAGCAGACTGGGGATGGGCGAACGCTGCTGCGGTGTGGTCCTCTGAAAACCACTGCACGTTTCAGAGGTAAAAGCCCTCCTTGTCACTAAGTGAAGGTACACTGTCTACAGATTTCAGGCTCAGAAGATCCCTGACAGTTCGCTGCTGTTTGCTATAAAACATCTGCTGTTGGGGGAATGTCCGTGAGAGTGACTCATTAGCTCTCAGAAGCTCACTTAGTGTCAGCAGCAAATCAGCAGACAGGATGTGGAGCTGTTTTCTTTGAAAATAAGCTCCATGATGAATTTTTTTTTTTTGCTCTAACTGGGACGGTTAAACAAATCCTTAACTAAGTTTGTTGCTAAGTGCCCTTTTGATTTAGGGCTCAACAGACACTTGTTTAAAATGGATCATCGTTTGGAGAAATCTGGGAAGGCTCACTTTGCTGTGGACAGCTACAGTTTCCAGTCTGTCCTAAAATTTCCAGAAGAGTGATAGTGTGTTTAGCTTTGAAGCAAACAAGCAGAGGCTGAGATTGTGAAAATGATCTTTATCTTGCTGAGGGGTTTTTCTCCAAACTAAGCAGCACATGTGAACCATAGAACATTTGCTCCTTGAGTTTCAGCTGCTTATTAACAGACATTTAGTCTGTTAAATGCATCTAATAGCAATGAAAAATTCAGATGGTTTTCATCGTTCTTGCGTTTGGCATGGCAGGCTTGTTTATTCTGCTAAAGCCGCGAAAGCCTAAGATGATCAAATGCACATCCTCTGTAAAGACGTATGACCTCTGAACACTGCAAGTTAGTCACGTAACTGAGGACCCGCTAATAGCCTACAGTATGTCTGTATATGTTCAGTGATTGCACTCATTTTGATGAATGACATGAGTCAGCCTGGTTAAGGCTTCAGAACCTCCTGGGTATGTGGGAGCAGGGGCGAGGAGGACCATCTATTTGATGACTCAGCTGTTTTTACGCCAAAGTTAAAAGAGTGAAAAACAAAAAGGGCCTCCTGGCCTAAATCTGCTCTGGAGAAATATTATCTGTAAAGGACAACATATGGAACCACGGAAATGCTTTCTCATGAGCACTGTGGAGAATTGAGGTTTCTAACCTCAACTGGTAACTCTAAAGCTACATTTTTTTGGTGAAAGCAGAAGAAATAATCACTTCATAGAAGTGTACTGGCTGATGTTATAGCTGTTGCTTTCCAAAGTAGCTGTAGGTGTGAGTGACTTTTGAATTGAGTGGAAATTTTAGTGGTTATAATGGGAAGTGCGGGCAGGCATGCTTCATATTGGAGGGAAACTTCTGTGATCATTAGAAGTGTTTCTTCTGGTCTAAGGGGAGCTAAAAACAAAAAGTAAAAAACCCATAAAAACTCAAAACCGAGTCTGCAAAATGTTGAAAAAGCCTAGAGCATGAAAACAGGACAATGTGACCTTTCTCTAAGTTTGTCTTAAAAGGTTGCAACACTGCTTTACGTGATTTGTTTTGAAGGCTTTGATCACATTCTTCCCACTGGTCTTGCAAACTGACTCTGGAGTCATTCTTTATACACGTCAGCTCAGGCTCTAAAGTCGTGTTAGCACACAAATGCTGTGTTCTGAAAGCTGTTCACTGTTAAACACAAAGAGCTAAGATTCTGCTTGGTAAAAGACAGACAACATTTGGGGGGGCATCTTGACCTCTTTGTTATGCTTATGAGTTTACAAGATTAAAAGCACTTTTATTCAGCTCTTCTGCATCAAGTGGACACCAGTGGGAGAAGTTTGTCCTCAGGGTTAAAATACATGCTTTCATCAAAGTTAACCACGTCTTTAGAGAGCTTGTCTGGCAGAAGGCCTTGAAGGCAAACCTCACTAATCTGTGTACAAATATGAAAATGATACCACACTGCCATCTAGCGGCGCAGTCGTTTGTAACAAAACCATATAGTTTAGTTATTCGTTTTACTTACATTGTGTTTTCCGCTTCTTTTTGTTGTGTGATTGATTATGTTATTTATCTTAGCTTAGTCATTATATCTATTTAATTTAGTCATCATATTTATTTAACTTAACTTATTGATTGATTGGTTATTGACTTTTTAATAGATTTCATTTAACTAGTTAGATTCAACTAATTTCAGCCATTAAAAAATGCTAAGTGCTTTTCTGTCTTTTCGATTCATTTTGTGAAATGTATTTTCTAATATAAAGTTTATAGGTTTAGGGGGGGGAAATGTTACTGTCGCCGATTGATGACGTAATTGTAGGCGTTTATGAACGTCATGGCGGCTCATGCTAGCGAGCTTGAAATTGCAAAGAAGAATTTAACGGATGCAATTGGCGATAATGTCAAACAGTAAGTGAAGTGTTGTTTGTGTGCTTGTCTTTGTTCGTAGTCTTGCGTTTTGGTCCCATTTCTGTGCCACTGAAATGAAACGGTGACAAACGTTAATTAACTGCGCCTTGGACCAATTAGCACCTAGCTATCCTCTGCTACATTTTGCAGGATTTCCCCCGTTGTTGACATATTACTGTAGCATCTCTTTGGTATTTTTTTATGTCTGTGGTAAAGGTGATGCGTAAGAAAGGTGAGATTTACCTTGAGCTTTATTAGCTGTATGAACTTTAACGTTATGGCGGGTTTGTGTAAATCCAACTTGACAATATTTTGAAAAGTAGTGTACCCCGAGTTGGCCAGAAGTGAAACTTAACTTAAAGACGACGAGTGAAAGAAACAGGAACAGCACTGTTGAGTATTTGTGATTTAAAAAGTTAATAGCACGTGAAAAACGCGATAAAGAGATTTAATGACGTGCAGATGGTTCTTGTGTGTATGTATGCGTGTGTTTCTGTCTGTGTCCAGCATCACTTTGTATTGTAGATGCACCTGAGTTATGTGTGTGTTGGTGTTTGCTTCTTGTTTCCTCCCTGCAGTTACTGGGCAAACCTGAAGCTGTGGTTCAAACAAAAGATCAGCAAAGAAGAGTTTGACATTGAGGCGCGTAGGCTGTTGGCACAGGAGAATGGTCAGTGTCAAAGAACAGCTCTCCTCTGTGCTAATGTGTAATGTAGAAATTATAATAATACTAATAAAAAAATGGCTTATTCTGTGTTTCCTTCATCCATCCAGTCCATGTTCACAATGATTTTCTCCTGGCTATTCTTACACGGTGCCAGATCATCGTCTCCACACCAGGTGAGTTTTTTTATTAATAACTGAATGCCTCTGAAATTGTGGCCGAACCTATATTTTATAACAGCTGACATTTTATGTATGTATTAAGCCATACCTTTTTGTCAGGACTGGCTTAGGAGCTGTTGAGATTAAAGACTATTTCACCAAATAAAATGGGATCTCTGTTTGTGTCTTTCATGCACCTTGTTGTGTGTCCTTTTTGTCCTCTAGAGGGTGCAGGGTCATTGCAGTGGCAAGGTAGCTGTGCTTCAAAGCCCGGCAAACCGAAGGGGAATAAGAAATGTTCCTCTAGGCAAAAATTCGACGTAAGTCCTCCTTCATATTTTCATCTCCGCACGGGCTAGATATGTTCATGTTGGCAACAATACTGCTAAAACGGTTCCAACAAATTTATATTCTTTGACAGAGGTTGCACACACACCTTTAATGAATTGTTGAAAAATTACTTCTTATAAGGTTCTCCTCTCTAAATATTTTAGTTGCCAGGTAGTGTAACCAGTAAACGTTTATTGAGCTGCTGCTCCATTGAGTCTCTCTGTGGATGAGCTTTATCTCTGCTGTGTTGGTCTGCAACTAGTGATGATAATCCATGTTCTGCTTTGCATTCTCAAAGGGCTCAGCATAGTGCCACATGACCCATTGCTCCCGCTGAAGTTTCTGGTTCTTGGGCCATTCAGTTCACAGCAGAAAAAAAGACTGTCACCAGTCTAAGTCCGTCTGACTATTAACACAAGATCCATTTAACTCTTTACCCCTTGAAATCCTTCTAGGAGTAACCCTTAAAGCTTTTTTCTGAACTGAGTAGTTTCTCATATTTCAGGCCTGCTTATAGAACAGGTCATTCAGTAGTAGTAGACCAAGTAGACCGATGAATACTGGGGTGTCAAAATTCATAATTAAGGGTACAGTGGAGGTAGATGCCACAACAGCAACCTGACCAGTAAACCAACTGCTAGGGAAACCACACAAAAAGGGCCTGGGCTTTCAAAATAAGAGTAGGGGAATGGTCCAACTGTAAATCAGCCATGGGTGATTTCATTTTCTGTGGCATGATTTAAAAAAAAAAAACCCACCCAAAATGCCTTTTAAAAAAAGGCTGAAATGAGTCAACAGATACACTTGGGTGGCCATCCTAAGTAAAGTGTGCGGAACACTTAAAAAGTAAAATCACGACCGAGTGTTGCAGCTGCAAGGTTAGCCACCTCTAAATAACAGCTGTGTGCTTGAACAGTGGACTGACAATATCGCTCGGACGCTTGTGTGTCCTTCAGCATCGTTTCCAGCCTCAGAATCCTCTGAGCGCCGCCCAGCCATTCAGCCCGAGGGAGGGGGGAAGTGAGGAGGAAGAGCTGCGTCTCAGCGCCCACACTCTGCTGCTGCCCACACGGGGCCAACTGGAGGCTCGCATGATGGTGACCGCCTTTGAGGTGGGCTTGGATAACGTCACAGAAGATGCCATCAGCACCATGATCTATGCCGTTGAGGTATATACTAACAGTTCAACAGAAGAGTGACGGTTTGAGCCTCAGGGCACCTTCATAAAAGCTGAGAGTGTGACGCAAGTGATTCTTCTGCTTTTTAAGTCTGACATTGTTTAAACAGCCGTGCAGTGGTTTAAATGATCAGAAAGAACATGCTCTGCGTCATTTATTATGCAGCACTGACAGATTTGTTTTCTCCAGAGACTGAGCAGAGCTTAGTCACACCAAAATCTAACGAGATGTTTACCCATGTGTTGTTGCCAAAAGCAGGAGGGACATCAGTTGTACTGTCTGTCTGTGTCCTTGCCCAGCCCAGCGTCTTTTTCACTCAGCTGTTTGAATTATTTTAACGTTGAGTTATGAAACAAGTATATAGAATATATATATGTAGTAAGAGAGGTCTGTCTTGATTCCATTATCAGTGATCACTTGGATTAAACTACACTAAGCTATCAGTCAGTTTACATGCAAAAGCTAATGCGACCTGTTGCACCTAGAAATGAATGGGGGCCATTTTGAGTCTGACTGTGCACTGACTCAGTGCTCTGATTTATTTCAGCACCACTTGAAAGATGTCCTGACTGCCGTAATCATGCGGAGGAAGGCGTATCGATTACGAGACAGCCGTTTCCCGTACGCCTTTGGCAATGACGTCACGCCTCAACCCTATCTGAAAAACAGCCTTGCTGCTTACCACAGTGTTGCTGATTGGTAGGGACTGCAGCTTTTGTTAGGCTGTGAGAATTCTCAGTATAAGAAATGCATTTGATACAGAAAAATGTGTTTGCCTCTCATTACTGCAACTTCATTAAATCTTTTTAGTTTTTATGTTTGCATCAGTAGCTGCTTTCTTTTGCTGTCAGTATGGACTAATAGTGTACTTTTTTTCCTTGAAGTCCGCCACAGAGTGCTTCCCTCCCTGCAGGCCCACCGCCGCAGGTGTCACCCGATGAGGCTGAGCAGCAAGCTGTTCATTTGCTGGCTTGTTCTGCTGACAGTCTTCCTGCACCTCTCCCTCCAATCAGCATGTTTGATCTCCTCGAGGCTTTACAGGTAAGAAAATGTGCACAACTGGTCCTAGCAACATCAGCATATTTCACAGTGAGTTTGTTTGGAACAGCTCAAAGGAAAAGTTGTGATATTCCCAGGCAAGTGGTCAAATAATACAACCTTTGACCCTGTTAAATGTGATGGAGTTTTTCACCTTGAAAATTTGTGTGTGGGATTCTTAGAATGCTGTGAAGTTGTGTAATAGTCCACAAATGAGTGTAATAAGACTGATATAAACTCATCTTTCCAGCAAAAATGCCAAACTTTTCTAAGTTCTGGCTTCAAAACTGTTTGCAGTTGCTGCTGTTTTTTTGTCTTATAATTTCCGAGCTGTCAGTTGGAGATAACAAAACTCATAGCTTTTTTTTAATTTTCTAACCAACCTATAAGTTTGAGGTCTTATTGCAGAATTGTTAGGCTGTTTGCCTTGTTTACTGAATAGTTGTGTTTACACAAAAAAGTTGTTTCCCTCAGAAATGCATATGTAAGGTGTAAAGGTTTATATCTTCATGTCTCACTCTTCATGTCAGCACAGGAAATTTCCCACTCGTGGGACTAATAAAGGTATCTTATCTTATCTTTCTTTACTCTTAACGCTGGATTCTTTTTTTTCCCAAGCCTACCTTTCCATCATTTAACTATCAGAATTGAAATGGTTTTCTCATCTCTTTTATACTTGTTTAATGCAGGTTCACCACGGCGTGATGCCCTCCCACACCATGTACGCCCTCAACATGGAACGCGTCCTGTCACGGCTTTGGCACCCCAGCCATGAAGAACTAGAGCAGGACCACGTCCACCGGCAGCGCATAGCTGCTAAAGAGGGCGTGCTCGTCAGCTGAGAGCCCCCGGCCACAGGACTGTGCACAGACTATGGGGGTTATCAGGAACCAAACACAAGAACGACCCCCAGATAGATATAATTTAGGAACTCAACTCTGTGTTCGAGAACTTAAAGCTGTTTAGAACCTGGAAGAATGTGTGTTGCACAGAAAGATGGAAGACAGGTAAGATCAAAAGAAGCTGTTGGATGAGACCAGAGCAGGCAGTCGGCTCCAGTAATCAACTCCACCAGTTGCTTCTGGCAGACAACCGTCATTTTGTAACTTCTGTTCCATAGTAGAATATAGTGTTTAATTTTATGTACACTGTCTGGGGATCCAGTGCAGGATGCAGTTGTGGAGTTTGTGGATAAGATGCCTTAACAGACTAAACCCTGTCTGAGTTGCCTCGAGTTCCTCTTTGTTCACATTGTCAGATACGCATCAAAACATCCTGTAAAGATACAGAAAAGCACATATCTAATCCTCAAGTGTTGTGTAAATAACCAGTTTACAACATGACATACGGCACGTATAAAAGATTACAAGTATTTAAATGGTCATAAAAGTCCTGGACAGAATATGCAGGTGTATTTATTTAATGGCTGATTAAATCTTGTGTCAGGCTGAAGTTGAGGGAATCTATGAGGAGCTTATCTAAACCAATGTACCAAGACTCAAGTTAAACATAGAAACAGTCCTGTCATAACAGGGCCAGGGTGTATCAAGCAGTGAGTGAAAGCACCTGTGTGGGTTTACAGTCTGTGTGTAGGGTCTTTAAACTGCCAGACAGCTGCCTCCTCCAATCATTTACCAGCTGGTAAATGATTGGGCTTGAACATGTGTCCAATCATTTACCAGCTTCTGGTGTCACTGTTGGGCTAAAGAGTCTGTTTTTTGTTTTATTTTGTTTTAATTTCTTTCCAAGTAATTGAACATGTGCCCCTCTGTTCAGGTTAAATGTATAAAATGTATACATTTGTACTTTTTTTTCTACAGAAACTTATTTATATTACAGACAGTAGTTGAGAAAATAAATTTAAAAAATACGCCTCCTCCTCTTTACAAAGTATCTCTTCTCCACTCACTCCATTCAAGTGTGTAAACAGAGCTGCCTCGGCTTCATGGCGTTTCTTGTAAAAGAGTCACCAGCTGTAGTGGGAGGACGGTGACTATTACTCGCGCGCGCGCACATACACACCCCCACCCGTCCCAGCGCTCGCTCGGGACCTCTTGCCATATTTGGCTGCCTGCGGCTCACTTCCGACGCTTCGCTGTCCAATGGGCGTCCGAGTAGCTTCGGCAACCATCGGGTGCGCCTCAGCGAGCTGGTGACTCAGTCTCCCGTCCGCCCCAGTTTCTCCAACAACAAACACTCCATGTAACACACTGCAAGACTATCCGGTCACCTCCAGGCTCATTTATCGTTAATCACAAAGCCACAACACACATCCTGCTGCATGTCCAACACTTTTATTTTCTCATATTTACAGTTAAGTGCTCAAAATACTGCGTACAAATATTACTAAGTGTTAACTTGAGGTTTAACATTAGTTACAACTATATCACAAAGTTGCTTGAAGGTAAGTATTAAGAAAGTAAGGCAGTTTTGTCAGTAAACACACACCTATGAGTCTTTAGGGAAAGGTGTGAACTTTTGTTGTTGTTAGTGTTCTGTACATATAATCGTTGGTGCCTGGGATACTCAGTGCTTGACTCATGTCTATATGCATACGTTGCTACTTGACATAGTGAAAGGTTCGGTTCACATTGTGTCTATGCAATTTGAGCCCACATAAGCCCTATCTCTCCTCCAGTGAGGATGCAGGACATGTGTGGGCCACAGTCGAGTGATAAGATGTGGACACTTGCCATAGCTGGTTTGACAGATTACAGATTTCATTGTGTAGTTTAAGGTGGAAATAAATGACATAGACACAAAACAAAATGCCAAAAATATGTAACGAGCCAGATCAGAGGCGCTGGCAGAGCCAAGGTTCCATCTGAGCTGTGTGCGCCTGTGCAATAAGTTTGATGGCTTCTGCTCTGTGATAATTCACCGTTGCTGACCAATACCAAGTATTTTGTCAGTCAGCCTCCATGCGGATACAGTCTGAGCGGATATTTTGGTGAAGGAGAAAAAAAAACAATGCGCTGAGACTTCCCTGAAAGGCTGAACGGGCCACTTTAAGCTGCATTTGGTCCCCGAGCAGTGTCCCGTGGTTCTTTTTATTTTCTTCTCTTGGCAAGTCTAGTAAGCTTGGAGCTGCTGCGTCAAAATGAGCTGGCAGCCGCTGTTAACGTGGTCCATCACCTTTTGTTTGAGCAGAGCCAGCTCGTCCCGCAGGACGTTGGCAGAGGAAACCAACTCCGTGTTTTGGCTCTTTAGGTTTTTGACCCTGTCCTCCAGTCGGGCGATCCTCTCCAGCTTCCTTTTCCGGCATTTGGACGCGGCCACCCTGTTCCTCATGCGCTTTCTTTCAGCTTTGATGCGCTCTTGGGACTCCATGTCGATGGGGGAGAGCGGTGGGGTCTCGCCGGACATCTCCGGGACCGTCTGTGGCTCCTCTTTGAGCGCGTGTAGCCGTGAGTGCTGCGCAGCCACCGGCAGCTGGTGGTCCATGTGGTTGTGGGACGGCTGTGGGGCCGCCGGGTAACTTGTAGGTGGAGGTGGCTGTCTCTCGCCGGCAGGTGCGGGCGTGGAGCCTATTACAGCCCGAGTGAAGCTGCTCAAGTTGGTGTACTCCGGCGGCTCCGTGCGCACCGTGCAGCTGTAGGAAATCCCGCCGCTCTCGGGCGCAGCGGAGCCGGATGTCATGCCGTTGGCCGAGCCGGTCTGTGGATCGGGCTGGGCGGCAGGTATCTGCTGCTGGTAGTGGAGCTCAGCCAGCGCCCTCACAAACCCCTCCGCGAAGCCCTCCTGCTCGTCGGTGATGTTCTTGGGGCAGACGAACTGGGTCGGGGTGGGAGTTGTCAGCCCGTTGCAAGACTGGATGATCAGTCTCTCCAGTTCAGGTGAGGCCAGCTTCAGTAACCCGACATCAGGGGACGTCAGGATGTCCAGAGCCTTGGCGCCCAAATGAGGTTTAAAGTTCTTCGGGTCGTTCAGATTCAGGGTCATGGTCTGTTTGAGGGTTTTAGGGTTGAAGCCGTACACTGCCGCCCCGTCACGCTGAGAGTTGGAGGCTTCGTCGTAGAAGGTCGCTTCCATTTTTCTGGACATAAAGTTTCGTTCACCCTGAGGGAGATCTTTCTTTTTCTCCTTTAAAAAAAGAAACGAGAAAACAGTCCAAGGTCGACTGTTTACATAGGTCCCGTGACAGTCCGTCAACTGGATTGCGATAGAGTCCGCCTATTGTTGAAGTTCAACTCACTTGACAACTTTATGTCCTGGGAAAACTTTTCTTTTGTGCGCCCAGCGCTCATCAACAACCAAAAATTGTCCCCCCGCCGCCGGGTCTCCGTGTCCGGACACACCGAATGTCTTCCGTGACTTATCCTCGCTCCCAAAAAGTAAAAACAGTGCCCGAAAACGTCTAATACTTTCTATCACTTCCAACGTGGAGACGAACTTTATCCACCTCTAAGCTGCAGCTCGCCTGAAAATAACAATGATGTCATTTCTACAGCCAGCGATTGGCTGGAGATGACTTGGTAGGCGGGATGTGTCTAATGACATGCAGGTTGCTCTGACAACAGGCCATATCCCCGCCCACCGCGATGGCTTATGGGATTAGGTAATGCAGACAGTGGAGCAATGTACTCTGGGATTACGTAGTGTTTTTGAATATTTAGTTACCCGCTCAATTACTAGTTATCCCCCGAAGTGCGCGCTGAGGGTGCGCAGAGATGAGCGCTGATTGGAAATGAACCAGGAATCTTTAAATAAGATGTTTCGGATCAGGAACATGTGATCTAAGGCTGTAGGTTTCACAGGCTTAAATATTAAAAAATAAATCACAACAAAGAGATAATTAACCTGCTTGAAAATGCAGAAATGATGGTGATCAGTGTGTGTGGCTGTACAGGAAGAACTACACGGGACTTTTGAGGAAGTGGGCACAGGTTGGCTGGTAAAGCAGGGTTAAAGCTCCTTTGTTGCCCACAAAATATGTGGTCCTACACCTGTGCTGGTTTTAAGTTTCTTTTTGATTTCTTGCTATGTGAAGATGGCATGTGTCCTCAGCAGTGCACATATTTACTCTGAAAATGTGTACCTGTGCCATACAGTATGTGGAAACAAATAATATTCAAAAAGCTTAGAAATATAAGAATAAAAAAAATATTATATGTAAACAAATGAGTATTAATACATAAATGTACACTAGGCCGTAAGCACTAATTTATATTCTTGTACTCCATGTTTCTATACATGAAATTTATAATAGACTATAAGATTTGTGCATCTCTAACACTAACATTGTTGTATAACAAACATTTATGCAGTTATGGTCTGTTTTTCTTAGTACCAGTATCATATGATACAATAAAATCAAGTTAGCTGCTGAGCCAAAGAGCATTTTATTTAGCTGATCATTTTCAGAAAAAAAAGCTCTTCCAGGAGAAATATGTTCCACTCTTTAAGGAACATCAGCTTGTAAATTTCCACAGCAGCCTTTTAGAGTGTTTTTTCTCTTGAATGTGTTCATGCAGAGGATGTCAGTCATTCTTTTTGATGTGTGGCTTGAAAAAGAAAAACAAAGTTGCGTAATCCTGTTTGGAGTGTGCCAAACGTTTGGCATGACGTGAAAATAAACTAGCATGCAACGTTTTGTTTTGATTAAGGTGCAGTACTAGTTAAAACATTTATGGACTTTTCCACATATTTATTTTACAATGCATTATTGCACAACATGAAAAGTAGTTAAAATAAATAATCGTAAAATACAAATGGAGCTCTATTTTAGGTACGATTGTGACCAATCTGTAGATGAAGTCTGCAACAGCAAAGATGATGGCACAGGTGTAACTTCCAGGGGACATTTTTAAAACCTTATATTGAGGGGAAAGCCAGCACATTTAACAGCTATATATAATTTTTTAAATATATTGATGGGGGAGTGTTTGTTTCCTGTAGTGGCCAATCAAATTAAGTTTATTTTTAATTATGTCATGAAATAAATACCCAAATAAGTTCCTGCGATAGATGGATGCTGAGTGGTGAGACTTGCTCGAAGGACTTTGATATGACACGTGAATTCCTTAAACACTGTAATTTTTGATTAATTGTTTTGGAGCAAAATTTGTCAACGCTGATAAGGCCACACTATTAAAAACTCTAGGCAACCTTAACACTGAACTGTGCTGAGAAAAAAAAAGACCATTGATTTAATGACGTATATGAGGGGATAGCAACATACCTATGCACTGACAGGCTAACCCAACCCTAAATCTGCACAAAAAGTAAGGAAATTTGCACTTGGTCAGCTTTTTCTTTCTTGGCAATTTCTTTGTTTCTTTTGTTCCCCTAAAATAATAACACATTTGTAAGGAAAATGCATTTACAGGTTGAGCAGCAGGGTTGAGTATGTGGACTGAACCCATGAAAACCTTGTCAGATCTTTTCTTCTTATGTCAAACAGCTTGTTCTGCTATTGACTCTTGTTTTGAGCTGCTGGCACCCCAGCATGTGAGCATGGACCCTGCTAGAGCTGCTCCAAGCATGCCCCATTTGACTGATCTGGATCGGACTTGTGCCATAGTGCAACTTCAAGCTTGTGTTTTATAAGACCAAGTAGCAGCATTATTTGGAGTAAGCCCTAGAATCTATCTAATGGGGAATGTCAGAGACAGTCATTGAAGTGGGCGTCCCAAAACGACAACACCATAAGAAGACCATTTCCTCACGTTGTCAGAACCATAGGCAGTCTTCTACAGATTTGCAGTCAAGGCTTGCAGGACGACATAGCAGTGGGTAGGCAACTCCCTCACTGGAAAAACAAGGCTTGTCGTCACTGGCGGCAATCTGAATGCATATCAAGATATTAAGATGAGATTCTACAACCAGTAGCAATCCCATGTCTCCACAGTCTGGGACAGAATTCAGTCCTCTAAGACGACAATACTCACTTCCACAGAGAGGGGTTTATCAGAGACTACCTTCAGAACTTGGGAGTGGAGAAGATGGAATGGCCTGCCTGAAGTCCTGACTTCAACCCTCCTGAACACTCGTGGGCGTGCTGTTCATGACCAACACAACCATATTGGCTGACTCGCGACAAGTCGGTTGAAGAATGGGACGCCATCCCACAGCAGTGCCTGACCAAGCTGGTGACCAGCATGAAGCGGAGCATGTGTATGGTTCTTCCACATGCTACTAAGGTTCCTGTTTGTTAAATGAATAAACTGTTAAATTGTCAATATGTATTGTTTCTTCGGACGAAATCATCCAATCTAATAAACGACACCAAACAAAAGTCCACAGCAGAATAAGCTGTTTGGTACTGGCAGAGAAGCATGGGTGTAGCCCACACACTCAACTCATGAATGCATTTTCCTACAAATGTGGCACCATTTAGTGGAAAATAAACAGGCTGTCCAACAGTATAAGATTTATTGCCAAGAAACATTGTTACAACACCAAAATAACTGACCAAACACAAATTTCCTTATCATTCTGCTAAGTTTGCAGTATATCTTATCTGCAGGCGGTACATGAGACAGGTTTGTGATTACACAGACTTAGTCTATGCTTGGACAAGTCATTATATCTGTAAAAATGTGTAAAAATATTGAATGCATTCTTTGGCATTGCGGTCTTAACCACCCTGCACTGTATGTATGAATATGTGTTCATTCATTCACATAGGTAGACACAAAGCCAGCTAATGACAGCTGCTGTCCAGTCTGTCTGGTCTACTCCATTGTATTATTAAACATGTTCTCCTCAAGCCAACTATAAATAAGTTAACAGCCCAGACAGACAGGCTGGGATAACCAGGGCAGCCTGAGGTCAACACTCCCCAGATGACATGTTGTCTTCATCATAAGGCTGCGCAACACCCATTCTGAAGTATGATACTCTGAAGAATGCTTTAGAAACGCTCTTTCTTTCTATCACACAGTAACGTTCTGGGCCACTCTGTCCACATACCTGTGTCAAGACCCACCGTGCAGTGTTTCCAATCAAACTATCGCTATGGCCTGGCCATGCTTCCTGTTTCTCTGTCAGCTTTTCCTCTCTACTGGGTTGACGGGGTCGCCTTTAGATAACAGTGCTTTCCTCCTCCCTGGCTGGGCCAGCTGTTTCCACTGCATGGAGTTTTCTAATCAGGAGCTGGTCCCGCCTGTCTCCCAACAGGCCCTGCTTTTGTTGTACAGAGGTGGGACAATCCAGCTTTCACGGAAACACCCCTCCCCTCTCCTCCCCTTTATTAGGGCAAAACACACAGAGAGAGTGTATGTGCATGTGTTGATGTATCAACAGAACAAAGTTTTGATTACCTTCAGGCATGGACTTGAGGGACACACACACACACACACACTGGCCAGTGAGAGAGACAGATGAGATTTCAAACACTGTCCATGCACTGTTTGTTGGAGACCATCTGTTTCTTCCTGTCCTGCTGCTTGGTTTTTCTCTGAAGTCCATCTCTGCTGATCATTCCTTGCCCAAACATACGGGTCACATCCAGCGGCACTTCCTTTACACAGCTGCTTAGCTCCTTTAATAACACAAATAGACAAGGTAGGATTTAGAATGAAAAACTTGACTATATAAATTTCCCCACCCTTTGTCCTTCCCTCGAGCTTGAGGGTACCCTGGAGTATCTTTGCTGTGTTCCTAGAACTGCGCTCTTCTGGACAGAGATCTCAGATGTCATTCCTGGGATCTGCTTGAGCCAGTCGCCCAGTCACTGCTTTGAGCGCTCCGATTTCACCCTCCACATCTTCTCTACTCTCTCAGCCCTTGGTATTTCTCGAGTTTCTCATGTTCCTTATTCCTGATGTTCCTATTGGTTGGTATAGCTACGTCTACCACTAAGGCCTTCTCCTATCCCATTTTGACCTCGGGACTTCCAGACCATACTTCCAGAGATGTTCCTGTATACTATGTCGGCATACACTTCCACATATGCCCTGTCTAATGGCAGCTTGCACCCTGTTGTTATGCGCTGGGTTGTCTCAGGGGCATCTTTGCACAGCCTGCACGTAGGCACGTGTCTTAGCTGATGTGGTAGACCTCAGCCTCTATCAATTTTGAGCTTATAGCTTGTTCCTGTTCTGACATGATTAGTGCCCCTGTGCTGTCTTTCAATCCAGCTTTGTCAAGCCATTGGCAGGATTTCTCTATATCAGCCACTTCTTCTATTTCTTGGTGGTACATGCCGTGCAGGGGCCGGTCCTCAATGATGGTTCCTGTTCTTTCTCCTCTTCTTTCTCAGGGGTCTGCTGCCTGAGGTATCCACTAAGCACACAATCAGTTGTGGTTTATATATATCATAAAAGCAACTGAAATCACCAATGTCCTTTATTACAAATGTTGTGTAGGAATCAGTAGTTCTGATCTTTTGGTCCACCCCACCAGATTTATTATAATTTGTATTTCTAATTATTTTTTATTTTTATTTCATTTTTAATTGTAATTTTTAATTCAGTTTACTTTCAGCCCCCCCCCCCCCCGCATAGTAACCTGCACTCCACAACTGGCATTGCAGTTATTTTCTGCACACTTTGAGAAAAGTCAAAACGTTTTCAATGGTAAACTTGGACTTTTCAGATAATAAAAGATATAAATGTAAAATATAAAAATATTTAAATGTATATATAAAAATATGGCATGATGAAAAAGTGAATAAGCTGATTTCTGAAGCTAAAATGCCTGAACAACTTAGCATACGGTAAGCTTTTTGTCCGCTTTCGCATTCCGTCCGACTCTGAGGTCCAGCAGCGTTAAAGCAATGCTTTAACTCTGAAAGTACCCTGATCACAAACTTGAACGATCAACATAAATGCTCTGCGGACTAAAATAATTGTTTAATCGCTGGGTAAGTTCAGATTACGCACTCGCGTCCTATTTGTTTATTAATAAGTACTTTATAAGTACTAGTCTGTTATTATTATTGCTGAAAACTCTGTTTTACCAGCTGCTGCTGCACTTCACACATTCCTGCCCTCCAACCGTCTGCAGGAGTGTGTGAAGATGCTAAAAAGAAGACATTTTTCAAAAGCAAAATACGCAAATTGCCTTAATAATTGCGTTTTTCTTGCATTTGTATAACCTGCTCAAAGTCGACACTGGTAATGTAACCTGGTTAATAATAAACCTCCTCCCCCACTTTCAGGTCATCTCCTCATGGCAGAGATTTTTTATGTTGGAGTGGACGTGGGCACAGCCAGTGTGAGGGCTGCACTAGTGACCAGGGAGGGCCTGCTGAAGAGCACTGCACAGGAGCCCATCGGCATTTGGGAGCCGGAGTCTGACCACTATGTCCAGTCCTCCACTGAGATCTGGGAGAAATGCTGCACAGTTGTCAAGGTGGGATGATTTATGGCCTCAGTGTGTGTTATAAAAATATACATCCATCCCTCTACAGCAGCCGTCTGAGCACAGATACACCAACACAGACTCTCATGTGTTCATTTTAGCTAATTTTTAGCATGGGTGTTAATAGTATTTTAGCAGCTAAAGAAAAAAAAAAGCAGTTTCTTCATTATATATATGTTTTAATTATTTAAATATTCCTTTTAAAACGTATTATTTAATATTCCTACCGCCCTTACATTGTTCTCTGCTAATTATTCCAGCATTTTCTTCACTACATCAGCCACCGTTTGTTATTTTTTAGCTAACTCTTGGTAAGTCTTTCAGTCGTTGTGTATTGTCATATGCTAATGTTTCGCTTACTTTGCTATAATTACTTTAAGCTAGTTTCGTCTTTTTATTCAGCACCTATTTTAGGTAAAATATAAAATATATTTACTATTTTGACCATTTTGGTTACCTTTAGCTAGCTACTGTACTTGTGTTTTTTCTGCTAACCTTCTGCATCTAATTCCCTCCTAGTTCAAACTCAGCTGGTACAGTAGGTCTCTTACTACCAGTACATTTGCATAATTAATGAAACTAGCACCACTGAAGAACAATGGGCTGTGAGCTCAGTTTCTTGATCATTAATATGCCGAGTGTCATGACCATGAGGACCATTCACAAAGAATTGAGGAATGGCTTTCAGTCTTTGTGCAAAGGTACTGTTTATAAGGTTGGGAAAACCTGCAGTCAGCTGAGACTGAAAAAGTCACTGGGATGAGTGACCAAGCGTTTCTCCCACTGAAAAGGCTACATCCAGATGATTTTTGGGATTTCCTTACCTAAATGATTGCGCATGCATTGAGACATTTTACTTCAAGATATTGCACCTCCATAGCTTCCAATACACAAAACACTATAACCAGTGGTCTGGAATTAAGCTGTGTGTTGTTGTTACACTGTAAACTAGTTTGTTTGAAATACATTGCTAAAAAATGGTTGTTATGCAGGACCCAATCAATTTCCCTTTTATTTAGAACTCCCCTGTAAATACAGCATTACTGTATGTCTAAAGAATATAGGGCATATATTAGTATCAGATCATTTTTTACTCCCTAAGTTGGCCCCCAAAATCTAGTATTGGTCAGGCTCTACTCTTAATGGCAGCACACACACTTTGGCAACAGCTGCCTTAAGTTAGGGGAGGTATATACTCGGCAGCTGGCATATGTGGTGGATGACTGGTCTCTGCGACAAAATTTTTTTACATTACAGGGTTTTTCCTGGCTCCGGATGTGCCTGTGGGAGAAGCATGATTCATCCACATTAGGTTAAGGCAAAGAATATGTTTTACCTTAGTTAACAGAGGTTTATGAAATGAGAAAAATGTAATCAAATTTAACGGTACTAAAAAAAAGTTTAAAAAAATACCTGTTAAAAATGCTGGTTGAAATCATCAGTAGTAGTAATTTCCCCTCAGTGGAAGGCAAAAACCTCATGGGCAAGGAATATTCAGGAATAAACCTGTATTAGACTCACTACATGTTGTAAACGTGTTGTGCTGAAAAATCTTTTCTATGTATTGCCAATGTACACCCTAGGTTTCAATGTGCACTTGGTTGGGAATCTCAAGCACACATCCTGTGTGAACAGCTGTTTATTTATGAAAGGCAGAAATTGACATCATAAGCTGGTGTATATATTCGTGCCCTCTTACGGTTGCAGGATGAGTAAATGCACGGAGGAAATGTAATTTAAAAACAACTGCGTGTATTTGTTCCAGAAAGTTACTCACGGTGTGGAGAAGAGCCAGATTAGGGGGATTGGCTTTGATGCCACCTGCTCTCTAGTGGTTTTGGACCAAAGCTTCCAGCCTGTGCCTGTCAGTCAGGAAGGTAAGCGATTTATTTCATTGCATTTGATCTGATCTGAATGCTTGGTAAGCATTGGTTATGTAAGGCCCATTTTTGCTGAGCATTGATCCTTCAGGGGGAAAAAAATCACCCCCTCCACAGTGAGGTCCAAGGTCATAGTCGGCTGCAGAGTAGAAGCCTGGAGCTGGATTTGAATCATGTTTTTACTTATTAAGCAAGACACAAAAGCATGACCCAAATTCTTTGGTCTAAATACTGAATTTGTACTCCATCTATCCATGACAACAGTTTTATGTATCAGGTCTTAACAGATACAATATTATATACAATATTAGCCCTCTGGTGTTTGTTGCCTTGTCCCTTACTGAACTGCTTTTCCCAGGTGACCCCCAAAGGAACATAGTGATGTGGATGGACCATCGTGCTACAGAGCAGGCTGATCGTATAACAAAAAATGGCCACAGGGTCCTCAGCAGGGTAGGAGGAGTCATGTCACCAGAGATGCAACCCCCTAAGCTGCTCTGGCTTAAAGAGGTGAGAGGTGAACAAGGTCACCACTGATCTCTGCATGTTTTATTATTGCTCTTTGTACGGGCTGTTCAGCAGATACCTGGTGGGCTTTTTTTTGTTTGTTTTTATTACTGTTTTAGCCTTAGCATATTTGTCATACAGTTGTTGCTTTTATTCTCACACACTTTGCCTTTCACTCATTCAGAATCTAAAGGAGAGCTGCTGGAACAAAGCCAGTCACTTTTTTGATCTTCCAGACTTCTTGTCTTGGAAGGCATCCGGCTCTTTAACGAGGTGAGCTGTCGATGATGTTACGGAGACTTACACACTTATGTATGTCTAATAAAAAAAGGAGGTAGGTTTGAAAAGGATCACCACTAGCACGCCTAAAAACCCTTGTATTAATTCAAACATATTTGCTGGTGGGCAGCCCCATTAAAAACAATAGTCTTGTTTCTGTTCTCAGTTAAAAAGAAAAGATGCAGTTCCCTAATCCTTTGTAAAATGTGTGGACAAAGTCATTGGTTTTCACAAAATACTTGTATCTAATGTGTGCTGTTAATAAAGCATGTTTATTATCCTACAGTATTTGCAAGTGGATGCATGTTGTCCAATGTTGCACAGGTCTTTATGTACTCTGGTGTGTAAGTGGACCTACTGCCCTCCAGAAGGATGGGATGCCAGCTTCTGGACGAGCATTGGACTGGACGACCTTCTGGAAAATAACTTCTCCAAAATAGGCCAGAAAATGACATTTTATACATTCAGATAGTTTGACTGATTATTTCTTATATCTTTTACAGTTTTTGTCTCCTTTATTAAATTATAAGAATTAAAAATTATAAATAATTTTGTCATCCAGGCAGTGTGACGTGTCCTCCAGGAAGTCCACTGGGAGAGGGCCTTACACAGGAGGCAGCAGCAGATTTGGGTTTGGACCCAGGAACTGCAGTTGGGGCTTCTCTCATCGATGCTCATGCTGGAGGCTTAGGTATCAGAAGAAACAACAAACAAAAGTATTTTCTTGTCATGAATAAGCCGAGATTACTCAGTTTGCAGCCGCTTTCACACAGCCTGTGACTGTGGCTGTTCCATATGAAAGCTATAGTGAAAGCAAGGAGGGTAATCACATAGCCAAGTCATCACACACCAGAGATGCGTAGCTGTTTTTTAATGGTGTGCTGGAATGGTGCAGACATGCTGGAGGAGCAAAAATTGCTCTATGCTGTCGCGTTGTTATGCCTATTTGAAGGTACTGAAAGGAAAATGAAGGCATAAAATGTCAGTGATGCAAAGTTGATATTTTATTTGCAAAGTTGATATTTTGATATGCTACGTGGCTCTGTCAGGGTCACAATAAAAAAGAAGTTCATTCCTTAAGGAGCAAAGTTTAATATAAACGTTTACTAAATAGACTTTAACATTTCATAATTTCCACTTGTGGCTGTGGCTTTTCAGTATCCTGTGTGCAAAGTTTAAACTTTAACTCCAAAACAAAGCATGTGCTAAGTTAAATCATTTTTGTAGGTGCATGAATACACTAGGAAACCAACTTATACATCGTAGTAATATGTATATGGACAAATGTAAATGTGGGGTTGATGGTAGTGCTATATTAGATGCTAGTTTATCCATCCATTATATTTTGCTTATTCAAAGCCACGTCGCAGTAGCAGCAGGCTAAACAGGGTGCTCCGGACGGCTTTTCCAGTCCTTTCTAGGAGATCCCGGGGGATTCCCATGACGCGTCAGATATATAATCTCTCCAGGAGCTTTTGTGTCTACGCTGGATTGTCCTCCAAATTGCATATGTCAGAAAAACCTCTTAAAGGAATCTCCAAGGAGGAGGCTTCCTAACCAGATGCTTAAACCATCTAAGCTGTTTATGTTTGGCGTGGAGGAGCATTGGCTCTATTTCAAGCTCTCTCCTGATGTCTGAGCTCCTCACCCTGTCTCTAGTGCTCGCAAATAAAAGAAATCAACACAAGTTGCCCTTGTGGTGTGGCTGGGCTCAGCCTTTGAGATAGGGGAAGCATTTTTGCTCTTGTTTGTGAAATGTATGCCTATTGATCAGTGGATGACCTGCCACAAGTTAAAGCGCTAATTATCAGGATAGTGTGATCCTCACTGAAAAGTGAAAACAACCTGTTTGACCAGCCGACAACTTGTGACTGTGCTTAGTTACCAAAATAAATAAAAAATAAAATACCTTTTTTGGTTTTATGAGTTTGCTGGAAGAAGGAAGTGAGAAGGGAGATAATAGATGGATGATGTGATAATATTTCAACAACTATAGTTTACCACATGAGGATTAGGTGCCTAGCATGTGTTAGACGTTCCCATCTTTAATATTATGGGAAATAAACTGAATAACAAACCTGCCTGAGATGTTAGTGAATTTCTGACCAGTGTCAGGGCAGCAGCAGACCTTCCTCAGGATCAGAAATCCTCACCATCTGGATCTGTTCTGTGAGCTGAACTCGTCGTGAACTCTTGCCTTTGACCCTCGACCGTGGCCTCTGCCAATCACACATTGCTGCATCAGTGAGAGGTTACAGCACTCTGCACCATTAGTTTCTGTTCATGTCACAGTGATGGAGACTGGCCTCCCACCTTAAACTCAAACCAGCTTGATAAACATTATTCCAGCAGTTAGCGTCACTGCTGAATCCTATGAAGAGGTTGGAGCACGATTTCATTCATGTGGATTTACAGCTGTAGCAGCATCTTTGACACTTTGTGTTAAAAAACAACAACTTAATTATTACAATGTATCTTTTCCCCTGCATAAAACAAAGAATGTTAAATAAAGCAACATTAACCTCCTCCTTCCAGGTGTGATCGGTGCTGATGTGAAAGGTTTTCATTTGCCCTGTGAGGGTCAGCCGATCACTGCACGCATGGCGCTGATCTGTGGAACGTCAACTTGTCACATGGCGGTCAGTAGTTCACAGCTGCTGTTCACCTGATTGGTGTAAAATTACCATACTAGTCTACTACTGTACTGTTCCCCAGTGGAACTTTGTGATTGTGTGTATGTTCCTGTGAATATCTCCTGATGACTAATAAAAACGTCTTCTGATGATTAATCGTGTACTCACCACCTTCATTTCCTAGGTGCACAATCTGTCTTAAGTAGTCTGATAAGATATCTTTCTAAAAGCCACTCTATCTGTATTACTTGTTTATACTTATGTGAGCATTGTTAAAAATTGTTTATAGACATAAATTATCCTGTCTGCACAGGCCAACTGCAGTAGCTCTGAGATGAGAAGAAAATGGCATCCTGTTATTATCCTGTTAGTCCGGCGGTTTCTATTTTAATTTATAAAATATTTACCTCCAACTAAAACTAACTAAAAGATTTCCTGTGCTGTCAGATCAGTGAGCAGCCTCGGTTTGTGCCAGGAGTGTGGGGGCCCTACCTATCTGCCATGGTGCCTGGACTGTGGCTCAACGAGGGAGGGCAGAGTGTGACAGGAAGGCTGGTCAGTCTACTCATATTTTTCTTGATCTTTTTCATTCATATTTAAATTATTTTTCAGATCCTCTTCATGCTCAATACTAACAGAAAACATGGAGGCAAAACCACTTATTTTTTCCTCACCTTTCACATTTGAACTACTGGTTTGAAAAAAAGGAGCTAATGCTTTGGGATGTTTATAGATTCAGCTTTGACATTATTAGTTGAAGCCAGGTGGTCACCAGTCATTCGTGATCCTTTTCAGTTTTAATGTATTGCCTCTTTCCTCCCTCAGATTGACCACATGGTGAAAGGTCACACTGCATATACCCAGCTCCAGGAACAGGTTCAGCAGAGGTCAGCTGATGCTTTTAATACTGCAGTTCCCAACAATGCTTTTGCACATCTGTGATCTTCATCAGCTGGGCTAGAATAATGTCAAGTATGCTTTAGGGAGATTAGAAGCTCAGTAATGTTGTGCTTTCAGTGCAACTCAACTGTTCTCTGGAGGAATAGGAAGTTAAATTTTTTGATATACGGTACTTCACGTTTGCTGAAGATTGAATATAGATTCCATGCTCAACAACCACCATGGCATTAATATAGGTAATATCAGCTATCATTTTAGGCGTCCTGGCAACAGTGTTTTTAATTTTACAGGCTTCCTTTTGCTGGCGAGAATATCTACAGCTACTTGAACAACCATTTGAGTTCGATGGCCAACTCCTGCTCTGCTGTCGATCTGCTGGGGTCCAGTCTTCACGTGTGGCCGGACTTTCATGGAAACAGGTCGCCCCTGGCTGACCCAACTTTGAAGGGCATGGTAAATGCTATGACTTAAAAAGAAGGAGTGTGTGTGGAGTATGTGTGAGTATCAGATTTTAAGTTAGGGTATGCCTGCTTTGAATGTTTCTTCCTTTTTGTGCACTTGGGGTTTTCTTAATCTTTTCTTAATGTTCTCTTATGCACGTGGAAGTCTGTGTTTCAAAGATCCATGCTCTACAGCAGCGGTCCCCAACCCCCGGGCCTCGGACCGGTACCGGTCCGTGAGTCGTTTGGTACCGGGCCGCGAGAGTTGAGGCTCAGGTCTGAAACGTATGTTTTTCAGGGTTTTTATCGGTTTTCAGCGTTATTTTGTTATTGTTTTTATCGTTAACTCAGTTTTCCTGGGTCTTGTCACATGTGTTATGAATAAATCTTCTTTTTTTTGGTACAGGTACTAGTTTTATTTTGTTGTATTTATCCGCGACACCTTAAAGGCCGGTCCGTGAAAATATTGTCGGGCATTAACCGGTCCGTGGCGCAAAAAAGGTTGGAGACCGCTGCTCTACAGAATGATTATGAATGAATTCCACAATGATTCCACATATGTGTGAGGCTTTTAGAAGCAGCAACATATACGCAACTCTGACTGGCTGCTTTCCTGTTTTTGCACTTTTTTCATTTGTCACACATTTAAAAGGTTTAATCAAAACGAATACATTGTAAAATGAGGGCAAATGATTAAAGTCAGATGATACTTAAGTTACATTTTCCGATTAAGGTGAGTTATTTTTGAGCCGGTCCCTGTTATCCAACTCAAAGCTGTTGACTCATCTTTTTTTTTTTTTTTAAATCTCTTTATTTGGATTTTTTGGTACAAAAAAACAACAACAAAAAAAAATTCCAAAACAAAAAAGAAGAAGCAACACGATAAGCAGTCTGAGACATGTAAAAGGAAAACTAATACATTATGGTAAATAATTGGGTATACCACCCATTTACACATTTGTCCTGACCAGAGATGGGCAGTAACGCGTTACTTGTAACTCGTTACTGTAATCTGATTACTTTTTAAAGTAACGAGTAAAGTAAGGGATTACTATCGCAAAAATGGTAATTAGATTACCGTTACTTTCCTGTAGGAACGCTGCGTTACTAAAACCGTGATTTTTTTGCGAGAATGTCTCATGACAGTGACGTAAGCGAGTGCGACGTTTGTGACAACAGCTGTGTGCTGATCGACAATGGATATTATATTGAGTGTGGGAGAGAGTATGAGCGTGCAGCATTTAAAGCGTGGAAGTACTGACCTTAGTTTGATTCCATAAAAAGTGACAAAAACATTAGTGTCCGTTGTGCGTCGGAAGAAAGCTTCTTTTTACAGCGAAAACCCCCCCCTAAACAAGCTCCGAGTGCGCTACGACGTAATGGGAAATTCACAGAGAAACTCGCGGATTCTTCCACTGACCGCTGCGGCTCACCTGCACCAGGGCAAAACTCCGCCTACCCTACTCCTGCTTTACAGGTGAAAATAGATCAAAAGGACCGCTAGTCTTTGATTTTATTTATTTCCTGCTGTGTTCTACTTGCATCTATTTGAAAGACTGAGTGTAAACACAAAATATATATTATTTTATGTGCTGGAATGTGCAGAAATAGGTTTAAATGTTAAACTAATTTCTTCAAGTCAGAGAATGGTGCATATAATTAAATTTTTGCTTGATGCATAAAGTTAAAAGATTAAAACTGATAAAACAAGTTTAAAAAAAGAGACTTTTCCATTTGATTACATTATGTATGATGGATTATGCAGAAAAAGTAGAATTGGGCTGAAAGATCTATCGCTTTATCACCTATTCAGGTTGTAAATTGTGTTTTTAAAAAGTAACTAAGTAACTAAGTAATTAATTACTTTTGAAAATAAGTAATCAGTAAAGTAACGGGATTACTTTTTTGGGGAAGTAATCAGTAAACCAACACTGGTCCTGACAAACCCATCCGGCCATTGGAGTGGGGCTGCCCCTCCAAAAAGATATCGTCATTACTGCTTAGTTTTGCACTCAGTCTTTCCATTGGTAAGCCTCTAAAGATTTCTTTATACCACTGAGTTATTGTTGGTGGTTTTTCATTGATCCAATTGAAAAGAATACATTTTCTTGCCAAAAACAATAATTTACATATCAGTTTATATTTGTTAGCTGTTGACTCATCTTAATACAGGAAGTATTGTTAAAGAAAGCTCAGATTAAGTTATTAAGCTTTTCCTAAGAACCATCAGTAATGTTTCTAAAGAACTTTACCATTGAATAAGACCATAAAGAACAGTGAATTTATTTACATAATTTACTGTATGATTTTCCCCTGTTGGAGTAAGATGGGGCTACTCTTGACCAGACTGAGCTCAAGAAGAGTCCTTTTTCCAGAAAAACCTGAAAGTCTTTTCCCGACACAGTTCTTGGAGATCAATGTTCTGTGCTGTGAGGTTTGTAATGTCAAGGAGAAGTTTCTTAGAGCTTTTCTCCAGTTCTTTAATGTTGTATTGCTTTTCTTCTTCTTGTTTTTAGAGTTCTTTGTTTTCTTCTTCAAGTGCTTTATATTTTTCTTGCAAATCTTTGTATCTTTCTTCTTGACCTTTCTTTTCCTCGTCCATGTCGTTGTTAGTTTGTTGTAGTCTGTCATGGATGGCCAGTAACTCTTGATGTCTTTTTTCCAGTTCTTGAAGAGTAAACCCGGTCTCTTGATGTTTTTTTTTCTCTTGTTGTCGCTTCTCATCTTGCATTTCACCGTTTGTGAACGATACTTTGTAATAGAGTCCATCAGCATTAAAACTCAGCACATGGGGAAATAGTTAATTTAACTTGAACTTATTTAACTTTGCAGAACCACAGATTGTGTTTTCTAGAGTGCTGGTTTGGTACAGGGAAAGCAAATGAGATAAGATCCTAATGACTGATTTGATTTTGTAATTCACAGCAAGACAGTTCAAACCTGTGCCCTAAACTTATTTGTGGAACTCCCCACAGGACTGAATAGGTTCAAGTTGGCAGTTTTATACGATCTGTTTTAGATAATATAACAATGACCAATGAACATATCTTTTGCTCTCTACATAGACAGAAACTCACATTTAACTCATGCATTTGTGCTCAGCAGCCTTTCTATTCTCTTCCTGTCCCCTCGACTTCAAGACTGATGTGGGTCCGATGTTGGAACATGTGGGCAATCTGTCTGCATAAACTGGACAACAATTATTTGCACACCTTTTCATAATGTCTCTGAGAGTGATTGCAGCCTAAGTGTGTCTTTTTTGTTGAGCCAGTTTAATTTAGATTCACCAACTAACATTGTCTCAGGATAATGGTGCATGAGTTGAGTTATCTTGTTTCTACTGTTGCGCACAACAATATCAATATTTGTTGTGTCTATATCAATATAAATATAAAATATTACGATACTATGCTCTGTCATTCCCTCCACGCCTAGCAGCTATAGAGGCCAGTCGAACCAGCTAACTTCAAAAGTAAAACCGTTAGGTTGAGGTTAATTTCCCATTACACAATTAAATGCCATTAATTTAGTTTGTTACTCTTATTGGCTTACTTAGCTTATGGTCCCTCACTAATCATATCAAAAAGAAACTGTTTTTATTTGTGAGTTGAACTTGTTATTATATTCGGTTATCCATGTTTTGTTTTTGGTTTTTTTGGTAATTACTGGCGCCGAACCACATCTAAAATTCCAGGAAACAGAAAGCCAAGGAACGGAATATGAAAACCTCTGTTTTTAATAAATCACCAAACACTGGATGACAGCCTTGCTTTCACAAAATCTTAGACGGTGATCACACCCTTGCTGGTATTTTTGTGTCATTACTGTTTTGCAGGTAGTTGGACTCTCTTTGTCCCAGACCTTGGATGACTTGGCCCTTCTCTACCTGGCCACCATGCAAGCCCTCGCTGTGAGTCTGATGGCGTTTTGTGTTTCAAATGACTTCCTCTCTCTCAGACTGATACCCTAGCACCTTTAAGTACAAAGGAGGTTGTATTTGCTTTCTTGTAACTTTATTCCTGTTGTGTGTCCTCCTCTGGTTTCAGCTCGGTACACTTCATATTCTGGAGGCCATGAAAGAAGCAGGGCATGAAATCAGAACCCTCTTCCTGTGTGGTGGATTGAGCAAAAACAACCTGTTTGTACAGATTCATGCTAATACTACAGGTAGTAAATACCAATAACATGGTTATATGTATATTTTGAAACACAGTTGTACAGTATGTACATTTATAATTTATTGAGAGTAAGAAAGAATGTTTGTATTAGTATTTCAATAACTTAACCACAAAATAAAGATTAAGAAGAAAATCTTAATTCTGTGCAGCTTCCAGTAGCCAACTTTGAAGTTTAAAGAGTCCCCCAAAGTCTTTTTTAACAGCACAGCTCAACAAGACAGAAGAAGTTACTCCTTGGATGGACCTACATGTAACTGAAGTAAATTTAGAATACAGACAATCAACAACGAAAAATAATTAATATATAGTAGGAATATGATGCAGGAAGACATTGAAGAACATTCAGGCAGAGAGGACCTGGAGAGAGGAAAAGGTAAAATAAGTTCTGTGATAGCTTTAGCCCATTCCATGTCTTCAATCTCATTCTCAGGGTTGCCTGTAGTGTTGCCAGACCAAACTGAAGCTGTGCTAGTGGGAGCAGCAGTGCTGGGAGCATGTGCATCAAGACACTACAGCTCTATACAGGTAGAGTGAAGTTACAATACACACGAGTCAAACAACATCTGAGGGATTTGGCAGGAAATGCTTTTGAAACATAATTAAGCACTCGTTAGATATAAGGTCTGAAGAAGAGCATCTCTGAATGGGCAACATGTTAACCATTGAAGCAGATGAGCTACAGCAGCAGAAGACCACACCGGGTGCCACTCTGTCAGATAAGAGCAGGAAACTGTTCTGATGTAACATTAAAGTTCATAAAGAACATGAAAGTATAAATCCAACTGCCTTGTATCAACAGTTCGGTGTAGTGTTGATGGTGTAAAGGTGTGGGGGATATTTTTTGGCACACTTTGGGTTGCTAGTACCAAATGACCGTTCGTCAAATAAACACCTGCAAAATAACGTAACTGGAAGTTTTTTCTGATATGTCACAATACCAACACAATAACATAACAAAAGTATCCCGGTGGAAATGCGCTGAAACACTGTCGGCTGTCACAGTGGAAATTTGGATTTGCTCTTTTGCACAAGTAGAGATGGAGGTGCATAGTGTTTTACTCCAGTCTGCAATTTGACTTTAAGAGCTGGCTTCCCAAAATACATCCAGCGATTGTAGGGTAAGTTGTTCCTTTTAACAGTTTTTCTGTTTAACAGAGTTAGATAAGGATTAGAATCTGTGACTGGCTTTTTAAAATAATTTAATAACATTAAATTTTCACGGCACTGGGTCTGCTGACCCAGTGTTTGTGTTTTTGGTTTAAGCTGTACTACTCTGAATTATGGATTTCTGTTTGTATTATATTTATAGTTCCTGGTTATTCGGTTTCTGTGCCTCCTCTGTGTTCTTGGTCTAATTCTGTTCTCCGTGTGTTGTATATTTAGTCTTAGTTTTCTGTCTTTATGTCTTCCCTGTGTCCCACGTCTTGTTACTTTTGTCTCTGTGTTTCATGTTCCCGCTGTTCCAGAGTCTCTCGTGTTCCTCTGTCTCAGTATCAAGTCCACGTTTCTGTGTTATGCTTCCTGTTTACTTTTACTTTGACAGTCTGTCCTTGGTTAATGTATTCTGCTTTGCTTCCTTTGTCTCACTATGGGAGTGTCCAAATTCATGGGCTGCATCCTCCTGAGGACGCATTTGTAGGCCGATTACGTCACAGCGACGTGATGAAGGCTGTCCAAAGTCGTAGACTCCTCCGAATGCAGCCGACAAATGTGTCCTCCTTTTCTCCGAATTTGAAGGATGGCCCACCATATCCCAGAATTCATAGTGTGGCTTAGCCGCTACTAAGTTTTAAAATTACTCTTATTGATCTTTCTGGGTCACAAAATAAACTTTTAACATATTTTCAGACGAGAATGTAGCTGTGTAAACTTCAAATATCTGCTCGGTTTATCAAGATATCACGTATTTGCAAAAGTGCTCTGACGTTTTCGGAGACGTCTGTTACCCACCAGCTCGATAACAAGCCGGGAGCTCGAGGGTCACTGAAGCCGCAGAGAACAGCACAACTCCTGGCACATCATTTTCAGATCACCGCGGTCTTTCGCTACTCAGGTTAAACGTAATATATAAGTCACTTAGACAACCTAAAAATGTTATTGTTTGGCTTTTTTCAGTGTTTTATTTGTTTGTGAGTAAATCGGTTTGGCTGAGATTCAAGTAATTAGATTATATTAGATTAGATTTAAAAAAAACTTTTTTAATCCCCCGGGTGGTTTTCACACAGCTGAATAAACGTCAAACAGAAAACTGATTAAACAGAAGTGTCAGATGGTCGAGAATTTATGTCATTGTTCTGTTATATTTCAGATAGCAAGGAGCAGACAGCTGAGTTTACATCATAAATCGCACAGCATCGTAACCTCACTGTGCTGTGTTTCTCTCTTCGTGTTCCTGATGAAATTCTCGTTCTCAGTCCCTGTGTTTCTTTTCCTAGTTGGTTATTTTTATTTACTAGTTTCCAGTTTAGTTTCTATTTTATATGTTCAAAGTTTTGGTTGGGAAGTTTTTTTCTATGGAAAAGTATTCCCAGCAATAAAAGCTGCTGCTTTAAGTTTGTCCTCTGTTTGGCTCCTACATCCTGCCTGCCACAGCACACACCTTGACATAAATACATTTCAGTCAAAGAGGACACGTTTGATGAAGTGGTTGCATTTGAAGAACATAGAAGTAATCCCATGTTTCTGAAACTTGGCTTTAAAGGGATGTTAATGATAACCACTTCATTATAAATACAATATGGTTAGCATTTTTTAAAGAGACTGCCCCTGCCACTTAAATGTAAACTGCATATATCCCAGTTTATTTTGTAAAAGCCAACATCTTTTTTTTGTCAGCATCATAGAAGACTGTGTTGTGCAGCTGTTTCGAGCAGTTGAGCAGTACTTAAAAACGAAATACGTGTCTCTTTAATCTAGGTCAGCTTGGTATTTTAATGTTTAGTTTACAGTTTACAGTCTGCAGCAGTTTGCAGTCGAATCATTACATGCTGTAATGTCGTGGAAACACAGCAGAGGTCAAACATGACATAGGTTATGTCATACATAATCACTGACTCACTGCCTGCATCTGCTAGGTGGAACCAAACTACATAATAAGCAATGCACTGTGCTGGCTTTTGTTACAGACAGGTATGGATTCATCTTGTGTCAGGTCAACTCATCATCTCTTTGTGTCTCAGCACCACAACTCTGAGCAGCCTCAAAGCCAGACAGACTAAAAATACGATGCTGTTATTTGGACGAGGATGCACCTGTCAACCCATTACGAACATAGACACAGCAGGCAGTTGTGTTGTCTGAGCCTCCGAGCTGCAAACAGTCAGCTGCATGGATTTTGTAGGTTTAGACAGCAGAGGGGCCCTGCACTGCATTAATTATAAACTCCGCCACAGCAGCAGGCTGCTGCTTTTACTATAACTGGGTCATGGCTGACATGAAGCTGAATGAGTGTGCTATCATTTATTGAATTAAATTCATGTGTGTGTCTTGTGTTTCAGGAGGCCATGGAAAAAATGGCTAAAGTGGGGAAAGTCGTCCAGCCTGACAGTGAAGTCCAGAGGTGAGGAATTCTGCAACAGGAAAGGAAATGCTTGACTCTGATGCCTTCTTTGTGTTTAATAATTGATATAGTTGTGGGATATTTCAGGAATGAAATCTGAAATATACAGCAGGCATCAAATTTATCTCATGATTTTCTTTATTTCTTCCTTTTTTTACAGCTTCTATGAGAGGAAGTACAAGGTGTTCCTGCGACTGCTCGCCCACCAGAGGGAGTGCCAGGCCCTCATGAGCCAGAGATGACAGTGCTGGTGGGAGGTGTCTGAGATGAAGCTCGCTCTCTGTGGCACAACAGTGATGACAAATCAAGAACGAGACGTCTTAACCTTGCTGCTTTTTTCAGTATAAATAATGTTTTTTAATTCCATTATGGGAGTTTAACATTCTCATGTGATACTATGTCATATATGCAGGACTTATCAGATGGCATCAGATCTCCGTGTAAAACTATGTGTTTCAAATTCAGGCTGAATGGGACAAGTGGCAGTTAAAGTCAAACATCATGGAGTGTTATCTTCTAATGCATTCCTAATAAATATTTCAAATGAACACTCCTGTCTCTGTCACTCCAGCCTAATGTGTCTGGATAAACAAGCTAATGTCCTTCCAGTCAGCGATCAGTGACATTCATTCAACTGCTTGTCCTTTGTTCTCTCCTCACTTGACTTCATCCCTCCATTTCCTGTTTTTAACACCTCCCTTGTCCTTAAATTCTCCTGTCTGCTGCTCACAGAGGGGAAGCCTGTTGCCATCGTTCCCCTAGATAAAAGTTGATAAGCTCTTAGCTGATGCTGTCAACCCGGTGAGGAGGGAACACCAAATCCCACACAGCTGAGTTAACACTTCAAACAGAACTAACTTAGGATACAGAGGAGGCCAGGGACAGTGCTAGCCAAAGCTAACAAAGTCACAGAGGAGATCCTGGACATATCTATATTTATGTATATATATATATATATATATATATATGTGTGTGTGTGTGTGTATTTGGGGGCTCGTCCTTGCCATTTGCGTTTCCTTTTGTAGCGCCCAGGTGGGTGGTTTGTCTGCGTGTTGCTGGGTGGCTGTTTGGTTTGTGTTGTTAGCCACAATGGAGTTTGATTTGGATAAGTTTGCTGGGGATCCTACATTGCAGCAGTTGAATAAGTGTAAGAAGATAGATTTCATGCTTATTGCCAACCTTTTTAATGTGCAAACACCACTGGTTGTGAGGAAGGAAGAACTGCGGCGGCTTATAGCCAAGGCACTGGGTGAGAGGGGACTGTTGGCGGATGGGGCAGGCATAGCTGATGTGGAGCCACTAGCTCCTGTACCTAATCCTTCCACTAGTCCTCCTGTAACCACTTCTATAGCTCCTCCCAGTCCTGCAGTGAGGGACGTCAGCTGAGGAAGTCCAGCTGATGCTCTGCATTAAGGAAGTGGAGTTGAGAAATTGGGAGCTGGAAGTGGAAGCGATGCATCTTAGGGTGAAGGCGTTAGAGCTGGAACGCCAGCCTAGTAGCTCCGTCCACCCACCGCTCACACCGTGATGTCATTACAGATCCAACAAGATGCCGACCTCAGCCAAGGCAGCTCACTCTTTGGGCAGTATGTATGTAAGCAGTAGCATATACATACATTTGGTATATACATACATCATTCCCTATATTTTATGTTGTCAATACAAACGATGGCAAAGAAACAATGTTTTCAAAAACTTTATTATTATGGTGACCTTGAAATGAATCTATTGACCTTGAAGGAGGTTAGAGGTCATATGTAACATGATATTTTAAATCTTTATATAAGGTACTTTCTATATGTTAACAATACACACCATACTTGTAAGAATTATAGTTTCTAACCTTTTGTCATTTTTCGGCAAATAAATCATTAAATTGACCTTAAAGACCTTGGTGGATATAAGATTGTTAACATTACCGACTCTACACCACTACAAAGTTTGCATTCATTCAAATTCATTAAAAACTTTACGAGCTATGTGTTTACACACAGAATGACACGCACGGACAGAAATGCTACCAAAAACATGATGCAACATCTTTTTGCTACCAAAAACATGTTGCATGACCAAAAAAACTTGGTCGAGGTAAAAAATCCAGTGAAATCGGTTAATTTGTTCTTGCAAAAGTTTTGCATCATCACTGTCAGCAGTTTAATATTAGACCAGTATTACACACTTTAAACATTATTGCCAAATTTAATCATGTTTACTGATTTAAGCTTGTCATGCTCAGCTTGACAGCTGTAAAGAGAAGAGTGGGGAATTATATTAAATTTTGTTACAAGTTGCACCTCTTCTCAAAGTATCACCACGTCCAGCTTCAAAAACCTAAAACGTCCACAAATGTATACAGTAGATTTAAACCTGCAGGTCCTGGATTGGCCACTTGAGTCTGGTTTGGAATTGTTGTTGTTGAAAAGCCACATTTTACAGCATTAAAAGGGATGTTTACTGCCTGATATCAGTTTTAGTCTCTATGAAGAGACCTCAGATAATATGAATCACTGAACCGGCCCTTTCAGTATTTTAATTGAACTATTTGACAAATATTGTGGCCCGTTGTGTGGTACAGACCACCCAAGAAATTTGTTTTCAGTCTCCCCTCAACTCTAGATGGATGGATGAGCTCGGTGAACTGATTAAGGCTCTGAGGGAACACATGAGTGTTGACTGATGTGCTTCATGGAGCGTTGCAGTGAGATGTCGCCACACTCACATTTTCCAGACCACAGAGTGAATGTACCTGGCTTCAGAACTATTCAGCAGGCGTGGATGTTAATCTGAGCAGTAATGAGAAATCTTCTTGTATTTGTGGTGGTGTAATTCCAGACTGCAAGGAAATGTTTCTGCAGCCTGAATATTGAACTGCCAGCTGCTGGAATGCATCCATATTACTGGCCAAGGGAATTCGTCATTGCTGTTGCTATTTTGAGTGTAGTTTGAATCAGCACACTGTTTGGATTCCTCCATCATCTGAGAAAGAGGTCACACAGATAACAGTGGATGATGAATGGATCCTGACCACCCCAGCAACCCTTACTAGACATGCAGATGAATGCTTTCTCTAACATCTGCTTCAGCTTCTAATTGAACTCCCCTTTGAAACATTTTTCAAATCTTTCTATTTTTTGTGATATTGTATTCATTTATTTCATCATTTTTCATGTCTGTAACGATCATTTGTTACAGCAGTAACAGTTACTTAACACTAAGTAGAGCTATTAATGTTTGTATGTTGCACACCTAAAGTTTATATATGCAACTTTCTAACCAAGCTAAATGCTAATGCTAAACTAACGCCAAGCTGAAAAATGAGGACAACAGATGCCAGATGCTACGTCCATCTTTTATGTGCAGGGTTGTGGAGACCTTCTAAGGAGTCAGCTGTGCATTTTCTCTTATTAATATCACAGCTGATTATAGATGGACCTTGCTAACCAAACTAGCTAGCTCTTGATTTAGTTCAAAACTCCTCAGATGGTATGACAATATCAAGGCATCAATACGGGAGTAGCTTATGGGTATGGATAATAATAAACCTATTTGTGAGGTCATATTCCTATATGTATTTATGATATACAGCGTATGGCTTAAATAGCATCATAAACATCTTACTTTTGAACCTGTAAACAACATGCCAACAGTATTTCTGCTAAAAAAAAAAAAAAGAGACTTATTCTGCCACACTGTAGATTAAAAAAAATCTTTTATTCAAATCGTAATCTATTTCCCCATGACAGCTCCTTTCCATCTGTCTTCTTAGAAAAGTAGGCAGCTTGAGGAGAGGAAGTTGTACTAAATGTCCCAGTTAGAACAATCCTATATCATAAGACACTGGTATTCATTCCATCCATGCTGACTGGGACTTATTCACAGCTGGGATGTCTATCAACCAGGTGAGAGCGCTGTCCATGCAATGGACAATGCAGTCCACATAACAGATGCAAGCGTTGAATATCAGCATCCTTTCTGCCTGTGCTTATGGCTGGGGTGTGTAGCGCAGGTACTTCTTGCCAGAGGGGAGGTCTTTGGTGTAGACGCCAGCTGGGAACAAAGAGGCGGCCTCTTCTTCAGACATACTCGGGGGAACCATCACGCAGTTTCCAGGCTGGAGGAAGAGACACATTGCAAAAAAGTCTGCTGGTCAACACAGCAGCTGCTTAGGTCCTATAGCTATTATCTGTGCCTTCAGCTGCTGTAATAACTGGCAGCAACTGAGGTCACTTTCAAATGCATGGCATACCTTCCAGTCGGCAGGTGTGGCTACTCGCTTCCCTGCTGTGAGCTGGAGTGAGTCCACCACCCTCAAGATCTCATCAAAATTGCGTCCTGTGGTGGCTGGGTAAAGCAGGGACAGCTTTAACTTTTTGTCAGGACCAATAATAAACACCTAGATGGGGGGAAAGAAAGGTGAGAGAGTTTCCCAGTGAGAGGGATAAAAACCTTAACGATGGATGTGAAAAAAATGTGTGAAACAAATGTGTGTTTATGTTTCTCACACAGCGGGCAGTAAGGGGCATGCCATCTTTGTCCCTCTCATCTGGGTCCAGCATGCCCAGGGCGACTGCCAGCTCCCGTTTGCTGTCCGCTATGATGGGAAAGGGCAGTGAGCAGCAGGCAGACTCCTCACAGTTGTAGGCCACGATGTCCTAGTCACACACAAGAAGAGACGCAAGCCCTCCATTAGATATTCAAAGCAAGTGTGAGTGGTGCAACATTGATTGAGCTCTGTCGTATATACACTGTTACTCAGATGTCAATGTAGATTTCTGGGATGTGAGTAAATAATCCCCCACATTATTTAGAACGCAATCATATAGACTGTGGAGTCTGTGGCCTGACGAGTTAGCTTTTCTGTGTTGTGCCATCCGACTTCGCCAGAAGTTGTTTGGTTTCCCAGATGGATAACTGGAACTGATCACAGCCACAAAACAGCAATTCAAAACAACAATATTGCAGACGTGGAAGCAGAGCAACTACGGACGAAAGTTTTGGCCGGTCTCAGCAATGCAAAGCCCCCACCATGCAACATCAGCATGGAGGAGAGGAAGGCACTCACATCACTTAGTAATGACAACAACATTATTATCCTTCCGGCAGACAAGGGTAGGTGCACAGTTTTGCTAAACCAGAAAGCCCATCATGAGTAAATTTTATCACTGCTCAGTGACAAAAATACTTATAAAGCAAGACCCAGAAAGTGGTTACAGGAAGAGGGTGATAGATTGTCTTGTTCAAACTGCTTCAGACAATGCTATTGACTGGACCTCATACCACAGGCTATACCCAGGGGAATCTACACCAAGTCTGTATGGTTTACCTTAGATACATAAACAGGGTGCACCTTTAAGACCGACTGTCTGTATGATCAACTCGATCACCTATAACATCTCAGAGTTTCTGGCTTCGATCGTCAACCAGAGGCAGCTCTGAACACCACATCCAGAACACCTTGGATTTGAATTGGGAGTTGGAGCAAATTAAGTATGTTGGAGTAAATATCACTAAAGATCTCTCTAAAATATATCATGTAAATTGTAAACCTTTGTGTTATAAAATAAATGAGGATATTAAAAGATGGAACTTAATACCAATTTTAAATTTTGAGTCACTTACTGATACAGTCAAAATGAATATTTTGCCTGGGATGCTTCCTAACACTCCCAGTTGAAATAACTGATAAACAATTTCAGGAGTGGGATAAAATAATCTCTGTGGCAGGGGAAAAGACCACGGATTAAGTACCAAACTATCCAGTTGGCTAAAGATAAAGGGTGGTTGGGGTTCCCATGTTTGAAAGATTACTATATTTCAGCTAAACTGAGGATCCTAGCGTGTTGGTGCAATGTAGACTACCAAGCAAGATGGAAAGAAATAGAAACAGTTGTTTCAAGAGATTTTCAGATTCAGGCAAGTTTAGGGGACGTGACACTTATTAAAAAACAAATTAATCAAGGAAACCAATGGATTAACTTGCCTTTAAAACTCTGGTTACAGTTTCTTAATAAGAATGACTGGAATGAAGAGGCCAGGATCTTAAGATGGTGCGCTTATGATCTTGATTTTTTACCCAATGAGTTAGACGCAAGATATAAAAAATGGGCAGGGCAAGGCTTAATGGCATATTGTATGTTTTATGATAAGGGAACTCTTAGGGACTTCCAATCAGTAAAAGATCAATACCAGTTAAGCAATCTGATTTTTTCAGGTTTCTTCAAATCAGGCATCATCTACATAACTTTATACCTAAGAGAACAGAGCTTTTCTCTCTTCCCGGTTTGAATATATTTGTCAAGGCTTACCATGCAGATCCTGGCCTCAAGGTGATTTCTAGATTGTACAAGGGTTTACAAGAGGTTAAGAAGTTGGACACTATCTACATTAAACAAAAATGGGAAAGGGAAACAGATATAGCAATTTCAAATGATATCTGGTATCAGCAGTGTGCCTTTCAGTGGAAAATTTCTAGTTCTAATATATGGAGATGTTTTGGTTGGAAGAGTCTCTGTAGGTTTTTTTTTATTACACCTGCACAAAGTAAACACTATTCTAATCACTCTAGCTGTTGGAGAAACTGTGGGGCCCAAGGAATAAAACACTTCCACTTGTTTTGGTCTTGCCCATTGATCAACACTTTTTGGGTATCGATTCACTCTGAGTTACAGACCATTTTTAGTATGCAACTCCCCTTTAATTGGGATGAACTTTTGTCTGGATATTTATATTCAGTGAATGTAGATAAAATGTCTAAGCTGTTATATGGTATTCTGAGTCTGGCTGCCCGAAAGACTATTACTAAGAAATGGCTAAGTGTGAAAATTCCATCACTAAATGACTGGCATGAGACTGTTTATGGGTTGTTTAAAATGGAAAGAATTACCTTCTTTAACAGATTTCAATATGACCTATTCATTGAGATTTGGGATAAATGGAAATATTATATTTCGTCAAGGAGACCCAATTTTGTTTGAATCTCTAATTCTGTATGCCATATTTTTGAACTGCTATGTGTATATTAGGGGTGCAACGATACTCGTATCGATATCGAACCGTTCGATACAGTGCTTTCGGTTCGTACACATATGTATCGAACAATACAACATTTTTAATTTATTTTATCAACTTTCCTTCTGACGATGCTGTCTGTGTTGAGCGCTCAGTGGATCTGCGCTCGACAGTGCAGCCTAGGCGGAGTAGTCGAACACAGATTCACTGAGCGCAGGGCAAGCTAGCTAGACAGAAGTTGAGCTCGTTGCAACATGGCAAATTGAACCTCCCCCACCCTCATTCAGATCTGGCGTTTGGAACTATTTTGGTTTTCATGTGACATATGACCCTAAAGGTAAGCGTGTCATGGACAAAAGTAAAACAGTATGTTGGATGTGCCAGCAATGCTCAATTGGTGGGAACTAGTGTGTTAGCGCAGTTAGCTCGTTAATGTGTTGACGTCTTCCAGCCCCACTCATGAGGCGATCCGCGGTAGCTCGTTAACGGAGATTTGCCGTGTTGTGACCTTAACGTCATTTCAGATTAACGCTGACAGCACTAGTGGGAACACAACCAATATGACTGCACATTTACGTCGACATCATCCTAGTGCAAAGACAAGTGGAAGCAGACAAAAACAAGCACGCATGCTACAAACCTTACCCGAGTCATTTAGACAGCCGTTAGCACATGATTCTCCTTATGGGGACCTGATATGTTTAATATGCTGCTGAGAATATAGCCCAGAAGAAGCGTATAGTATAGCTTTTATTTTGGAAAGAGACATTTCTCCATAATAAACTCTCTTTTCCAAAGATGAGTGATTCCTCAATCAGATACAGGGCTCGCAAAATCGCTAGCCCGACGTCCTGGGGCTTTTTTCCAGTCGGGCTACCAAAATCTATCTCTGCCCTGCCCGTCGGCCTATCGTAGGAAGGAAAAATATATGTCAATGCTTTTGCATTCTTTCGGAAATGTAGCTGGGTAATTATGTCATTGGCATCGGCCACTGTCAATATGTGACATACTGAAATCGCGTTTGAATTTGCGCTTGTTTTTTGCTTTCACTTTGCAATCGCGTGAACTGTGTATAGAAAGCGACAGTACTGATTGGTGAGTGATGATAATTTGCGCACCAATTCCTCTGACATCGTCTTATCAATCGTTAGCTTACTATGCAAACATGACAAGTGAAATCTCCTGCAGCTTAAACATGTGAGAGGTTGATCGCGCAGAGAATCGCTGAGCGTTATGTTAGTGCGTGTGTAAAAGCAGCAGGATATATATTTTAGTTCTGCTGAGCCAAATAAGACAGGTCAGGGTGAAGAAGTGACAAAACGGAAAGGTTATGACAAATCAGACTATAAGGCAAAAAGAAAGTGCAGCTTTATGGTTTCATGGACAAAAGAATTTCTGTGGCTGCAATATGACGAGCTAAATAACCAGGGCTGCACATAAGTGGTCCGCAGGTGCGCATTCGCTGTCAAAATAAAAACCGCACAAGATAAGAAGTTGCAACGCGTGTTTGCGTACATAAGATTTTCAGGAGGAGGACAGACATTTGTTTAGAACTCTTAAAGATGTCGAAGAAGCTCCTTTAAGCAATTACTGTGATGTTCCTCCACCTCCAAAGAAATGTCAGAAGGAGTCCGAACCACAAAAGAAGCGCGTATTCTCGGAAAAGTGGTTGCAGGAGGTGAGCTGGCTTCAAACAAATGATAAACGCACAGAAATGTGGTGCAGAATGTGCCGTGAAAATTTAATAAATGACAAATTAATAAAAAGGCATGAACATTTTTTTTGTATCGAAAAAATATCGAACCGTGACACCAAAGTATCGAACCGAACCGTGAATTTTGTTGTATCGTTGCACCCCTAGTGTATATATGTGTATGGCTGTATGTATGTAAGTATGTATAGGCGTATATGTATGCATGTAGGTATCTATATGTGTGTATATATGTATGTATGTATATGTATATGCATGTATATATGTGTGTGTATATATGTATATATGATTAGATGGTACACCCGTTTGTTTATTTTCGATTACTTGTTTATTTCGGTTTATTTGTGTTCTCATACGTTCCTTATTAAAAAGAAAAAAAAAGAAAAAAAAAAGAGAGGGTGAGAGATGTTACATCTCTCTTCACTTGTATTCCAGTCACTGAAGCAGTGGAGGTAGTTTGTAAGTGATTATAGGATGACCCCAACCTCAGCAACAGGACCACTCTCAGCACCCACCACGTGTGTTTGCTTTTGGAACTGTGTTTTAATTCCACCTACTTCACATATAAGAGTCAGTACTACAGGTAGAAACATGGGTGTGCCATAGGTTGCCCAGTTTCACCCATTGTGGCCAATTTTTACATGGAAGAAGTGGAAAAGAGGGCTTTGTTATCCTACCCTGGAACACCACCAAGTCATTGGTTCGGGTATGTTGATGACACCTTAAGATGTGCCACAATTCACTGATCACCTTAACTCAGTGGACCAACATATCAAATTTACCAGGGAGGATAAAAAATATTAATACATTTTATTTAAGAAAGCACCTTTCAAAACACTCAAGGACACTGTTCACAAACAATAACAACAAACAAAAAATTACAAAAATATAAGGATAAAACATAGAGCAAATAAATAAAATAAATTAAAGTAGCAGGATGGAAAAGCTTATGTGGAATAGGCTATTGTGAACAGGTGAGTTTTGAGTCTGGACTTAAAAAAAAGGGAGGGAAGTGATGTTTCTTATCTCAGGAGGAAGGGAGCAGAGGGGGCAGAGCCCCATGGTGGCTAGCCAAGGGGAAGGGACGGAAAGAGAAAGAGAGGAGGAGGATCTGAGACACCGAGAAGGAATGGTGAAAAGGATATGAAGGATATGAAAAGTGGCAGGTTAGCCTTCTTAGACTGTGAGATTTCCATTAGTAATCGGGGACATTTAAAAGTTGATGTAAACCTACACATATGGATCAGTATTTAAGGTTTGACTCTCATCATCCACAGGAGCATAAACTGGGTGTCATCAGGACGCTACAGCACGGAGCTAACACCATCCCCACAGACACAGCAGCCAGGGAAGCAGAAGAACATCACATCAAGAAGGCCCTGAGTAAATGTGCGCAGTGGCCTTTGAACAGTGGTTGTTCACATAATAATCCTATTTTGCCACGGCCACAGGAATGATGGTTGCTGATTATGTGCCTTGATGTTCTATTGTAGATATTCCACAGACATTATTAATGATTATTATTTCTATTAATCATTGTGATTGACAACTTTGGAGGCAGTATACAGTACTTAACCTTATACTTGGGAAGAGAAGTGATGCTCATTTCACAGCTGGTGCAAAGGCAACATGGTAGACTTTGAAGTGCAATATATATTTTTAAAAAGCACCAAATATTTGAAGCAGGAAGACAATTTCACACACGGGGTTTCCAGGCTTTCTCAAAGATATATAGATTGATACTATATTGATCCCACAAGGGAAATGTAGTAGTTGTGACTGATGTAATCAAATTGAGTGCTAGCAGTAAAGAAAAGTTGCCACGGCTGAGATAGTCTCACTTTTAGCCTCTCTAAGCACACAGCATTCATACACATCCCATAATCACAAGCCTCGTCCTTCTATAGATCCTCAATATGGTTCATACACCTTTCATCACAGTTTTAAATTCACAGCTTGTGGTCGAAGCTTTATTTGTGTTGCAATTTTTTTTCGCACACTATATATAGGAGTCAGGCCTGCACAGGCTCAATGTTCATTGTTCATTTGAGAAACCTGAGATTCTAATAAGAGTGAGGTTTTGAGTGAACCCAGAAGGATTCATTTACTTCAGCATGTTGTTGGAAAATCCTAAATACCCACATAGATTTAGCCCAGCATTAGTCCAGATATCTCGATGTCATTTGGCTTGCAAATCTCTTGTGGCTTGTTTAAAGAACTATGCTCAGCTGGGAAGCTTAGAGCACAGTTCACCAGCCAGCACCGACTTACTGCTTTCTTTATGTGTTTTTCCAATACTTCTAAATACTTAAAGTTGTGCAGCAAATAAATAAATAAAATGTAGTTACAACACCTTGGCCCAGCCGTGGTGATCCTCCAGGAAGTCCACTGATAGGGCGATCAATTTAACGTTGCGTTTACTGAAGTCACTGCTGAGTCTGGCAGCTCGGCCCAGCTCTGTGGTGCACACAGGAGTGTAGTCCCTGGGGTGGGAGAACAGGATTCCCCATCTGAAATGAGTCAGATTTACCATCATGCTCAGTTCGATCTCAGAAAAAAAGAGGCCTCATCCTGACCTAGTTTCCTCTCCGCAGTCTGCATTTCTTGATATTGTGTGTGTTACTGCTTGTTTCTGGGTTTCACAAAAGGACAACAGGATGTAAAACGAGTTTAGCAAAGTTGTCAAAAGTGATGGCAAAGTTGTTTTTCTCCACCTTGAGGTCAGCGGTCTGCACATAATCACTCAAAGGAGTGTTTTTTTTCCTCAGGTTTGACCTCAATTTCATTCGTTCTGCTTACTGATGCTCTCAGTATCAGAAGACATTCACTGTCTCACAAAGAGATGATTACTGATAGATGCACTAAGTGGTAAAGTGTTATTTTAGACACACTTAGATCGCACTTAGACCACAATACCGTCATTACAGGTACAGTATGCAGATTTTAAAAATGCCACATGCAGTATTTCAAAGCAGAAGTGAAAAACCATGACAGGAACTACATCCCGCCCTCTCTCCCCGCTCTTAAGCGAATTCTCAATAAGTCTGTAAACTTGCAGCGTAAAAAAATTAAAAGTCACAAAGTCTACTCACGAATCACCAAGAAATTCGTGGAGTTTAATTGTGCCGGTGGTGGTCTCTGCCTCGAAATCAGGAAACACGTCTCCGAGCAGCAGCCCCGGCATGCTGTGGCCGTGGAAGTGTTTAGTCCGGTGTGCAGTAGCTCTGGTGACAGCAGGTAGAGCAAAATAAAGAAGAGGCGGAAACCACGCACGCACTGCCACAACACCCAATTTAGGTTCATAAAAAGTGCTGCGCTCTAAGCCTTTGGCGTAGTTGTGACACATTTTGCGCTCAGACCGGTGTCGTGAAGAGAATATAGACATTTATTATTATTATGAAATGTTTATTATGACACAACTAACAAAATAGTCAAACTTTACAGTCAAGGCGGGCTATCTGGTTCACAAGTGATAACGTGTTCGCTGGGTTTCCAAGTTTAAAGAAAAAGCCTAAAGCTCAACACCGGACCCGTTTAACGAGCACGGTTTGTGGATTCATCCTTGTCACGTGACAAGAGCGGTCCCGTTCTAAACTGGTACCATTTATCCCCTGTAAACCGGGCAGGATGTTACGAGCTCATCAGGGGCCATAAAGGAGAGCGGATACACGACCTACGGCACTGTCCAACCAAAATGTCCTCACCAGGGTCCAGGCGGAATAGTTGCCGTGGAGCTGCGTGTGGAAGCCGGGCAACTCTTGAATACCAAGTCCGTCGCCGGAGCTCCACCTGTTCTTACTTTGCCTCTGGAGCGCAAACGGGAGACTTTTCAGTCAGTCTGAGTCAGCCGATATTTACTGTAACGCTCCGGTTTTTGCTGGCGATAGATCTATGGCTGTCCAAACGGCTCGGAGTGTGCGCCTGTGAGGGGTCTGCATGGGGCAGCATACGGCCCTTGGTCCGGCTGGTCGAGTTCTCCGGTCATGTCATCCCGTGGCTCATCGGCACCGTGTACACTCTTCTCCGTGGACGAAGTGTGGAGGAGCAAGAGATCATGCTGAATTTGGCATTGGGTAAGTATCATTACACCATAGTTAATGTTAGGATTTCTGTCTTTAATGAAACAAAAATGTGTTCTGATTTAATAAATAACACATCTCTAAGTCCACAGCCATCAACAGGCTCGATATTTACAGATTTGCAATAAATTTACAATATATTTATGTATTAATATGTGTGGGTAAAGGATTTAATCTAGGATTTTAATTTATACTAATTGATTCTGGGCATTTAGCGTTAACCTGGTGAGCATAGAGGCCTTATGTGGAAGTAAGAAGTGCTCCAAAGTCAAACTGACTTTATTTAGCTGTCCGACGCTCTCGCAGCTTCATATTTATCACCACATTGCCGATAAGCCGGTGCGTTATTATGCACGTTTGTGCCATGGCCACAGTGGAACCCGTGGTATTCATAAGTGGCTCTTATGTTTGGTCAAAGCTAGATAACGTTAATAGCTCTTAATGTCCAGAGACCAAAATGTGTCCAACTAGTGCCAATTAGTGCATTAGCAGGAGTAAATGGTGTCTGAGCGAGAAACAACTGCACGACAGCGATGGAAAGTTTTTTGTGGGAGCTGTCTGAGATGTGATCCACCGGTCATGGCTGATGATGTCTTTGCACGTGTAGATTATATTTGTGAACTTGCAGCCTTGAGTTCAAGCTCTGTGCTGCTATACTGTATTGTGTTGTGGTGAAATGCCAGAGCTATTCCTGGCCTGTAAAAGCCCAGGATGCCATGGAGATTTGGAGATAGTATATAATGTTAGACCAATCAGGTATTGACTGGGTCAAAGACCTTTAGATTTTTTTTCTAGGTCAATAAATTGAGCTGGTTATATGCTTTTACTTCAGCCTTGCTGAGTTCCCCAAGGTGTTACATTAAGAGTTCAACATGTTTAAAATCTGAACTATTGGTTAATTCAACTGAAATAAAATTCCACTTTACTTCAAAATGTTTAGCAGAGTGCTAACTAAAGCTGCTAACCATGGTTCACTGCAAAATTTGACCTTTACTATAATGATGTAGCCTACTGAAAACATCTGAAGATGTTTGAAATACCAAGATCTCAGTTCTTTAAATATCTGAAAGCCCTCATGGACTATCAAAGATGTTCAAATGTAATTTATTAGCTCCTAAAGCTGCTGAGCTCTTTGATAATGTACTTTTGAACTTTGGGCGAGGCCATCAAGTATTTGTAGAGTATTCGCTGCTGATTCAGAACCTGTGTTAGGAAGCTTTTTCAAGGGAAACGTGGGAAAGTTTGAAATTTGATAAATGGGATGATGTGATAGGATATTTAGAGACACCAAAGCAATTGCAAGGGATGTAAAAGTATTACTTAGCCAATTTAATATCATTAGTCATTTTTGTTGGACACAGTGCCGATCATGTAGATTTAGCTCACAAATCTAAATAATCTGCCAGGAATATTAATGAGAGTAGGGTCATTTACTCCAATTATGATCATGTAATAAATTCCAGGAATATTTTTTCAGGATTATGATAAGCATTAAGAAACAAGAATACAAACTGTGATCACAGCAGCAGACCGATTCTTTTTAGAGGATGTTAGGCTGAAGAGGTATCCTTGGTGTGAGAATAGACTGAAAAAAGATCAATAGCTGCAGCATTTGGGAAAAAAAAATGTCTTGAAATTATTTGAAAACTGGACAATTATTCAAGAAAGCAGAGAAAATTTTTTACTTTTCCTCAGAGGACTCTTGACTTTAGGCCGCGAGGTGTGGAGCGATGTCAGTCGGCTGTTTCTCAGTATAAAAAATATATAAAACCGTATATAGGTTTTATATAAAACCTTAGTCTAGTATTTTTTTAATTAAAGAAGAAATTCAAACAAAGTCACCATGATTAAATATTAGATATAAGTTCAATACAACTTTTCCACAGTATTTACATACTTCATGGTTACGGTAACACTGGTACTAGTAATCAAACCCTGAAAAGGCAGTCTCAGTTACCGGGGCAAGCTAACATAGGAAACCATTATGAATTCACAAGCTAGTCGAAACACAGCCTAACTATAATAATGATCACAGCACCGATAAAGCTTATGAAGCTAAACATTATCTTTACCACAAGCTTTTCTTTTGCAGAAATGCCCCATATTTGGCAACATCAAGTGCTCAATTAAGCAACTGCGTGCAACTCAGAATGGGGACAGAAAGTACAGCTAACTTAAGCGAGAAAACAAGTGTTTCAAAGCTGGTACAAATTAAGTTCAACACACTAAAGTAAAACCTTTGTTTGTCTTTACAGTGTAAATCTATAATTAACTGAAGCTTTAAATAAATGTATAAACAACTGAACAACTTCAGCTGCATTTTTTACTCATCTTTTCAGCTATTTATTTCTTTTTCTGATATATTTTAAGGAAAATGTAATACTAATACTAATATTTAATAATAATTATTATTATTATTATAAACTAATATATATCTAATGCAATCTTGTTGTTATTTTCATCCTAAACTTTAAAAACTACTCCTTCCTCCCCACAGCTCTGATTTTGGATTTGCTGCTTGTCAGACTTGTGAAGACTCTGGTCAGACGTCGCATGCCCGCCCAGAACCGTTCGGAGATCCTCTCCACCTTCTTCGTGGAGCGCTATTCCTTTCCCTCCGGTCACGCTTCACGGGCGGCCATGTGCGCCCGGTTCTTCCTCGCCCAGCTGGTGGACACAGACTCCATGCGGCTCCTGGTGGTGGGGTGGGCTGCTTTGTTGAGCCTGTCCCGACTGCTGCTTGCAAGACACTATGTGACAGATGTGGGCTTTGGCTTGGCCATGGGCTACTGCCAGTACAGTTTGGTGGAAAGACTGTGGGTGACTTGGGACTGGTTGCAGGACGCGCTGCTCATTGGCCTGGGAGAGAGGCTGAACAGGGCTTATGATGGACTCTGGATGATAGATGGGAAACATTAGGTTTAGGTGTGTGTGCATGTAGGAAAATGTTGAACATGAGTGGGTAATTCTGAAATTCCTGATTATTGATGTTATTTTAGGATTCTTATATGTTTTTAAAAAATCTGTATCAGCGTTATGTGTTTGTCTTTGTGTTTACTTTTATTTTGAAGTAGAAGTATTAAATGTTTTACTTCCATTAAGCTGCTTGGTTGCACATCACTATTGCTAATGCATGGACTTAATACCACAAGCCTGAAACCAATGTTGAATTTATTTAATTACATTTTTTATCTTAAAAAATTACATTTTTTTTGAGTGTGTGTGAAAGTTTAAACTGTGGTATAAAAAAGAGACTTCCCCCTTGACACACTTCATGATGTGAGACTTTTTTCTGTGTTTTTTTTCATGTGGTTTAGCAATGACCTGTCACAATCCACAGTGTGTTTGTGTGAACATTGTTGTGGGGAAAGTCAACTCACACTCAACAAAGTTTCCATCAGCTGCTGCTGCTGTGTCTCCTGACTGTCATTGCACGGTAGCACATTCCATCTCATCTTACAGTGTTGATAAACTGCTGCCACCGCCTCCTTTTTAACATACCGAATACCACTTCCAAATCAAGCAGTTGTTACAAAAATCATAACACTCGATACATGTGGGTTTGGAGTTAACATGTTGAACAGGTTAAGACAGCAGATGTGTGTGTAGCCTACATAAACAGCTGGAAAGTGTGACAAGTTGGGCTCAGGTTGTAAGTGGGAACGTGGGATATTTTCAAGCAAAGCTGCTCATTTTTATTGACTTTCAAATAATGCAGGTGAGCTGACGTGTGGGCGTGTGTCTGTTAGCGGTTTTATTACTCCAAGAAATGTGACAGAAGTAACCTCATCTCTTTCAGTTTCATCGTGTGAATACATATACTCCATATTATCTAAACTTTTATTATCTAAATTTAAAGAACACAGTTGTGTTTAAATTGGAACAATTTTCTAAAGGCTTTCTGTAATTATAAAATGAGAAGTACATTTATTGAATGTACTGTGTATCTTAGAACCTCAATTCCTAAATAAGGTTGATATCCTGTAAATGTAAAATGTAACTAAAGCCAAAATGCAAGGAAAGTATATTTTAATCACAATACAGCATGAAAAACATATCAAAGGTTTACAAAGAGAAAACATATAATTACAAGAAGAATATTAGCTCATTTTGAATTTGATGGCTGCAACAAGCCTCAAAAAAGTTTTGCTAGAGCCATGTTTAGAGCTGTAAGACCAATCCCGTCTTCTTTTAAAAGCAGTACGTTTTTCTCTCGGAAAGTGAGGGGCCTGCCAAAGATGCCTCCTGGGTGAGGTGTTGGGGGTGTGTCCCACTGTGAGGAGGCCCTGGGGCAGACCCAGGACACGCTGGACAGATTATATCTCTTGGCTGGCCTGGGAACACCTGGGTGTTCCCCCAGATAAGTTGGAGGAGGAGGCTGGGGAAAGGGAGTTCTGGGCTTCTATGCTTAGGCTGCTGACCCCGCAACCCGGCCCCCGGATAAGTGGAAGAAGATGGACAGATATTTTCTGATGATGCTTGAAATGTTTTCAGTTGGTGAAAGATCTGAAGTGCAGGTGAGTTCTGCACCCAGACTCTCCAACTATAAAGCCGTGCTATTGTAATAGCTGCAGTATGTGCATCAAGATTGTCTTGCTGAAATATGCAGGGCAATCTTGAAAATAAATTGGACTGGATGGAAGCATGTGTTGCTCTAAAACCTGCACTCAGTAATCATGCTGATGGGGCCTTTCTTGATGCAAAAGCTGCTAATTCCACAGGGCTAATGCAACCCTTTTGAACTGAGCACTGATAATATGGTCCCCCTCGTCTTTAGTTGGGAGGATATGGCGTATGTTTTTCAAAAAGAATGTAAATTTTGGATTTGCCTAACCAGAGAACAGTTTTCTCTTTGCCTCAATCCATTTCTGGATTCAGAAATGTTTCTTTGCACGACAGCTTTAACCTATGTTTGTGGAGGGCACTGTGAATACGTTCACAGACAGTGAATGAGCTCATGCAATGGTTTCCATGACAGAATCATACTTTTTTAAATTCAGTGCAGACATTCAGAAATTCAGCAATGATATTCAGGCTTGTCCTTTGCACACAGTGCTTCCCAGAAACCTTTGATGACATGAACTCTGAATGATTTCTTTGCAACTTTACGCGTGAACATTCATCTAAAATTGTTCTACAATTTCTAGATACAGTTTTTTGGTGATTGTCAACCTCTGCTCATATTTTCATCTAAGACGTTCTGCCTCTCTAAGATGCTATTTCCATGCCCAGTCATGTTGCTCACTTGTTGCCAATTAACCCAATTAACTGCAAAATGTTTCTCCAGCTGTTTCTTTTTAGTACCACGTTCTTTTCCATCCTTTTGTTGCCCAGTCCCAACTTTTTTGATGTTCAAATTGAAAATAGGCAATATTTCTATTTAATGAAAAATTTTATTTTTCAGGAAGTAGCATAACAACGAGGAAGGATCACTGAACCCACAGTCCAGCCCATCTAACAGTAGTATTAAGTATTAGAATGGACTAAGGTTGTCCTTATTTTATGACATAAGTTAACTTGGCTAATGCTGCCTGTAGATAAGCCTGTGGTTGAGGTTGTAGGTAGTGATGTGTGATACCACTGATTTCCTTTCCGATCCAATACCAAGTAATATTCAGGGTGGTATCGACGATACTGATCCGATACCGATACTTTGTACAAAAACTTATTTTATTTATTGTATCTCAAATTATAGCATCATAATGATTACAGGACATCAGAGTACTTGTTTCCAACAATGACGGCAGCTGCTTAGTTTTAATATTACTCTTATTTCTCTTTCTGGGTCGTAAAAAAACTTTTAACATATTTTCAGGTGAGAATGTAGCTGTGTAAACGTCAAATATCTGAGCCGACCGACACATCGTCTTCAAATCCCCGCTGTCTTTCGCTACTCGGGTTAAACATGATATATAAGTCACTTAGATAACTTAAAAATGTTATTGTTTGGCTTTTTCAGTGTTTTATTTGTTCGTGAGTAAATCAGTTCGGCTGAGATTAAAGTTATTAGATTAGATTAAATTAAATGTAACTTTATTAATCCCTCGGGAGGGTTCCTCCGGGGTTTTCACACAGCTGAATAAACGAAGTGTGAGACGGTCGAGAGTTTACGCCAGCGCCCGGTTATATTTTAGATAGCAAGGAGCAGACGGCAGAGTTTCACTCAACCGAGGGAGCTCGTGACGTATACCCGGCTTTCTCGACCAGGAAGGCCGGGTCCTCAGGTGGAAGCAGCCTCTGAATTTGGACACCCCCGCTGTTTCCGGACATTTAAAGTATTTCATCCGATAAATAAACACTATAAAATGTATTTATCCCCCCCAACCCCACCCAACAGCCTTTTTGAATGTCTCCCTAGTGTGGCCACAACACCTCACGTTTTTGCCACATGTATCGCAAACCACGTCTCAGTTTTTGTGGAGGTAAAATACGTCCACACATGACTCCAATTACGCTCAGCCATTGTGAGTGCGCACGCGGCGCCAAGGGGCTGCGAGACAGCCTATTTCGCAAATGACTATGAAAGGCGGAAGAGGAACTAGTTCCTTTGAATGTAGACAATCCGAATGTTATAGTTTCTTTCCACTGTGTTCCTGTTAATGATAAACTACAAATTTACCCTAATTTACTAAAATATCGATATTTTAATGTGAGAATCGATTCTAGAACATAAATGATTGGTATCAGAGGAATCGATATTTCAGGATCGATCCGCACATCACTAGTTGTAGGTAATAAACAGCACATTAGCTTCCAATGCTAAGCTCCTTTGCTGGTGCTGATTCTACGTGGCATGGTTTGTTTTTGTTTAATGAAGACGTAACCATATTTTAATGAACGTGGGCGATGCCAGCTAATGCTATTTCTAGCTAGCTTGTTGTTTATTTCATTAGGATGCTAACTTTGGCTAGCAAAAAGGAGCTTAAAATAAAAGGTCTGTGCTTTCTACTCCTTATATTTTCAAAACAGCTTGTTACATTAGGTTTAACGCATTTGAGGTAAGTTTTTATTTTGTGGTACTGTGCACCTTAAAACAGATTTGTGCCTAAATGAAGGGAACAATGAGACATAAAAGACAATCCTATTGGTTTAGCCATCACCAACGCTTACAGCATACAACGAAATGAAAGATGCACAAAGATAATTTATGCATAATCTATAGCACTAAACTGTTCCTATATGGAATTGGTCTTGGTATTTCAGCATCAAGTTAAGATAAGATAAGATAAGATAAGATGACCTTTATTAGTCCCACAGGTGGGAAATTTGTTTTGTTACAGCATAAGTGCAAAGTTATGTAGCAGAAATTAGAAAACACTGGAATGCAATAAAATACAATAGAATAAAATAAAATACTATATACAATAGAATAAAATAGAATAGAATAATATATACAATAGAATAAAATATAAATACAAATACTATATACAACTGAGTAGGAAAATACAAAAATACAAGAATTGCACACATCTTATTGCACATGTGTGGGTTTGTGTGTTTGATCATCTGCAAAAGTCTTTATTGTGGAGTCTGACAGCAGTGGGGAGGAAAGACCTGCGAAATCTCTCCGTCCCACATCGTGGGTGCCGCAGTCTTCCACTGAAGGAGCTGCTCAGTGCTGTCAGAATCTCATGCATGGGGTGGGAGATGTTGTCCATTAGGGATGACAGCTTAGCCATCTTTCTCCTGTCACTCACCACCTCCACTGGGTCCAGAGGAGATCCTAGAACAGAGCTGGCCCTTCGGATCAGCCTGTTCAGTCTCTTCCTGTCCCCAGCAGAGATGCTGCCGCCCTAGCAGACCACACCGTAAAAGATGGCTGAGGCCACCACAGAGTCATAGAAGGTCTTCAGGAGTGGGCCCTCCACTCCAAACGACCTGAGTTAGCAATAAAGAAGAGGAGCAAGTACAAAGGGAGTAACATTTTATTAAAGTGTCAGGTAATTTGAAATGTAACATTTTTATCAGGTCAAGTTTGTGGACTGTTGGTCACAGTGTGTTGCTAACTAAACATCCTGCTGCTGTATTTTATGGGGTAGTGAAAAGAATAACAGCTGACTGCACTCAGAGATGAAGAAATACAAGATAGATAGGAGAGGAAGAGCAGTTATATTTAATGGTGAGAACTGCTCAGGGGCATTTAATGAACAGGAAATGTGCTTGTTGTTTTTTTTTAAATTAGGTACTGGATCTGTATGGTGTGAAGTTTTTGTTTTTGTTTTTTTTATTTTATGAAACATCCTGTATCCTGTAACCTGTATCGGACTGTTGCACAGGGGGTGTGGTGCTCATGCTCTGTATTAGGTTACATAAAGTGTAGCAGAGAATAATTTGGATTTGAGCTGATAATACTTAGGTTCATTCTTTGAATTCCACCTTTATAGTAACCAGGTCTAATTTAAAGTTATTCTGAAGAGTATGCTGTCATTGTAGAGGATGCAAATCAACCGAGATGGCTTGTGAAATGTTGGATTACGTCCTGCTCAATTCAGTTGTGTACATCTACAAAAAGCAGTAAATCTGAGAACCACAGCACAGTCAGCTCTAAATTTAGGTATTGTAACCACTATAGTCTACTAACTTGCTCTTTGAGGCAGCTATAGTCAGCAGTTGGAACGCTGCAGTTTGTGGCTTCGGCAGCTGAGGACATGCATGCTTGGTTGTGACTACATTTTCAAAATGCAATCCAGAAAACAAAAACTTTATTTCATAAATTTATATGTTAAATAAAAAATAACATTTGCAGATTACAATTCTGTTTCATGAGCCATCAGTAACAATATCACATAACCACACTGAACAGCTTTACTGTATGAATAGTTCTTTGTTTTTATGCCACTCCTTATTTATGATACTAATGCCACAGAAATACTGTAAAATTCAAAACACATTGATAGCAAAGCCTTGACAGAGCACCTGAAATGATTATTTATTTCATCTCTATCACTTGTTGTTGCATCAGTCCTGCCAACAGCAGTCCTCCTCTGTGTCCTCTCTAGCTCCTGCCATGGCTGGCCCTGCCCAGTCTGATGTCATAGGTGACCATGTGGAAGTTGTCCCAGGCATACAGCTTCCTCTGAGCGTGGTTGTAGTCCACCATGCTGTTGTAGCTGTACTTGTTTTTGAAGGGCACGGAGACAGCTTGTACCACACCAGTGGCTGTATCAAACACAAAGTTGATGGTGGTGTTGGGAACAGTGTAGCTAGCCACTGTGTACAAACGTCCACACACCATGAAAGCGTTGGCCACTGTGTTCTTCTTAATATTAGTCTCCCAGGTCTTTTTCACCTCCAAGCTCTCGGGGTTCAGCTGCGAAATTACAATTGCACCCCTTGCTTTACTTGTACTGTAGATGGCCCACAGACCCTGTTCATCCACTGCTAGGTCAATGTCAGTGTAGCCCCCCCAGGAATAAGGGTGCTGGCCATGGAAGCCGGCATGAGGCAGGTCCATGCGGGATGCCAGATATTCAGAAGCCAGGTCATAGCGAATCAGTGTCCGACTGTGTCTTCGTTGATAGTAAAGGGAGCCTCGGTACACAGTTGCCCCTGTGCTCTCCACAGGCTCTGGCAAAACCAGCACCTTCATTGGGAAACCTCGGGTGAACTGATCCATGTCTTCATATGCAAAGAGGTGACGCACATCTCTTCTCACTGCATCAATACGCCACACAGTGTTGTTGGTGTACTGAGGGCCTTGAGGCTCTGGATCCTGCATCCACGCACCATACTTCCCTGTGATACTGTCAGCTTTCCTGTGTGACACAGGATCTCCCACTGACACTAACTCTCCACAACCTGAGGGAAAAAAGCAAGTTACTTTAATTTAGACTCTATATTGCTTAAAAGCTATAATGCTCGATTCCAACAACTCCAGTAAAACGCTACCTGTGAAGTTGTGACTTCTTTCATGGAAGAGGTGGGATGCAGAGATCTCTGTCACTTCAGCTTTCATCTCCTGATATCCACTATTCCCAAAGTCATATGTGGGATCTGGGAGAGAAATACAAATTCTGAGCAAAACTCAAAAGTAACACTTTAACCTCAAAGTTGTAAGGTCCCTGTTGTTTCCTCAGAGTGCTTGATGCTCTAACCCTGAAAATAATCACACTTGTGTAAACATCAACATGAGTGACGAAGCCATAAAAAAAGACTGTGGTAAAAATTCCTATCCCCTTACTTAACTGGGGACAGTTAACTGCAGGCAAACCTGTCTCTGCCTCTTTAGACTTTTCAAAGCACGAGTCTACCACAGAAACATTTATTCTGAAAAAACCAACAAACATTCGAGCTGGCAAAAATTGCATAAAATATGTTTCTTCACAGATTAAAAAAAGCATTTTTTAAAAAAAATTTGTATGATTTTGTGGTAAAAAAAAAATGTGTTCTTTTGTGATTGCCAATCTTTTAACTAAGATAATTTTTTATTTGTGTGGTTTCCCGTTACCCCCTGACTGGTACATACCATTGGCTGGTCTGTTTTCATGCTGAGTGCCCACTGAGGTGAGCGTGTGCTGGCAGGGTTTCTGCCTGAGGCTTTCTGCCTCCTGGCTCAGCTCAGCCAACCTCCTCTGCAGCTCCTGGATCTGCCTGTTTAGACGCTCCTTATCCTGCTGCAGCTGGTTTCTTTCCCCAGTAACCTGGGAATAAGCTTCCTGGAGACCTTCTTCTCTATTAGCTCCAACCCCAGTCATGGTGCCTTTGTCTACTCCTGCTAGGAGACGGCTGACCAAAGCTTCGAGCAGGGTGAGCCTGGACAAGACTCCATCCATCTCGCGGTTGCTTCCAGGGCAGCTGGACTCTTGTGGACTGGCCACAGTAAAGGTGTAATGACAACGTCCAGAGGGTTCATTGGAGCGATGGAGGGAGGCTCGATCTTGAGCCTGGGTTTGGATTGACAGAAGTAAGCAGGACAAACTGAAGAGGGACACTTGGAGCCACATTTCAGAGGGACTAACTGAATCTTGTGGTATGTGGAAGTTTGTAGATGCAGTTGTCTAACCTCTAGACTATTTTTTTAGACTCTCTTTTGTTTTCTTAAGCTAGTCTCTTTTCGCCTGAGTGTCTCTGGTCAGTGCAGGTCAATGTCTGAATCCCGATAATGCTCTGAGCGTGGGTATTTATACAGTTAACTCAGAGAATGGGAGGGGACGAGGAGTGTGTCGGGAATTAAATAACCGGGGGTTGTGCAGTGCTTGTGTAAAAGGCCACGTGTTTCTTCTTTTTGCTCGTGGTGGTGGAGATGTGTGCAGAGACAGCAAAAACGATGTGAAAATTCGTGGAAAAGTAAACAATTTAATGTTTGTTTACTCCTGTGAAGAATTCTTTTAGTGTGTCTCAGCAGTCGGTATGTCTCTGCAGGTTGTTTTGACTGGACAGCATCTCTTTATGTGTCTAGTGCGTGTCAGCTGCTGTGCTGTTTACTTCCTTTGAAACTGATAGTCTTTCTATTAAATCACTGTGTGATTAACCACAAATTCAGTTTATGGGCTCGGTGTGTGCGTACATTTGTGCTGAGAGGAAGTGTTTAGGATGCCAACATTCAGCAGCCAGGCTCGAAAGCAAGGCAAGCTGGTCCTTGAGAAGACCTCAGGGCAGACTGGAACTTATCTGTCCCATCTACAGCTGAGCAGGATGTCTGGCACAGGCGACAGTCTGGAATGGAAACTAATCCAAACCCCATATTTTCTGCAAACTGCCACAAATTACAGATATATTATCAAGACAAAAGGAAGTAATCATTCACTGTTCAGGCTGGAAAAACACAACTTGCAGTAAGCAGTCTGGAGAGATGACGCTAAAAGTGCTGGTTGCAGAGGCCAACCTTCTGATATATACATACAGAATTATGACACAATGTTCAAGAAGCATTACTCAACTTTCACATAACCTTAGAAGAAGAAGCATTGCAGAGATGCATGAACTTTTCAAAAGACCAGGGGGCCCAACAGTCTGAATAAGACAAAGTGTCTAAAAATGGAAGACATTTAAGACAATTGTTACTCTTACTCTTATACCAAAAACCCAACATGCAGTTCTAAAAAGGAAAAGGGAAAAAAGCAGTGACAAACGTGATAAAGTCTTTCCCAATATAAAAAAAAACACTGATTAAAAGAAAAATATGAAAATATGTTTCTCATGACCAGAGATGGGCAGTAACGCGTTACTGTAATCCGATTACTTTTTTCAAGTAACAAGTAAAGTAAGGGATTACTATTGCAAAAACGGTAATTAGATTACCGTTACTTTCCCGTAGGAACGCTGCGTTACTGCGTTACTAAAACCGTGATTTTTTGCGAGAATGTCTCATGACAGTGACGTAAGCAAGTGCGCCGTTCGTGGCAACATCTGTGTGCAGATCAACAATGGATAATATATCGAGCGCAGGAGAGAATGTGAGCGTGCAGCGTTTAAAGCGTGGAAGTACTGACCTTACTTTGAGTTTGATTCCATAAAAAGTGACAAAAACATTAGCGTCCGTTCTGCGTGGGAAGAAAACTTCTTTTTACAGCGAAAAAAACCCTAAACAAGCTCCGAGTGCGCAACGACGTAATGGGAAATTCACAGAGAAACTCGCGGATTCTTCAACTGACCGCTGCGGCACACCTGCACCAGGGCAAACCTCCGCCTACCCCACTTCTGCTTTACAGGTGAAAATAGAGCAACAGGACCGCTAGTCTTTGACTTTATTGCTGTGTTTTACTTGCATCTATTTGAAAAAGTGAGTGTAAACACACAAAAAAATTATTTTATGTGCTGGAATGTGCAGAAAATATATTAAACAAATTTCTTCCAGTCAGAGAATGTTGCATATAATTAAATTTTTGCTTGATGCATAAAGTTAAAAGATTAAAACTAATAAAACAAGTTTTAAAAAGAGACTTTTCCATTTGATTACATTTTGTATGATGGATTATGTAGAAAAGTAGAATTGGGCTGACAGATCTATCGCTTTATCACCTATTCAGGTTGTAAATCGTGTTTTTAAAAAGTAACTGAGTAACTAAGTAATTAATTACTTTTGAAAATAAGTAATCGGTAAAGTAACGGGATTACTTTTTGGGGGAAGTAATCAGTAATTAGTTACTGATTACTTTTTTCAAGTAACTTGACCAACACTGCTCATGACACCTGAAGACAGTGAAATCATACCTTGAGCCCTGAGTGCCTCGCAATCAACAAATGAATTAAAATTGTTCATTCTGGAAAGGATTGTTTATACTCAGTTGATGGACTATTTGAATGACTCTCAATTGTCTGAAATCTTTCAGTCCGGCTTTAAGCCATTTCACAGTACGGAGACAGCCCTCGTAAAAATTATGAATGACATCCTGATAGCGACAGACTGTGGTAAATATGCAGTGCTGGTCTTGTTGGACATGACCGCTGCATTTGACACAGTGGATCATGATTTGCTGATCTCCCGCTTACAGCACTGTGTGGGAACTTTTGTGGTTATCTCTCAAATAGGACCTTTTGTGTTAAGTTGGGGTCGGCTTCATCCTCTGTGGACCCTCTGCTTTGGGGTGTGCCTCAGGGATCTATTCTTGGGCCATTATTGTTTTCACTGTACCTTTTGCCTCTTGGCGCGATTTTCCGAAAACATAAAGTGTCATTCCATCTATATGCAGATGACTGCCAGCTTTATTTACCTTTTAGTCATTTTGATCGTCTCCCAAGTCGACCTCTGCTTGACTGCCTTAGCGATGTTAAAGCATGGATGGCAAAAAATGTTTTAAATTTTAATGATCGGAAGACAGAAGCGATCTTATTTGGCCCAAATCGTTTTTCTCACGCTCCAGATGTTGATCTTGCAGCTTTGACTTCTCAACGAAAGAGTTTGATCACAAATCTCGGAGTAAAAATTGATTCTGCACTTACCTTTGATGACCACGTAAACGGGGTGGTAAAATCAGCATCCTATCACCTCAGACGTTTAACGAAGGTTAAGCCCTTTCTTTCCAAATTCAAATTCAAATTCAAATTCAAATTTTTATTTGTCACATACACAGTCATACACAGTACGATATGCAGTGAAATGCTTGGACAACTGCTCGTGACCTAAAGAAAAAAAGAGAAGGCTATGAATAAGATAGGAAATAAATATGAAAATAAAAAAGGGTAAATTTAACCAGGAAGGAATAAAATAAAATAAAATATAAAAATTAAGTTAAGAATGAGATAACTGTACAACACAAATTAGAATGAAGGGTAAATTTAACTGGGAAAGAATAAGATAAAATATATAAATTAAAGTTGAAAATAAAATAACTGTACAACAAAATACACAGTATAGACATATATAAGAATGTATGAAGAAATATAAATATAAATATATATATACACACAATAACAGCAGCTGTACAAATATTAACTGGAAATGAGGAATATAATGTCCAGTGTTGTGCAATCCACATTATATAGTGTCTTGTGCAGTGCAAATATGCTTAAAGTGGTTTAAGTGATGAAGTGAAAACAATGTCCAGAATGTCCAGTGTGTGTGTAAGAACTATATGTGTGGGTCAGTACTGTGTGGTGGTGTGATTGAGAGACCGTATCGCCTGCGGGAAGAAGCTCCTCCTCAGTCTCTCTGTGTTGGTCTTCAGGGAGCGGAATCGCTTTCCTGACCTCAACAGAGAGAACAGTCCGTTGTTGGGATGTCTGAGGTCCTTCACGATCTTCCTGGCCTTGGTCCAGCACCGCCTGCTGTAGATTGAGTGCAGGTCAGGGAGCTCTGAGCGGATGGTGCGCTCAGCTGAACGCACAACCCTCTGTAGAGCTCGTCTGTCCTGCATGGTGCTGTTCCCGAACCAGGTTAAGATGTTTCCCGTCAGGATGCTCTCTATGGTGCAGGAGTAAAAGTTCCTGAGCACCTTGGAGGGCAGTCGGAAGTCTCTCAAGCATCTGAGGTGGTAGAGACGCTGACAGGCCTTTTTCACCACGGTGTTGATGTGACAGGACCATGACAGGTCCTGCGTGATGTGAACTCCGAGGTATTTGAAGCGTGACTTGGAAAGTGTTATTCATGCCTTTATTACTTCATGTTTAGATTATTGCAATTCTCTTTTAATAGGGGTTGGGCAGGGCACTTTGTCACGCTTCCAACTGGTGCAAAATGCTGCGGCACGATTTTTAACTGGCAGAAGGAAATTTGACCACATCACTCCGATTTTGGCCTCTCTACACTGGCTTCCAATTGAATTTAGGATCCGTTTTAAAGTCCTTTTATTGTTTTTTAAATCTCTAAATGGTCTGGCACCTGTTTATTTGTCTGACTTGCTGAAGCCCCACGTCCCCATTTGTTCCCTTCGGTCAGCTGAGCAGTTGTTGCTTTCGGTCCCAAAGTCACGGCTGAAACTTAGAGGAGACCGAGCGTTCGCTGTTGTAGCGCCGATGCTTTGGAATAACCTTCCTCTCCATATTAGACAGGCTACATCAGTGCCAGTTTTTAAGTCCTTATTAAAAACCTATTTTTATTCCCTGGCTTTTAACTCTGTGGGTAACTGACATTTTTATGAATTTTATTGCTATGTCTGGTTTCTGCTATCTATTATTATATTTATATTTGTATTGTACAGCACTTTGGTCTACCAGGTGTGTTTTTAAAGTGCTATATAAATAAATGATGATGATGATGATGACCTGAAGCTTAGCAGAAGTTTGATGATGCAAAAAGAAATAACACAATGCCCAAAAGTAAGTCAACTACAGAATGGTTAAAAAACCCCAAAAGGGACCTCCCACCACATCTACAAGATGCTGAATTCAGATATGGTGGTTTCTGAAGCGTGCACTCAAATGATTACTCGTTGTGTTCACTAGTACAAGTACGGCTGTCTGTGTATTTTTAGTTTACTCAGATTGTGTTTGTCTAAAAATGTGACTTATATAAAACTCAGAATACGTTTTAAAATATATCAGAGCAGAAATCCTGATATATCCAGCATGTTCACAAGCTGTTGTAACACAGTGCTGCCATGCAAGTTGCTCTTTGATGGTTTATATGGCAAAACTGTGTTGACTGTGTTTGCTTTCTAGTTTGAAGCCTCATTGGTGCACCTACAGCATGTTCCAACTGTCTTCATGTGAGCACAGTGTACTTACTGTAAATGTGCAGAAGTCATTTTCTGGTTTCTGAAGGATGTGGGCACAGTGCTAAGTGCGTCAAGGGTCAGTGACCTGTTAGGAATGTTTTTTCCAAGAATGTGGCCTGTCAGTGGTTAGCTGCAGTGTATGAGGTGCCGTAAGGGACATTATTACTGAAACGCTCTCACACACACTACTGAAACGCTCTCACACACACTACTGAAACACTCTCACACACACTACTGAAATTTTAGCTCTCACACACACTACTGAAACGCTCTCACACACACTACTGAAATTTTAGCTCTCACACACACTACTGAAACGCTCTCACACACACTACTGAAACGCTCTCACACACACTACTGAAATACTCTCACACACACTACTGAAATTTTAGCTCTCACACACACTACTGAAACGCTCTCACACACACTACTGAAACGCTCTCACACACACTACTGAAATACTCTCACACACACTACTGAAATTTTAGCTCTCACACACACTACTGAAATACTCTCACACACACTACTGAAACGCTCTCACACACACTACTGAAACGCTCTCACACACACTACTGAAATACTCTCACACACACTACTGAAATTTTAGCTCTCACACACACTACTGAAACGCTCTCACACACACTACTGAAACGCTCTCACACACACTACTGAAATACTCTCACACACACTACTGAAATTTTAGCTCTCACACACACTACTGAAATTTTAGCTCTCACACACACAACTGAAACGCTCTCACACACACTACTGAAACGCTCTCACACATACTACTGAAACGCTCTCACACACACAACTGAAATTTTAGCTCTCACACACACAACTGAAACGCTCTCACACATACTACTGAAACGCTCTCACACACACAACTGAAATTTTAGCTCTCACACACACAACTGAAACGCTCTCACACATACTACTGAAACGCTCTCACACACACAACTGAAATTTTAGCTCTCACACACACTACTGAAACGCTCTCACACACACTACTGAAATTTTAGCTCTCACACACACTACTGAAACGCTCTCACACACACTACTGAAACGCTCTCACACACACTACTGAAATTTTAGCTCTCACACACACTACTGAAACGCTCTCACACACACTACTGAAACGCTCTCACACACACTACTGAAATTTTAGCTCTCACACACACTACTGAAACGCTCTCACACACACTACTGAAACGCTCTCACACACACTACTGAAACGCTCTCACACACACTACTGAAATTTTAGCTCTCACACACACTACTGAAACGCTCTCACACACACTACTGAAACGCTCTCACACACACTACTGAAATTTTAGCTCTCACACACACTACTGAAACGCTCTCACACACACTACTGAAACGCTCTCACACACACAACTGAAATGCTCTCACACACACTACTGAAACACTCTCACACACACAACTGAAATTTTAGCTCTCACACACACTACTGAAACACTCTCACACACACTACTGAAACGCTCTCACACACACAACTGAAACGCTCTCACACACACTACTGAAACACTCTCACACACACTACTGAAATTTTAGCTCTCACACACACTACTGAAATTTTAGCTCTCACACACACTACTGAAATGCTCTCACACACACTACTGAAACGCTCTCACACACACCACTGAAACGCTCTCACACACACTACTGAAATGCACTCACGCACTCCACTGAAACCAGAGGCATTTCCGCTGAACAGGAAGTTGTTTCCTGACAAGGAAACTGATGGAAAAAGTGGTATATTTCAAAACACTACAAGGATGTCTACTCAGCAACCTGCTAGTACAGCAGTTCACAACCTTTTTTGTGCCACGTAAACAATATAAAAAAAAAAAAAAAAAGATAAATACCATGAAAACCATGAATTTCCAACTCAAGCCTCAACTCTTGCGACCCGGTACCAAACGACTCACAGACCGGTACTGGTCCAGGACCTGGGGGTTGGGGACGGCTGTGCTTGTAGCCTAAGTGAAGCAGCCGCATTACTTAACAATATTTTAGCTTCCTTGAATCAAGGAATGGATTCAAGGTGCAACAGGGAATTTGGCAATTATGTCCTGTTTCCCGTAAGCTTTTTATATTGGCAACTCAGTTGTTAACACTATTAATCAAAAATTCTAACGACATACAAGGAATATCAATTTTTAATAAAGACTTCAAAATAAGTCAATTCACAGATGATACATCTATGTTTTTGAAAGATAAATACATGGTAGAGAAAACTAAAGCTTCTCGTTTATCTCTCAGTATCAAAAAATGTGAACTTCTCCCGATTCATACAAGCTCTGACTCCTCAATAGCTTTGGTTAGAGTTGAATCTAAAGTTAAATATATAGGGCTGATAATATCTAAAAAACCCAATTAGCAGAAAAGACACCAATATTTCTAACTGTATCATCGAGATGAAGAAATCACTTAGCCACTGGTTAAGCAGAGACCTCGCTTTTTTTGGCAGAAACATCCTATCTAAAGCTGAAGGCATCTCCAAATTGATTTATCCTTGTCACTCTCTATATATCTCCTCTAAAAGCATTAATAAGGCTAACACAGTTATTTTCGAATTTTTGTGGAGGAATAAAACCCATTACATATAAAGATATCAGCTTGTGAAGGAATACAATAAAGGTGGTATCAAAACTCCAGAATTAGAATTTATGGATGGCACCCTTAGAATTAAATGGTTAAAATCTTGTCTGTCACAGCCAGACTCTACTTAGCTCCACATCCTATGATCCTTGTTTAATAAAATAGTATAATAAAAAACACAGAAAAACAGGTGATTTTTCCTGGCCTGGGATTTTATAAAAAATATTCTGCAGTACATCAAAAACGAAAGAAAACCATTAATCAACATATGAACGTTACCTCTCACGTTCCAGCGGTTTTATTAGAGACACGGCTAAGCGTTTTGCATTTTGCATAATTTTTAAATGTTTAAATTTGTTCAGTATTGAACGGCAGAAATAAGATTTTCTTTTCGGAAGTATGTAAAACGAAAAAAAAACAGCGGCCGACAGCGCTGTAAACAACAGTAGACTTGTGCGTAACAAGCAAGCGAAGCAAAACAGTAAACGTCAGAGGGAATTCATGACGATGTTTATGTGAAGCGCAGTTTGGATCTTCTTTTGCTGCTGGTTCAGTCAATATTGTTTGGAGAGAGATCAAACTAACAGCTTTAGAATCAGCGCAAAAACGGCGTGAAAACAAAGCGCGGACCGCCGACAGATCAGAATCAGCCAGCTGTTGGCTTTCAGCCCCGACCGTGTCCTTGCCATCGGGTGAGAAAGGCGACATCCCATTGATTCTGATCCGCGGGTCCGCGCTGTGTGTTTACGTCTTTGTGCAGAATCCTTGTTCCTGCTCTCATTTACTGTTTTAGCTGTTTGGTGGTTGTTGAAATTTTGTGAGGTTTCACCTGAGATTCTGGCATTTCGGGCAAAATTAATTTATATTAAAAAATCGATTCAGGATTTTAATGAATCGATTTCACGTTATCCAAGCCAGAATCGATTTTAATTGATAAATCGATTATAAAAACCCACCCCTAACTAGCAGGTTGCTGAGTAAACATCTGTGTAGTGGTTTGTTTGAAATCTACCACTTTTTCCTTCAGTTTCTTTGTCAAGAATTAACTTCCTGTTCAACTGAAATGCCTTCCTGTTCAACTGAAACGCCTTCCTGTTTAACTGAAACGCCTTCCTGTTTAACTGAAATGCCTTCCTGTTTAACTGAAATGCCTTCCTGTTCAACTGAAACGCCTTCCTGTTCAACTGAAATGCCTTCCTGTTCAACTGAAACGCCTTCCTGTTCAACTGAAACGCCTTCCTGTTCAACTGAAATGCCTTCCTGTTCAACTGAAATGCCTTGGTTTTTCAGTAGTGTGTGTGAGAGCGTTTCAGTAGTATGTGTGAGAGCGTTTCAGTTGTGTGTGTGAGAGCGTTTCAGTTGTGTGTGTGAGAGCGTTTCAGTAGTGTGTGTGAGAGCTAAAATTTCAGTAGTGTGTGTGAGAGCGTTTCAGTAGTGTGTGTGAGAGCTAAAATTTCAGTTGTGTGTGTGAGAGCTAAAATTTCAGTAGTGTGTGTGAGAGCGTTTCAGTTGTGTGTGTGAGAGCGTTTCAGTAGTGTGTGTGAGAGCGTTTCAGTAGTGTGTGTGAGAGCGTTTCAGTAGTGTGTGTGAGAGCGTTTCAGTAGTGTGTGTGAGAGCTAAAATTTCAGTAGTGTGTGTGAGAGCGTTTCAGTAGTGTGTGTGAGAGCGTTTCAGTTGTGTGTGTGAGAGCTAAAATTTCAGTAGTGTGTGTGAGAGCGTTTCAGTAGTGTGTGTGAGAGCGTTTCAGTAATAATGTCCCTTACGGCACCTCATAGCAGTGCCTGCTGTTCTATCAGATCATTTATTTGTTGGTAGATAATGTACGTCTAATGCTAAACACTGGACCTTGTAGTTATGGTTATGTCGTTGCATGCGAACACTTTAGCTAGCCACTGGCTGTTACAAAAACAACTTGATGATTGAAATCATGAAAAGATGACCTAGATAGTATTAACAGGCAATGCAAGATCATCAGATTACAGACTAACAGTTAACTATAGACTAATGTGCATTTGTAGCATGCCTATTGTACGGTAGCAGAGCTTGAAAAATGATCTTAAGCTTGGGATTCACACTGATTAAATTGGATGTCCTGGTTTTGAAAGTTCTGTCCTGAGGTGAAATTTTGGCTCATATACCTGGGAGAAACTGTGTCAGCTTTACAGTATTTTTGATACCATCAAGGAAACCCTTGCTGCCAAGGCCATAAAAATTCAGAAGCAAAAAAGAAATACTGGGTAAAGTAGTGTAAACTTCAAAGTAATACCAGTGTGACAGCTTTAAATTGCTAAAATCAACGGTCACATCTTTAGTGTTTCTTAGCTAAAGCTTCCTTCAGCTGAGTTTCCTTAGACTTTGGAGGAATGAGTTAAAAAAAAGTTGAAGTAACAGTTCACAGGTTTCTTGTAACAATGCTGAAACTGAAACATTTGCAATATTAAGTTGCGTTTCCATCTTACTGTGACACCCACGTGAAGCTGCTGATGAGCAGTAAAGCATGCTGGTCTGGTGAAAGTTGGAATCGTTGTACATCGTTCATGTAACATAAACTGGAAATACATACATCAGAATAATGTAGAGTTTATTTTTTGTTCGTGACACAATCATGATCAAGTGATCAGGCCTGTGGTACAAAAAGTCTGTTTTCCTGTTTTTATTTTTTACTTTTATTTGTTGTTAATACCAAATATTGAGGCACCAACAAATGCTGTGGCCCCAGCGTCAATGTATTAACCAAACTATGATTTTGGAGAACTGTTACACCCCTAATATCCATTGTCTGAAATATAAAAGAAGTATATTTTAAGTGATCGAGTGATACTTCATTGTGGATATTATGTGCATACAGGGCGTGCATACTGAAAGTTAAAGTCTATATATATATATATATATGTATATATGCATACATTTCAATTTCATCTTCAGCAGTTAAATGTTTTACACTCAAGTTTTACAAACAGTTAATTAGGCTTTTCTTGCTCATACAAGTCCAAAGCACATTGATATACACTCACAAGGAGCCACGCTGGTGTGGTGCTGTTAATTACAAGGTTTCCACAAGAGAAAATTCGCCTTCTGTGGTCTCCATCTATAGTAGTCTTGTGTTCAACTTAGAAATCCCTGTTATAACTGCAAATTTTTACTTTCAGTCAGATAAATTCAAAAACTTTGCTGAGATCAACAATAGCTAGTTGTCATTAATCGTCTCAGAACTCAGAAATCCTTGCTATAATGCTTTGAAAACAGCTGCTGTATGCATGTTTAGCCAGAAAGGACCAGAAAGACAGCATGCATAACCAAAGTGCATATTACAGTTTATGTTATTCATGCATCGCTTTCTTCAGATTGCTATAACCCAGCTCACAGATGTTATGTCATCTCCACAACACTCCCCTTTGAAATATATCCCCACAGTTACGACTATAGGTCATAAGTTTGCATTATGAATTGGTAGCATTTCATTTCTCCTCTATTTTGCTAATTGTTTCCACAATTGTTGCAAAATATTGTTTATGATTAATAAATAAAGAACCTGTTTTTTTCAGCAATAGAGACTTGAAATGCACATCTGTATTTAGTTCCACAAGATCAATTTGCTGTTACTCTTTTTTTACTGTGGAAAGTCACCATTCCACAGTGTTTTTACTACTGAGGTGTGTTTTTCTTATGTAACATAATGACTCAAGCGTCCTGTACAAAGCGAGCGCCAGCTCCTTGGTTGTCCTCAAAGAGAAGAGAGGATCACATGGAATACGTAACTTTTTCCACAGGAGAGGCCATGCAGGCTTTTTAAAGGTTTGTAAGTTAGTAAAGTCTGTGAAGCTGCATTTATACATGAGTTGTTTATTAATGTGTTTCCCCTAGACATAATATTCTCAATTATTTCCCCCTTATTCCGCACTGCTTGTTATTATTACTGTGAATATTTCATCTTGTTCCAGCTGGTTTACTTGTCTTTGAAGCAATTTGATTTTTACATTGAGGAAAACAAAAATCCAAGATTTCAGGCATATTTTATGGGCCCATATTTCTGCCAAATGGTTATTTGGCCTGGTTTTACATAAATCTTAATTCTGCATCCTTTGCTGCATAAATCTAAGTAGCAAATGATGCATCTGTGTCATTACTTATTTAACAAACGCTAAACCAAAATGCAGAAGAAGTTGTGCAAACTAAGTACACACCACGATCAGTGGGCTGTAATAACATGTTTATCAGCAATATCTTGCAGTAATCATTGTCTGTATGATTTTTTAAATCTCTCACACTGTTGTGAATTAATTTTGTCCCACTATACTTTACAACATTGCTTCTATTCATTTAGGATTGTGGACAACCTCTTAAGGCCTTTCCACAGCATTTCAATCAGGTTGAAGGTCTGAACTTTGTCTGGATCACTGCAGTCACCTGATACTTTTTTGGGTCATTCTGTTGTAGATTTGCTTCTGTGTTTGTGATTATTGACCTGCTGCATGACCTAATTTGGGCCAAAGTTTAGCTGTCAGGCTTCAGGTTTGACTTTAAAATATTTTGGTATACAGACAAGTCCATGTTCAACTTACTGACTGCAAGATGCCCAGGTCCTGTGCCTGCAAAGCAAGTCCAAATCATCACCCCTCCCTCTTTTTGGAGGGGTTGTTTGTGCTGATTTGCTAAATTTGTTTTTTGCTAAATGCAGCGATGGACGTTACGGCAGAACATCTCCACTTTGGTCTTGACTGTCTAGTTTCAGAAGTCTTGTGGTTTATTCAAGTGCAGCTTTGTAGCCATGCTGTGATGTTCTCTTTACAGGAGAGGACAGGATTTCTTCCAGGAACCCTGTCAAACAAGTCAAACTTAGCCAGTGTTTATTTAATTGTACTGTCATGAATATTTAACATGCTTTTTATTCAGTTTCTGACCATAGGATGAATTTCCTGTGATCTATCTCACTGTAGAATGATGCACTTTCTGGCAATCGAGTGCTCCAGACCAGCAAACTGCCAAAACTGCTTTTATTGAGGTGCTCACACTCCCTGATGATCAGTTCATAAAGTGCATTTAAGTAGCAGCACTTGGCTGATACTTACTTACCTTCTTAAATAGTAAGGCGGGACTTTTTGACACACTGCATGTCGACTTAGTTTTTGTTAAATAAATGACAACACAGTACAATATGCCATGCGTTGTTATTTATCTGAGGGTGTATTTACCAAATTTTAGGAGCTGATATAAGAAGATATAATTATAATGTGTTTAGCTTCACTTAGGAAACAGCTAGTTTAATTCTGTCCATAAACAACAACATAAAAACGCCCCCTTCAGCTCCACCAACACTGACTGAAGTGCACATCCTGTTTTTAATCTGCATAACCAAAGCGAGAATGACAGTTTGCCCTTTTACAGCTGATATGTGCAGGACTGTGTTCCTCTCAGATGTGCAGACTGTTCTTACAAAAATGTTATCAGCTTTTCCATTGAATAAGAATCGAAAATGTAGAGGAATTAAAAAAAAGAGCAATAAAAATAAGATGGAAAAGTTAGTAGCTGAGGCCCATTGAAAATGCAATCCCAGAATCCTTTGGCATTCAGCACGATTTCCATTATTCAACTTTGAGGGGACGGTTTAAGGGCTGTATTTGTTTGAATATGAATTATATAATATTATGCAACAGGGGGAAAAAGGGGGAGTAATGATGGGGCTGATGACATTGGCATGACACAAGAAGAAAGAGAGAAAAAAAAGAAGAGAAACGTGCAACAGCTGAATGTCAAAAGGCAGGGAAAATAAAATACACTCCACCAGACTCTAATGTGCAGTTTGAATATCGAGTTCTGCGAGCGGGAAAGCTTGAAAACAAATTACGTGCCTGCTTTTCTCGCACGGCACCAAAACACAGACGCATCACTTTTCCAGCGGTCGCTGAAAAGCAAATCGAGAAACACCCACACAGAGCTTTCATTGGCTCTGCATAGTTGCACTCACAGGTGTGAAGTGTTGCACAACGTGCGTTTACATGGGAAGCTGTCTTCGTTTGGCTCGCTGACTTGCAGTGTAAAGCAGACATAAAGCAAGCAGTCGCCTGAGGGCTGGCGAGTGCTCCGTGGTTTAACACCTGCAACCTCCCCCCTCATTGTGTCGGGGACATTTGAACAAAGTGCCTCAGTGCTCTGACTGCAACTGTTGACTGGAAACGCGAGCTTCGGAGAGGAAAGTGAGAAAGTCTGGACACTTCACACGTGGTGCGATCCAAGCTCAAATGACTCAAGCATATTTGATTTGTTGCAAGCATTGCTGTGGTATGATTAAAAACTGCAGTTCTGTACTTTAGGGTTCAGACTCAAGGGGGAAGTCACTGTGAGGTGTTTTTAAGAAAAGCATTACAAATGTCTCGCTGTCTGCTATGAATGTGAGGATATAATCACAGTGGACCGCGTGCCTGCACACCTGAAATCTAACAGCAGAGCAGTAGGTGTTGTTTAGCGTCACAGGTGTTACACCAGACATTCTTATTACCCAGAGAGGCAGACTGGCATGGCGCCAGCGTCTCCTTTGTGAAAACACAGTTGCAAACGCAAGGATTTAAAATTCAAATGGCATAACACAGTAGTGATGCAACTTAGTTAACTCTAAAAGAGCCCTCTGCATCATGGGTAGTGATGCATTTCTGCACGCCATGACAAGGCAGGAGACAGGGAGCGATGAGTCTGTCTGGAGCATTAATTGCTGGGTAGATGATAGATCACTCACATCTCATAGAGAGTCCTCCCTATCGGTTATTTTGTTAGTGAGCTCTTTAACTCTCTAAAGTTTTTTTAAACCCTCATAACTTATTATGTACAAGAGGTTGCTGCGTGAAAATTTCAAGGGTTAGAAATATATTTTGGGTCTGACAGGAACTGCTGCCAAAACACCCACATAGTGTGTCACAGCCTTAAACCGAAATCTTTTTTTAGTTTAATTTTTCCTCTTTTCATTTTAATTGTTGGTTGAAATCAGACTTTATAGAAAATAATTTTTACACAGAAGAAGTCAGCTAGAACACGGGTGTCGAACTCCAGGCCTCAAGGGCCAGTGTCCTGCAGGTTTTAGATGTGTCCTTGATCCAACACAGCTGATTAAAATGGCTAAATGACCTCCCCAACATGTCTGGAAGTTTTCCAGTTGCCTGGTAATGAACTAATTATTTTATTCAGGTGTGTTGACCCAGGGTAATATCTAAAACCTGCAGGACACCGGCCCTTGAGGCCTGGAGTTCGACACCCCTGAGCTAGAAGATGAGGCTAGCCTCAAAATTGCCATGATTTTTAAGCAGTCACGTGATCCATGTAGAGATGTGGGATTTGAAAGTTTTCAGTTTAAAGTTTTATCCAGTGAATTATCGGGAAATATGTAAAACACAGTCCAAAAACAAATTCCCCCAAATACTGACTTTAAGTAGTTTAATTCCATGTAAATTCCCTATGTAATTTTGTTGCATAAGTACAATGTAAAACATTAAATTTAATGCAGTCTGTTCAAATGAAATGTACTTGATTGGTATAGATTCAGTTTATAACAAAGATTTTCCATATTGATTAATTATTTGAATAAATAAACCTGTTTTTTTTTTTTTTTTAAATATCTCTGATGCACTTTACTCAGAATTATTGCTTCATGTTTATGAGATCAAAGAACAAACTGTTTCTCTTTTTCTATGTCACAGACATTAGCTTGTTGCTTATATATATGTTATATCTCATGATACTGATGCTCAAAGTTGGTTACAGAAAATAAAGGATAAAAGTGAGATTTCTGAGGGCCTGTAACTGTGAACACTGTCAAATTATGAAGAAAAAAAGATAGAAGATATGAAACTGCTCATGTGAAAAAAAAGCTGGAAAAAAATCTGCACTGTTACAAATCATAACCTTACCTAAACTTTTGTTCTGTTTATTGGTGCTTCTAAGTTGCCCGTGGGTGTGATTATGGATGTGAATGGCTGTCTGTCTCTGTGTTGAAGACTTGTGACCTGACCAGGGTGCACTCCAGCTGGGACAGGCTCCAGCATCCTACAGTCTTATATTGAATAAGTGGTTAAGAAAACAGATAGATGGCTGGAATAACAAGCCATGCTACTTGGTCTGTAGGTAGATTGTACTTTGATCTCAAAGTTAAAATCACCCAATAATCCTAATTAGGAAGAGTTTGGAATTTTGACCACTTTACATTTAATCTCAAAGCGATGTGAATCTCCAGAATATACCCAAGACCTCTGGAGATATTTCAGTCTGGAGTTGCAATGACAATGTTTTAAGAAAGATCCCATTAAAATTGAAGAAGTGTCTGATTGCAGTGTCTGATTGCAGTGCCTGCACCAATTACGGCACAGTTCAGTGTTTTAAGGTTTCAAATTTGTAACCTGCCCACAGCTAATATCAGTGTCTTTTGTGGCATTGCCTCACATACTGTAAATACACAGCATGAAAATTATGGAATTTCTGTTTCTGCAATTCTAATAGTAGCTCCTGATGCAGTGTCACCCTACAGATGTGTTGTTTTTAAAGTATTTGTTTACAGGACTTCAGTTCCTCTAACGTGTACATTCAACACTTTCAGTAAATTCTTCTTTTCCTCACTACAAAACCAGCCCTCATTCCATCTGTGGTCTGGAAAGTATGTGGCTGTTTAAAGATGTGTTATGTAAGAGGGCCACTATTTCCCCTGAAATAATGACATTTTAACAACAGCCTCCTTCCCCTTTGGAACATAATTCAAACTGCCTCGAATGAGGAAAATTAAGAAAATCTCTGAAAGATTTTCCCTGATTTAGTTGAATAGTTTGCAACTTTCCCAAGTACAGACCCTGATTTAGTTTTATCTTGAATAACAGAATATCTTTGGCTCATCTCACTGGGCCGTGCAGTCTCGTGCTAGAGAGAATGAAAGGACAAGGAATTCCTTAGAAACACATTTAATGCGGCATCAGACTGAACATGTGCGCTGCTGTCTTTGGCTTCTTCTTGGACTTTGCTGAACAGCACTTTGCGTTCTGGCACGTCTTAAACCGGATACAGTAGGGCCCAGATTTATGAGCTTAGATATGGTAAGCAGATGCCACCGTCTTGTCCAAACGCTGTTTGCAGTCAAGCATGGGTAATCGATGATTCAAGGCCATGATGGAGTGGCTCATGGAGACCGGCATGCTGATAACTCCTTTCCCCGGCCTCTCTTTGACCTGAAGCCAATAATATGTTCTCCACCAGCTCTTGACCATCTGCCTCTCATTCAAGGTGCGCATATAATTACAAGCAAATACACACGTCCACACAGACACACTGTGGAGGACTGAAAGTGCCATAACAAAAATTTAAAAATGGATCCAATTTAGTCAAATAAACAATCAGTAAATAAATAAACATCTCATCAAATGTGCCAAACATGTTAGAAATTAATTTCTGAATTAATGTATTTATAAGCTGGGCAATTAATTCATTCTGCCTTGCCTAGATAACTAAGGATAAGTACCTAAGTTATCGTGGGTTGACAGGACACAGCCGTTTGATGTCTGATTTATACTTCTGCACTAATCAGTGTAGAAAGAGGCTGAAGCTCAATATTGGGGTATGAAGAGCAGCTTTATTGCTTGACCAACATGTTTCAACCTGTGGCCTTCATCAGAGTCATCCTGATCCTGACCTGATGATTAAATAACACCTGAAGGCAGATGTGTTCAGACTGATTATGTAATTATTATCTATAGTATGAACACAGTTAAATATTTTGGATACATTTCCAAAAAAAATATTTAAAAGTCCATACTGCTCTCCACAAACTTTAATATATATTCATTTTTATCTATTTCAAATACTCTGCGGCATCCCTGATGTTGATGTTACCAGGAAGTGGTGCCATTTTTTCCTATTAACACAAACATTTAGAAGGTTGTGTTCTTTTAGAGTGTTGTAGCTATTTTATAATCAGTAAATATCAACCTGGTGGCCCAGAGCCACAATAACTAATCTCCAATAAATCATCCAGCACCTCATTTTTAAGGTGCCCCTGCTGACCAGCAAGTACTGAAGCAAGTATTAATGTAGCTGCCAGGTCTTGATCTAAAAACAGACCCACCTGCATTATTGAGGCTTACATACTGACCTGGAGACCAGCTCTGGCCTTGCCCCAGATTTCTCGGGACACACGAGCTTTGGCAGGGGATGAAAGCAATGGCGAGAGAGAAGTGTTGGACTGATGTTGTTACTGGACAGCCCTTCTCATGGGTAAGCTCACACTGTTCTACTTACATAGTGTTTGTCAGCATCCCTCTTAAATACAACTCCTTTAATGCAGATTTCTAGAAAAATAAAAAGGAACTTTAGGCACTTACAGAGATCTTTTTTTTAATTCCATGACAGTGACTTGATAGTACTTCCTCCACTTTCTGTAATTGTCCCGATATTTTTTCTTTTTCAATCAAGTAGCCCGTTTTAATTTTCTCAACGATAAGGCCAGTAATCATTGGTCGTTACTGCCCTCTAGTGCTCACTACAGCGTGACGTTACGAGTGAACCCGACTTGAAAGGCTTGGCCATAATGAAAAGGGGAAATGCCGACTAACCCCTGAGCTTTTACTAGAATTTAAATAAACGGAAGGCTCCACTGTGGCCTCCATTTATGAGCCAGCACTTTACTCTTTAACCTCTCGGCTCAGGGCTCTTATAAGCAAACCAGTTTTCTCTTTAAAGACTATTTCTGATGACAGCAGATGTCACCCGCCGCTACCAGGCACAGATGCCGTCCTGCTTGAGGTTAAGGCAGGATGGCACCGTCCTTTCCGCATGACCGCTTCCACCAGTCAGGAGGCCAGGCCTTACACTTCTGTGCCTGCTCAAGAGCAAACCCCTTACGCTCTTTACATCACCGAGCGTGGTTTGAGTGCCATACGGGATCATATTCTATCGCGCACAAAAGCAAGGTGTCATAAAACGACCGTGCCACGTCTGAAAGCGGTAGAAATTTACGACAGCTGCTTTCGGCTGCTACTGCGGGGATCTGCAGGAGCGCATTCACCTCTTCTGTTGCAGCGATGCGCAGCCGTGCCGCATGAGTCACAGCGGCAGAAACGGCACGGATGTAAACAGGGGGCGGGCTCAGGTAGGCCTAACCTGTACTCGCCTAGCCAATAGGGAGCTGCGTATCGCTGCCTCGGCTGCAATCTCGAGGTTTCTATTGGTCATCCGAAGCGTCGATAGCCTCTGACAGCTTCGCAATTACACCGCGGAAAAAAAAGAGGAGCGAGAGAGAGAGCGCGAGGGGAAAATGATTAATCTGTCAAAGGCAAATTTGGGATCGGGATGAGAGCTCTGACATCCAGCCGAGCGTAACGCCAGCCCCCGCAGGCGAGCACCATTAATGCACAGGAGTTTCACGCTAAGCCGATGCACCGCCATAGCAGGTGGTGCTCGTGTAATCGTCCGAGGGTCTTGTGTCACTCGTCTCTGCTGCCTGATCTGCGCCTCGTTTCAGCACTGGACAGCGACCGGGCACTGAAAACACCGAGGGAATCCTGAGGCGGGGTAAATGTCACAGCCGCACAATAGCTTACCACAATCTTGGCATCAATCCCGTGCTGCATATTTTTTTTTTCTACTGGTGTTTTCTATTGCGATATCACCGTATGTGTGTGTGTCCTCTCGCCGCGAAGGATGCTTTGTTGTGCCGTTTGTTAAAGCGTGATTCGTGTTTGATTTGTCAAGCCTCCCGGAGCACGGGACTGCGCACGGTGGCGATATGGAGCTCACCGAATGCCCTTGAAAGTGTAGCCTTCATGTGTATGTGTGTGTGTGTCGCTGTGATTGTGTGTTTTTGTGTCAAAGGGAAATAGAAATAGAGAGAAATAGTGGGGGGAAGAGAAAAGGAGAGAGGGGAGGGTGGCTGTGGTGGTTGGAAGCAACTGCGCAATTGTCTCAATTGTCTGTCCCTATCTGTTCACATCTCCTCTCTGCGCCTCTCTCTCTCTCCCTCTCTCTCTTTTTCCCGCTGTATGTTTCCTTCTTGGCCTCTCTCTTGTCCGCTCTCTCTCTCTCTGTCTCTCCGCTGCTTCCACAGTCGGTCCGACCCTCGCTTGGCTCGGGGCAATGCGCGCCTAGATGACTTCACTACATCAACAAGCACCGCGGTAGTCCTGGACTAATATAGCAGAGCCACATCTTTCCCCCCTCATCTCTCCTCCTCCTCCTGCTCTCTCTCTCTCAATTCCTTCCGTCTAAAGGCACCATGGGAAACCGTGGCATGGAGGAGCTGATCCCGCTGGTCAACAAGCTGCAGGATGCCTTCAGCTCCATCGGCCAGGCCTGCAACCTGGACCTGCCGCAGATCGCAGTGGTCGGAGGCCAGAGTGCAGGAAAGAGCTCTGTGCTGGAGAACTTTGTAGGCAGGTAAAATTGACAAACAGAAATAGGATAATCCCCTCTCACTATAACCTTGAGGATGACATAAGAGGCCTATGGGGCCAATCTGACTGTGCGGAGAGTTCAGACCATCTTTCCCCTGCTTTAAGTCACAGTTGAAGCACCTTAAGGCGAGCAGATTCAGCCACTTTCTGTGCTGCTGTTTTCTTTTCTCTTTTTTTTTGGTACCACATATCCATATCTTGTGACCGCCAACAGGGGATGGAGGCTTTATTTGGGTTACAGCAGCACCTTTGGGGATTTTGGCCCAATCAGCACCAGCTGCAGGAGGCCACCTCACAACCCTAAAAATAATAACCGCTGCTTTTCCGTGAACCATGTACTGATGGCGTTATGTTCGGATGTTGTGTAAAATACAGATTGCTGCATGTAACCTTTATAAAAGCACCATCCTACTGTTCATGCAGAGGTGTCAGCTCCCACTTCTCCAAACACATGAATATTCATAATTTCTTCGCCCTTGATTTATATATCTGGGTTGTTGTTGTTTTTTTCCAACTCCATAAGCAGCAAGCAGTGAATCTGAAAATGAGAAATACATCCAGGCTCCACAATGACATTTTTCCCTGCTGTCCAGTAGCTACTAGTGTGTTATCTGCTACAAGAATCTCACTATTCTCAGACAATCATGTGTTGCCATGGTTTCTTTATAACCATGCATTTTAAAGAGATTGGGGATCTTTTAATTGACAGCTAATTATAGCGTCCCTCAGTTGTCTATTAATAGAGAGACGTACTAATCGTATATTCTCTAAATTTGATGAGAACTTTGCTTTTTAAATCGATTAGGGATCCCTTCATGTGTCCGTTTTAAGGGGAGAAGTCCACTCACTGCTCTGTCTGCAAAACAAGCTGTTGGCCGTGATGATTTCTGTGTCTCTGGAAAGAATACCAGCGGGGTTGTTGGAGCTAGGCTCAGATTCCAGACACTCGAAAGCATAAATTAGAGCATATAGTGTCGACATTTACTTTTAGATGAGAATATTTTACATGTAGGGAGCGTCTATTAAAAGATGCCATTTCATTACTACTGTTTTTGAAGCTTGACCCACACTACATACTTGAAAGTCAGTCGTTATCTGCCGCACCGATTCTGGCCACTCTTTTAAAGCGTGCCTGTCAGTGTTTATGGAGGTGCACAACTAAAATGCCATTAGCTTGAATGTCTTTGTAACCACATATTGCATGTCCTTACAAGCACGCAGTTCCAGATGGATGCATTGATTTAGTTCTGTTTCAGCCCTCATTTAGAGTCGTGATGCTGAGTAATGGTCCATCTGTCCAGCACTGGCTCTGCACAGCGCTGAATGGACAAGTAGTGGGCTTTTTAAAAAAAAGGAAAAACAACTCACCCACTTTAGGGACTTCTGAGGGCCAATATGTGTTAATAAGGTTCTTGAAACAGACCTTAAAGCATAAGAGGCAGGCTGATAGGTGCGTGGCATGCCTGCATGTGCAAGTCACTATTTTCAAATGGGAGAGCTCGCCGTCAGCGATGCAGCTCTCTATTCTGACCTGTTGTTTATCGGGTCAGGTTGTTCTTTACTGTTAGAGTTATTGGGTTGCAGTAGCAGCAGCTGAAAGCCACAGGACATGTTTTAAAATGGGCCCTTTTCCTCCACTTGTTTTGAAATGGCCTACAGCAGACTACACGAATGACACTGAAAGCTTTATGCTAGCTGTCATGCCATCGTAACTGGTGTAATTATAAGAAATTTGCCTTCCAAGGCTTCAAAGGTAGAAGCTGTAAATAACATTATCATTATGCTATCTACAGCCACTCTTGGAAAGAGGTTTACATTTGCTGCGGTTTGATGTAATGAGTTTTGATTGGCTGTCTGTCCTCAGGGACTTTCTGCCCCGTGGATCTGGCATTGTCACCCGCAGGCCCCTGGTTCTGCAGCTTATCAACTCTTCTGCAGGTGGGTGCACACAGCCACACACCCACACTTGCTAGCATGCAAACACACATGTTCTTACACACAAACACACACACACATACAAAACACACAAATGCAGCCTCCTCCTCTCTCCTTTTAAAATGGTACTGCTTTTTTTTCCCTCTCTCTCTGGCTTTTATTCCCTCCCGCTCTGGCATTATTTTCCACTCAGTCACATGCAGCACAGCCATTACTAATCTCTGTTATATGCTCTCCATTTTCATCCTCTCAGAATGGGCTGAATTCCTCCACTGCAAAGGGAAAAAGTTCACAGACTTCGACGAGGTTCGCCAGGAGATCGAGGGAGAGACGGACCGTGTCACGGGGGCCAACAAAGGCATATCTCCCGTCCCCATCAACCTGCGGGTTTACTCCCCTAATGGTGCGAAAGGAATAACTCACCTTTTTCCTCTTTTTACTGCCGAGTGCCAGTATGCAGTAACACTTTTGAATCAAACTAGAACGTGACAAGCTATGAGTCATCATACTCTCGCTCCTCGTTTGAACAGTTGGCAGATAGACTCTTAAAAAACTGGGTCATTAGAAACAAAGAAGATAGTTTTGCTTGTGAAGTTATTGTGCTGGACATGAATGAGTTTTGATGATGTGAAAGGCAGGCAGGCAACCAGATCATTTAAAGGCTCTGTGTTGATATAATTGCATAGCATATTCCGTTGTGCTGCCCTCAGATTGTTTGTGCTACTAAGAAGAGGCATTTTTTATAGCCATATAAGTTTTAGAATTAAAGGGATATGAAATAATAGACTAGCTAATTCAGCTTCCCACCTTCCGTGACCTTCTGTCAAACTGATAATGTGGATTGTCTTTCATTTTAAAAGCTAATAGCATCATCTACCTGCCATAAAATGCTGAGAGATGGCTGGCTTACTGACTAAGACTTTTATTTCATAGCACTTTATTTACCTGATTTAGTCGTCAATGGAAGTTGTTCTCCCACTGTATCTGCTTCACAGAACTTTATTGCTGCAAAAATGACTACTCGTGTTATTATAAAGCTTTAACCACAGATGATACACTTTAAAAGGTCTTTGGTTCATGCCAGCACTGGCTAATTTTAAGCTGGAAATGTGAAACTGGTCATAACTTATGAGGTAAAACTAGCTTGCAGTTAGTAAAAGCGTGCATAGCAGTGTATTTACTCATTTACCCTTTAGCTGTTTGCTCTAATTTGCTGATTTAAATTATGGTATCTCAGAGCCGCCTACATATTTAGTCACTGTTGAACAGACTGAGAAATCTAGCCAAATGCTCTAGTTATCAACCACCATAGTTAAATGAATGTTGGACTAGCTGCACATCACAGAAATGTCAAACCAGTATGGCCAGTTCTTACATTGCATTCCTCTGATTGTGCAGTATTGAACCTGACTCTCATCGACCTTCCGGGGATCACTAAGGTGCCAGTCGGAGACCAGCCCGCGGACATCGAGCAACAGATCAGGGATATGATCATGCAGTTCATCACCAGAGAGAGCTGCTTGATCCTGGCCGTCACTCCGGCCAACACTGACCTGGCCAACTCTGATGCCCTGAAACTGGCGAAGGATGTGGACCCCCAGGGTAAGGCAAGGATGCTGGGGTAAGCACCAGATATTGGGAATAAAAGAGGCTGTAGCAAGGATGTAGAATGAGAAACTGAAGGAAATGAAGTCAGTACACAGTGGCTTTGTGGTTACTGGGCCAGCCTCAGTAAGACTTTCAATCTTTGTCAGCTGCAGGGTGGGTGCTCAGTGTCTGACCTTGTGCTTTGACTGCTCTGAATGTGGAAGCAGAATTTCCCTGTAGGGAATGATCAAGTGTCACATTTTTATTAGAAACGAGGGTCTGAGAAAAGAGGAGAATGGAGATGAGGAATGCACAAATCAAATGATAAACAAGGAAAGGGAAAGAAAAGGAATGTCTTAACTTGTGTGGAAATAAAGATAGGCAGATAAGTTGGGGGTAAGAAAAAGCTGCATGAGATGAATAGAAATGATAAGAAAAGAGAAAAGAATCCACCTCATTGAAGAGTTTGACCTTCAGACAGGAGATGAAAATACACAAGTGGACAAGAGGGTGAAATAGCTAAAAAGAGGACTTGAACAGAATAACCTTGTGTGAAAGACGAATTATATCAGACAAGAAAAGTGAGGTGAAGGAATACAGGAGGTAAGCAGAAACAGAGAAAGGATGCTTTAGAGTAGAGAAAAGAAGAAGAACAAAGCGTGGAAAAAGGGAAGCACTATAGCGAGAGCTGGATGCAAAGCTGGATTAAGGCCCAGACCTTCATGAGCCCCAAATGGGAACATTTAGTATAATGGACAACAAACAATAAATGTGTAGTTAATTATAAAAGGAAGCAGATGTGTAATATAAGCTTTTTTGCTCAGTGTGAGGATTGTATAATTTTACACTGTAATAAATACAAAAAAACAAAATACTCACCAGAGTGGATTTTAAATCAAACAATCTGTGTGTAATTGAAGTGCAAGCTGTGAGCATTAATCTGGTGAGTTTGAAAAAAACAAATTCCATTCACTGTTTAGTAATTACAACCATTTTTATACAAAGTTTCCCATTTTCAGAGGTTCAAAGGTTTCTTGGTTGACCGACAGCAGTTTCATGGCCATATGAAGTCTGTTCTGTTGTTGTTAGGTAACATTTTTTGTATTTTATAGCTTTTCTCTGACATTTTAAATATGGGGCCCAAAGAAATGTGAGTGCAAGTGAGGAAGGCCATCATTTTGCCTGAAAAACCTGAGAGATATCATAAACCGTTAGTCGTAATATTATCAAGGTTTACAATCTAGAAACACCTTAATTAATGGAAAAACATGGTGCAAACCACAAGTTACACTCAAGAAGGCCAGATTAGACAGAAAACAGATCTGGAAAAAAGTTCTTTGGGCAGATGAGAGCAAGATTGCCTTGCACCAGAAAGATGAGAGGAGACGAACAGGAGAAGGAGAGCTCATGATCTGAAGGATACCACGTTATCTGTCAGACACGGTGATGGTAGCATTATGACATGGACATGTATGGCTGTGGAACTGGGTCACTAGTGTTTATCGATCATGTGACAGCTGATAGAAGCAGCAGCGTGTGAGGAGTGCTGTCGCTGCAAAACTGATCAGACAGCGGTTCACAGTGCAAATGGATAACGAGCCAAGCATACTCCAAAAGTAATTCAAAGACTTCTCAAGGAAAAGGAATATTCTTCAATGGCAAAATCGGATCCCATCCCAATAGAGCATGCGTTTCCGCTACTGAAGACAAAACTGAAGGCAGAGAGACCCACAAAAAAAAGCCTAGATGGGCATCTTAAGGGGGTAAACATAGCATATGTTGACGTTTATGGGTTCTAGACTTCAGGCAGTCACTAAATGCGAAGGAGTTTCTTTCAAGTATAGAAAACAGTTCTTATATTTAAAATAATACAAGTATTTTATCAGAAATGGCTGGAATTCCTAAACGGTTAAAGCAAAATTTTTTGTTAAACCCCTCGAATTAAAGTTGAAAGTCTGCACTTCAGTCGCATCCATACTGTTTGATTTAAAAGCAGGCAAAGCTGCAAAAAAATTGAAATCTAATCTAATTCTGTGCTTAGAAAGAGTAACCCAAAATCTTTAAAAGAAACTAGTGTTTCCTAATGACTATCACTTCCTTTCCCATTGTATGTCTTTTCGATGCCCTTTCCAGGTCTGAGGACTATTGGAGTGATCACCAAATTGGATTTGATGGATGAGGGCACAGATGCCCGTGATGTCCTGGAGAACAAATTGCTTCCACTTCGAAGAGGTGTGTGTTTGTTTTATTGCGATCTAGCCAGCTTCTATTCGGCTCTTGCCATTTCTCTTCTCCTACAGTTCCTCCGCTCTGAAAACTTCAATCTGTGTTCTTGTTCTCAGAATCAAATGTCTGTCCAGGTTTTACCTGCTTTCACATCCATTCTCTCGTTATTTTACTCGTGTAGTTGCTACTAAGGTTCTCATTTTTTTTTATATTCGTCTTTGTTCGCTCCCAGGGTACATCGGAGTGGTGAATCGCAGTCAGAAGGATATTGATGGAAGGAAGGACATTAAGGCAGCTTTAGAAGCCGAGAGGAAGTTTTTTTTGTCCCACCCAGCATACAGGCACATGGCTGAGAAAATGGGCACTCCACGCCTGCAGAAAATGCTCAACCAGGTGATCACAGGTTCTCCACCAATGCTTCTCCACCATACACTTTACATAATTAATAAGAGGGCGGCCTACTTTTTTTTTATTGTTGGCTTCCATTATACAGCACATCAGTGTGGGTGATATAAGACTGTAAGTAGATGGAAAACACACTCACGCTTTCTAGCTCAGCTCCTAATAATTTATCATTTACTGGAGGAGGCATTTCACATTTTCATTCTGCAGTGTAACTGGATGAGTGTTTGGTTAAATCCTCCTTGATTACAGTAAAATAAACAGTCCTGACTGTAATTATTCTGTATTGCAAAAAATGGCAAATATGTAACAATTATCAATGAAACCATGATTTTAATGCGTTTCATATGGTGGCTTTGTTTCTAAAGCAACTTACCAACCACATCCGGGACACCCTGCCAGCTTTCCGCAGCAAGCTGCAGTCCCAGCTGTTGGCTCTGGATAAGGAGGCAGAGGAATACCGGGGATACCGACCCGATGACCCGTCTCGCAAAACCAAGCAGCTGCTGCAGTCAGTACCCCATTTTTCCCACGGCCAAAGCATTCAGATTCGATTTTGCTGGCAGAAAATGTGTTTGCTGCAGAAATCCTACCATATATTGAATACGATGAATCATTGTCGATTTATTTTGAAGTTTTCCATTTTTCATGTTACAGGATGGTGCAGCAGTTCTCCGTGGACTTTGAGAAGAGAATTGAGGGTTCAGGGGACCAGGTGGACACAGTGGAGTTGTCTGGCGGAGCAAAAATCAACCGCATCTTTCATGAGCGTTTCCCCTTTGAGTTGGTCAAGGTGATATACTGAAGTTAAAATGAAATGCAATCACTGGGGTCACATTTAACACAGTCTTACGTCTCACAGCCAGGATTTTAAAATGACACACATACTTAGATGAAAGCTTTAAAACAACATTATATGGCAGTTGTTTGATTAAATAGGATGGTGTATCTTTTTTTTAGCCCCAATCCTCCCTGTGCATTTTCAGATGAGGGCATGTCATAAGTTGTAGCTTTGGCCTATTTGTACATATTAGTACCTAATGACATAAAACTCCACCTTCTGTTGTTTCGTGAACAGCAGAAACAGTGACACCCCTCGTTTTTTTTTCTTTCTCATTTTAACCAAATGTAAGTTTTGAAGGATGAATATGACTAAAGTACATAATTTCTTCCTTTGTTTTCCTCCTCTGCTTCCTCCCTATTCTTCATGCACACTGTAATTCCGTACTTTATTCTCTATTGTGATTTTCTTTTGAATGATCCTCAAATAGCCTCACCATTAGCGATGTTTCTTCACACTCCGAGTGCAGAATGTTCTCTCTCTTTAATCTTTCAGCATGAAGAGCTCTTGCAGTCTTCCCGCTGTCCCATCCATTACATTTGTTCAGTTCTTTCATTTCTTCCTCTCTGTTCTCCGCAGATGGAGTGTGATGAGAAGGAGATGCGTCGCGAGATCAGTTATGCCATCAAGAACATCCACGGTATCAGGTAGGGTTTTGTCTACCAGGCGAGAATATGATACTGCCTAAACTAGTCTTTGTTCCAACAATCCCTTGTACAGGCCCACATCAACTTGCCAAAAGTAGTTCATGCCAGTTTTTCAAGCTCAAGCATCCAGTTCCTCAAAGATTTTGAGCCTGTGCTCTGCTACTGCTCACAGCTTTCTGGCTGTGGCCACAGATATTCATTCTGGTATGGTGAGAAATTACCAGCATTGAACTTGGTTTTTAAAAGGCCTGAAAGTATAAAGTTCGTATGAGTATTTATGAACTGGGGTGGAGCAGGCCTTTTCTTTTATTATGTTCAGTTCTGACTATGTGTGTTTCTATATTGATTCAGCGGTGGTTAGCCACTGGAACCAAAAAAAATGCCACCCAAGCAAGAGAAAATCTGACATTTAAGACACCACCACATTTTGAGCCTGAATTCCTTCCAAAAACAAAAACAGGTCTGCAGTGACTCACGTCAGTAGAAGATGGTGATCTATTTATTTTCAGAACCACATGTGAAGGCTGTGGTTACATCTAGCTGAATCAAAACACAAATCAAAAGCAGGAATATATGTGGAACCAAAACATGTGTTACTAATGTACATCATCTCTTTTCTTGTACTCTTCGTGGGATTCAGGACTGGACTTTTCACCCCAGACATGGCATTTGAAGCCATCGTGAAGAAGCAGATCATAAAGCTGAAGGGGCCTTGTGTCAAGTGTGTGGACATGGTCATCCAGGAGCTGATTAACACCGTACGCCAGTGTTCTAACAAGGTAGCGCTTCTGCTCATTGGCTTTGTTGTACTGGAACAATATTACCAGACTGATGTTTCGGGTTTTTCTAAAGTTTTTCATTATTTACGATATTATTTCACATTCATTATGTAGAAGGAGTCATAAGCTGTTTACTATGTTTTCAGCTGGAATGCTTCCCCATGCTGCGGGAGGAAACTGAGAGAATTGTCACGTCTCATATCCGAGACAGAGAGAGTCGGGCCAAGGATCAGGTTTGTTTTGTTACTGTTTAGTAACAACTCAAAGGCAACAATACCACATAAACAAAACAAATATAAAAAAATAGCAAAGATTATCTCACAATTTTTCCAAAACTTGTCACTTGTGTACAAATGGCACATTTTGGCTTTATGTTCTGGATAGCGCCAAGCTAGCTGTTTCCCTGTTTATATTCTTCATGCTAACATAGGCTAACCCGGCTACTGCTCAAGCTAGCGAGCATCAACGAGTCTTTTGAAGCACTTTAGTGCAAATATTTGACAATGATATGACAGATTATTAAGTGTTGCATCACATGCTCTGGTTTTTAGTGAGTAAAATTTTAGCTGTCACTATGTTAGTACACTATAATACTATGAGATTACTTAGCACTAATTAGCAAGTAGCTGTGTCTCTGTTGTGTCAATACAACCTACACCTTAGCACTCCATGTCCCCCCGAACATGGTCTTTTCCTGAGAAGAAAGAAACCAACATGGACAAATATTAAAATTTGACACTGCTAAACAAACGGAATAAAAGATGGGTGTAAGCTACCATTATCTCACTGCTTCTTTCTGATGTTTTTGAGAGCTTCTACTGTCAACATCTTTAAAATAATTTAATGTAATATACAAAATAGATAAATAAAATAAATCAAATCTTTGCAAAATAATAGATATGACAATTTGACCTGTGAAACTGCATGTTCATAGGCTAATAACATGTGATTGACACATTGTTAAGTCAATGACAGTGCAGTTTCATACAGATAATCTAATACTTTGAAACACAATGATAAAGATTCAATTTTGTTTTATTCAACATGAACCAAAATTAGTGACTGAGACCACAAACTGAACAGGTCAGTGTTTACATCAGAAAGCTGTTTCCCTATAGATTTCTATAGGATTGGAAGTTACTTGCAACCAATGCAGGTTTAAGGCACTTCAGCATTGACTTCATTTTTCCAACCCAGAAGCCACATTTGTGTGTCATACTGTCTATGATTCATAACAGGGTTTCACAAACCAGTTTGTGACACACTGGATATATGTCCATTTTTTTCAAGTACAGAAAAAACTGTGGTCTTAATGCTGCTTGTCCAACTAAAGAAAGTCAATGCGGATATTTTTCCCAAATTCACACATTGATTTTCATTTCCAGGTTCTGCTGTTGATTGACATCCAGCTCTCTTACATCAACACTAACCACGAAGACTTCATTGGATTTGCTAAGTAAAGAGTCAATCCCCCAACTTAGCTCTACTATGATGCATTCTTTAATACTGCTCATGTCAGGCTAGTAAAAACAAATGCTTAGAAACTCCTCTTTTACCCCATCATGTTTGTCACCTTCTCTTTTCTCTGTGTTTGCCTCTCATCTCTGCATCGCCCTTCCATCTCTGTTTTGTTGCTTCTGGGCGGCAGCGCGCAGCAGAGGAGCAGTCAGACTAATAAGAGCCAGAGTTCAGCAGGCAATCAGGTGAGCATTTGTCACGTCTCGTGTGTCAAACAGTGGAGGTCGAGGGAGTACTGCACACCCACACAGCGGCAAGATGGCTACTGCAAAGAAAATACAAAGAGCTGAAATGAAAGAGATCTTGTGCAAAGCACTCTCTTTCATTTGAGTAAATCTTATGCATTGCACAAACATTATGTTATATGCATTTTACCTTTGCATTGTTTTCTTAGATTATGTTATTACTTATTTCTCCCTTTCGTCATGCATGTTGTATTATGTTTTAATTGGGCACCAACTTTGAACAGTGTGTTTTATTTTGATCTCTATATTTCTTTATTTTTATTTGCTTCCAGTAGCCTTAGTGAAAGAATCTCTTGGGTTCTGTTACTTTTTGCCACCATCATCACTGGTGTTGTTGTTGTTGAGACATTTCCCTTTGTTTGAACCCCTCCTGTGTCATCAAGGTGCCACTTTGCATTTCATCCCCATCCCTTAGTGAGAATCTCAGCTGCCCTCTTAGCTGGGTGTCTGTTGGTGAGTATCGCTCATTGTGGGTTATGGTTTGCAATGTAATTTGTGCCTGCAGTAACAACTCAGCCCATTGTGTGGTGCTCTCCAGCACTGCTACATAAAAGAAAACATTTCCCCTCATTTTCCACTCTGACAGGTAAAGAATGCTAATTGGCTGTGTACACTTCTGTTGGCCAGAGGCTCAACAGAGGCTCAACTTTAAAACAAGTTGCATTAGAAAATTTGCCTTTTTCTTAAGTGCCACATGGTGTCTAAAACCCCCACATCCCTTCCTGTTGTAGGCCTCCTCTCCTCCTGCATCAGGCCTGATCGTAAGAGTTTTCTTTAATAAATGTGTGCTTTCTAACACCGCCTACACCCACCAAGGCCCACAGACTACAGGGGGTTACCAGCTAAACATGTAATAGTGAAAATGTGCTTTTGGCATGGCTGTTAAAGTAAATCTCTAAGATAAGATAAGAAAAAAAGATTTCTTTTTGGTGTCCTGTGATGCTTTCAGCTACAAAGCAGCTCTCTCATTTGGGCCTAAGACACAAAGGCTTTGTAATGATTCGGGTAACCTCCTTTGTGAGTCTTAGGCGGTGTAAGACTGACAGTAATCTAACCTAATAATCACTTGGCACTGTGCCCTCTGGCCTGTTTATGTAGGGCTTGTAGGGTTAATACACCACAGGAGACACACACACACACTCTGTGTGCTTGAAACACTAAACACGGCGGTCACTTAACCAGCTAACACGGGCCTCTGCTTGTGGCATTGCGAGCACAGTGAATGAGATCGCACTGACACATAGTCACACGCTCGGCTCTGCCGTGAGTCACAAAGACACACCTAACCTGACCTTCACACGCATTTCATCGCAAGTCATGCTTTGGGTGATTTGCACTAATTTGCGGTGTCCGTCTTGAAAGGCGGAGGAGTCGTTGATCATTAGGACCGTGTTGTTCTCTTTCTTTTACGTGTAGTTTATGTTTTTATTTACTTTTTTGGGGGGAGGGTTTGTCCGTAGATGTCTTCCTGACTTTCTGACCTCACCTCCTTCCACCTCACAGGTCATCCGCAAAGGCTGGCTGACTATTAACAATATCAGCATCATGAAGGGAGGAGCCAAGGAGTATTGGTTTGTCCTGACAGCTGAGAGTCTCTCCTGGTTCAAGGATGACGAGGTAGGTTTAAAGCGGCTACGATCAGTATTTTTTATACAATGTTATTTCTGTGGCTCAAATGTGCTGTGTGAGGCGTTGGCTGTTGTGATGAAACCAGATAGGAGGGGCCAGGATTTAAGTGTTTGGATTCAGTATCCACGCTTGTCTCCTTATAGTTAATTAGACTTTTTGACTTTGAATTTTTTGTTTCTTCCTGAAAATACTGATATGATGTCACACGTTTACTATACTGGGATAAAAATAACTAAAACTTAAAGACGCTATGCTGAAAGGAAGCAGCATTCAGCTTTCTACATGGATACATGACTCAAATCACTGGTCAGAAAGAATTTTATTTATTTATTTATTTCAGTTATCCTTGAAAATATCAAGTACAGACCAACCAGCAGCAGCATACTGGTCTTGTAGCTGAGCACACCATCTGCACCACAAGCCTGCATGAACAGGATGAAGCATTCGGTCCATCCTCCTGGCTTAATCTTGGTGGGCTGATGTCTATCTGCCTGTCTGTGCCTGCTGTACAGGTTGGAGGATATTCTGCACAGCAAGTGTAGATAGGCAGACACACTGCAACTCCCTCAGCCAGTCGGTGTGGTCTCTGCTTGTTTATTGGGCCTCGTTTAGTCTCTTGCTGTGGTACGGCTCCAAAAAGGGGAATGCACAGAGACAATAGCCTTCTCTGCAGCCTTCATTACAACATATGTGCTTCCAATTGGGCGTTCTTTTCGACTGCTTTTTGTGCATTTTTCAGGCATTGCTGAGCGGCAGATCATCACAGTGATGGAGCAGTTTACTGTATGAGTCACCATTGCGAGGAGTTTTGGCCACATTTCTGTCATTCACTCAGTCTTTCCGTTCATCTTGTGTTTTGCCTCGAATCCCCCCCTCAACCCCCCTCATATCTCTCTTTCTTCTCTCCCCACCTCTTTCCTTTGGGAGTTTAGGCATTTGCTTCTTCTTCTTCTTTTGCAAATTTGGAACAGGACCAAATCCCAACCAAATGTTCAATCGCAGACACCCAAAATATATGAAAGCACACTCAGCACTGAGACCAGCACATGGGGCCACGCAGCGCCGAGTCCAAAGATTGTCATTTGAGACGTCGGTGTGGTGGTGCAGGAAATTATAGACTCCGCTGGCTTCGCCTTGTATATTTCTGTTTTACACTCTGTGAACTTTCTATAGTCCCAATGCACGTGCACGTGCACGTGCACATGCGTGGATGCACATAGACACATCTGCGCACTCACCCACTCTCTCCCTCTCTCTCTCCCTCTTAATGTGGCTGCCAGTTACTTTGGAACTGCCTGCATTCTTGGCAGGAAAATTATAAGTTTGTAATCCAAACATGAGCCTCCAGTGTTTGCGGTGAAGAGAAACCCCTCGACTCAATATCAGTGCCCTGCTCAACACCCCCCCTCCTCCTTCCCGCAATTCGACCGACCTTCAACATCCTTACCAATCACTTCATGACAGTCATTTCCTTTAATCCTTCATATGTGTAATGCTTAAATGTGTCACAGTGTGCAAAAGAGCTCCAGCACAAGATCTCAACTTAATAGACGGAATAATCGCTCTTAGCTGACGCCATATTTATGAGTATAGCTCTCTTTTGTTTTATTTGCGTTATCGCACTTTTCCTATCAGCCTTTAGCATTTAGCGTTCGACACCTTAGAAGTCTACTATAGCTCCTTTGTCCTGTGCCTCACAGTTTTCCAGTCCCATTCTGACCACCCACTGAAATAACTTCCCTGGAGGTGTCTGACTGTATTTTCAAACTCCACTTGATTGATTGGCCCTTCGTTCCTTTGGCTTGTGTTTGATGCTTTGCAGCCACATTCGCTCCTCCTCCTCGTCCTCCTCCTCCCCAATCCCCCCACCCCCACTTCCACAGGACCACATCTTCATCAGAGGCACCAGGCTAGCAGCCCGCACATTTACTCATTCATGCCATAAATTATGCGAGCTTGTGGGTTAAAGCTTCTGATCGGACTAGGGAATATAGATTCTTTTTTTTTCTTCTTCTTCTTTTTACACCCCGGTTTTTCAAAGCTGCACTTAGTGTTGGTGATGTTTGGTGATATATGTTTATTCCCCAAAAGAACCGAAAGAAAAGTGGTGAGCGTTAGAGGGCGCTTTGGACAAAATACAGATGATACGGAACAAATACAGACTGCAAAAAGATTCAAAATAGTGAAGAGTGAGGAAGAAGCAAAAGATGCAATAAAAACAAACCCACCCCACACACACACACATGTCGAAGACCTGAAATAGAAACAGAGAGAGAGAAAGGGACACAGAAAGACAGACTGACAGAAGAGGGTCCATGCCCAGTCTAACCAATGTGCAGACTACTGTACACCAGTATGACAATGAACAGGTAGTCTGAACACTGGGTGGACGGAGCCGGAATTAGAGCCAGGCCTTGTGCGCTGGTTTTCCTGCTTCCCCAGATGCTTGCGGCTCCGTCGTCCGAGCCCTCCCTTCGCCTCCTCTCCATTTTGGCAGCAAAGGATCCAGCGTGTCGAAAACTTTTCAAAAAAGCGAGATTCTGTCTCATCCGCATTCGTCTCTTTCCCCCCTTTTGGTTTTTGGGTCGCATCTCTCGTTTATTTGTTTTGGTGGGCGTTTAAGCTCGGGGTCCCCTCGCGGTCCGTTTTGGTCACGCCGGCCATGAGGAGTATCCAGCCTTGACGTGGCATATTCGCTCAGACGACCGGGACAGACTGGCTACACGTTCAGGGAGGGGATATTACAAAAAAGAGGGAAAGAGAGAGACGGAGGGTGGGGGGGGGGGAGGCAGAGGGGGGGAGTGAGTGAGTGAGTGAGAAAGGGAGAGGAAGAGGGAGGGGACCTGTGTGACCATATATGGGTTGTAGTGACCCCTTGGGGAATAGAACACAGAAGCGTCTGCAGAGTTTTCCTGCGTCTTCTTCTCCCGTCCTTATCTCCTTCAATTCTTACCTGCAAGCATCTAGCACCACGTTCCAGACCATCGCTCCAGATGTGGACTTTCTTCTGCAAATCTTTCGTAAATCCACTTCAGCACTTCTTCTTCTCGGTCTTTCCTCCTCCCTCCTTCAGCCGCCATCTCTTTAACTTCTCCCTCCTTCCCTGCTTCCCTGTGTGCTGCTAAGCACTACCAGATGTTGAGTTTTAACGCCAGGCTGTCATTTAATCTCTCTTGCTCCCTCTCTCTCTCTCTTTCTCCCTCATTCAAAAAAAAAAAAAGAAGAAGAAGAAAAATCAGGCAGGAAGTGGGCCCCTCTGGAATGGGAAGGAAAAATATTGAAAAAATATTGAGGGGGAGGGATAAAAGAAAAAAAAAAAAGACAGTTAAGAAAGATGAAGGCTGGGATGAAAAAAATAAAAGATCTGTCACAGCTCCTGCCAGAACCTGTGTGTCATCCACATCCACACCACTGCTTGAGCGGTGTGTTATCTGGACCTCCTGTGCGATTATATCAGCGTTTTCTCCTTCTTAACCACGACCAGAGTTTCCCCGCCCGTCAGCTACCAGCTCTCCACCAGCAAAACGCACCGTGAAGAACGACTGTTTCTTGACCCACACTGTAATGACTTCCACATGTGCTCTCCTTCTCCCTTTTTCTTTCTCTGTTTCTCCCTTCCCACCTACTCACCCCACTGCCCCCCCACCCTCTTACCTCCCACTCTCATTTCTCCCCCATTCCTTCTCCCTCCTGTCCGTCCTCTTACTCTTTCAGCTCTTTTTCCTCTTTTACAAAAAAAAAAAATGGATGTCACCTTTTCTCTTACCTGTGTCACATAATGCTGTTCTTTGCATGAGAGATGAAAATGTTTCGGTTAAAAAAAGTGATTGCGCTACGTACCTTCTGCTTTCCTGGTCCGCAGGAGAAAGAGAAGAAGTACATGCTGCCCCTGGACAACCTGAAGGTGCGCGACGTGGAGAAGAGTTTTATGTCCAGCAAGCACATATTCTGCATCTTTAACACGGAGTCAAGGTCAGCTGAGAGACCTTCAAATATCTGCTTTTTTATTAACCTTTGTAATAGTCGGATTTATAGATGCCTAGAGGAACCAAGACTTATTAGAGCACACGCATGGAGAAGACGGAGGCCTGTGTGTTGAAGCAGAGGCTGAAATGTTTGGGATTATGTTTCTTATAGTGGAGTGTGAATACAGGTTAAGACAAGCTACAAAGATTTAGGTTCGATCCTTCTCAGTTTTTGAAGTTTGACAGTTACATTTGATGTACATTTTTTTAGACAGCGCATGTTATAAAAAATTGCTGCAACAAACTGAGGTCCTTGAAGGTCTTGATGTTGCAGTAGTGAGCAGATGTACGTGCAGAGTGCCAAAACACCATCTAGCAAATAAGCATATACATATGTTGATTTGTTCATATTTAAAAAGAGGCTTGGATGTGTCATTTGATTCTGTTCATCAACTGAGCACCACTAACTCTAATCAGAGGCATTCTCAGAGGAATAGATATGAAGAATGTAAAAAATAAAGAAACTGCAACACTGGCAGGCCTAATGCTGCAGAAAGAATTGTTACTTTGATTGTCACAAGCATGGAGAATAAAATAAATAGGTAAAATAAAGAGATTAACATATTTAAGTTACTGCTCAGTGTGTGCTCTCTGCCGCTGTTTATTTTTAACATGATAGCCTCACATTAGAGGTTTGAAACTTTAAACTGCACATTCTTAAATATTAAATGTCACTCTGTGAGTTCGACTCAGACTCTTTCATAGCCTAAAAGAAGAAATGGAAATTACTTTAGTTTGTGGCCAGTTAAAGGTGAAGGGAAATTACTTTTATTGATCGAATAATCTTGGCGAGAGATCGCCTTCACATGTACCTGATCAGTTTTCTAAGTTTTGTTCCTATTAACTTAAAAAATTTGACATTTGACATTGTCATCTGAATTTGATTATGTGCAAATACAGTGACAATGCATTACAGTAGGGGTGTCAAACAGAAGGTATGAGGGCCAGAATCGGTCCGCCAAATATTCTCATCTGGCCCATTGGGCTGCTTTGGCAGATGGGAAGAAGGCATGAATTTTAGACTTTTAACTATAATTTTTATTGGTTTTACAGCTTTTCCAACTGATAAAGACGTCATTCATGACCATTCATATTGCATCAAAGTAAATAAGTAATAGACAAAGCATTAAATGCATTAAATTAAAGTTCCTCTCCCTTTTACTGTCTGCTATAGAAATGTATGATTTTTACAGTGGGTTCAACTTGGCCTTCTGTTTGATACTGTATCAGAAGCCAATTTCAAATTGAGAAATCCAGATTATTTGCTTAATTAAATACACTCTTCTACTTTTTTACATGGGATAATACAGATTATGAGCTTTGTTCTCGCTTTGTCTCACACATGCTCTCCTGTCCTCAGGAATGTGTATAAGGACAATCGCACCCTGGAGTTGGCCTGCGACTCTCAGGATGATGTGGACAGCTGGAAATCGTCTCTCCTGCGTGCTGGGGTCTATCCTGAGAAGACAATTACGGTTGGAAAGAATTCCATTAATTTAGCTCCTTTCATTTCGTTTTTATGTAGAGCCAGTTGCTGAGAGCATGAGGCTTAAGGCAGGTCAGTTTTAAGGTTAGAGTTAATAAAAACATATTTAAAGAAAACTTGAAGTGAACAAAAAGTGATGCAGTTGCAGCAATGAAAAAAATTCAATAAACCAAATGAGGCAAATACAGAAAGCCAGCAGGAAAAGACACAGGACAGGGAGACAAGACTATGATCAAATATCACATGGATTATTTGCACAGACAAGGCACAGGTGAACTAAATCAAAAAAATAAAGAGGGCAGGGTGAAGAACAAAGATGTGAAAGGTCACAGAAATCCACATAAGCAACTAACCTTTACAATAAAATGGGAAGGTTACAACTACATACAGGGCAACATGGGAAAAGGAAAACACTCGTGTACACATAACATACGGTGACTTTTGATCCCACATGCTATGCTTTAAAGTAAAAAACAAATCCAATATAAAATATACAGAACAAAGCAAACTTATAGAAAATCTGAAGTTACCATGCAAATGTACACTTGCCAGCATGGATCTAAATGTTGCCTTTCTACATCTGCAGGTTGAGAGTGAGACCACCACCAGCACAGACAACTTCTCCATGGACCCTCAGCTTGAGCGTAAAGTGGAAACCATCCGTAACCTGGTGGACTCTTATATGGCTATAGTCAACAAGTGCATCAGGGACCTCATGCCCAAGACCATCATGCATCTCATGATCAACAATGTAAAAATAAATACTTAAATGTCTTCATTAAATAGGAAACAAAGACAATTTTTCTTTGGTTGTTACTGTATTAAAACAGCAGAAGGACTGTGCTTTTTCTTCATTTTCACAATCATGATTTTCCATCTTCCACTACCTCTTTCTGCCACTAGGTGAAAGACTTCATCAACGCAGAGCTGTTGGCCCAGCTGTACTCTGCCGGTGACCAGAATGCCCTAATGGATGAGTCCCAGGAGCAGGCCCAGAGGAGAGACGAGGTACTGAGAACCCACCAGGCCTTGAAGGAGGCGCTGGCTATCATTGGTGATATCTCCACTTCTACCATTACTGTCCCACTGCCTCCACCTGTTGACACCTCCTGGGTGGGAGGATCTACTGGTGGTCGCAGGTAAAGTAAAATTACAGTACACATGGAGACTGTGACCATTTAAAATAAAGGCATTTGGTGGTATGACGATTTTCTGTTACCGCATATCTTGCCTTGTCCAGGTCTCCTCCTCCCAGCCCCACTGCTCCAAGGAGGATGTCTTCAGGCCAACGTCCAGCTCCCAGAGGGGCCCCGCCACCACCAAACCGCCCAGGACCCCTGGGGCCCTTCAATAACAGTGCTGATAGCCCTCAGGCTCCCAGCCGCCCAAACCGGGCCCCTCCTAGCATCCCAAGGTGAGTACAGTCCTCGCTTCCAGTTCTCTTTTCTTTGTATTAATTAAGTACTCTATTCATTTACTGACTGAATAAAATATGGAATCACCTAGAAATGATCAAGTTTGAGAAAAGTAAATCCAGAAACAGCTCTTTATGTGCTCTTTATGAGTTTTATATTTTTCAGCAGCAATCTGCTCTCCCGGGGCTTCTGTAGTAGTCAACTAACAATAGTTGAGCAGTGAGCTGAAGTAGATGCCGTTTAATATTAATACAGATTCTTCTGTAAGTCACATGGTATACCTAAAAGTAAAAAATACACAGATTTTGAAATAAAATGGAACATGAAACTAATTCTCAGGAGAAGGAGGTTTGAGCAAATGTGCATTAGCTTTCTGGCAAAGACCATGTGGAACATCCCTCACACTGATCTCACTGGCATTTCTGTATTTTACTGTAAATATGTTAAATGCACTGGTTTCATATCTACTTGTGCGCTCAAAGCAGTTTATACAATATGGCTCATTCATTCATTGACACCCACTCCAACAAGCCCTTTTTCAATGCTAAAGGGCTTTCTAGCTAACATTCACACACTTAACACAAAGCTACCACCATCGCCGTTTACACTAGCTCAGCACAAGGCAGGAAACAGCTAGTACTTAAAGGTTACACAGTTAGCCAGTATAATGTAACACATTATATCTGCTCATATGTGTACAAAAACAAACTTAAAGAATTTGGAATTTGATGCCAGACATTCTGACTGAGCCAACCAGGCTAGCTTACGCTAGGCTAAGCTAACTTACTGCTAGTAGTAGCTTAATATTTAGCTTACAGAAATGAGCACAGTATAATACAGACTTGTATTTCCCAAAATGACAAACTGCTTCAATAAAAAATCTCTACATTCCTCAGATTTTATATTTATTTGGCTTTAGTGTGGAAGACAAAGTTTTTACTTTTTCTTGTTAATTTCCTCTTTACATATCTTATTCACAATATAAAGAAATATCTTTTAAATTTGTGTGAACACTAAAGGTTACTCTCTTATCTCGTCTTCCCTTCTCTTCTTTTTTCTTCTCATCTTTTCTAAAATCACCTTATATTCCTGCTCCACGGCACCTCACACCACATAATTACCTATACTTTTCCTAAGTCGGCGGCCCCCTCCATCTCCTACAAGACAAGTCCCTCCATAATCATATAAAGGGATTCCCCATATCCTTATCTCCTTCCCTTATCCATTTCATCCCCCCACTCTTAGCCATGGCTCTGCTGTCCTGGTCTCTTCTTAGTGCTGACACTGAAGTCTTTGACCCCCTTTGACCCTCGATTTCCTGCCAGGTGACGATGTCCATATATTTATGTACAATATGGTACTTGTCTTGTGGTGTATGTGTACGTGTGCTTGTTGCTCGCCTGTGGTCCAGGTTTGCTTAGCAGGTCCACTACCCAGTATCGGTCCCTGGAACCTCTCCCCCGTCCACAAACCCTTTGCCAAGTCAACCACCGCCCCCACTTTGCTGCTTCTACATGAAAATACGCTCAGCAGTCGTACTGCCCTACTCATTCCAAAATGCAGCATGGCACATAAGCTGCTTTTATTGCATGGGAGTGTATGTGTATAGAGTGCGTGCGTGTATGCGTGTTTTGTGCGTATGTATATGGGGGAGGGACTAATTTGCCTATATGTAGGCTGAGTTTGATTTAGTATTGTATTAATTTATTGTATAATGCCCCCTCCCCTCCTAAGTGTTAAATATCAGCTTGATGTTCTCTTAGGAACAGAAGTTGTAACTTAGTATATGTGTGAATATGCATTTTCGTGTGCGGATAACTCTGTGTATGTGCGTGCGTATGGGCGTGCGGGAACACGTGAGCATGTGCTGTCTGTCTGCACGTTTGTTGGCGTTTCAGTTTCTATTTGTTTTCATGGTCAAAGCTGTTAATGATGAATCAAAAAACCCTCCGGGGTCAATTTTAATGTTGGACTTTTTGTGAGTTGTTCCTGTGTTGTAGTAGCAGCCATACACACATAGCAAGGCTGAGGAGCACCTTCAGTATTCTCTCTATATAGAAAACAGCCTCAATACTGCATTTAACCTCGTCATAGGTGTCCACCTGTGCTGTAACAATGGTCAAATTGTGACCCTTGCAGCCTTAAGCTTCGATGCAGACGCTGACAGTAAGATGAAAAGAGAAAGAATACCTATTTTAACGTGGCAGAACACACGTTCATCCATTAACAAAGAAAGGACATGTTCTTACATGTTTCCATTTAGCCTTTTTCTCAGGTTCGAAACATGCGACTCCATGCATATCATGACTAGCATTCCTATTTTCAAACTCTTCTAGTCTCTTCCGTTTTACTCGCAATCACTTAAGCTGGCTGGTCAGCGTTTGTATCAGCGCTCAAGGTTGTATTGTCAACGTATAAGTGCTTCTCTGTCAGTTTGTTATTGTGTATGTGGGCCTAAACTGTGTTCTAATGTATATAAAGTAGGTAATGATAAGGAGATACTGTACCTGTGGACTATAAAGACCTCATCAAGGATCCTAGCGCTTTAATCGTTCTCTCTCGTGTCTCTACTCACTAAATGCTCTCTTCTCTCTAATTTAGACTGCCTTACCGGCATGAACTACAATTCTGTATTGCCAAAGCTAAATGTAGAAGGGGATAGGTAAAGGTAATTTAAAAAAAGATAAATCTGCTGATGACCAACAGCAAAACGGTTCCATTTGTAGTGAAACTGCATTGTTTAGCAGAGGGCGTACTGTTAAATTGGGGAAATGCATCAGTTGTTATTTTCTGTGTCTCTGTATCTCTCCTCAATAAACTTCTCCCTCATAATGTCACACTTTGCCAGACTCTTTATTGTTTCATTCACAGGATTTTAGACTTGTATTTCTATGCAGGTTTAAAAATTAAATGTGATTATTGGTACATTTAGTATCTTATTATTACTTTAACTTCAAAAATATTTGATTCAAACTTTTTGGTTAGAAGATGGCACTTTTAGTGAAAAGGAGGACTTAACAGAAGAGGTTCACCTGAAGAAACAGGATGAGCACACAACTGTAAAATGAACAGAAATGATACTAAAGCTTTGTAAAATGTAAATAAAAACACAAATTAATCACTTTCCAAAAGAGGAAAGGGACAAAAAAAACTGAAAAAGTTGTATAATGCTAATAAACACATGGTGGAACATCTCACAAGTAATAAAGTCAATTACCAAATAATCTAGTAAATTCACCATCTATGGTACATAATATCATTAAATGATTCAGAAAAATGAATCTTTGTATGTGAAGAACAAGGATAAAACTTGTACTGAATGGCCACAAACTGTCCTGTTTGTTGACCAATAACTATTTATACATTTTGAAAATCTGATCTCAAGATACACTTATTTACTTCCAAAGCTAGCATCCATATTTCCATGGGATGGTGCACATGTGAACAATGTCGTGAACAATATGTGCATTTTTTGGAGCAACATGTAATCTCGACAAGCTATTTGGCACAGAAGGCCTTGCTTACATAAGCAAAGCAATGCCAAACCAAGTTCTGCAAGTATTAAAACTGCATGGTGTAGTGATTTGGCACTACATAAATAAAATTGAATAAAAAAAATGCTTTCAAAACTGCAGCCATTTCTCTCCTCAAAGGTTTTAAAGTCTTATTTATGTGCTATCTTGGAGCCCAGAGATGCTAGATTTAGCTAAATGGTTATTGTTCTTTATGTAAAAAGTGTTTAAAAATGTTAAAAAAGTAGTCTTAGCATTAATTGCATTTATGCATTTAGAAGTTTCAGTTTGTGAGCATTACAAACTGAAACAGTACAAAAAGGTCAGTCCGTGGCAATTTCCTCTGTTCATCCAGCCCAAACATCAATGTGTGGACAGAGGACTGCACATCTCAGATTAACAACAATGATCTTGTCGTGTTTGCTGGATCAGAGTGTTTTACACTGGCTATTTGTTTTCCTCAACTAAAACAAAGGTTTGTTACAGTTTCTATGCTTTTTTTGTGCAGACATTAAGCCTTCCATAATGTAGAAAATGTACTACTTCTGCATAGAGATGGTGATGTGTGTAAGATATATATAATGAACGTTATTAACAGAAATTAATAGAACAGACATATGTAAACTATACCATCTGTCACATTTTGTGGCACTAACACAGTATTTAGTATGCGGTTTGCATGTCCACTGCACAAGAAAAACCTCTTGATGTTAAAGTAATGTGATTTACTTGTAGCCACTTGGTGGCAGCAGAAGTCTAGGTTGGTCTGGTAGTAAAAGTTTATTTCATCTAGGAACAAAACAAAAAACTGTTCAGTACATTAATTTCCAAAATGTAGCGATGTTACATGATTTCTGATTTTCATGCATTGGTAAGAAATTAACCGCCAAACTCTACATTATGACCACACAATTTGAAATTGAGTGCAAAAGCACATTGAGTGCTCATTTAGTGTAGAAAAGCACTTTAAAAGAACCTGTCCATTTACCATTTACCAAAAGACCCAGAAAAAAGTGTTTCTTTTAGCACATTTCGTTCGTTAGTTATGAATGTAGTCCTGTAAAAAAACATTTCTTAAAGCCAAGGACTCATTTTTGACTAAGTCCAAATGTGCACTCAGTCATCCCCAAATCAGGATGTGGTATCTTTGTCCTCTCAAAGTCCAAGTGTGCTTTGTATTATGACTGGCCACATGCCCTGTAGTCACACTAAGCTAAAGTGCTGCTCAAGTGAGCTTGGAGCTCTATTCATGGAAGAGATGAATATTTTCATTTAGCACTTTAGGCACATGATGGCTCTTGGGCTCATCACCCCGTGATTTGCTTATACCAAGGTGAGTTTCAAATGATCTCCTTAACGCCTATAGTTGTTTTACAATTTGAAAACCCCGCAGGGTTGAGCAGAGGGCTCCCCCTAGTGGGTTTAATATAAAACAGCATTCACTGCTGTTTGCTGCAGTGCACGAGATCTAATTGCAAAGTGAACCTCACAGCCAAAAATAACACAGGACTCTTCGCATTCCTGATAATTGCGCTGACCTGTTGAGATACAGGCTGATACTTTTTTTAAAACTGGTGCAAGAAACGCACCGATTTGCAATATTTGAGGTCAAGTTACACGTGATTGCACCAAAAAAACAAACAAAAAAAACAAAACAACATATACTATCTTTAGCACGCATGTAAGTTTCACGGTGTGGAATTTGGGGTTTATTATAAAGTTATTTAATGGGGTATACAGCGAGAGTTTAAGCTTACATGTTTTACGGAGCTTGTGTGAATTTCCATTAGCTGTCCACACCCCGCATGATCGTAACACTATAACACTGCGGGGGTGTTTTGATTATCGCAAATGATAAGGCTTGAAAGGCAAAATCCCTCTCCCTTGACAAATTTAAAATACTTCACTTCAAGGAGCTCAATACAATCGGGCGACCGGGCGCTACAAAACGAGCGCTCCCAACATACGCTCAGTTTGAACTGCGCCATGGCGTCGCTGCGTTTTCATTGGACAGTTTCGCGGTGACCCGGTAGCAAGTTATGTGTGTATGTGTGTGGGTTACAGCAGTTAGCATCACACTTCACTAGTGAAAGTGCCAACGTCAGCTTTGTTAACAGGAAACAGCGGATCGGTTTATGTTATACACCGCTGTGAAAGACAGCGTAGCAAAAGGATACAACGTTTCTGTGGGCGCGGAGAGGATGTCTGTCCCGGCAGGAGAGGGATGAAGATGACACCACTGTTGTGGCGACTTGTGTCAGTGTGGCTAGCTGTTGTCTATTGGTGAGTTAGTTTAATTAGTCCCATTTGAAAACAGTACTGTTGTTTCGCTGAAAAACACAAAATATTCAAACTGCCAAACAGCCCGAGTAAAGATTACCCCAAGGTTAACCTTTACATCGCTTTGTCTGGCTAGCTTGGGTAAACATTGTGGTGTGATGTGGCACCTGGCTGACTTCTGACTTGTTCGCAGACGAGTTAGCTTGAGTAGCTGACTACTAACCAGCTAACTTTAAAGCGGGCTTGGGAAGCGTTAGCTTTAAACGACCTCGCGAAGTTGTTCACGTCATGAAAATGTTACGGTCTGGAAGCCAGAATATGATTTGAATGTTACCGGCCGCTTTAAGTTTGGCACCTGTGCGAAGTCTGTCTGAGCTCTAGCTTAACTGTTACCTTTCTAGAAGACACTGACCAAGACAGCCTGGTTTACATACACACACGCTAATCTGCTCCGTGTACATCAGTGACAACCCATGCCGTGACGGATCAGACGTTACACAGGTTTGGTTCAGGATTATGGGCCTTGCACGTCAGTCATGTCTGTCCTGTGGAAGCCTGAGTTTGCTGGGACTCTGTAAATCTGACACAAAACATTGAGGCCAACATAGAGACAGGGATTAGGATGAATTTATGTTCTAGTCTTGATTTAATAGGATGGCAACCATCAAACAAACTGCCTGCTGTGCTTCAGACAGAAGGGGAGGGAGGGACATGATGTAATATTTTATTAGGCTCTATAGTGGTGATGTTGGCACGGCCTACTTTCAACAGCATCAGTTTAGCTCTCATTTTAGACAGAAGCTTTAAGTGATGCTGCTTTTGCCTTTTAATGTTTATCAGCTTTGTACCCCATGAAAAAGCCGTGGAATTTAATGAAGTTGTTGATGTCAGTAGAGTATCACAGCAGGACGAGTACAAAACTCCTTTTACCGTGTTAGAGAAACACTGATGTCATGGTATGATGTTTAACATGAGACCCATACATCTGATACACCATGATTCAGTAGCTTTTTCTCCATATTTACATTTAGGGAGTGTAGCCGGCTGGTCGCAGCAGGTGGCTGCTCCTCCCTGAGCCTGGTTCTGCCAGAGGTTTCTTCCTGTTAAAAGGGAGTTTTTCTTATCCGCTGTCTGCAAGTGGTTGCACATAGGGGATCGTCTGATTGTTGGGGGCTTCTCTCTATTATTGAAGGTCTTTACTCTAAGTATAAAGCACCTTTAGGTCACCGCTTTTGTGATTTGGTGCTATATAAATAAAACTGTATTTAACTAACTTTAATTACCGTATATTTAAAAAACTGATTCAGCATTTGTTTAAAAAAAAAAAGTGCGTGATTTAATTTTTCTACCACTAATTTTTTTTTTTCATTGAAGTAATAAACCACCATACAGGTGAAATCATACTATGTGTCATTTCTTCTTATCAGAGTCACATATCAGACATGTTTCCCAAGGACAGTCCGACAAGAGTGAGCACACATACATGATCTTTGCACTTGTGGTAGACGTGTTTAGTCTGTTTCATCTGCTGCAGCGGTCAACACTTCACTCCCACATATTAAGGCTGCTCTTTAAAAGTCTTTTCTTCATGGTGTTGCATTGGCACTACTATCACTTAAAAACGTAATCCTGTGTTTTGCAAATCCTGCATTTATACGACCCATTTCATTTCTCAAAGATAATAATGACATACAGTATACTGTGTAATACAAACGTTTAATGCATTTGCGGTGAGACTGAGCACATCTTAGCTTTTTGAATGTGATGGTGAGTGTTTTAACCCTTTGTAATTGGGTAATGAATTATTTAGCTGGCTGTGGCTCAGCACCACTGTTGCTCCTTTGGCATCACACTGTGGTAGATGACTTTCAATTAGAAAACAAATGCTCTGTTGTTCATGGGTGTTTTTGACCAGTCGCGCCTCACGTCAGATCAACACAAAAGCGATGCCAGCCAGGCAGCCGGCCAAGTAAAGTACCTGAGCTGGAATCCAGAATAAAATCCATGTCATGACCTGGGTTGTTGCCAAGTGACTGTTAGAGCGTAGCCTTTGAGGACACCAGTTTGACATTTTCGCAGCTATTTTAAGGCTTGTTACTGCTGTTTATTGTTGTTTTTCTGCCAGGGGGGCAGTCACTGTGACCCAGACCTTTTTCTTTTTGGGATTGTGTCACCCAACAGACTTGTAGGGTTCAAAATAAAGGCATATTTTAATATATAAGCGTATCTAAAATTCCAGCAACTCGAGACAAATGATTTTTGAACTGCAGAGACGTGAGTACCCTAATTGATTCTTGCAGACTTCCACAGTACTCTTGCCAGTTTCATCTGTTTCGAATGACATTTTAGACGAAGGAAATTGCAAGCTCTTCAGGCTTTTTATAGCTTTCACCTGCTTTGTGGGCATCAGTGAGCGTCATCTGTGTTAGCTGCATGGAGGCCAGCTTTGGAAATGTCATCAGCTACTTGCATTTGGCCTTTTACAAGCCCTTATTAGTTAATTACATAAGGTTTTGACTCCTCTTCACTTATCAAGTGAAGAGGAGTCAAAACATTTGCAAATGCCACAATTAGGTTTTGTTCCAGTTTTTTAAGTTGATGAAACAAAAATGTACATAAACATTTAAAGACACTTTTTTGTTTTTTGTTTTTTTTTTAAATTTGGTTGTTATTCAGAAATATGCACAGTCATCTGAAGTAATCATCATTCCTCAAATACTTTCATCCTTCATCCCACAATTAAAACAATATTAAGATATGAATAACACATGAAAAGCAGGTCTCACAGACAGGTTGAGTAATGTGCAGTGTGCTTGAGGTGTGTCTTTTGGCTCTGAAAACATTCCCTGGCTCTGCATGCAGATAAGATAAACTGATTCCTTGGGGTACGGCCACGTGAACGCTCGGTGCGTCACACTGTGACGCTGGGCTGCAGGTTTCTCCGTTCATGACTCACTGGCCTGAAATAAAAGTGTTGTTTTGTTCGCTTGTTGCAACAGTTTTAAAAGTTCCTCACATCCTCAGAATCCGAGCTCTTTGTTTTCCACAAAATGAAGTGACCCTGCTTTTCAAAAGCGACTCGGTGGTATTGTGGCACTGACCGTCTTTCACTCTGTCCCTTCGCTACCACAGTTGCTATGTTGGTTGCGCAGAGCTGCAAGGAGAGGCTCAGAGCCCCGTGTCCCCAAAGGAGGTCAGCTCGGAAGAAGAGCCTCAGGAACACTTCCATCATCACGAGGTAGCGTTGTGCAATACTGTACCAGAACTTACCTCATGGCTCAGAGCTTATACAGGTCGATGTGATGAATAGCTTTTATGACCAGACACTTCACTCTGCACTCCTTTGTTTGTTTAACAGCTCTGGAAACGCCTTGCTGTGCTAGATTTGTAGCAGATTAACAACAACATTATCTGAATATTTGGACTGAGCAAAGTTTTTTAGCAGCTCACTCAAATTTGAGGGTGTAATAATATCAGAGAAATGTTATTGTGTCGTGATCAGGTCGAGGAAAGCTTGGTCGTACCTGCCCCACCTTTACCTGAAAATGAGCCACCAACAGAAGACGATCGTGTCAAAGAGGAGCAGATGCCCCAAGAAGTGGGCCAAAAAGAATATGATATGGTATAGTATGACTGCAGCTTTCATTTATATTTAATATTGCAATCACTGTCTGCTATTATACTTGCATGCTGCATGTGAGAATGTCAAAAACATGTTTTAGCTAAGACTTCAAAAGGGTTTTACATCTTCTTTCCATCAGCATAAAACTTTCACTGCAAGAGGAGCAATCAAGGTCACGAACGTTCAGGGATATTCAGAGTTTTAAGTGTTTCATTGATCAGTCCAGCTCTGGTAAATGGGCCGAACAATACCATTGCACTCAACAGCGCAAATATCTCTTGTCTTTATCCATCAGGCCTTTGAAGCAGACGAGTCTGCTGCTGAGGTAGAGCTGGAGGCAGACAAAGGAATATCACAACCTGAGCACAGCTCTGAAAGTCAGCATATAGAAATCTCTGTCACTCAAGATCAGGAGCATGCCTCCCCGCCGCCTTCCCCCGACTCTGTCGCTGCATTTTCTGCCGAAACTAAAGACAGCCCCAGCAAAGTTAATCTTCAAGACAGCATCCCCAAGGGGCAAGTTACTGTTGTCAGATCTCACTGCTGATGTTTGTTTCATTTAATGCTCCTGCTAAAATGTTTTTTTTTTTTCCCTTTAATTTCAGAGTCCCGGGCGATGCCTTAGATGTAGCTGCTTCTGAGGTCAATGATTCTGACCTGCCTCCTGCTGAATGTGAAGAAGAGAACAATCCATATGACAGTGACAGGTAGGTACAGCTAACATTTCACCCTTTGAAAGATTTTAAAAACCTCTGGATGTAGTTAAATAAATAAATTCATTCTCGACTCTCTTTAAACGATGGGAACGATGCATTTTTCGTTACTACAGCAGCCCTCCAGTTGTTCTGGAGAACACTTCCAATGTTCACACCGCAGGTACTAAAGTCCACACTGATGTTCCTCTGAGTTCTCCTGCTGGTCACGGTACGCAGCACCCGGAATCCAACGTCTCGCACACACTCAAGGAGGCGGTAAGGAGCGTGGATTCAGTGTGAACTATTTTTCCTTTCACGCCGGAGGAGCTGTCCCAGCTCTCATTTTCTCATTATCTGTGACAGGACTTGAGCTCCCCTGGTACCACAGACACAGATTCAAGCGTGAGCACCAAAGACCCCGAGGACATCCCCACTTTTGATGAGTGGAAACGCAAGATGATGGAGGTGGAGAAAGAAAAAAGTACGATCTGAATATGAGTTTTGAAATTGCAACCATTTCTGTACTAGAATAAACTGCAAAAGTGTGAAAATGTATATCTCTATATATCTCCCCCATTTTTTCTCACCATAGCTCAGTCTACTCACACCTCCAACAACGTGGGTTCTCATATAGTGAAGAAGGTCCAAAAGAACTTTAATAACTACGCCTCAGTGGAGTGTGGGGCCAAGATACTTGGCGCTAACCCAGAGGCTAAGGTATAAAATGATGCTTATGTTTTCCATTCACCATGAAATCATAAAATCTGCCTCTCCTGCTGGATGTTGACACAGTGACAAATTCAACTCATACTTCTTTGTTAATTTGTTCAATGCAGAGCACTTCAGCCATATTGAAGGAGAATATGGATTTATACATGCTAAACCCCTGCAGTAATAAAATCTGGTATGTTGCATCCCTTTCCTTCTATCCACAAATGAGTCAATTCTCTTTTTCTCTCCTCTTAAACCCAAATTTCTATTTTTTCCCACCCTCTCTCTGATGCTCAGGTTCATTATTGAGCTCTGTGAGCCCATCCAGGTGAAGCAGTTGGACATCGCCAACTTTGAACTCTTCTCGTCTACACCTAAAGACTTTCTTGTGTCCATTAGTGATAGGTATGCCCAGTGGCTATGCTGTCGGATCTGTCATGTCATCTTTTTAATATCTTCTAAAAGAAGATCACATTTTCACTTATTTACATTTTCATTTGTCGTCTTCTTTGTTTCTTGCTGTAATTTCCAGCGACACCAAGCTGCAGCTTCAGTCATCGACTGATCTGACTGTGCTGTATGAATCTACTTTTGCAGGTACCCAACAAATAAATGGCTAAAGCTGGGAACCTTTCACGCCCGGGATGAACGTACAGTTCAGAGTTTCCCACTGGATGAGCATCTTTATGCAAAATATGTGAAGGTGAGCACTATATTCTTTTTTAGTTTTGTTGTTTGTTTGAATTATTTTGCTATATCTCCCTTATTCTCTGCTGAATGTGTGCAACAAATTGCCGTAATCTTTCAGTGTAATTACATTACGAACTGAATATGTCGAGGTGAACTGCTTATTCAGTTGTTTCGATCTGCAGCTGACTATTACCCGACTGTACTGTAGGATAGGGATGCACCGATACCACTTTTTTGGAAACGAGTACCAGTACTTGCATTTCAGTACTCGCCGATACCGAGTACTTAATAAAAACATGATTTAAATTTGCAGGTAACAGCTTTAGTCCTATAATTTAACAAAAAACAAACAAACAAGGGACTAGTTTGGAATTAAGAACATTCATTTAAAATGAAAAGTATGTTGTATGCAACATATTACAGAATAAATAATTATAAAAAAACAAAATTTAATTATAAATTTGTTCGTCTGTTTCTCTGTTTAGAAGTCTCACAAGCACAGTCACAGCTGGGATGACATCAGAGGCTAGTGCGTCGGCGCCTGTGATTAACCCCTTACATGCCGCTCAAACATAGACAGGTCTCAGACCGTGGTATCGGTCCTCGGTATCGGGGGACTTTTAACGAGTACGAGTACTGTAGAAAATGTGGTATCGGGGCCGATACCCGATACCGGTATCGGTATCGGTGCATCCCTACTGTAGGAGTGTTTTTTTTCTTTGTCCCTGGTGTTGCTGATATTTCTCTTTTTATTCTTGGTAGATTTGTCAGCTTCGTGTCTTAAATGCATGTAACGTGGCTTTGCCATTTTGAAAAGTGTTAGAGATGCTGTTGCCATTTGCCTGAGTGACTCAGGTGAAGCCAGCATACTCTCTCTAGTCTCGTTTTTAATGCATGCTGACATCTCTTTTAATATTTCTCTTTTTCCCTTTTCTCTTGCTTCAGATGTTCACCAAGTACATAAAGGTTAGCTTGTCCTTGTAGTGCTCTGTCGTTGGGTGAACTGAACAGTAAACGTGGAGGGGAGTGTGTTTTGTGTCTAACTGCTGTGATCAGAATGAAACAGAATCACATCTAACTTGCTGTGCTGCCTGCAAACCATTGTCACGTCCAGTCTCTGCTTTTTCAAAGTGTTTGTTTCAGACATGTGAACATTTGGTAATCCTCGGAATAATACCCATTATTATGTTTCTCAAATTTCTCTGATTTCCTGGTTACACAGTCTGTCAACCCATCATTTTTTTTCATTACACTGATTGACTTTATAACAAAATCAATGCTTTGCTGTTAATTAATACCTCTGCTGATGATTTTATAAATCAGCAACACAAGATATGAAATAATCTGAATGAGTTTTGCATTTTTTACATTTTTTTTGTTGTAGGTAGAGCTGGTCTCTCACTTTGGCTCTGAACATTTCTGCCCACTTAGTCTTATAAGGTACGTGATAGTGCTCCTAACGTACAGCATGCAGTGTGAAGCATTCTCAGCTTTTACTTTTCAAATCTATTTAAATAAGTCACAATCGGTATATTGCACAAGAAGCAAGAAACCATAACACAGTATGAGCTAAGATAGCGTCTGATTTTTGGTACTACATCAAGGTTTTGGTTAGAAAAAGTGGAACTAACCTGTTGGCAGTTGTTTCCTGCTTCTGCAGAGTTTAAAGATGCATTTAAATCACAGTTTCAGAAACTGCCGACTAATAGTTTTTGAGGAAGTGAAAACTATTTGGTGACTTGGAGCAAACAAGAATTGGTTGTACAAGTTTGAATATATAAGTGTGCATACAGGTTCAAATATGTACACATCCCCCCATTAGTCTTTGTTAAATGTTTGTTATCAAGTTGCACCTCGACTAGATGATTTTGGTATTCATCACTACTTTTCTTGGTAGAGTTCATTTAAAATAGTTGGTTTCCTGACATGGACCTGGCTTTGAAACATAGTCCACATATTTTCTACAAGATTGGGGCTTAATGTTTATGCATTTATCCAGTCCTAGACCAGGTTTGATGTGTGTTTGAGATTATTTTTTCAGTTGTGTCCAAGTTGTAACTGTTTAGCTGTTGATTTGAAGTGAAGCTGAAGAATTTGGAATTAGTCTCCCTCCTTCATTATTTTGTTAACTATGAGCAGTGAGGTTTCCTGGGTTGTTTCTGAACATTTTCCTCTTATTTGAGTGTGACAGTTTGAAACTTCTGACCACAACTGTAAATTACTTTCAGTGTGACTGTGGTTATAGATTTGGATCCTTATTTTTATGACAGGGTGTTTGGTACAAGCATGGTGGAAGAATATGAGGAGATAGTTGATCCCTCAGAAAGGCCAGATGATCAGGACGACGACTTGGGTAAGTACAGAGGATGTTGTAGCTAAAATTACTGTAAACTGCTGTTAAAAGAAAAAATAGACTTGTTAAACTTGGTGTAAGTGCAGCTGTCAGTACAGTTTGAGAATAATAAATTAGTATTGAAATCATCCCTTTTGAATTTTTTTAAAGTTTAGCTTATTTTTACACAAAACAAATGTCATAGTAGTTTGCTTTACATTTATACTGGTTGGTGATTTTAATTTCTTACATATATATGAAAGCGTTTAATAACACTCCCTACAGATTATCCCTCTGGATCGGCACCTGGTGAGGCGAAATTATCCAAGAATCTAATTGGATCAGCAAAAGGCAAGTCTGATGTTAAACTCCTACAGCATGAAGATGAGTACATTTGTTGTCAAGCTCAGATTGTGTTTGTGTGAACTTGTGACTGATGTTATCATTTGCTCTTCAGATGCTATTTTAAACATGGTAAACAATATTGCTGTCAACGTTCTCGGAGGAGGCACAGAGATGAATGGTACGGACAACACGCCATATATGCATATAACACTCGACTGTTTTCTTATTTTACCTTGTCTAGAGTAAACATAATAAAAGCTATCCAAATTTCCCAAAAAGTTAGGGTCCGGTGTAAATGTAAAATTAAAACAATCTGTGGGTTTAAGTTGAAACTCTACCGTGCAAATATAAAAAAAGATACTAAGCCTTTGGAAATTTGTAAGTCATTTAACCTGCAATCCAACCTGATTCCTCGATGTTAGGGGATGTGTTAGTGTACACGACATGAGGAGAGGCCTTGATTAACTCAACCAGACAAAACCAAACCAGTTAAAATCTCATATTAATCAACAAGGAAAATAATATTTGGATTCTAAAACTACAAAAACACAGCGGTAAACACAGCTTGACTACAATGTGTTACTGATAGAAAATAAAAAGTACATTCATCAACTGTAATACAAATATATAACATTCAAGAGACAGATATTTGAATTTCAGCATTTTATGCTGCACGTTGTTCTAGTTTTATATAAATACAGCTTTTAAATCATTTGTTTTTAATTTCTGTTTCACACACTTTTCTGACACTTTTTTTTTTGTAAAGTTATTTGTCTTTTCAGTCTTATACAACGTTCAGGATTGACAAGCTTATTTTTTTAGGTTTTTTTTCTTTAATCAAAAATGTTGAAGTTGACTAAACTGTACTTTTGAAACATTTGTTGTTGATTTAAATTTTTCTGATATTTTTTTTTTTTTTTTTTTTCTTCAGGCAGCCTTTCGTCCCAAGAAGTGAACATAACTGAGCCATCGCAGCCGCTTGAATCCACCACTGAAACTACTATTACTACTACTTCAGTGTGAGTACCTGTCAGATGTGCCACAGATTTAGTTTTTTACTCCCACTGATTACCTGTGTTATCTATAGTGTTTTTCATTTTTTAATAGTTAGTAGATTTTGCACGTCCCTCTGAGCCTCTTCACACAAATGCAATAGTGCTCGCTATGACCTATGGTGTGATTTTCGATGTGTAAAAGTGAGAGATGGTTTTAAACTGACCACAGGCAAACTTTCAACAAATGCTGGTATTGTTTTCAGAGGTGGAAAAAAAGCATTTTAGAAATTTCAGCAAACCAAATTGTATTTTTATTATCAGAATTGAAAAGTGATGGATAATGCCACAGGTCATGGAGCACTGCTGTGTTTCACTAAAATAAATAATGGATAAGCTGCGGTTTTAATTTCTGTACGTATGTAGATCAGCAGTCCCCAATCCCCGGGCCTCGGACTGGTACCGGTCCGTGAGTCGTTTGATATCGGGCCGCGAGAGTTGAGGTTCAGGTGTGAAATGTATGGTTTTCAGAGTTTTTATCGGTTTTCAGCGTTATTTTGTTATCGTTTTTATCGTTAACTTGGTTTTCCTGGGTCTTTTCACGTGTGTTATGAATAAATCTTCTTTTTTTCGGTACCGGTACTAGTTTTATTTTGTTGTATTTATCCACGACACCTTAAAGGCCGGTCTGTGAAAATATTGTCGGGCATAAACCGGTCCGTGGCGCAAAAAAGGTTGGGGACCGCTGATGTAGACGACACTGGTTAAGACTATAAGTCTTTTACAGTTTTTGCACTTCTCTGCATTTAATATTTACGACATTGTCCTCGTTTCTCCAGTCCGGACTCTGAAGACGTGCAGATTTCACAAGACACTGATATCCCTGAAACTGTGGAAAACTCTGCCCTAGAGACGTCAACCACATCTGATGGTGTCAAACAAGAGCTCCCACCCATGGAGGAAAAAATAGTTCTTCCTTTAGACAAGGATGAGGAAGAACCTATCAGCTCTACAATCATCCTTCTGGACAAGGAGGATGACTTGGAAGAAGAGAAAAAGGATCATCATGAGAGACAACAGGACAGCTTAAAGTACTGCCCTCCAGTTCCTTCACTTTCTTCTCCATGCTCCTGTGCAGCTTCTCTTCTGGAGTATTTCCAGCAGCAGTGTTCTGCCTCACTATCCAAACACAGGGAATGCCAAACAGCGGAAAGACGGCAAATAATTCCTTCTACCCAAACACCATCTTGGCACCCACCTACGCACTCATCTGCCCATCCTGAACCTCAGCAGCACCCGAGTGAGCTGCATCAGCTCCAAGACAAAGAACAAGCTTCTGAGCAGGAGCCAGAGAATGAAGCTGTAGAATCGGAGGTATCACAGCCTCCTGGGAACATAGAGGAATCTACATCTGGATCGCCTCTGCTGGAGCCCAGTCAAACCATGAAGCTCCCCAAACCCAGCGATGCTGATTCATCTGCAGCCAAACCTACTCATATTGTGGAAACGCCACAGCTGTCCACCTTGGAACCGGCAAAGGAGCCATTGCCAGAGAACAGCCAGGATGTGCTGGAGGAAGAACAGCACATCGAGCCTTCGGCTTCTCTCAGTAGCTCTGTCCCTGTAAAGCCAAGCACCAGTGCCACAGCAGACGACATATCGGTGACACCCCCAGAGGAGAAGCTGGAGATTGATGTCACTCAAGTAGAAACAAATGTCCTCATTCAAACCCAAGACAAAACAGATCAATCTCCAGTCCCTGCACCCACAGGCTCCCCTCATTTAGAGCAGCAGCCTGACTCAGCTGTTGTACCCGAAAGCAGCACTGCTTCTTCTGAAGTATCCCCCCCTGCTCCAGAACCTGCTGCAGAACCTGAGCCTTCTGGCGGTCACGCAGCCATCGCAGATGCTAAAATGGAGGATTTTGCAGACGAAATCTCAGCATCTTCAAGTGACAACGGTCAGCTGCCTCGCCCATCCTCCCCAACTCCTTCTTCACCCACCTCCCTCTCGGACATCTATGCAGAGCCCCCTAATGGCACAGAGCAGAACGGGAACCCGGTGCACAGCTCGAGCCAGAAAGAGTCGGTCTTCATGAGACTCAACAACCGCATTAAAGCCCTGGAGATGAACATGTCACTGAGCGGACGCTACCTGGAGCAGCTTAGTCAGAGGTGAGGATGGTGGAAGGACATGAGGAGTGAGGAAAACAAAAATACAAAGGTTGTTTTTGTTAAGCTGAGGTTACAGTGATCCTTTTTTTAAATATATATATATATTTTTTTTAATTTTTAATTTTTTAAGGTATCGAAAGCAGATGGAAGAGATGCAAAAGGCTTTCAACAAAACCATCATTAAACTGCAGAACACTTCCAGAATTGCAGAGGAGCAGGTAAACAATAACACACAGTTTTCATGCAGAGTAAAAGCTCTTTGTCTGACTTTGAGTCTGACTTTGATGATCTGTTCGTTTTGACTGTAGAACAGCCACATGATGTAGCAGCTGCCTCCAAGGGTCGGATGTGTTTTTCCTCAAAGCTCTTTGGGATCCAAATTGCGCTAATCAATATTTTCTATTAGCGATGGCTCAAACACCTACCCTTAACCGGCTTTGCAATTCTTCGCAACTCAACGTGGAATTGAACTCATTGTTTTGTTTTTATGGTCCATTAACGCACCGTTTACTCTAAGTTAGAACGAGGGCGAATAGACCTATTGGAGAGTTGTCAGGTGGGCAGGAGCACAACTGCACATGAATGCTAATGTTACTCCATATTTTTGTGGTGCAGTCAGTAAAATAGTCACAATGTTTCAGTTTCATGTAGCTCATTGTGTTAGCTCATGACCACACCATAATGTCAAGTTAGTCCCATTTTGCACTTTTGTTTCAAGTGTTGCAATGAAAAGTCAACAACACAAAATTGTGTTTGGAAGAGAAATTTCAAAGGGAAATGCCTCTGTGTTTGTTTGCAAGTGAACAGAGCAAGCACTTATTATACCCCCAAATACTTACTCATCATACCTTTGTATATCATTTCAGTGACGTGAACCTGTGCGGTTGGTTGCTAATGTGTTGCCTTTTTACGCCTATAGGACCAACGTCAGACTGAATCCATCCAGTTTCTGCAGGGTCAACTGGAGAATGTGACTCAGCTGGTTCTCAACTTGTCTGTCAGAGTCAGCCAACTGCAGAATGAGGTGTGTGCGACACTCCGGGCACAAAGCTGTCATCTGCAGTCCTTTTTTTCCTGCCTTTTCCCAAATGGAGTAAATTGAGTCTTCTCACTCAGTCATTAGGGTGCGCTGGTGCTCTTGCACATTAGGTGCTTTTGCATGAGGAGAAGCTGCTAATATTTAACCAACTTTATAAAAAACCCTCACAGTGTATTTATATTACTATTTGTCAGAGTACTTTCTGTCCTCATCATCAACATATCACGTTACTTAAAATCAGTTTCCTGCGTTCCAGGTATCAGACAGGCAGAATTACCTGCTGCTGTCTCTCTTCTTGTGTCTGTCTCTCGGACTTCTACTGTGTGCCAACCACTGTCGCCTCTCCACTGTACCTCCAACCACAGAACCAGAGCCACCCTCGCCTAAGAGCTACACCTACTGCTGTCCTGAAAGGTACAAACACAACTTCTGCCACCTGAAGCCATAAGTAGAAAGAGAGCACTTCAAATGTGCTCTTAGGAGTTAGGAGTTGTGAGGAGAGGTTGCAGTGCAATGAGTGATTTTTACTCATTAGGACAATTTGAGTTGTTCATCAAGATATCTTGATAAAGGTGGTGTGTGCTGTCTTTTCCACTAACCATTAATACACTGAATGTTATCCTTAGCAGACAGTTCTCCTGCTGTGATGAACTGGGTTTGAAGAGGAGTGCGTCCTATCCACTCATAAACTCTGACTCATTCCAGTTAGCCACCACTGAAGGTAAAGTTGCACCACATAACATAGAAAGTTTTAAGAATCTGCTTTTTATTTTGCTAAAAATTGCTAATCAGTTTGTAGAAATTAACCTTTTTTTCTGTAACAGGCCCAGAATGCATGCATGCAGAGGGAACAGAGAGTCTTTATCCAGCAAACAGAAAGGTGTGTAATGCTTTTAGTAGCGTGGTTTGTGGGGATGGGGGCTTGGTCAGTATATCAAGATGTGTAAAATGGCCTGTATTTATATAGCGCCTTACTAGTCCCTAAGGACCCCAAAGCGCTTTACATATCCAGTCATCCACACATTCACACACTCCTGATGGCAGCTACATTGTAGCCACAGCCACCCTGGGGTGCACTGACAGAGACGAGGCTGCCGGACACTGGCGCCAATGGGCCCTCTGACCACCACCAGTAGGCAACGGGTGAAGTGTCTTGCCCAAGGACACAACGGCCGAGACTGTCCAAGCCAGGGCTTGAACTGGCAACCTTCCGATTACAAGGCGAACTCCCAACTCTTGAGCCACGATCGCCCTGAACAAAAAGTTTGATTCGTGTTGAGTTTCCAAACTGTCAAAAAAAGAACTTGCAAGGAGATACAATATTAAGTATTGCGCAGCATGGAAAACCCCACTAGTGGGGAGTTTTTACTGAGTTCAGTAAGCTGTGAACCATTATAAATTTGCAACTAGTAAACTGAACGTTGGGGTTTAGCACAATGCACTGGTGTTGTATTGTCACTTGTATTGTCTGAAGCCACAAGGGAAGTCCAACCCACAGTCACAGTGTAATATCAGGAAGGTATTAACCCTTTTACCAGGGTATCGTGATTAAAATGCATCTCATGTTTCTGCCTTGTCCGATTCTTTTCTTATACAGAGGAGACGCCGTAAGATGAAACCCCTTGAAAAGGTGGAGACTCTGAAACCCTCCTTACAGTCTTCTCCTGAGCTGACCAATGGAGTATGCAACGGAGCGCCTGTCACCACAAACCCCATCCCCCTTACCAAAAATTTACTTCACCCTACCTTTAGAGACTCACCGTCAGAGGGGAGCTCGGAGGGATCTTCTCATTCAGACGACCCCTCTTTCTGTGGCCTCACCACAGCCTGCTCTCGAATCTGTGACGGCCTCCCTCCACCCAAGAGCCGGGCAGAGAAACGGGCATGGCGACGCAGGCGTCCTAAGCCCAGCTGCACGGTGGTGGATTTTCTTCACGCTCCTCGGAGGGACAAAAGCGAACCGTTGCCCATTTCGACCATAGAAGACATCATAAGGAGGAAATCAGAGCCAAGCACTAAGACATTTGTGGCGCTCTCAGGTCCCGTCTAACTCAAACAGTGACAAAAGCCTCCCCCTCACCCACTGCTCAAATCTTTCTAAAAGAGGACATCTGTTTACTTTTGTGGGCAAAGGCAGCTTTAAGTTTCAACGCGAGACAATCTGTTCGCTCTTAAAGTTCATTTTATTTTCATCGTCACTGTTCAGTTCTTATCATTTGCATTTGTTTTACTTCAAATCAAAAAAAAGTCTTCCCAGCTTTCCATTAAAGCTTTTTCCTCTTTTGGTTGTGAATAGTGAACGTGATTATTGACCCAACAGGTCTAAAGATGTGAACGTCTTATTTTTGTTGTTGTTGTTGAAGGAATTTCCGTGTTTAAAACACAAATCCGAATATCATGTGACCAGGAATCAAGAACTGAAACCATTATTTGCTGTGGCTAATCTCTCTTTCAAAATAAAAGCATAGGAGTTGCTATGCTACTTCAACATTTGCCCCCCCCCCCCTCACCAAAAAATGGGTTAAATAGCTTATTACTGGTACTGGGTTGGACTTCCCTTGTGGCTTCAGACCTGCCTTAGTTCTTCATGGTGTAGATTCAACATCAAAGAAACATTTTGGTCCATATTTACATCTAAATTGTGTTTATGATTGAATCTCCTATTAGTGGTGAGTGGATTGAAATCTAGTGACTGTGGAGGCTGTTTGAGTGCAGTGAACTCATTTTTATGTACAGATAGTTTGAACTGTGTGTTATCCAGATGGAAGCAGCCGTCAGAAGACGGACACACAGTTGACATTAAAGGATGGACATGTTAAGCAACAATACTGTGGTAGGTTATGGTGTTCTAAGAGGCCCAAAGTCTGCCAATATAATACCCCCCACACCATTACACAGCTAATCACCAGCCTTCATGTTCATGCTGAGTTCTGAACCTGGACAGGCAACTTTTTTCACCCGGTGTGGCGGTTTGCTGCTGTAGCCCATCTGTTGTGTTCAGAGATGCTATTCTTCGTACTTTGGTTGTAACAGGATGTTATTTGACTTGCTGTTTCCTTCCTATCAGGGTGCTCAAAGCATTCTCCTCTAACATCTGTCATCAACAGGGTTTTTTTTGGGGGGGGGGTGTTTGCCTACAGAGCTGCTGCTCACTGGATGTTCCCTCTTTTTCAGACTATTCTCTGTAAACACTACAGACAGTTGTGTGGTAAAACCCCAGTACATCGACACTTTCTGAAACTCTCAGACCAGCCAGTCACCAACAACCACGTTACAATCAAAACCACTTCTATCACCTTTTTCCTTCATGCTAATGCTCACTTTAACTTAATGTAATATATGCACTGAGTTGCTGCCATGCGATTGGCTCATTCCAGGTTTGTGTTAACGAAGAGGTGTACCTAATGAAGTGGCCGTTTTTACCTTCAGTCTTTGGCGTGTTTTAGCTTTTAAATGTTAAATTCTCTCCTTTCAGTTTGCTGCATTGTTGAGTCATCTTGCAGAGCAGGAATCGTGCGCTACTTTGACACTCATGAATTTCATGACTAATAACACTCTTACTGTAGAATTAAGCTTACATTAAATTCCGAGCGATGCTGCAAATGCCATTAGGAGAAAATTAAAATGATCAGCTGCGATGGATTTGAGCTCAGACCTCCCGAGCTGAAAGCCTGCACTTCACCGAAGCACTCGGAGCAGGTCAATGAGCCCCCGGCCTCTGGAGCGATGATCTGTTGTTGACCCTGAGCCCCGGAGGAAAATAATGTTACCCCTGCAATCGGAGTGACACAGAATCACCCCAGAGAGATAACACCGAGTATCAGAAGGTTCTGCTGGCAGCATGTGATTGATGCCTAGTGTTGGTGTTTGCATAATGTTGTGCTTGCTTCTGTATACAGTTCTTCAATACCAGTTGTGGTTGACTGCATTAAGAAGAATGTTGTGTCGCATCACACAGCGGCAGCTAATGGAGGTCAGCAAGATGGGTGACACTACCTCTAATAGGCCACAAAAACGCTTGTTTTACGTGGCTTGACTTGCATGTGATTGGCTTAAGATGTTTTCCTCTATTTTCTTTAGACGGTGATTAATTTTATGAGGTCTCACAGCTTTTTAAGAGGTGATTATGTACTCGAGATGAAGCTTATGGGGCTGGGAGAGATGCGCAGGTAGACATAAGTTATATAAATAAGCACAGTAAGTCCGTACACTTCACATTAAATCAGACTGTGTCACTTTTTTTGAGCAAAGCAGTTTTAATAGAAATACCAAAAATTTCACCCAGATCTGCAAGTAATAAAGGTGAACTGCAGTAACCTCCATTATGTAAGAAATGATTCACTATGTCCAGCAGGGGGCAGTCCAGCATTATCATAAACTTCTGCTGGGGGATTTTTTTCCTGTTTGATCTACCATCACCATCCATGTGATGAGTCATCACTCAGGATAGAAGTAAATTAGCTCAAGGGCTAATAGGCTGCTGCTCTCCACAATACGAACTCATTTGCTTGTGCCTCTATAAAGCCAATGAAAGTGCCGTCCCTTTTATCGTGTTTGTGTTCCGTTATTAAATGCACTCGTTAGACTCTCCAGTGAGAAATGCTCATCTAAACGTGCTCCCTGTTTTTGTCCTGCACGGCTGAAGTGCTTTTTAGAAAAGAAAAAAAACCCCCACAGAGCATGGAGTGAAAATGTGCGTTTGAAGAAATCTTTTGATGTGAAACCACGAACTAAAACCACATTGTTATGGCTCCAGCTAGTTTTTTTTTAAGTAAAACAAACAAACAAACAAAAAAACAGGATTATTTACTTTTCCTCACACTGTCTTTTTCTTACGGTGGTCACGCGTAGTCAAAGCCAACCACGTTGGACGTGAGAAATTGGGTTAAAACCTCTTTATTCATCTGACCTGGTTGGGTAGCGAGAGCCTTTCAGAGATAAGCGTGACGCTTATACCCCCCCTCTCCATTTTGTTAAACAGAATTCCTAGTTTTCTCTTTGCCCTGCCTCGTCCCAAAGATTATCTGCAAATGCAGGGCTGCAATCCTCTTTTCCCAAGCACTTTGCTTTCATCCGAGGTCTGTCATGGATGGGATATTCTCAGTCTGCTGTCTACAGGTGTCTGCTCTGCGCCTTTCCTGGCAGAATTTCTTTACACGCTATAAATACTAATAAATTCAAGAAGCTGTGTGGTCATGAGAGCTACCACATAACCCGTGAAACACTCCAAAGGTGGCGTTAGCAGTCTTATGTGCATTTGTAAACATAGTTCTGTATAATCTCGAGCTCACTCGGGCATTTCTGTTGTGATCCTATTTCCTCAAGTCATTTTTTAAGTAGCTATAGATTTATAAAGCCCCAGCCCGAGGGTTATGTTTTTAGTCGTTCTTATAGACTGTATATGAAAGATGGGCATAGTCCCTCATCAGGTTGTCAAATCCCTCTGTTTTAGCATTTTGGCCATTTCCAAGTTTCCCAGGCAGCCGAGGTGGAAATGAGATTTTTAATCTCAATGAGATTTTTTACCTGGATAAATAAAGGATTAATAAAAAAAAAAATTCAGTATTTTGTATTTTTTTTTAAGCAAGCTTAGTTATAAAGGTGTTTGGGTATGGGTGTATCACACACACGTAAACACCTGCTAATTAAAACACAACTTCACAAACCAAAGCTGGAGCACGGACCTCTTTGACTGTCAGTGGTGTAAGCAATCAAAGAACAGTCACTTTATTCATCAGATATTTCATGAAAAGTGTTCTAAAATGACCTCAAAACACAAACACTGTGTGCAAGCGCATGGAGTGCAATGGACTTTAATTCAGACCTTTTGAGCTAAAGTCTCCACTTCACTGAAGTACTTTGAGCAGGTTGATGAGCCCCTTCTCCCGGCCTCAGGAGATGATGTGAGGAGAGTAATACTACCTTTGCAATCCCAGTGACACAGAATTTCCCCGGTGAGATAACAAAAGGTTCAGCTAGCAGCCCGTGATTGCTGAATAGTGGTAAAGATGGATAATAAGAGGTCCGGTTGAGTGCATTGAGTAACGGTGTAATATAATTATACAGTCACACAATTAAAGAGGTGGGGAAATTGTAAAAAACAAAACAAAAACAAAAGACACCCCTTGCAAATATGGGTTAAATTAGACATTTGACACCAAAGAGGTTTTAAGGTGGGTTCACTTGCTTCTGGAAACAGCCTCAAGTGGCCATTTGAGCCACTTCTCAGCTTAGGAGGTTGCCACCTCCTTCTAAGCTATATTTTGTAGCTTGACTGTTGCCCTTTTTTAACCCAACTCAAAAAAGAGGCTTTGCATCAACATTCTAGTTCAGTTTTTCTACATGATTAAAAAAAAAATGCTGCTGCAGTAAATGGAAGAAATCCATCACTATGGCTTTTTGAGCTAGAATGCCTAGACTGTCCCATAAATATAAAATATAAAGCTTTTGTTAATTTTTCCATGGGCAAAACAGAAACTTTTCTGTCATCTAATTGTTTATCTATTCCTTAATTAACTTGCAGTATATGAATGGCTGTGGGGGAGGGCTTTATCAGTATGAAACCTGTAAAACGTCCAAGTTTTGCCCTCCTTCATATTTTCCAAAGCCTTAAAACGAAGCTTTTGCTGGGCAAATTCTGGCCCCCAGGCCTCATGTTTGACACCCCTATTCTAAAGTATCTGGATATCTGAGCTTGACAAAATGCGTGCTAATCCAAGCCCTAAGTGCAGCATAAAGTATTGAGATCATAATCTAATCAGCTCTACCTGACTCCTACTTGCTGTACTCGATTAATATTGATCACACTGCAATATGAGCAGCCAGAGGGTAAATGCAGTATGATCGCATTCTTAAACAATAATAACACCCAGTGAGTTAAAACTCTATTACTGTATGTTGTATTAGCAGAAAATAACAGCAAAGTGTAAATGTCTTGGATGATGTAAGACATCATCTAATTTCAGCCAACTGTGTGTGTGTGTGTGTGTGTGTGTGTGTGTGTGTGTGTGTGTGTGTGTGTGTGTGTGAAAGACTTATTTAAGTGCCTGTCCTCAGAGACCCTAAGTGCTCCCTTGTCCTTTAAAGGGCAAACACTCTAACCCTCTCTCTCCATCTTCCCATTACCTGATTTGCCTGTCTCCGTGTCAGGTTACATCTCAGTATTGACCGACTCACACTTCTAGCTTTATTTTCTTCCCCGCTGCTCCCACTCCTCCGCTCCCTCCGCCCCTGTTCTTTTGCTTTCACCATGTAATGCTTCTCATTCTCAGCGTGGGAGGGGGGGGTCTGTTAGTGAGGAGTGGCGAGATCCCGTCAGAGTGAACGTATGCGATTGGAGGAGAGTAATCCTCTGTGTGCTTTTCTTTCTTAGATTTTTTTTTTTTTGCGATGGAGGTTGGGGGGGGGGGGGGGGGGGGTCTTTGATGTTCTGTGGATACCATTTGAGACTAAGGCATTAAATGCGGATTTACAATTTCTGCCATAGATACTCTCATCCCTTATTTCCTTTCTAGTCTTTAAGTTGCACATCTATTATTTAATGTATCCCTTCTTTTTGGTTGTTGACAAAAATAAACACATTTATAGTTGTGATTTAAGGAGCAGTTATGCTTTCTTTGTGCTCGGACTATAATGGCATTCTGACATGACCGTTTAGCGGGGTGCTTAGCAAGAGGCCGATAAAACGTTTGGCAGATACTTGAAATCAATTCGGCCATGCCTTACTCTCAATGAGCCTACCGTCACAGACGTCCCATTACCATGTGCTTGTGATTAAGCCCGGTGTGTTGGGCGGGAGAAGCCCTTCAAAAGGCTGTAGCAGACGTGCCACGTTTGATCAGTCTTTGGTTGGAGATGCATGTATATGAGTAACAGTCTCCTCCAGGGGAGCTTCTGCCTAACGTTTCACGGACTTACTTCATCTGTGCCTTTCTGTCATCTGAGATTTGCTGCTGTCTGATGTGACACACTGAAGCATTAGGTGCTCCTTGAGATCGGCTGACACAGAGACCGGAGATTTTCTGAGGGGTAATAACGGATACGCTCTCGTATGCACATTCTGCGCTCATGTGGCAAGAGCGCAGACGTGGATATACAATACTGACTCAACGCTCACTGTGTCCTCACGCAAAGCCCACACGGGCGAGACACAGCTGAGACACACTTGCGCGGAGATGAGATGTGACATGTTGACTAAATACATGATTGGATGCACACTGTTCAGCCTGGAGTAACGAATGATCACGCGTGACGTGCACCTAACCTTTCCTCTGCTGATGAATGAGTCACACGCCAAAGGTGACCTTACATGGTGTGTGCCTCTCACTGTTGTCAGTGTCTATACTTTTGAAATCATATCTCATATGTCATATTGTGTGGTTTTATTTCATTTAGGAACTCACGAAGATCACTGCACGAAGAGTATAGGCGACAACAGCTGCATACTGGAAATTTTGGTATCAATCCAATACCAAGTAAATACAGGGCCAGTATTGCTGATCCCAATACAGACACTGATGCTGTTAATCTATAAAGAGGAGTGTGTCATGATTTATGAGATGAATTATAATGATGCAAAATCTGAACACAATGTAATGACCTCGCTGTGGAATTTATTTTCCAAAATAATTAGGTAGCACAACAAAACACACCTTTTAAATGCGCCCGTCGCTAAAGATGTTTAAAGTGCTAGAGGCTTGAAATAAAAGACGTGACAGTCAAAACAATTCAGTGAGCTGAGTCGATCCAAAATGTGACGTCAACACACTGCATGCTACCAATTGGCCAGTCAGTGGCATCACTCGACGAGTCATGAAAATGACTCCTTCAGAAAAATCAAAACTGCTCATTTTTAACCCAGCAATGAGGGAAATGGCCCCACAAAAAACGACACCATGGTCCCCGAGTCTGAAAAAAGCCATACACCGATACACCGAGCAGAGGTTACACCATCACCTCGACGTCCTCCATTGTTGTGCTGTGTTTGTGTCTCATGCAAATGATGTCACAGGACTTTGGGCTACATTGCTGCGCCAACCCCATGAGGTGGCAGTCAGTTGAGAGTAGAGTTGAGGTGAGTTGAATCGATCAATATTTGGATTGATATGCCTACTTCTGTGGTTTACCTCAATGAAATGATTTTGATAAAGGCAAGTAGGGCTGTTCGATATAACGATATATATCGGATGACGATATAAAAACATCTATCGTTTCATTTTACGCTATCGTTTGTTTCGTGGTGTCGCAAAATAAATTGTTTACGGTAATATTTTTTCGTCGTTTTGATGGTCACTGTAGTGGCTATATTAATTTCTTAAAGTTCTCTCTTTCTCTTATATTTTATATAACCACACTACTGACGGACAAGAGCCTGTTTTTATGCGTTGTGATTAGCAGCAACGATGGTAACACCATCGCGTGTCCGCTTGTTTATGTTCCACGTAAACCTTTCACAATAAAGCTCAAGATTCTGTTGAGACTTTTCAAAATAAACTGAATCAATGTGAAAGATGCGTGTTTACGGATGAGAAGCAAAAAACAGCCGTCAGGTGCTAAAAAATAAAGCTTTATAAAGCTAAACTCAAACGTTAGAACAGGCTTTTCCCCGCAGCACGCCGTGTAATAAATACTCACAAAGAAAACGGCGGCTGTTACAACTTATGTCTAAAAATGTATCGTTTCATGAATCGGTTAAAACACTCGACTCCAGGTACACGACGCCCAGCTGGAAACACTTCATGCAAGTCGAGCTGCCCGAGATTCACAGAATTTACAGAAAATGTTACATTTTTGTGATTTATATCGTTACCGGACGACAGATGTTTTATATCGGGATATGAGATTTTGGTCATATCGCACAGCCCTAAAGGCAAGCATACAAGTCGAAGTGAACAGACATTACTGACACATTTTGACCAATTGCCACACAGTAGTGTTGATGTATTACTTTATCATAATAAAGCAAATAGCTTTTGTCTTTTGATAGTCCAGGTAAGATGTTAAAATATAAAGTTAATTAAATCTTAAAACTATGACGTAACTCTACTTAATTTGATGTGGCAGGAAAATGCATAACATCCACAGATGTTCTTCTTACCTTTCAATCTTGGCCAGTGAGCCACTCCTGGAACATGTCTGTGGAAATAATACTGCATATGTTTTTGGCCGCTCTCTTCAGGGGTCACCACAGTGGATAATCTGCCTCCATCTCACTCTGTCACAAGCATCCGCTTCTTGCCCTTCTCCCCCTCTTCTGTCTTTGGCCAACAGTAGCACAGTTTCCACCGACACCCTGCTGGTCAGCAGCACTGGTGGTGGTCATTGTTAACCAGGCCCTGACTGATGTGATGTGAAAATCTTACTGAGGATCTGCATGTTTGATTTGGCAATGATTTTACGCCGGATGTCCTTCCTGACAGAAGTCTCCCATTTACCAAGCTTGGGACTGGCACTAAGAGTAGATTCGTTTATGGAGCCCCGTGGTTGGGTTAGAAATGATACTGTGTACTGTGTAATTCATGCGTTTATGGCTAATACTGTGTACTGCCCAAGTATTTTACTTTTATCCTCTTTTTAGTACTATTCATTGAAACTTAAGCCTCATTGCATTGTACTGAATTGAAGTGTTACTGGAAAGGATCAATGAACTTTCATGCCTCTCTCATGTTGTTTGAGGGTTTAAAGCCCAATTTATAGCACTGCATTGAGTCTCCGTGGTATATTTGCATTCCTCTGCCATCATGACTAAATGTGCTCATGCTGGACTTGGAGCTAATAAATCAAGGAGAGCAGTTAGTTTTATTGAAAGACAGGAAAGTGAGCAGACTTGACAACACGATCTGAGTCCATATATGGACTGTCAGAGCTATGAAAATGAGGAGAAACAGATTTTGTTTATATTGTCAAAATACTAGCCATTTTATCAGCATGCTAGGCAAAGTTAATTCACGTAGGTTATCTTCTAAAGAGGTATTATCCTTGTGGTTAATTAATATACTGTGTTCAGAACTTCAAGACATGTTGAGGAGGTAATTTAGCCATTTAAATCTGCTGTGTTGGATCAAGGACACTTCTAAAACCTGCAGGACACCGGCCATTGAGTTGCCCCCCCGGCTTACAGTAACTGTCCTGCAAAAAGGTCAACGTCATTCGACACATAATGAAGGTACAGAACACTGATCTCAGACCTGATGTGTTCCTGTGACGTGTTAGTGTTTTTATTATTTTAACTTTCTTGAAGCTTGCCATCTGTTGTCTATTCTCTTTCATTTCTACTGCCTACTGAGATATACAGCTAAGCTGCCATGTTAAAAGCCTCTAGTGGGCTTGCTGATATTTTTTGAGTTTGAAATATATTTAAAATTAACTACTGCTTCATAAAAAAGTAACTCAGTTTATGCTTGCTCCATTTGTTTAACTATATACTTATATGCTACTGATAAATGCTGCAAGTTCATCGACACGTACATGCATGAACACATGAAAGTGACAAGGACGGAAACAGAGTGCATGCTAAGTGGTAATGTGCTCATAATATTTCTACTTCCTGATGCATCTTGACAGCATCGGCTGGGAGGGATGCCAGGCTGAGGCACAGATGTATTTATTTAATTAAGGGTACCAAAACGCTGTTCGTGGTTGTTTCACAACCTTTATATCTGTTTCCAACCAAGCTTTACGTTGTAACTGATTCAAAAATGTCCCTAAATCATTTTTTTTAATTCCCAGTGCTGAACTGCTGCATATTAGTTACTTTTTTCTGTAGCTTAATTGTGCTCTTAGTTTGTTAGCAAACTGGAAGCATTAGAATATTATAGTTTTGTAGTTTCTAATTGTTTTTTTTTTAATTTTAGACTTTTTATTTTTAATTCAGTTTAGTTTTACTTACTTTCCAGAGTGGATTTTCTTAATTCAGTTTATTTATTGTTAGAATATTTAATAATAATAATAATAATAATAATAATAATAACTTTATTTATAAAGCGCTTTCAAACAAAGTGCTGCACAACTAAAGGGATAAATAAAATAAAAGCGATACATAGCAATACAGGCAAGAGACACAATACAAGTTAAAAACAATAAAAATTTAAAAACTAAAAGCCATAGAATTAAGACATATAGGATAAGGTGAACAAATGTGTCTTCAACTTAGTTTTAAAAACCTCCACAGAGCATGCCTGCCGAATATCTTGAGGGAGGTTGCTCCACAGAAACGGGGCACGAAAAGAAACAGCACGCTCTCCAGTTGTCTTTTTTCTGGCTTTAGGAACTTTTATAAGGGCAGAGTCCTGAGATCGTAGAGCACGAGATGGAACATAAAGGTGTAAAAGGTCGGAGAGGTATGCAGGTGCCAATCCGTTTAAAGCCTTGTAGGTAAGCAGCAGGACCTTAAAATCTGCTCGAACCTGACAAGGTAGCCAATGCAGAGATCTCAGAACAGGGGTAATGTGCTCAAATTTCCCAGTTCTTGTTAAAATGCGAGCAGCTGCATTTTGCACCATCTGTAGACCTCTAAAACTTTTCTTTGGTAGGCCAGAAAGAAGAGCATTGCAATAATCAATGCGGGAAGACACAAATGCATGGACAAGAACCTCTGCAGTGTCGCTTGACAAAACTTGTCATGTTTAAAAATGTTTAATTTTGGTTTAGTTTTCATTATTTTCACTCTTGGTATTCTTAATTATTATTGTATGCAGTGTTGGAGAGTAACAGAACACATGTTGCGTATTTAAAATACAAAATATGAGTATTCCATTGCAGTTGCTGCTTAAATTGTTGATAATTATAATACAATTACTTTGTTGAAATAAATGGATTGCACAGCGGTCTTTTCCTGTTTCATATGTTAGGCTATGCCCTCTCTAATTTTGGTAATTCCACACATTATTGGAAACCCAAACATAACACGCATTAAGAGGCTCTGACCGGAAATCTGACCATGCAATGCAAACTCTGTTTGCCAGCAGCCAGCGTCAAAAGACTCCACCTACACCCTAAAGAACCATCTGGAAGTAAGTTATTTAAAAAAAAACTAACGTTAGCCTACTGCAACTACGTTGTTTTAGTCGTGGTAGCTACCTGGGTTTGTGCAACATCAGTATGCTCGATGTACTATTGCTGTGTGATTTATTTAGAGTGACCAACCGTCCTCTGTTTTTTGCTCTTGTTGACTTGTAAAAGCCTATATGACATTTTTTATACAGAGAAGGCATCGTTTTCAGAGAAGGCATCGTTTAAATATGTTAAAGTTTTCTTTAAGCAAACAGTATTATTAAAGTTCTTCATGACTTGGCCAAGTGTCCTCTTTTTTGGAAATCAAAATATGGTCACCCTAGGTTTATTACTATAAATGAAGGCTGCATTACTACCTGCTAGCTGCAAATAATCATGTGCAGTTCTGAAAGCAGACAGAAAGAAAACATATTACTGATACAGAAATCGTTTTCTACATGAGATCACTGCAAAAAGTGCAGCCTTATCTAATGTCTGCCCTGTTACTCATTTTATATTAAGATTTAAAAATCTAGTTGGTGTTGCTTTCAGAACTGCACATGATTATTTGCAGCTAGCAGGTTGTTAATGCTGTCCATCAAGTCTAACAGTCTGTGGTCTATGAACTAACCTCAGCTAATGCCAGCTAACAATGTTAGCTTGGTGGTGAGTAGCCTTCAGTAATAGTAATAAAACACACAGCAATAGCACATTCATGTAGTTGTAAAAAGCATGACAATATATCAAGTAATCTAAAGTAATCAGCATATGTTACTCACACTGAATAACTTAATGGAATACATTACAAATTACATTTTGGGCCATGTAATCTGTAATCTGTAGTGGAATAGATTTTAAAAGTATCCTTCCCAACACTGATTGAATGGAGGGCATGTGTCAAAGGCGAAATCTAAGAAAATCAGCACAGGTGTCACAATAAAAACACAGAAACTTTTGAAAGCAGTTGACTCAGCCTTGTAGACAACCGGATTCTCAATAAACATGTTCATCAGTGCCACATTAGGCATACTGTAAAATAGTTAACTGTTTTTTCCCTCTTCACATTGTTTTAGTTAACTATAATAACCTTAGAAAGACCTAACCTAAAGTTCGTCCCTGGTCCCTAACAGAGTATTGGTTACAGTTTAGTGTAAAACCACTTATTACTATTATGTCTGGCAAGGAGGTCATAGTTTTGGTATCATTTGCATACTTGTCATTCTGTCTATAAACACAATAGGATTTTACGTCTGTCTTTCTTTCAAGTTGTTCCCAAAAAGTGTGACATCTTTAAAAAAGCAAAGACAATGAGCTGCCTAGCTAAGATAAATTGAAAAATTGAGGCACAAGTACTTAAAAATGTATGTCCCTTATATGTTGATATTTTACCTTATGTGATGTCCTACCTCCAATCATAGAAAAGGTGGGGTATTTTTTACTCCAATAAGAGATGCCCTGACAGAATGCTACGTCTCCATGCCCAGTGTCTACTGCACAGGCTGTGTTTTCAGTATGACTGAGGTTGTTGGTGCCGATTGCTTGTATGTTCACTAGCAAGAGTATGGAAACACTGCAAGTTATAAGTTCATGATCTTGGAGGAAAAGATCACTTTCTTTAAAACTGTAATATATGGCAGTTGGCCTTGGCAGAGGGCTGCTGAAGTTAAATAATTAAGTTAAGAGCAGGAAGGAAGCAGAGGCCATTTCCGTGATATGCTTGGCTTCACTTCTGGAGACCTGTCATGTCGTCCATCTAGAGTGCTGCTCAGTTGACTGACCACAGCTTGGTTCCTTCATTCATGGTAAGCATGGACACCCTGTTTTGTTCATGAACAGTTGCAGGAACGGAAGCACCATGCGGGCCGTTATGTGGCAGCTCAACAGTGAAAGCCATTTCCTTCACTCAGATTCTTGTAAACTGTCCAAACTGCACCATTCGAGGAATCATCTGATCATCTTGGAGGCTCTGTTGATGTTAAAAAAAACAAACCCATCCAAATGCACTCGTAATATTGGCAATGAATGCATGGCCCTGTGTGTCTCTGTAATGTGCTAATTACTGTTTAAATCTTGTGTCACTACCTTGGCGATGATTCACAGCACAAAAACAGTGTGTGTTCAACACACAGTCTTATTGATTAAGATGTTGTTTTCATTGCACAGTTGTGTAGATGTGCAGTTTGAAGGCCACCGCACTGACCCTGACATTGCACCAACCTTGAGGGCGAGCAGCTCCAGTCTACCTTTGATTGTCGCCATGGCTACACACAGTGGGAGTCCTGCAAATGAAAATGTGATGATAATGGTGATAGTGATGGTGTCGGTTGTCATACTTTGCCCCCGGGGCTTATACTTTCGCATCAGACCCACTATCCTCTGCCCGTGACCTCTGTCACCTGCCCCGGGGAGACACTTGCCAGGTGAGAAAAGCACGCAACAGGAATTAGAAGGACCAGGTCGACTGTATGTCCAGTCCCTAGAGCAAGGTTGTTTTTGACTGTCCTTTTTTTTTATACACACATAAATGGGTTATTTTATTTTCCAACTAATTTGGGAGCGGAGATGCATTTGGTGATATAATGAGAAGAGTGTTGTTGCCCTTAATGAGATTTCACTTTCTAATCATACTGAGTTAGCGTCAACTTTAGAGCCATTACACAGTGTTTAAACATGCAAGGAAAAAATAATGCTTCGGGAGGAGAAGGTCCTCCTTGTTCTAATAAGTGAATCAGACACTTTTTATGCAGTTTACAAGGGCACGTGCAAACTCGTCAAAGAAATACTGACTATGACTCCTGATTTACCATTTGTTTGGAAGATGCTGTGTTTGTTTCCAAGTGCTTTATCTGTCATTTTGTGCTTGAGTGTTGTCTCCCATGGTGTATATGCAAATGAAAATGAATAAGTTAAAAGTGGTTTGATCTTTTTTCTCATTAAAAAAATTCTGTTCACAATTAAAGGTTGGGAATGTAGCCCAGGATTTGCAGGTTTGTTTTTTTTTCACTTCGTTTCCACCCTTTTATTTTAGCTTTAATTCACTGGATAGGTTGAGGCTCCAATTCCTCTCTGGTGTGCAGTTTCTATTCAGCTTAGTAGGCAAAGCTGGGAGCCTTTGTTTGGCAGTTTTTGTTATACACATCTCGTTTTCAATTGTTATTCACACAGGTCTGGTCTCTCATTACACCAATTGCATCTCTCTTAGGCCAAACTTAGAGGCTGGTCATCATCACCCTGGCAACCTCCAGTCACTAGGGAAAAACGTGATTTCCCCAACCAGCAAGTGGTTGCTGGCAGTCACTGGGGGAAATTGTGTGTTTAGAGGATGCCGTACCAAAAACCTCTCTGTTATTGGTTTTCCCACTAGCAGATTGCAGTTGTCATCCGTAAATTGCATGAAAGACCCTGACTTGTCTTAAAAAAGTACCATCCAAACAGGAAACACAGACAGTTTTCCTCCACAGTAAGTCACCCCTATCCTGTTGCAACAGCACATTTAACGGTGCAATTTTTACTTTTCTCCTTTGTCCAGTTTGCATTGCACATTTCACAGTTTCTCTACCGTTCAGCAAGTGGTTTACAAGTGTTTGCAGACGAGTTGCCACCTTCCGTACAACTACGGGCTACCACAGCACTCTGCTACTGACCAAATCAATAGAAGGTGGGTTTTCAGTGCAGCACAATACACCTCTTTGTGATCACACTAGTGGCTGCCAGCAACCTTCAGCACCCACTTGGCAAAGTTGCAAAATGCACACTTTTCCCTAGTGACCAGTGGTTGCCAGATGGTTGCAGACTGTTCTCTAGGCTGGTGTGATTGAAGTCTTAACTGTCTAAACATCCTCACAAACTTTCCTGATTTTTGGCTTCTTTGATGGTCCTGTACAAGCAAGTAGTAAAACAAAAGAACAGTTAATGAAACTTGGACAAAAACTGGTGCCACCCTCTCAGATCTAGAGTTTAATTTAATTGCAACTGTATAGTTGCCCAGGAAGTCACCTTGAAATACTGATGTTTCATATCCACTCTGGCAATCTCACATATCCCATTAGTGGAACATCTCCAAACCTTTCCTGTGACCGCATCATCACAATTTTGTCTCTTCTTCTTTCTTTTTATTAATTTTATCTTTAAGTGAGAGATACTAATGTACCAGAAAATATCCCAAGATCACAAAACATGTCCCAAGCAAAACCTTTTTTGTCACTGCAGGTGATAGGTAGGGAGAAATTGTATTCCGGAGCAGCAGCCTGACTAAAAAAGCCTTAATTGGTATGTATCTGGGGTGAACAGAGCTCCACAGTGCTCTCTGAAACCATCTTAATTAAACCCCTCTCTCCTTCTTTAGTTTTGGTTTATGCAGGAGGATGTTGTTAGTCCAGTACATATCCACTTTTAATGAAGGATAGTTCTTTTGGTTTGAGGCTACAAGCAGGTTGTAGATGAGAATATGTTCCTTGCAGGTTTTCCAAATGGGCAAACACAATCATGTACTCTTTATTATAGTTATTATAATTACACAGCAATTCCAATTTATTGTAAATCAGATGTAAAATTAGACATATAAACTAGTGTGCTAATCCCCTGACTTTTTCCTAACACTAATGTAAGACTGACATACTTTTCAGTCATGTCTCAGAGAACTTGAGAATTTTAGGCTACGTCCACACGTACCCGGGTATTTTTGAAAACGCAGATTTTTCTATGCGTTTGCACCGTTCGTCCACATGTAAATTTCGTTTTCGGTCACTGAAAACTGAGATTTTTAAAAAGGGTGGAGATTTTCGAAAACTCAGTTTTTGCATTTACGTGTGGACGAGGAAAACAGAGAAAACGCAGCGTCATAGGTGTGCGCCTTTTTGACGTCACACTGTGCGCTACGTTATTGTTTCGGTGAAATGGATTTCTACAATGGCGGACTTAGACAAAATACTGTTACTGTTAATTTTACTCTCTGCAGTGTCTACATGCTTACATATACAACACAGTTTCTGTCCCTCCACACATAGGACTCAGTTCTGCTTCTATGCGCCATCTTTGTTTACTCTTTCCCACCCAGGCTTCTACACTTCTGATTGGCCAACATTTCTACACGGTTAGGAATACATCGCCACCTGTTGCTTTGGCATGTTCCTAGCAGCGTTTTCCTTCGTTTTTGCCTGGGGTAGACTGACATATCGCGCCATTGGCCCCTCTGGCCAACACCAGTAGGCGGTAGGGTAAAGTGTCTTGCCCAAGGACACAACGACCAGGACAGAGAGCTCGGGGATCAAACCGGCAACCTTCCGGTTACAGATGAGCTTCCCAACCCCCTGAGCCACGGTTGCCCCACGTTTAAGGTATCTGCTAACTAAAAATAAAGACAAGATGATAGTTTATTAAGCTTTTAATGAAATTTGCAGATTGTGTCAGTGGAGTAGACCCATCCTTCAAATCTGGGGAAAAGGAGGACGCATTTGTCGGCCGCACTTGGAGGAGTCTTCGAATTTGGACAGCCTTTGTCGCGTCGCTGTGACTTAATCGGCCTACAAATGTGGCCTCCGAAAGATGCGGCCCCTGAATTTGGACACAGCTACGATTCCGGAGACTGCTTCTTCTTCTTTGGCGTTTAATGGCAGCTGGCATCCTTGTAGATGCATTGCTGCCATCTTCTGTTTTAGTCCGTTATTACACTCTTAAATCCTGCTACTTATTCCTGCGTCTTTCAGGATCTTACAAAGCTTCAAATGACGCGCCGACTATTAAATTAGTTGTCAACAATTTTGATAGTCGACATAATCATGACTAGTCGACTAATTGTGGCAGCCCTACTGTAGGCATGTATTTTAATAGTGCAAAGTTGGGCATTTTAACATTGAAGTCTATGGGGGTTCACTCATTTTTGGAGTTAGCCTCAAGTGGCGACTAGAAGAACTGCAGTTTTTGGCATTTACCTCTGGCTTCATTTTTCAGCTCTGGATGTTTCTGCTTGATATAACCTACTAAATATCCACTTTAGAATTATCATTATAGTCTCTAAAGGCTCTTAACTCTGATTTGTACTCTCTGAGGTCAAGATTAAACAACATAATAACCATGTTGTTTCCTACTTGTACGTCTTAACATCCACAGTAAATGGCAGAGTAAAATGTTGACCATCATGTAGCTGGGGAAGAGGTCTCCTTCTTCTTCTAGGGGTCACCACAGTGGATCCACCTCACACTATCTCCATGAATCTTCTGAGGTCTTCCTTTTTTCCTTCTGCCTGGCAGTTCCGTATTTGACATGTTCGATATCTTCATACCTCCACCGGTGTATCATCTGGACAACCTTCACACTCTGCATAGCTGCCCTCACTCTCTCCTTACTAAATTTCCTCACTTCTTGATTTACTAACTGTCCTCCATCCGTCTTCTTTTCTTTTTCTTCATTCACACTACATCTTTTCAGCCCACTCCCTTCCCTTGTCAGTACATTTCCCTCTCTATTCTTGGTCACATTAACCTGCTGTACATCCTTTTCTACTTTGTCTTTCTGTCTACGGGAAAAAGATGGGGGAGAAGCGTTGTTAACATTCAAGCAAGCACTCTGTTATGGAAACATTCATGCTATTATAGTCAAGAAAAACAGCTTTTTACTCAATTTGCAGTTCAGCTATTTGCCTATGACTAACTAATATTTCTGACTAAGTTATGGTCCCATAGATGGCCTTGCATAATGCTGAGTCCCTGTGTGTGCTTTTGGAAAACAATAGACCATGCCATACAGTGAATAAAGCTTTTTTTTACTGACTCATAAGGCCATTCAGAAGCCTTGGATGGAAGGAAATGCAAGATTAATCAAAGACTACAATAGCGGAGATGGGCAGTTTATGCTGCACAGCCATCAGCAGAATTGGGTTACTCCTCGCTAAAGCACCTACAATACCAGCAGACTCCCATGCAGACATCGCCCATAAGCACTTTAATTCCTCCAGAGTTACTTTGTGCTACCATCCTATCCACTTGAGAGCCTTGACATCATTAATCCATTAAACTTTAAATTCCAGAGGATTTCTAGCCCTCCTGCTCCCAGATTAGCAGTTCAGTGCGTTTTTGTGTCAGTTCACTGGGTTGAAATTAATTTCTCAACTAATTTAGTAATTGCATGCCAAGCTTTTTTTTATCTGTGCGAAGCATAAGCTGCATCACATTGCCACTACACTAGAGGCAGGTTAGATTTTTCGGGAACTGTGTTCGTATTCAATCTACACCCCGAGCTTAATATTACAATTTTGTATTTTTTTATTTTGAATCAGTAGTCTACTTTTAACACCTCATACACAGGCAAAATCTGACTAACCCAATAAAAGCCAGATGAAAACAGATTTCCTATTAAATATATGAAATACGCATAGTGGAACGGTGCGTGCTGTGATCTGTCACTGAAAGAAGGCCTACATCAGGATGTAGACAGTGAAACATGCTAATTGGCACAAGCTTTTAACCACTTTCTCTGAATGTCTGCTCTCACTGTGAGTACGGTATTACACGGGATGGTTGCTCTGGGTAAGTGCTTCACTGCTACCGCCTGTTTTGCCCATTAAGCTCCTCTGACACACTGATGTAGAGGCTACTTCTTTCATACTCTATCACACGCGAGTGTGTGAGCATGCTCTTAGTAGTGTGGGTGGCACTGGCTGTAATGAGGGAGGGAAATGATGTAGTGTGTGATGACGAGTGACTCTCAGTCTTTCTCTCTCCTCCCTCGGTCCCCTTCCAGTGCACAGGGTGAGTCACGGTGTGTCCCATGGCGCCCCCCCCTCCCCTCCCCCCAGTTCGTTCTCCAAAGAGACGCGCACCAATAACAGTTTTGTGCTGGCACGGGACGTCTGGACATTGTCCCTGCTGATCGCCAACCACATTTGACATCTCTGTCTCTCAGTGTGACTCAAGTTCGCAGGGGGTCTGGTTTTGTCATAAGAAGGCATCAGCCAAAGAAAAACAAAAAAAACCCTGTGGTGTCTCATCACCCGTGTATCCGCTTTCTCGCCGCCTCTGAAAAACATGACAGCGTTTCAAAAGCACATGAGCGCTGTTGTGACACTGACTAGAATTACAGTAAATTACCACATTGCACAGAGGTGTAATAACAGCATTTCTACTCAGCGTTCCCATGACGCCGGCTGCTGCCGCTCCGCCACCATGGGGGCCCAGCTGCCGACGGAGATGTTCAGCTCTGCTTTACAAGGCGCACACGAGCACAAGGTGCACCCTGTTATCACGGCTCCCTCGCACATACGCATTCTTGCCCGAGGTGTGAGAGTCGTGATAATGGTGTGTCTTGCAAAACCCAGTCATCACGTGTCACTTCTGACAGCCACCGCTCGCCTCCTCTGGGCACACACCCACAGTCACAAATGCTGTGATTGTTGTCACACAGGTATGATGAACAGAGAGAAGGGGCTGGCAGGTTGTGCATCCAATCCAGACATTCAGGAATACATCCAACGTAATAAAACCGTATTGAAGAGCGGGTCTCGCCCTATCTTCAAACCACATACCGCATCCTTTTTTAGAGAAAAAAATACTATCATCTCTTGACGATAACATCGTTGTGGTATGATCTCAGGTCTTCCAAGCATCTTTCCAGGCTGGCAATAAACGGAGCCGGTTGCTTGTGTGCAGTTGGTTAGAACTGTGTTCTCTCTGCCATCATCCCTAGTCATCCGTAATCCTGTGACTGCAGCTGTACACACAATGGGTAATCCCATCATGACTCAATTGTGTGTGGAAATAAAGACACACGTTGGCTGTGAAGAAGAGAGTTATTTGTTAAAGCTCAAAGGGGGCAGGGGTCTGTTGTTGTGTGTTCGCTGGGGAGGAGTGAATGGCATTAAACGTTCACCTGCCAATACGTCTCAGCTTGGACCGGGTCCAGCGTTGCTCCTGCTGCCACCACAGAAGTAAAGGAGGAGGTATTTTATTTTTTTCCACCCGTGAATGAAGGTCTCACGCTTTTCAGTTACTGGAGTTGCTGGATAACGTACACGGTGTATTTTTAACAATGCGTGGAATCGCAAACACCAGCTTTCCTCGGGGTGAAAAAGCTTTTTATCTGGTCTAGGCCTTTTGCAATCTATTATTCAAGAGACAGGCAAACGTGAATTAGAATATGGTCGCTCGCAGGTTTTGTGCTCATGGAAAAGAGGAGGGGGGGGGGGGAGGGGGGGGGGAGAGAGAGAGAGGCCCAACTGTAGTCGGTAATTGCAACTCTATAACTGGCAATTTCACAGAGGGATTTCCTATTTACAGAGGGAAACCATGCGCAGCTTGGATGCTCGGCATCACCACAGGCTGTCTTGCGTTGATGCCCATTTGCGGTTTACGAAGCTACTGACCATGCTAGTGTGTGTCAGTCTGCCGTGGCCTCTATTCCTGCTCCTGCTTCACTGAATTTTGTGCACTGGCTCAGATAATGAACAGCTCAGCCCAAGGGGGACAATTAACTTCTTAATGTGTCTGATCTGATCGACGTTTGCTCTGGCGAGTGGAAATCCTGTGGAGGAGCGAGCGGCGCCGCGCTAAGGCCGTTGGAGCCTACGAGGCTGTTACTGTGACACAGAAAGGATCAAACATGAAACATAAGCCCTCTGTCTGGCACCGCCGCGTTTCGCAGTTGTACAAGGAACACGAAGCCCTCTATGCATTTGGGATTTGCTGTCTGAACATTTTTTTTTTTTTTTTTTTTTTTTGCACAGTTCATCCTCCAGATTCCCGCTGCTCTTAACACTCGAAGTCAGCAATTGCCTCAAGGAGCCGAATCCGGTACCTTTGTCTGGAAACTCCCTTGACACTTCAATCAGGCAGAGAGGCAGGGCAGGCGCTTGGAATTTTAATCAAAAAGAGAATAATGAATTTGTAGAATTTGAAAATGTGCCTCTCAAACAAAATGCTTCCAACCCTCTTTGATATGGAAAAGCTACCACTCCCCTCTCCCTCCTTCATGAATGAAATTATTTTTCCTGCCTGTACAGTTGGCTAGCCCAGGGCACTATGACCCTTATTACACGAGCTGTACATGTGAGAGAAAACCCTCCACGTCTCTCTATTTGCCCTCACATTTTTTTTTCTATTTACTTTCCCCTGAGACTTGACTCTACAATGGCTCTCCAGCTGAGCGGTGACCCGGTGGTGCTTGGTGCCGACAGGATGTTAAATAGGTTGTGGGGAGGTCTGGAGGTTATATGAAATTGACAGCTGGGGGTAGTTAATTACTATAGTGTGTGTTGCCCTGTTATGCACTTAAACCCCCTAAAGTAAAAGAAAAACCCCACTTGCTCTGTTGGAAGTTAACGTCATACCAGAAACATTTGCTTTAGAAGTCAGAGAAATAAAATCTTGCTTGCTGTTTGATCTTAACGACTTTATGTTCCTGGGTGCCTTAAGACAATTTAAAATTCTTTTTTCTGCGCCAATACGTTTTTAAAAAGTAATGAAGTGTTTGAAATTTTTGTCCAACTTTTGTATTTTAGTGCACTGGTGGTTTTAAATTTTGTATTATTAAAAAATGACTACTCTCCACTAAATATATTAAAGGATGACTGTGCAGCTGAACTGCCAGAAACTCCATGTATTTAAAAAGCTTGACAAATGGGCTGTTAAATGTGCACTGGTTTGCCTGATTTGTGCTGTTTGACCAATCACAATGTAACAGTGAGGGCAAACAAGTTTACTTAGTCTGAAGCTTAACTCTGATAAGCTTTATGTAACCTCACATGCACCTCCAAGAGACGTAACTACACACTGGGTGAACATATATGACGACAACTTGAATGCTGTGGAAGGTTGCGGTGTAGGGATAAAAGGAGTTTCCCCTTACTACTCAAGATAGGGTGTAGGTTTCCCACAGAAGTCTAAATCAAGCTTAAAGCAGCATGATGCTTGCTGCTTTAACCAGAATTAACTGTATCTGCACGAGTCCAAACCATCGCAGCCTTTTCCTCTTTAAGTCCAAACTGCTCAAACTGAGCTGTCCCTCCGATTTATTATTTCCAATCCTTTCCACACTGGTCACTCCAACGAAATTATTAGCATTTTCAACTCTGCCACCTGTCTTTTTGGTACTGCTGATGTCTCAAACCCATATATCAACACCACTGAGACTCATCACCCATTCCACCCTGCCTGCACTCTTATGCACTATCTGTTACCTTGCAGGTTTGACCCCAGGTATTTATTTATCATCTACCTTCATTACCTCCGTGTCTGTTCAGCTTTCCACCTGTCTCCATCTCATTCACACACATATTCTGTCTCTTCAATGTATACATGTATATCAGTGTATACTTCAGTGTATATTTACTCTCACTGCAGATCAGAGTGTCATCTGCAAACATCTTAGTCAAAACCAAATCCACTCAGTATTGAACTGGTGAGCCTTGTGTAAGGCAAACATGTTAACCAAGCCATGACAGAAACTCCCTTTTTTAATGTCCTACAACAATAATTTAACAGCACTTATGATGCTACTATCCAAATACATATGTACTGCATATATACTTAATATTTGGAAATTGAATTGAACAATATCACCTTTTATTTTAATATGTTAAACCTGTTAGAACAGTTGCTTGTTTAAACAAATTGCAAAGTTAGCACTTATTGGAGACGTGTTTATGCAAGAGGACAAATGCAAGCCTGATGCTGAATCACATCAGAAAAATATCCTTTGCTACGTTTTTTTTTTCATAGCTCAAACCATTGAGCTATGACCACAATTATATAAACAGAGTTACAACAAACATGAACAAAACTGCCAAACGCAGAGGAAAACTTTAACTTGCAAGAAATAATTTGTTCCCATGATACAAAATATCGATTAGAAGGACATAGCTGTTATTAACTGTCAAAATACTGCATCCATTTATACAATTATAAAGGGAACAAAGAAGAAATTGCAGTTGGCCTTAACACACAATTTGCTTTTATTGCACAGAATGATGTATGTTCAGAGACACTCTAGAAGACAGTTTTCAAATTCATCCACTGACAGTCTGAGCTTGTTTCAAGTCAAAGTTTAAAGTGTGTAGCTGCAAGCAGGATTTGTGACATTGCAACTAATCTGGGAGCCAATCCCGCTCCAGTAGCCGCATGACACAAAGTGATGTGAAAACTTGAAGCTTAGACAACTCTAGCACTAAGACGATGTGTGCTGCTGGAGACGGGAAACAGAGACATGAAAAATACTAACTTGCTCAAATCTTGAATTTTAGGTGTGGTAGTCATAGATTTGGCTTTCTGACTTTCTAAACACGTGCTTTAAATGTTGCAATGATGAAAAAGAAATGTTGCATTTTTATGGATTTCAATACATTTTTATGCCAAAAATGTTGAAATATTCCAGCTTGAAAATGCAATTGGAATATTATCGGACTGCTATCTAGTAATTTTAGAATGAATCTCAGTACTTTCCCTTACTTTGAGGCTAAACATATCTTACCCCCATGCTTTCACTAACGCCTTTGCTCCCTCAAGGTTCCTGTGAGTCTCACCCGAAACCCTTTTTTTTTTCTCTTTCCTTAATCGAGAATAAAGATTAAAGGTGACTGGTGCTTTGCTGTCAGGGCCCCTGTGGGCTACTTCGCCTGAGAAGCCGAGGCTGCCAGTGAAAATCTTTTCTGTCAAATCACTCTCTAATATTGTGTTTTATTTGGACGACTTTTTCAGTCCTCCTTGTTTTACTTGGATTTATTGGTTTTCTTGCATTCTGCTCCTACTTATGTACTCAGTTTTAGTCTATTTTATATAGTTTTGTCTTTTATATTTACTTTTCATCTTTATGTAACAGAAAAACTGATGAATGAATGAATGATGTGGTGCAGTCATGTCTATGTTTTATAAAAACGCAATATGGTTCACATTAAATTCATATTAGATAAAGGAGATCCAAGGGATTTTATGGTTTCGATAAGGGGAGCATAAGGATCTAATTTGTTTTAGTTCTGCTCTAACAGATACAGTAAGTCAGATGCTCCAGGTTGTGACACTCTGGAGTTACTGTTAGCTACAGCATATGGCAGACTCCTACTCCGGTTTGTGAGCCCTTTAATTAGCGCAGCGATCCAAATGAGGTTACTGCATTGAAGGGGAAAAAAATCGAATCAAAAAGAGCAGGGAAGCAAGAGAGATTGTGTCTGTGAGAGAGCGTGTGTGTGTGTGTAAATGGGATGATGGTGGGCAACAGTAAGGTTGGGTATGAAAGCACAAAATGTTATGTAATTCAGTGTCTGATTATGTAAGTGCTCAATAGTAGGTATGGGCTGTGAGGGGACTCAAGTTCCCCACTATCCGCACGAGCACATGCTAATCATTGTTCTCCTCTGAAGTTCACAGCTAATTGTTCCTCAGGAGAGGAGCCTGGCATCCTCTTCTGCTCCTGCTGTGGAAGCAGAGATGGTGTTGCATGCTGTGTTGTCAGACGTGCACAGCTTTATTAGGCAGGTTTACCCCAGTGCCATTTAACATTAAAGACATGAGTCATAGGGAATTTTCTAAAGTGACTTGCTAAAGTACTTTGAACTTAAATAGAATATTTACATACATACATCATGTCTTGTGCTCCGGTCTATATTTATATTAGTGCTGTCAATAGATTTAAAAAAAACTAACTAATTAATCTCACAATTTTCTGTCATTAATCGCGATTAATCACAATTGATCGATAGCCTGGCTGCAATTACACTTTTCCAACTTTATATTTAAGCTTGTAACAGACATTTATGCAATATAATGAAGTAAATTGAGAATAAACACAAAGAATGTGAGTTTAAATTCAAAGAGAATTTGAATAGTTTTCTTCAATCTTTTAGCACAGGTTCTCTCTGTGAAATACAACTTTTTAAAAACCTATATACTAATAGGTAATTGGTATAATATATATTAGTACTGTCAAACAATTACAATTTTTAATTAGATTCATCACAGGCTTACTGTGGATTCATTTTGATTAATCACAATTAAATATCATTAATTTTTATTCTATATTAATCACATTTCATTTTGCATGAGCAAACAGACTTGAGAAAAAAGGGAAAATATACGCACTTAACATGTTTATTGAACATCTTGCATATTCATGTTAACAAATAACTCCGGAAACATTTATCCACTCTCTCTGTCACTCTTGGGGAATCACTTCAAGTCCTTGAAACGAGGAACCAAAGCTATGTAAAGCGCGTGTTCTAAAAGACATTAACAGGTCTGCAGTTTGTTGCAATCCACTTGGCAATTGTGTCGCTCGTCAGTCAATATTTCCGAGGTAGACTTGCTGAGTCCCCGATGCTCCGTGAGTAGTTTGTCCCAAGCTGGGTGATGTGTTAGCCAAAGTCCTAGCAGCATTCCCGGCTAACGTATGCTTTTCGTCAATGTGATATTTTAAGCTGGAGGTGGAGAAAATTCCTTCTTGCACAATGTGCATAATATGTCGGTCGACTGTTCCGTCTTGTTATTTTTTTAATACTCAAATTTCCCATCGAGAGGACAAATTTATCATTTTCCATATTGAGTTGACTGGTTCAGCTGCCCGTCACTACCAGATCAACTGCCCGTCATGTGCGAAGGTCACTCTGCTTGGACAAACTGCCCGAAATGCATTGACATTAAGTTTTCAGGAATTTTGAGTCATTCTACACTCGTTGCGTTGCGTGCGTTAGTAGCGTTAATTTTTTTAAATCGCGCTAATCGCGATGGCAGCTTAATCTGCATTAACACGTTAATTTTGACAACAATAATTTATATTTTATTACAATTGCTGCAATCTGTTGCAGTGACATTACATTGATGGTTATTTGCCTTGTGTGGAGATATAACTGGATGGAAATATAGTTTGCAAACCCAGATTTGTTGTTTTTAAAAACATGTTTTTTCATTGTGACCAAGTAGTTTTATTGAAAGTGTGACTATATGGGTGTGACATTAGGAAATGCAGTTCAATTCAATCCAATTTTATCTATATACTGCCAAAAAGCAAAACCCAGCTCAGGGAGGGGCGGCCCTCTGAATGAATAGATTGAGAGAAAGACGGGATAAAGACACACCTTCAAAGAGAGCCAGACACCGGCTTCATGGACAGATAAAGTTGGGTGTCATCTGCATAGAAGTGAAAATATATGCTTTGCCTTCTAATTATACTACCTAAGGAAGGCATGTATAATGTAAACAGCACTGGTCGTAGCATGGAACCCTGTGGAACTCCATAATTAACCTTAGTGTGTGAAGAGAACTCTCCATTTACATGAAGACTTTGGAGTCTGTTAGATTTATTTCAAGCCACTGAAGCACAGTACCTTTAATAGCTACAGCATGCTCTAATCGTTGTAAGAAATTATTATGGTCAGCAGTATCAAACGCTGCACTGAGGTCTAGCAGGACAAGCCCAGAGATGAGTCCAGTGTCAGAGGCCATACGAAGATCATTTGTAACCTTCACTACAGCTGTTTCTGTGCTGTGATGAGCTCTGAAACCTGACAGAAACTCATCAAATTAGCCATTCCTCTGCAAATGATAAGTTACCAGTTTTACAACTACTCTTTCAGGAATTTTGAGATAAAAGGTTGGAAATTGGCCTATAATTAGCTAAGTCTGGTCAAGTGATGGCCTACTGCCAGCGTGAAGGCCTGTGGTACATAGCCGATTAATAGAGATAGGTGGATTGTATTTAAGATTGATGAACAGAATATAGAAAGGTGTTTGGCAGTTAGACTCCAGTGGCCCATCTTGGCAGAACAGAACCCCAGCTGTGAAAGGCATTAGAGCAGGACCCCCTGGAGCCTAGACGCTGGTGGTAGAGATGAAGGTAGCTTGAATGGAGGTTGGGTGATAAGAGGCGGAGATGGGGAGGAGGTGGGCTGCACAGAGGCGCCTGCGAAGGAGAATGACAGATGATTTAGTACCGGTATGCGGCATTACTGCTTATTGGCCTGGAGAAGGCTGGGAGAAGGTGATTGGACTAGACCTGTTATGACACAAAGAGCTTGACAGCATGGAAAAGTGGGAGTGATATAGCTTAGATTTAGCAGGCAACACCTGTTAGCGGACAGATGTGAGGCCATAGATCTTCCTGTTGCCCTACGATGACAAAGGACTCCTTTCCACACACTAACAGATCAATATGGTTGAGCACTGGTTTTACGCAGAGCTTTGAAGGGTTCATTCGCCAGGTGACTATCAGTGTGCCAGTGACAGTAATGTAAAGCAACTGGTCTCTTAGCTAGTTAATAGAGAAAGAACTTTTTTGTAGTGAAATTATACAGTCCTAAAAACAGTGTAACTTGTCCACTATCTAAGAATCCCATGCTGCTTTTTTGGTTTTGATTACTTTTACTTCTTCCTCTTCGTAGTGAACACCCCATCCCCAATCCCCATTCACTTACAAACAACTGTATGAATAATTTTAGCTCACTTTATAGATCATATATTGATATACCAGTCAGTCTTCAGAGCCAACCATAGTCCTACAACAGCTCTCAAAAATGTAATGAATGCCTTTAAGATCAAAAGTGACTCACAGAGAACTTTGATTTTAGCGTCTCTTGATCTCACGGCTGCCATCGACACTGTTGTTCATGACATTTTAATTCAAAGGCTTCATGTTTCAGTTGGCTTAGCAGTTCCTGTTAGCTGGTTTTCATTCTAATTAATGAAGAGTTGTTTTTATGTTTCAGTAGGTAGCTTTAAATGTGTTGTAACAAAAATTCTCTCTGGGGTTTCACAAAGGTTAGTCCTTGCTCCACTGCTGTTCAACCCACACGTGCTACCGCTTGGTATCATCGACATGCACACGGCACATGGCTGTTCATCTGTGTTTCCCCCGATGATCTTAGTTGCGTTAACGTACAGCTTAGCCTCTTGCTGTTGGTCAGATGAAATGTACCATTATTGTGAGGTGAAGCTGAAAAATGTATTGCAATGCAAAGCAAGTATTGTGAGGTAAGGCAAAAGTAGTGATTTAAACATTTCTCTAATTTTTTTTCTTTTTGGGGGGGGAGGCTCAGTAACCCAGAAATCAGAGAGCGTGTTGAGCATCCTCCTTGTCTGTGCTCTAAGAATGATAAATAATGGATAACCTACAATAATCACATTAACTGGCATCCACGGGAAAATAATGCACATTGCAGATAATGAAAACTATAAGAAAACCCACATAAGCGAAGCGAAAAATCTGGATTTTCACTTCAGCTCAAAATGTGTGCCAGAATCAAATAACATGCACACTGGAACTCTACATGACACCTGTCAAGTCCGGGAAATGGCTCTTTTCTGTTTTCCAGTCCCCCCGCTCCTTCAGGATGGCCTTGTTCGTTTTCTCACTGTAGAGACAGACGATCACAGGCGCTTCTTCTTCTTACATCTCTCTTTCATTTTCACCCTCTCTTATTTCTGCACTTTTCCTCTTTCTCTTGCACTCTTACGTCTCTCTTTCATTCGCCACGCTTCTGTCTTGATTCCTAGCTCTTTCCTCCATCTTGCACTCCGTTGCTTCTGGTCTCTTTTTTGTTTTCTGAGCTTACTCTTTGTCTTTCAGGCCTTCCCCTCCTTCCTCGCAGCTGAGCTGCTGCTCTGGGATTATCCCAGATCATTTGACATCAAAATATCTTCTCCTCAGTGTTGCCCTGTGTTCCCCTCATCTAGACCATGTAATATTAAAGTCAGAGGGGACACCCTTGCTGTTTTCAGTGAGAGCTTGTTTGCAGCAGAGGAAAAGAGACCAGGAGCAGGAGTGAGGAAAGCGATGTCACCCACAGCAGAGCCAGCGAGATGAATGCACTTTGACTAAATCTTCCCTTTAGCCACTTATTATTATTCAGAGAGTCCTAACCCTGCTCTACTGCAGCTCTAAAAACGCATATAAAATGTGAAGGATGCATTTGTCCACAGTCAACACACAATGCTTTTTAAGGCAAGGTTGTGACTGAGAGTGTTCTCAGTCTCAACTTGCCTTCCTGACTGATTATGCACATAGATTAGTGCTGTACAGCTGCCACAAAAGTCATTGATCAGTCATTGAATTTAATGCTTCTCCTTGACGGGTGGCCAACTGTTTTGGAACTAAATGAACCATAAACATTCACCTATCAAGAAAGCCGTAGGGGACTTTTACTGTGGGCCCCGCTGTTGTGCAGCCCGCCAATGAGGCTACATAGCAGCACATGTGCAATTAACACAGGACAGATGGTCCAAGTTCACATCAAATCAATGCCGAAGATGAAGTGAAGGGGAGGGAAGCCCGACTAGCCTCATGGGGCCCCCACGGCTTCACTGTCACTGATGCGTGGTTCAAATTGACATGTTTGATCAGGTGACTCCATGAGAGCGTGTTCACTTTGAAAGTAAAATGTTTGCCAGAGAATATTTACAGTACCCCTCTGTGTTTTGTAACACAGGTGGATCCGCTTTACGGAATCTGTCATTTCAGATTACTGTCATACATTATGCATGTGACGTGCCATTAGTAAAGACAGGTAGGGGCAGAGCAGAGCCAGGGGGGTCTTAATGAATTTTTCAGATTATGATGATAGGAGGATTTGCATTTGCGGTTGGCGACATTGCGTTTATTTTGGAAAATTGGCTGAGATTAAGGTTCATGGTTACGGTGTCCCTGGTACCTGCTTAATACTATTACAAAGAGCAGCGAATAACAGGCCGTGTGTTTTGTGTGTTCCTTGTATTTGGTTAAATGAATTAATCTCTGTAGTAATCCTGACCTTGTTATGTTAATTTCCATGTAATACAGTTTATCATTGATTAAATTCAAGGGTGACAGTGTTTGCCACACAGCACCGTTCACATGATGTTTGACCATATTATCAGGTTGTTGGTTATTGCATTTCACTTGTTATTTTCATGGTATTATATGATCATCACACACTGTTAAAAGCCATTTCAAATCTCATCTCAGTATTACATGAAATATGGTCAGCTGTCAGGATCTTCTTAAGCTTGGTGATATTGAAATCTTTGAAAAATGGGGTCTAGGAACCACTGCAAAATTTGACAATTCATATGGGAACAAAATTAAAGTGAAGCAGTAATTTGGTGTGGGATATATGCACACCCCATAGTTGCAAAACTCATATTGTATCACATCCCAACGGTGATCTGAGTTTTGAGGAATGCTGCTTTATCCACCTGGAAGCAACCATCAGAAGATGGGGTGGTTGTAAAGGGATAGACATGGTCAGCAATAATAGGTTTAATCAAGGATCCGTTGGGGCTGAAAGTGTGCCGAGAAAATTTTCCTCACTCCATTACACTACCACCAGTGGATCCATGCTTTCTTGTTGGTTACAACAATTTGATTCTACCACCCAAATGTTGCCAGATCAGACAACTTTTTGTTGTCTGATCAGTGTAAACTATCCGGTTGTTAAGTCTGACGTCACTAGCCGTGTCTGGGCCTAAACTCTTCAGGTCCATATGTCAAACGGTCACTATGGCATTACTGAGAGTTGAAAAACTCTAAAGTCTTTCATCTTTAATAAAATGATCAGCGTTCTGCTCTACCAGGTGTAACAATTGAGTATAACATCCAGGCATCCGTGAAAACGGAATTTATGACATTTAACGGAGTTAGACGTTAGCAGGAGGTTAGCTCGCTAGCTTCTATCTAAATACAATATAGCATGTCCTGACTATGGGGTTTTGGAAACAAATTAAAACGTACAGCTCTGTTATCACTTCCAACATAAATGAAAACAGAAAACTAAACAGCAGTGACGTTTGTAGGGTTACTGAAGTTTGGCTAGCTGGTGTATAATGATGTGCTACGTGACCGCTAGTGACACAGCTATGTTAGCATAATATAAACAAGCTAACTTTTTTTCCACTAGATAAAAGTTAACGTGAGTGTTCTCGGTGGTCAGGAACAAATGTAATCGCATGGCAGGATGCTGTAAAAGGACCAAACTTCAGCCAGGAGAACAACTGAGATAATCCATCCACAATATGAGGTTAGTCATTCATATACTGCTGCATGGGCTGGGCTGTAGTTACATCCTAAGGTTTTAAAAACTGAGCTTAAATAAATGATTAGCGGTAATAAAAGCCGAGGGAGGTCAACAGTGATCACTAATAATAATGGATTGGATTTATATAGCGCTTTTCAAGGCACCCAAAGCGCTTTACAATGCCACTATTCATTCACTCTCGCATTCACACACTGGTGGAGACAAGCTACGGTTGTAGCCACAGCTGCCCTGGGGCAGACTGACAGAAGCGAGGCTGCCATATCGCGCCATCGGCCCCTCTGGCCAACACCAGTAGGCGGCAGGGTAAAGTGTCTTGCCCAAGGACACAACGACCAGGACAGAGAGCCCGGGGATCGAACCGGCGACCTTCCGGTTACAGATACGCCTCCCAACCCCCTGAGCCACGGTCGCCCAAAACACTGACTGTTTTAGGAGCTTTTTGAGATTAAATACAAGAAAATACAAAACATTAAACATGTTAACAACACAAAAGCCATATTAAATGCAGATTACTTTAGGCCCGGAAGTAGGATTCGTCACGTCATCACTTAACGACCGGATAGCCTCCGTTCCATGTTCTTCGATGGCAGGAGTGACGCCCACTGTGGTCTGCTGCTGCTGCTTCATCCGTTTTAAGGTTTAACTTGACACCCATGTGTGCTCTTCTACAAACCTTGGCTGTAGCAGGTAATTATTCGAGTTATTATTGGCTTCCCATTTTTCTGAGATTTCGATCTGTGCTGCCATGGCACATCACACAGTTGCTCCGGGTTTGCTGGCAGATTTGTTGGCTCCTGTTCTATCACATCTCGACAGGTGTCCAAAGCAGGCTGGCCATTCTTCTCTGACCTCTGGCATCAACAAGACACGTTCACCAAGAGAACTGCTGCTCACTGCATCATTTCTCTTGTTCAGACTATTCTCTATAAACCCTAAACATGGTTGTGTGGGGACAAATCCCAGTAAATCAGCAGCTTCTGAAATGTTCAGGCCTGGTTTATGGTTGAACAATGCTTATGATAGTACTTATAGGGAAAAGGAAAACAATCCTCATCACATTTTTAAATGTAAGATAAGAGGACAGTTGAATAGTGTTTCATAAATGATCTGCACCAATATAATACAAATAAAAATATAAAAAGGTAAGATAAAGCCACTATATAGCACTTTTCTACTCTGAGCACTCAAAGCCCTTTGCACAACTTGCCTCATTCACACAAGCACTTTTTCTATGCTCTTTCTACGCAAGTGCTTTCTATCTAACATGCATACGCATTCATACTATGATGAATACATTGGAGAGCAATTTGGGATTAGTATTTTGCCCAAGGATATTGGGTATGCAGATAGGAGGGATTGAACCACTAACCTTTAGATTAGCAGATAACCTGTTCTACCACCTTATATCTACCACCAAAGCCTGTTTTCTATTAGTACCTACTCGGTTTGACTTGACTCGACTCTACTGGGTTTTCGTGGCTCAAGAGTTGGGAGTTCGCATTGTAATCAGAAGGTTGCCAGTTCGAGCCCCGGCTCCAACAGTCTCGGTCGTTGTGTCCTTGGGCAAGACACTTCACCCGTTGCCTACTGGTAGTGGTCAGAGGGCCCGGTGGCGCCAGTGTCCGGCAGCCTCGCCTCTGTCAGTGTGGCTACAATGTAGCTTGCCATCACCAGTGTGTGAATGTGTGGATGACTGAATGTAGTGTGAAGCGCTTTGGGGTCCATAGAGACTAAGTAAAGCGCTATACAAATACAGGCCAGTTACCATTTTACTGGGTTTTGGTCATTTTCCATTACAACTGTGTACCACCAATGTACACATGGTATCTATACCGACTCGACCAAAAGTCCCAGGATGTCATTTGTATCACCACAAATACAGCAGAACAATGGAGGATGTTGAGGCAATTATATACCTGCTGCTTGGTGTATGGTTTTCTGTCAGACTCGGGGATCACGGTGTTGGTTTGTGTGTAGCCATTTCCCTACTTGCCAGGTTTCAACAATGGCGGCTTTGATTTTTGTGAAGGAGTCGCTCATGACTCATCGAGCGATGCCACTGACTGGCCAATCGGTGGCATGCAGGCTGACGTCACATTCTCAGAACGCTTGGAACCCTGGTGTACTAGGTACTATCGCCTAATTAAAACCCTAAAAACTGAGTCGAGCCAAGCCAAGTAGGTACTAGTGAGAAAAGGGCTATAAGCATTTGTAAATAAATAAATATAATTCCAGTGTAATTTCAGACAAAATACATGGAAGTTCCATTTAATACAGGATGATTACACCCTTCCTCACATTTTATATTATAAAGTGTTACCACTTTATACATTTGATAATTAGCACTAAGATACAGCTGAGGGTAGTTGGGATGTCACTGGTTATGCATATATTTGTTTGGGTTAAGAGGTCAAAAGAATTTATTTAGAGAGCATGAATTTCCTTGCAGTGAAGTCAGTAATTGTTCAAATGACATCCCAAGAACCACGCTACCCGACTAAAATGCTAACATCCGATTTATTTGACACAACATAGATTTTATTTAGACATAATAAAGAGGAAGCACATTTTGCAAGTTGATTTATTATTATGCTTCTTTAAGTTCAGCAATTTATAACTGCAAATTCATTTAAAACCTAATCTAAGATGCTAAATATTTCAGACTAACTTTAAATTTCAGCCTCTGTCGGTCAAAGATTTGTTGATGATAATGATGTAGTTTTCTTTTTTTTTTTTGCTTCAACTCTGAAAAAGACAGGTCATAAACTGTTTTCTCCATTTGCTGTGGTCTGTTAATATTGTACCAGAGGCCGTGGTTTAAACTCAAACAGTCTTCACCAAGCAGAACAGAATATTTATATTTCACGCTCTGGCTCTACAACATCAATGCAGTGCAGCCGTGATTATAACTGAAGTGTTGCGATAATGACCTTGCTTCGGGCACATAACAAAATATTAATTAGACTTTGCTGTGTTTATGAGTCAGCTGTGGTCGTTATGCAACCCAGGGAAGCAAAACAGCGAACAGTTTTTGATGTAAATTCAAACACAAATCTGCGCCTTGTCTTTGTGAGAGAAATGAAGCTGCAACAGAAACAGTGGCACTATTACCCAGAGCAACGATTTCTTGACACACATTCATCTATAATGAAGGATATGCAATGAAAAATCAATACGGCATAAATAAAGTGGCAGTTTTAATAGAAAGCTTCTTGCACGATTTCCTTCAGCACCTGCAGAAGAAAAAGGAAGCTGTTTGCAGGGGAGGGGAGGCACAGCACAGATAGCATTATAAGCATCCTTGCTAATTAACTGCTTCTATTTCCTTAACCAAAGCCTGCAGTCTCTCTCCTTTGCTCTATCATTCCCTCCCCTCCTCTTGTTTGACAGCCCAGTCTGATTTGTATTCAGGTGGCTGCCTCTCCTGCTTGTGTGTGACTCTGCAGAGCAGGTGTCCATGGCTGTGGCTCAGACAATGATAGCCCACTGATAAGCTGCCTCACACAGGCTCAAAGACAGGCAGAGACCCTGTGTTTTCCTCTAACAAGACAGATATGCTTTCAACTGATATTTTGTAGAAGATTATAGAGATTATATACTTTTGGGGGAACAAAAGCTAAGCCTAAATAAATGTATTAAGGCAGTTTCTGTTTCTACCTGTATAGTCTACAGGACTTTTTACTTCAAACCTGAGCTAAATTGACGCAAATGTCTCATTGCAGGCCTGCGTGGAATGGCTAACAGCCTGTTAGCTTACCTTAGCTTATCCTAAAAAGGGTAAAACAGTTAGCCTGGCTCTGTCAGAAGGTAAGAGAAGTGCTTCTAACAGAGATGCAAACTCTCATTTAGGCTATGTCCACACGTACACGGGTATTTTTGAAAACGGAGATTTTCTGTTTTCGTTTTAAAAAATAATCCCGTCCACACATAAAGGCAAAATTGAAGAAAAACGCTGCTAGGAACATGCCAAAGCAGCAGGTGGCGCTATATTCCTAACCCTGCAGAAATGTTGGCCAATCAGAAGTCTAGAAGCCTAGGTAGGAAATAGTAAACAAAGCTGGGGCATAGAAGCAGAACCGAGTTGTATGTGTGGAGGGACAGTAACTGTGTGTGTATATGTAAGCATTAAAACACTGCAGAGAGTACAATTAACAGTAATAGTATTGTAGAAATTCATTTCACCGAAACAATAACGTGGCGCACAGTGTGACGGCAAAAAAGGCGCACACCTTTGACGCTGCGTTTTCTCCGTTTTTCTCGTCCACACCTAAATGCAAAAACGGAGTTTTAGAAAATATCCACCCTGGCCGGAGTTTTTAGAAATCTCCGTTTTCAGTGACCGAAAACGCCGTTTACGTGTGGACAAAAGGTGCAAACGCATAGAAAAATATGCGTTTTCAAAAATACCCGGGTACGTGTGGACATAACCCAAGACTTTTTTTTACACTGTTTTCATTGCTGCTCGGCTTTACTGAAGAGTTTATAATGTTAATGATATTAATACTATTTAACCGTGTGACTACAGTCATCACAAAGTTGTACTTTTATTGATGTCACAAGCTGTAATAAATGTGAAGTTGTAGAAAAACATAAATGAGGCTAAGCTTAACAAGCATAATTGAGTGTTTTGCTATTTTTGGAGGAGTCTCTGTGCACGTGCCTTGATCAGCTGTTTGTAGACACGTGGTAGTACTTAAATGTACTTATGTATTCTTCTAAAACATAATTAATAATCAATAATTAATTTATATTAAACCCGTACTACTAAGATATGAGTAAGAAATATAGGCCTAGCATATAGCATATTCCTTTCTGAGCATATTGGTTTATCTATAGTTGCCTGTGAGTAATTGTATCACTATTAGCAGCTGTATCCAATTCCTTCTCCTGGTTTTGTGGTGTTTTGATTCATGACAATGTGTGTCCATCACAAAATGCACCTTCAAGCCCTCTGAAACCATGCATGGCCGGACGTGCATTGCTATCTTTTAACGATTGTTTGACATATGGTAAGTTCCCACAGGTCTAAGCCGTCTAGTATTCCCCAGGAGAACTCTTTTGTATGATGATATTGTGCTGCCCAACCCCAGCATCCGGCATGATACCACAACGATTATCTCCTGTAATCTTTAATAACATTCCAGGAAGGAAGGAAGGAGGAAGAGGGAGTGCAATAAACTGCATCTGCTGCTACAGGCCCTGGACAAGCAAAGCAAGAGAGAGGGGGAGAGAGAGAGATGTAGTGTGAAGCACTGACCTGCATAGTTTGGCCTCAGCTCAAGTTTAAACTACTTGCACACAGTAATGGAAATTTTGCCATCCAAATTCGTTTCTGTCCAGCAATTAAACTGGTACAAAAGTCATTCAGTGTTGCTAAAGGTCATGTTAAAAGTTTGAAGTTAAAAGTTGGAGTTAATATTAAAATATTTGTCTTTTAAAAATTGATTTGTATTAAACAAAGTAACTTTGAGTTTGCTCACAGAAGCAATGTTTATGCTTAAGTTTCCTTAACAAATGGGGCCTAAGGGTATTTCACTCCCCGCTGAGCTGCAGCGTTAATGTCAGTGTGTGCATCTGGGTGTATAATTGAAAAATAAATACATATAAATTAAGGATGCCAAAGTAACAACATGGTAATGCGATGCAAATGGAAAGTGAAATAAAAGGCGCAAAAGACTGAAATACTAACAAACTGAGCCTAAATTACATCAGCCAACTATCTTTGGAGAAGTTTATTGATGAAACTGATTGAGAGAAGATGCTGAGCAGCTGAGCTAACTGAGGCTTCTTGTTCAAAACGCAGACTATGGAGTAAATAAAGGGAACTAAATATAGTTTTCCATTAGTCATGTATCAAATGTCAGTGACTGGTATTGTGACGAGTGCCACTCAAGGGTTAAAGTGGGTGGGAATGATCCAGAACAGCGTTTCAGCACCTTCAGTTAATGAGCAATTAAATCAGACAGGCAAGTTAATGCATATGACTGTGGAATAAGTTCATTTTTCTTGTGCTGCAACCTGGGATTGCTTCCAGTGACAGCGCGGACATACTTGCTCAGTAACAAGAAAATAATGACACCACATGAACCACTTACACCTTCATTACATCTGTATTTATGGTGCAGATTAAGTAAAGCTGTGGTCAGGGTACTTCAGGAGGAGAGGCGTACACTACTTTTGAGTCATTTAAAGGTTGCATGAAAACATTAGGCAGTTCAGCAAAGGTAAAACTGCTTAGCTTGCGGTACTGTGTTGCATTATGTTACACTGATGCCAAGTGATCAGTGTTAGGTTCCATCAAGGGTGGCAAGCATCCGTTTTAGGTGATGGTGCTGATCATATTCTCTCACTGAATTCCACCTTTTATACGAGCTTTATAATGTCTAGTGGTTGGAGCTCAGCCATGTAGGGTGTAAAACATCTGCCTGTATCTTGTTGAATTCAGCAGGTAAAAATTGAAGTAAGGTCATGAAAAAAAAATAACTGGAGCTCACAAAATAAGATCTTATGTGAATTATATCTGTGTGGGGTTTTTTGTTGCTGTTTTTTTCCCCACACTGCATCGCTTTAACCGATCCTGACAAATCATTCATTTTGTATGAATCATGGAGGATTACCCATTACCCAACCTTCCTTATCCCTGATATGTTTCAGAGTGTTTTTGTAGGCCTCTACCTTTATTAGTCCCACACATGGGAAATTAGTTTTGTCACAGCAGGAAGTGGCACACTCTCTCTACTTTTATCAATTGTTCCTGATGTAGCAAAAAGCATTTCTTCCTGTAAAAACAACTGAACAGAACAGTTGAGCAACTTTGTGAACACAGTTGATCACTTAGCAGCTAAAGAGCTAGATATTTCATCAGAATTTGGTGACGATCAAATCAAAAGTTGACAGAATAATAGAGCTAAAGTTGTATGTGGACATAAAAAATTGAGATGATGAATAAAAAACGTCATTATCTAACCTTTGCGCTTGTATATGTGTGTGTAAACCCCAAGAAGACTTGGCTATCAACCTGTGCAGTGGGGGGGAAAAGATGGTCTGACAATCAAGGACAAGCACTAAACTGACCGTATCAATCGTACATTTCGTGGAGGGGTACGAAGCTCAAGGTGGCATTTTCGGGTGATGGCGATGTTTGCCGCCTGTGATCATGGCTGAAGATTCATGGTGGCCGCGGATGCTCCATGTCTGCCTGAATCCAGGAAGGATATTTATGTTGACAGCGCTCCTTCTCCCACCAAGCCCAGGAGGAGGATCACACAACCCGTCACTCAGATTAATGTCTCCCCTGACGGCATAAGTTAAAAGGAAAAGGGGGAGAAGGTAATGAAGAGCGGATAGGGGGAGCCGAATGCTCCTAGGGTTAGAAATGGATGGATATGATCTCTTGCTGCTTCATCATCGGTATTCAATTCACTGCATTGACATTCACACATGTACACAAATGATATGTACTGGGAGTTGTACCCAGAGCAGCGTTATGTAGAGCAAAGCTGCTCTGTTTCACAGAGGATTTGATGAATATGCCTTTGATGTGTTGCCTGTTGGTGAGAGGAGGAGGAAAAAGCGTGTAAAAGGGAGATAAAAAGACAAAATGAAATATCCTCCATGTGATCTTATTGTATATCGTCGTAATATTTATTTGGGATATAACACTGCGTATCTAGTCACATCATCTTTGAAATGGGATGTTTTGTGTGTGTGTTTTTTCCAGGTATGTTATTCAACCATAGCCAAGAAAGAATTTTTCAATCTCCGCATTCTTTGATATTAGAGGCGATTTGTTTTCGTATCATAGCCGCGCATTGTGCAACAGAGAATTTTCTTTGCACGGTGAGTGCCTCTACATAATGATGAGAGGAAACATAATCTAATTTCAACTTTCATTTACAGGACAGATTGTTCAAATAGAGTAATAACCATCTCCTCTGCCCCGCGCTGCCTCTGCTCCTCTCTCTCTCATCCTCGCCCTCGTTCTCTTGCTCTCTGCCTATTTCAGGCCCTATTCATTCCTTGAAGAATGCATTTGAAACCGTGCAAATGAGAACAAGTGAACAAATGAATGTTTCATGAATGTTTTCATGATGAGAAAATGCAAATGAGGACGGGTGAATGAATGAATGTTTAATGAACGCTTGTTTAATGAAAAGGACTTATTAACTAGAGTGCTGACTTAGCACTGCGCCACAGCCCCAACCGACCATGCATGAAAGGCTGATACATTTAGATGAATAAGCGCTGCCTATCAGTTGGACCTGATTGACAGGACAGGGACATACTGAATAAGTGTTTAACTGTCACGTTCCCTTGCCCACCCCTATGTGTTTTAAACAGTGCTGCACACATATACAATATGATGTGGTAAAACTGGGCTGTGCCAGTTGAGCCAGAAATATAGTCCAACTGGCCCAGTTTTGGTTGAACCCGGGATATCGGCCCACACAGATACCCATTTTACTTCCCTTATTAGTCCGCGGCACAGGAAGAAGGTTCCTGGTTTCTTTGTGGAGCTTGTATGTTTTCCCTGTGGCAGTGTGGGTTTCCTCCCGGTACTCCCACTTCCTCCCGGTCACAATCCAAAGGTATGTGTGTTAACTGATGTTTCTGTAATTGCGATGTGAGGTAGGTAAAGTGGTTCAAGTCAATAAAGCAAACTGATGTCAGTTGTTGTCTAGAGCGCTTTGGGGGGGTCAGTGCTGAGGTTAGGGTGGGTGTATATACAGGTATTTGTTTTGCTCCTTTACACCACAGTGGATTCTAATCCGAACAATCAAGCTTTGATTGAAGTGTAGACTCAAAATTCAAAGTTACACAGATTTTTAAATACAAGGATTGCATTCAATATATCTCAACCCATTAATATATACAAATACTGCATCCCCCCTTTAAATGTTTGCCTTCAGTTTAGGACCCGGTAACTTAAAAGTGCGCTCTGTTGGGTTGAGACAGGGAGACTGATTTTGTGAAAGATTTCTTTTGCCTTGAAGTGTTTGGATTGCACAGCTGAAAATGCATCTATTCAGACAGACTTTTGGATAATGGTTCTGTGTATTATGTTGTTTTTGTGTGATTAAGATAGTTTCATTTAACTGTATTTTTATAATAATTGTAAAGGACTTTGTAATGGAGTCCTGTCTTGAAAACTGCTATAGAAATAAATTAGACTTACTTACATTATCAGTTTGTACTATAAAGTCTGAACAGTCATGCAGCTTTTGTCTGAATCTGATAAGAGAGTATGGCCCTGTTATCTTCATAATTCATTCTGGTACTTCTATCAGCAGTCACATCATCAATAAACACTCAAGGCCTTGAGTGTAGACAGACACCTAGCTCAAGAGTATTCTTGACTTGACTTGATGTTCGGAGGTTGTTTTTCTTAACCATGGAAATATTTCTTTCATCATCCACTTTGTGGACTTTGCAGTCTTTCTCTTCTGCAGTCTTTGAGGACTGTAGCTGTTTCTGAGCTGGTTAGTGGATTCCTTCTATTTAATTTCTATTTAACTGGACTGTTAATTTGATCACTCTGGGTTTTTGCCATCAAGCAAAAATTGTGTCTTGGTCCCAAAAATTGTGGATGTAACTGCTCCTGTGAGTTCATTTCAAATCCATGTTAGCCTGTGTGTCTATGAAAGCTAGTGCAAAAGAAAAGAAAATGTCAGGAATTACAAGGAAAGTGACCAAAATGAAGGATTTTGAAAATAGTCAAGAATAACCCCAAAAAACAAGTTCCAGAATATGTCCACAGGCAAAGTCTAGACGACAGCAGGGTAGATAAACATCGCAGTCTCAAAACTGAAGAAGAAGGTGATCAAGGAACGGCAGAACATAATCAAGGAAGAGGACAGATAGGAAGTCAGTTTCAGATAAGAAACAGGAAGTAGATAACCGCAGAGGCAAAAATGCAAAGTATACACCGGGGGTGTCGAACTCCAGGCCTCGAGGGCCGGTGTCCTGCTGGTTTTAGATGTCACCCTGGGTCAACACACCTGAATCAAATGATTAGTTCATTATCAGGCCTCTGGAGAACTTCGAGACATGTTGGGGAGGTAATGTAGCCATTTAAATCAGCTGTGTTGGATCAAGGACACGTCTAAAACACTGGCACTAGACGGCTGGAGTTGGTTACCCCTGCTCTAAGCCCTAATCAGAATACTAGTACTACCATATTCCTGTTTGTACGTGATGGATGTATGCCGTTGTCTCCAAGTTTGTTTGTGCATTTGGCTCTATTTAAAAGAGTCTTTATGGGATCTCCCTGCTGCCACCATTATGCTGCCAACCAACCACCATTGTCACAGTGTTGGGCCATGAGGCCCAGTGTTTGAGTTCTAATGCATATTTCTGTATCCCCATGTTGTAGTGTAACACATCTAGTTGTTTTCTAGTTTGCAGTTTAGTCCTTGGTTTCTTAGTCGCTTTTGTCATCTCTCCCTGGTCCGTGCGTCTACCTGTCATGTTTCATGTCTGTATGGCTTTTGTTGCTAAGTTCGTGCCATGTCTATGTCTTTGTGTTTCCTGTTTTATTTTGGAAGAATCTGGTGTTCTTTGTTCATTGTAGTTAGTGTTACTCTCCCCTGTATTGTCATTATGTTTCATTCTAGTCAGCTGTGTTCTCATGTGTCTCTACTTCCCCTCATCACCTCATGTGTGTATTTAAGTCCTCGGTCTTTGGTCTTTTGCAAATCTGCATGACCACAGTTTGTAGTAAATATGAACCCTACCCCTCATTAAATCCAGGTTTTAAAACATCCATGAAGAAATGCTAATGTCATTCATGCTTTAGGCTTAATCTGTCCGATGATTCTTTCTGAATGTATTTACCTCCACCAAGGCGGTAATGTTTTTGGTAGTATTTGGATGCGTGAATTTCATTCTGTCTGTCAGTAAATACAACAGCTCAAAGTTGTGAATGAATTTTGATAAAACTCTGTAGGGGTGTAGAGTTGGGTCATGCTAACAATCCATTAAAATCTGGCTTACATCCACCAAGGTTTTAAAGGTCAACTCAATGATTTATTGGTAGAAAATTGACAAAAAACCTTATAACTTAGAAACTATGATTCTTACAAATGTGGTGTGTATTGAAAGATTTAAGCTATCGTGTTGCATTTGACATAGAAAGTAATAAAAATTAATTATACTTAAAATAATATCAAGTATACTGAAATGGGTTTTAACAGTCCGAATAAAAAAAATAACTACTTGTTTTTAGAAACTTCATAAAAACTTCTTAGTTACAGTTAAATAGAACAAAAGGAACAAAACACAGAACTATTTCCTTAAAAGTGGGGAAAAAAAGCGAGTTAGCTGCGCTCTCAGAGTGCTTCTTGTTATGAATGTAACTGATTCTATGTTAATATTCTTGTAGTCAGGCAGTTCATCAGCTGACAGGCCAGTATGTCACTTCCTTCAGGCCAGCCAGCAGATGTAAAAAAAAAACAAAAAACAAAAAAGCAAAAACCCAAAACAACAACAACAACAAAAAAAAAAAACAGGGCTCGTCGTGGCAGAGTGGCACAGTTTTATAATCCCTAAATGAATTCAAGTATTTCAGCTCTAAACTGAACCATATTATTCCAGTAACTGTCATCGTATTAACTTGGCAGAGAAAACATGCCAAATGGCACGGGCCACTCAGTCTCCTGTTTGACCTTCTACACCCACACTCCCTGCATATGCTGCTTCACTCTCTCTCTGTCTCTTTCCCCTCCATCCCCAAGCCCTTGCTTCTATCTCGCCATCTCCCCTCTCTCTCCCCCGTTGCTACAGTAGTGTTAGAGGGAAATGGGGCTTAACAAAAATATTGTCAAACTGCCTGGAAAGCCGAGGGGAGGAAGCTGGGCGAGCATATCCAAATAGCCTTCATTTGAATTGCTAATTTGAGCTCCAAAACATTAAAAAAAAAAAGTGTTGACAGAGAGAGCAGAGCAGAGGAGAGTAGGTCCTTAATCAAGCAACAGTTTTAACTCTTGGGTGAGCAGCTTCAGAGTGATCAAAGCATTTTAAAACAGGGCAGACTTAAGCTTCTTCAAGGGACCTTTCTCACACATAGGCACCTCTCTTTCAGTTTCCCACTAATTCTGTCCCTTCGGTCGCTAGCCTCAACAATCCCCTTTTTTCACAGCTTGGGCTTTTGGATGAGAACTGCTTCTTTCTCAAAGAGCATGCAAATGTGCAAATGTATGTGCAACAGAGACAGAGAGCGCTGCAAAGAGGAGAGGGAGGAAGAAGGTGAGCTTTGTTAGAAATGTCTAAATTTGGTTGCCTTTGTGCAAATCCACTGATCTCTTTCAAATGAAAAGCAAAGAGCGCTTTTGTCCCACTAATAGGCTGTCCACATACCATGAAAACGCTTGCGTTGTGTCTGCACGCACACGTGTGTGTGTGTGTGTGTGCCAGTGACGAGGACTGTACACGTGGGTTTACATGTGCAGCCCAGTCTGCGGTCTGCAGATGCATGCAGGTCAGACAGGAGGGAGCTGCACATCAAATCACATAGTTACTCATGTGTAAGAGGATTCAGTCAATAGAAGAGACACACAAACACGACTGATTTTAAAAACACACCTTTAACATACATCTTTAACTTGAGGTTTCTTGCTCAAAGAAATTGATGTTAAGTGAGCAGTTTTGAATTCTGTTTCATGTTAATTATTGCATTATGGATGTAATAGAGATGAAAACATTTTCCCCACCTGGTCCGTGCGTCATTTGTCGGTTGTCTTCGGTTACTCTGGTTTCCTCCCACAGCCCAAAAAATGCATGTTGGGCTAATTGGTGATTGTAAACTGGCCGTGGTTGTGAATGTGAACATGACATCAATCGGTACGAGTTTCTCTGTTAGCTCTGTTCTGAGCTGACAACCTGTCCAGGCTGTGCCCTTCCTCTCCCAGTGCCACTTGAGATTAGGTAGGTATAGCTAGATGGATAGCTGGAGGGTCCATTCTTCACCAGAAGAGTGGGGATAGTGTAAGAGCATGCTTACACCATGCCAATGCAAGCACGGATAAAAAAATAAGCAGTGTTGAGTGTCTCATGTCACTGTAATCACGTTCCATTTTTCAGTAACGCAGTAATGTAATGCGTTGCTGTACTTAATTCAGTAATTACCTTATTGTTACATTTATGTTGTGACTCATGCTACAATCCCATATGGAAAAGATATATATATAAATCTTATAAAGTTTGTATCTGTCTTGTATGAAACTTGTATGAAAAGCATACAAGAGTGAAAACACATATAAGATCCCTTGAAAAATTATATAATGAAACTTGTATGTTTTGGATACTTACTAAAAAAATATATGAAAGTAATGAGAAAGTGGCCACTTTCATGAGTAAATCATATATGTTTTTACTATTTCTTTTCCATATGGGATGGCTCTTCAGTTATCTGCACGCTTGGTAGATGAGTGCAGATATGGACATAAGTAATTTTCATATCAACAGTAAAGTGCAAACTGCATCCAGGATAGGAAGACCACATTATACTGCTAACTAAACTTGTGCTCTTTGTGAGCATCTGCACAGACAGCATGGTAACACAAAGCTAGCCAAGAACCCAGTGTGATGATAAAGTTGAGTGCATGCTGACCCGAGCACAGCAGCCAGAGTCTGAAGTTAGTGATGAGCCGTCAGGTATGCAGCCTCTGTTTCTATCTATTCATGTTTCTGCAGCAGAATCCCTGCGGTGTCTTTTTGGGCTGGTTTTCAACTTTGCATTGTGCTGTTGGCTTTGTGCTCATATGTAAACACTAACAGAAAGATTGTACATCATTAGGATGGGGTTCTGTGTCAGGGTGTGGGACTCTAGCCGCAGGATTATATTCTTAAATGGTCATTATGTGACAATGTGGTTCAGATCATTTTATGGAATAACGGAAAATGGGAATAAAGAGCAGTGTAATAAATGACTTTCTCTGGCAGCGTACTACATTACTTTTAAGAAAAGTAATGTATTAATTTAATGCATTACTTTTTTAAAATACGAGCCCTCAAGCATACTTTATTGGTTGGTTATCTTAATGACCTTGTAGTACCATATCACCCTATTAGAGCACTTCGCTCTCGCACTGCAGGCCTACTTGTTGTTCCTAGAGTATTTAAAAGTAGAATGGGGTACTTGAGACACTATGGTGTGAAGACGTGTTTCCCGGGGCTCCGCAAAGCAGTGACAAAAATATTGTTTTAAGATGCATCAGCACTTTCTATATCAGCCCCGTGGGCTCTAAATAACCCTTTTTGCCGCTGGGCGCCCGCTTGTTTATTTATTTTCACTTTTTCACTCTCTGAGGTCGGGAAACCTACTTTTGACAACTTCTGGGAAAGGCCGCAGGAGTTTCCTTCCTGGTTGGCTGTGGTGACCGTAGCGGCTGCGTCCGGACAATCAAGTTCTCTCACTAAAAGTCCCACCATTTGCCCCTTATTCTTCTTTTGCATAATGGCAGATAAGAGGGAGCAACGTCGAAAACGGGGTCAGGCCGGCGCGGGTGGTTCACAGAGCCCGGAGCTGGGTCGCGAATCTCAACGTGACGCGGCTATCACGGAGAGCAGCTACGAGCAGGGTGCGGGCGCACCGCTCGGCGAAGTCACATTTACCAGAGCATTGGAGGTTCTGATTCTTTATGCCTAAACTGGCCCCGCTCATGATAAATATGTATAAGTATTCACTGGAAGTTGGATCCCTCCCACCCTCTCTACTGCAGGCATCTATATCCTTGATCTTAAAAAAGGATAAGGATCCATTACAATGTGGCTCATACCGTCCAATTTCTTTGTTAAATGGGGACTATAAAATCCTTGCTAAACTTTTAGCAATGCATGTGGAAGCAGTCTTGCCATCTGTAATTAACCCGGATCAAACAGGCTTTATTAAAGGGAGATATGCCTTCTCTAACCTTAGACGTTTGTTTAATGTTCTTTACAATCCCTCAGACTCCAACAGCCCTGAGTTTGGGATCAGTTTAGATGCTGAGAAGGCTTTTGACAGGGTCGATTGGGATACCTTTTTTATGTTTTGGATAAATTTGGCTTTGGTAAAATAATCATCTCCTGGTTGAAACTTCTTTATACTTTCCCGCTGGCCGCTGTCAAAACAAATGGCACATGTTCTGACTTTTTTCCTCTGTTTAGGGGGACTAGGCAGGGCTGTCCCATGTCGCCGTTGCTCTTTGCAATTGCAATTGAGCCCCTGGCCATATCGCTGAGATCAAACCTAGGTATCACCGGGGTTACTAGAAATGGTATAGAACAAAGGGTCTCCTTATACGCAGATGATTTGCTTCTTTATATCTCAGAACCAGCATCCTCATTTCCTTTGGTGCTCTCAATACTTGAACAGTTTAGCCTTATTTCTGGCTATAAGCTGAACCTCGCCAAGAGTGAACTGTTCCCTCTGAATGCTGCTGCACAGAAATATTAGTGTACAGCACTGCCTTTTCGAGTTGTATCGGACAACTTTACATATTTAGGGGTTAAAATTACAAGTCAATTTCATGCTCTTTTCAAGCTTAATTTCGACCCACTTGTGGAGAAAGTTAGGCAGGATTTGGACAGATGGTCTCTACTCCATCTGTCTGTAGCAGGGCGCAAATACAATTAAAATGAATATCCTCCCAAGATTTTCTTTTCTTTTTCAGTGTGTCCCTGTATTTATCCCAATTTCCTTTTTTGTTAAATTAGACAAGATTCTCTCTGGGTTCATTTGGAACAAAAAAACCCCTAGAATACGCAAGACATATCTTCAAAGACCGAAAAAGATGGGGGGGATGGCTTTACCGAACCTAATGTTCTATTATTGGGCATGTAATATTTGTATTCTCAGGTACTGGCTACAGGGGGAAGGCATGAATAATGCCCCGGCGTGGCTGAGCTTGGAGATTTCTTCTTGTGCCTTATCCTCTTTACCAGCCCTGATTTATGCCCAAAAGCAGCCTTCGAGTGCAGGTTTTTATAATAACTCTATTGTCAAAGTTACCTTGAAAATATGGTATCAATTTCGTCGTTATTTTAAGTTGACCTTTTTTTCCCTTCAGTCACCCATTTTGAAAAATCCCTCTTTTCAGCCTTTGTTAGTTGATGGTGCTTTTTATTTGTGGGCCTCCTTGGGTATCAGGTCTTTTTCTGATCTATATATTCAGAATACACTTGCCTCCTTTGAACAGCTCTCATTGAAATTTGGCCTTCCAAAAAGTCACTTTTTTCGCTACTTACAAATCTGGAGTTTTGTTAAGGAGAAATCCTCTCAGTTCCCATCTAGACCTCCTTGTCATGACTTTGATAACCTTCTATCGCCTCCCCCTTCATCACAGGGCCTGATCTCTTGTCTGTATGGGAGAATATGTTCCTTTGGCAACTCCTCAACCTCGGCTATTAAAATGGCATGGGATTTTAATAGCCTCGGCTATTAAAATGGCATGGGAGCAGGATTTGGGGTGTGTGATTCAGGATGACTCTTGGGATAAAATTCTTTACCGGGTCCATGGCTCCTCATTATGTGCCAAACACGGGTTGATTCAATGTAAGATTTTGCACCGCGTACATTGGACTAAAGCCAGACTAGCTCAAATATACCCCAACCTTAGCCCTGATTGCGACCGTTGTCATCAAACACCTGCCTCTCTAATACATATGTTTTGGTCATGTCCATCCCTCAAACAATACTGGATTAATATTTTTCTGACTTTATCAAAGATCATCCAGCTAACCCTCCAACCTGTGCCCTTAACTGCTTTGTTTGGGGTTCTTCCTGATACAGTTGTCTTGCCGACGCCCCAAGCGGATCTGGTAGCATTTCTCACCTTATTGGCAAGACGCAGATTATTGTTATGTTGGAAGTCCCCTTCTCCCCCATCCTGGGAAATCGGGATCAGAGATGCTTTGCATTTTAGCAAACTCGAAAAGATTAAATTCACTCTGCGTGGGTCTATGGCCAAATTTTTTAAGATCGGGCAACCCTTTTTTGACCATGTTCAGACTTTGCGGTCCCGCAACGCTCCCAATTAGCCAGCTCAGACTTTATTCTATTTTATTTTATCTTATGTTTAAGTATACAGACTCTATTGTGGCTGCACTTTATGATGGCATTTACTTACCTACTTTATACATATTTCTTTTCTCTTACAGATTTGACTTATCTCTACAACTAAGCTGACCACTCATTATGTTTGTGTTTGTTTGTTTTTGTTTTTTCTTGGTTTGTTTGTTTTGTTTTTTCTGTGTCTGTGTGGGGGTGTGGGCTCTGAAACTCTCCACATCTCTCTTGTACACTCAGGAACTGTTATCTTGTACTCCAGGGTTTACTATTCGTATTATTAGATTGGACCCTTTCTTTTTTCTTTTTCTACACCCACTGGTACTCCTATAATTATGAGGTGGGAGTGTATGTTTCATATTGTTTTATGTTCTTCAAAAAGAAAACGGCATATTGTTTAATTTGTCTTTTGTAAAAATGGATGCAGAAAATTTAATAAAAATATCTGAGGAAAAAAAAAAAAGTAGAATGGGAGGCAGAGCCTTCAGTTTTCAGGCCCCTCTTCTTTGGAACCAGCTTCCAGTTTGGATTCGGGAGACAGACACTATCTCTACTTTCAAGATTAGGCTTAAAACTTTCCTTTTTGCTAAAGCATATAGTTAGGGCTGGACCAGGTGACCCTGAATCCTCCCTTAGTTATGCTGCAATAGATGTAGGCTGCCGGGGATTCCCATGATGCATTGAGCTTTTCCTTTCCAGTCACCTTTCTCACTCACTATGTGTTAACAGACCTCTCTGTATTGAATCATATCTGCTATTAACCTCTGTCTCTCTTCCACAGCATGTCTTTTATCCTGTCTTCCTTCTCTCACCCCAACCGCATCGCAGCAGATGGCCGCCCCTCCCTGAGCCTGGTTCTGCCAGAGGTTTCTTCCTGTTAAAAGGGAGTTTTTCCTTCCCACTGTCGCCAAAGTGCTTGCTCATAGGGGGTCATATGATTGTTGGGTTTTTCTCTGTATCTACTGTACAATATAAAGCGCCTTGAGGTGACTGCTGTTGTGATTTGGCGCTATATAAATAAAATTGAATTGAATATTTTTCATATTAATTTCAAGTCAGTTTGAGTAATTGGAAACTGCTGTATAACAAACCTTGCACACTTATTTAGGACAACTACGATTAAGATGGACAACCAACAGAAACTAGCAACAGTGGATGTGATGTCAGTTTCACATAAGCTTTTTCATACACTTAGCGAGCTGCTGGACGGCGTGTATAATGGAGTCCTCACCTTCTATCTATCTCTATTGGCTTACCTCCTGTGACACCAGTCTTAGATACTTTAGGTAGAAGCAGGTGCCAGTTTAATTTAGATCATCTGTCACGTATGGAGGCCCTACAAGAGCAAAATGAGATATCTGAAGGTTAACTTTGTGTTATCTCTCAAAAATGTCGACAAAACTTCACAATACTTCTGCTACTAAATCTGTTAAAGGTGTCAAAATGTCTCTACTATTGAAATTACACACACACACACACACACACACTCACACACCTACCTCTTTTCTGGAGGCATCAAACTGAATGAACACTGTATTTCATTTTCAACAATGTCATAAAAGTTTGTGCAGTTGACTATATAAAGGTGTTAATTTAAAGGACTAGTTCACACATTTGTCTGCAATATCTCCTTGTTTCACACATCTCGACCAACATGAGCCAAATATTCCACACATGATCCATCCATCCGTCTTTTTCCACTTATCCAATTCAGGGTCACTGGGAATAATTCAACCGTGCATATTTCTTTCTGTTGTAACAAACTGAAACCCGCAACCATTTCTTCACTCTGTCTTCCCCCTTTCAGAGCCACATATTACAACCAAAAGAAACTGCTGTTGGATCAAAAAGAATACACTGCGTTTAACCACAACACGACTTGAGATTAGACCGATCTTTGCTCTATGAATAAGTAAGGCTGCTCACATTTCACTCTGCGGCTGTAGGAAACCCATGAGTTTGGATCGTGGCCATGGAAAGGATGAAAATATTTTACAGGGTTCAGTCAGAGAAAGAACAAAGAAGCCTGTGATGTTTTCTTTTTTTTAATTATTTTTAAATCGCTTAATTTTTCTTTTTTTGGAAATGTATTATTTTTATAGAGTGAATGAAAGTCCCCCACCTCTTCCACTTGAGTAGTAGTTTAGTGATCCCAAGCACAGCAGCAGAATGTCTGAAAAAGAAAAGAATTGAGGTGTTGCAATGACCCAGTCAGTGTTCACACCTCAACTGGACTGAAATGCTGTGGCTATGCATAAATGAATGGCTGCAAACCTCAATAGACTGAAGCAATGTTACAAAGAAGAATGGAATTGAGTTGCTCCACAATAAAATCATAAAGAAAATGCTTACTTCAAGTTATTGTTGGTAGATATATCTACAAGCTACAGAATTATGGGGTGTACCTTCTTTTCCACATGACCGTGTTCACTTTATCCACACCTTTTTCTGGCATTTATCTTGAGCCGTGTTGTGGGTACAGCAGTCGTAGCGGACCTCTGCGACCTCTGTCTCTCCAGCCACCTGCCCCAGCTCCTCCTGGGGGATACAGAGTCATTCCCAAGCCAGCCAAGAGACATAATCTCTCCCTCGTGTCCTAGGTCTGCTATGTCATTTCCTCCCAGTTGGACATGACCAAAGTCGAGTTCAAAACAAAATGGTCTCAAAAGACACAGGAGCACAGAGAACAGGCCAAAACAGAACAGGTGTCATGAGCGCAGCAAGTCCAAAAATCGGCCGCACAGAAGGCAGTGGCGGTGTGGAAGCAGGTCCAGAGGCCGGCCAGGCGGAAGGCAGCGACAGCGACAGAGCAGATCAGGAGGCCGACCGCGAAGTCAGCGGTGGCAACGGGGTTCAGAAAGCCGTCCACGACAACGAAGAAGTCCAGCCAATGGCCTGGAAAGTGGCCGGCAAAAGCAAGGTTGTTCAGGCCGAGCTGGATCAGATGGTGGTGTACCAACAGCAGGACAATACAAGGCATGACCAGACGGTGGCGTGGCAGCCGCAGGCGACAGAGCAGGTGGTGGCACTGCAGGCAACGGCGTGGAAGCCGCTGATGGTGGCTGAACAGACTCACCAGAACCACCAGCTGACTTGGCGTGATGCTGGCCGGGCTCTCCAGAACCCCCAGTTGATGTTGCGTGATGGTGGCTGGGTTCTCCTGAACCCCCAGCTGGAACAGATGCAAGGCCAGATGGTACAGAAACCCATGGCTGAGGTGAAGCTAGCTTGAGCTGCGTGAGACAGACAGCCAGTTCGGGTTGACTTTCAGGCTGCAGCAATACATAGTCCATTGTGGGCTGGATGAGCTTGCCTGAGCCCTTGGTGAAGGCTGCTGCAGACTGTGGGGACAGCTCACACGAGCTCTCAGCAGAGACAGGAGGCTGAGACAACCCGGCAGAGCTCCCATGGGAAGCAGCTGAGAGAGTTCAAACCTCTCAGCTGATGAACACAGTGACAAAACAGGTGGTTGAGCAAAAGACAGAGACAAAACAGTAGCCTGAACTGAAGACTGAGCTAACAGCTGAGCTAATGGTTAAGTTAATGGCTGAACTGTAACCTGAGCTGATGGCTGCTGGGCGGCTGACTGGGCTACAGGCCGGGCGGCTAAGAAATGAGAAAATTAGACCTAATGAGACAGAGGAAGCAAAACTAGAAACACTGACACAAGACATAAACCTTCAAAATAAAACAGGAAACAATTCACAAACACGCAGACTTGACACTGAACTAAACACAAGAGCACAAGAACTAAACCTAAGAACTAAACCCTTAACCAAAATAAACTGAAATATAGATTTATAATCAGTGTTGGTCAAGTTACTTGAAAAAAGTAATCAGTAACTAATTACTGATTACTTCCCCAAAAAAGTAATCAGTAATTACTTATCTGATTACTTATTTTCAAAAGTAATTAATTACTTAGTTACTTAGTTACTTTTTAAAAACACGATTTACAACCTGAATAGGTGATAAAGCGATAGATCTTTCAGCCCAATTCTACTTTTTCTGCATAATCCATCATACAAAATGTAATCAAATGGAAAAGTCTCTTTTTTAAACTTGTTTTATCAGTTTTAATCTTTTAACTTTATGCATCAAGCAAAGATTTAATTATATGCACCATTCTCTGACTTGAAGAAATTAATTTAACATTTAAACCTATTTTCTGCACATTCCAGCACATAAAATAAAATATTTTTTGTGTTTACACTCATCTTTCAAATAGATGCAAGTAAAACACAGCAGAAAATAAATAAAATCAAAGACTAGCGGCCCTGTAGCTCTATTTTCACCTGTAAAGCAGGAGTGGGGTAGGCGGAGGTTTGCCCTGGTGCAGGTGTGCCGCAGCGGTCAGTGGAAGAATCCGCGAGTTTCTCTGTGAATTTCCCATTACGTCATATTCTCGCAAAAAAATCACGGTTTTAGTAACGCAGTTACGCAGCATTCCTACGGGAAAGTAGCGGTAATCTAATTACCGTTTTTGCAATAGTAATCCCTTACTTTACTCGTTACTTGAAAAAAGTAATCAGATTACAGTAACACGTTACTGCCCATCTCTGTTTATAATAATGATCAACATAGCAGAACAAGGAAATCAGAATATAACCCATAAACCAAAACATAAGAACTCTAAATGTTGGGTCAAAATGACCCAGAACTGTGACAGTATTTATGATAAAGTAACAAGAATTAATGGGATTACATGAAATCTTATTAGAAGTATTTGTTACTGAAATTGTGATATACAAGTTATTATTTCTGTACACAAATTTAAAAGATACATGTGCATTAAATGTGCATTTAAACTACAAAAAGAAGAGAAAAGAAGCTCAGATTTGTATTTTTTTTTCACTAGCAATAAGTGCATTACCAAAAGAAGTCAGCATACCTCATCCGTTATTTGGAGTACAAGAGTGCTGCAGCTTATGGATGTGCTTTTTAAAACTCTGTCTAGAGACTGCTGTGTACTGAAGTGCAGCTCTTCCCGGCTATGTGGAGTATAATGTAGGTCAGATGTGTGAGCTGCAGTGCCAGTTCACAGCGATGACCCAGTAACGAGCCCTCTGTCCTGCTTGCTGTCAGCCCACCTTACCTGGCACAGAAGGTTAGGCTAGTCCTTCTGTGTCATGCAGGAACATCCAGCTGTCTGATCATCTGCTGGATCAGCAGATGAAGGCATCCAGGATGTCATCGTGTTGACAGCTGGTTTACCAGTGTAAGGTCCAAAAGGAAGGGGGAGAACAGCAGCCGTTGATGATTTTCATTAAATTAAATAATTATTCATTAAAGACTTTTTTTTTAAGGTTAAGGCTGTGGCTGGGATATTTTACCCAACATAAGCAAGTCGGGGGAGCTTTTAATTATTATGCTAAAGTCATTCTGCACCAGTTAGCTCAACTTGTCTCTTTGCAATAGGGAACTTGACTTAACTGGTTGTCAGCTGGTTGCATTCTGGTTATATTAGTAAATAAAAGCAAGGTTGCAGAGCGCTCATGGAGTTAAATCACAACCATGCCAATATGTGTGGAGGATTTTCTGAATATATAAGAAAGATCCGCTCTTGCCTTTTTATCGCCATCTTGACACGCTAAAATTGCTTTGAATACAGCAGTATTTCTGTCCCCGAGTTCGAAGCAAGGACAGTCACATGACTGCAATAATTTTAGTCATGCTGTGGCCTCCAACCAAAGACAATAATTATTTAATTATTTTCCCAAAGCCAGTCAGAGGCTTCCTTTAGTAATAGAAGTGTAGCTAGAAAGTTGTGGTTCAGTTCAGTTGAAAAATAATTAAACTCCTATCAAGAGAAAAATCCACTGACTGATTTCTCACAAAGGCTGAAAACAGCTTGGTCCTTTAATTAATTAAAGCTGCAGGTACAACAGTGTAATATAACCGCTCCGATCAAACTATTCGAGCTAGGGTTGCACTAGTCAAACCTGTCCCAATTTTCAGAAGGAACATAAAAAAGAGAGGCTTCTTCTGTCGCACACATATCTGCTGCTTTGATTTCACAGGAGGACCTTAGTCGCTTTAATTAAGTGCAAGAATAAACAAATTCGTACGTAGACCAGTTCATAAGGTTTACATATGGATTTGTGTATGATATAAGGACTACAATGTAGCTTAAGCCGGTGACTCAGATGAATTTATCCTCAGCGGCACAGAAATCCAGGGCCGATATGCGCAGCTGTGAAACCTAATGTCTCGAAAAAGGTCATCCTCTGAACATTGCAGTAGAAAACGTAGATGTGGGGGGTCTGTGTGTCCTTTTCGTCACACCTGTTTTTTCTCCTGTGATAAATTGAATTAGCAGGTGGTACATTAAGCATCTTATGTTTAGTTTATGATGATAACACTCCCCCCCAAACCTTTTACACCTCAGTTCCTCAGTCCCACTTTTTCTGGCGGATGTTTAGTCTCTTCCCTTTGCTCCACCTTACTCCTGTACCTGCCTGCAAGGCTCCACGGTGGCTCTGTGTGTCTGTCGACTTAACGCTGAAGCAAGGCTCTAATCTGCCATTAAAACGGGGGTGGTGGGGTGGGGGGCTTACTGGTGTTTCTCTTACAAATCCACTTCCAGAAAACCCTGGCAGAAATACTGCACCGCATCCCAATGGATTAGCAGTGGGGCTACTGCGGGAGAGAGAGGAGAGGAGACAGGATATAAGAGAGAGGGAGAGGAAGGAAGACAGAAGAGGTGTGGAAAGAAGAAGGAAAGAGAGGAGAGGAAATGGTTTGAGAGGAGGAACTTAGAGGACAGGAAAACGAGGGGATGGGAGATTAAAGGAGGAACAAAGGTCAAAATGGGATGATGTGATGGAGGAAAGGTGAAAATAAAAAGACAGGTGGACAGGTGGACAGCTGCTAGGACAGCTGAAAGACAGACGGAGGACCAGGAGAACCTGAGTGAGAAAATGAAAGTGTGGGGTTTTTTATTTTTTTTTAGTCCAAACGCATCATTTGTGTGCGTGCTTACGTGGGAATGCTCAAGAGGGAGAAGTGAAAAGGAAAATGCCACAGAAGGGGAAGGGTGTAAGAGCACAACAAGGAGGACAAAAGGTAGAACAGGGAGAGAGAGAGATGGTGGTGCTGCGTGGGTGTGCTGGTTGTACAATGACAGTTGTGAGCTGTAACGTTTAATGTCTGGTATCCACACAGCGGTTACTTAATGTTGTGGGCAAATATCAGTTAGCGACAGGTCCCTGCTCTGCGTCTTAACCCCTCTCAACCTGTTCAAATATAAAACACATTTACTCTTGCGTTACGCCTCCGCTCTACCTTTTTTCTTCACTCTGCTTCTGGTTTAGCGGCGGTCAGGCTGCCCGGCCCTCCCGGTGTCAGGCATGGGTGACACCTTTCTGAAGGCTGTCCATCTGTGGTGGGAACACCGGCGAGCCAGAGCAGGGGGCTGAAATGAAGCGCTCCTGACAGGCAGATGGCTCAGCTCCTCTGTGCCAGGACTGTGCCCAGTTTCCTCCAACCTCACCCCACCCCACTCCCATAAGTCACCCTCTCTTGACTCAGCCCATCTGTGGATTGGAGTTGAGGGGGCAGGAAGGTGTCCTTACCTGGGCTGACCACCCAATATGCACGATGCTCATTTTGTTCTGGTTCTTTTTAATATGTTAGAGGTCGGTCGCAGCCTAAATCACACGCAAAACCACCCACGCACATCCAAGTAGCTGCCCTTCTAAAGGTAAGCCAATGGTCTTTCTTTTCTTTTTTTTCTTTTTCTTTTCTGCCCAACACTCTTGGCTTTCCGTGGACAGTTGCCATGGCTACGGCAAAGTAAGCGACCACCTGTGGGCTCGCTTCTGATGTAAAACGACGGGAAAAAAAGGCAAAAAGAGACAAATCACCAGACTGCAGACTGATTGACCGAGAGTACCCTGGAATAAATCCAACATTTCGTCTTCTCTGATGTTTCAGTACATTCAAGCAGGCAGATTTAAAAAAAAACAACAACAACATAAAACCCAAACATCTTGATTCAGCAGACAGCAGAGTCCGCCGATCAATCAGATAGGAGCTCAGACACAGTGGGCACGGCCAGCAGATTTTTCAGCCCGGGTCAAAACAGCCCGAACCCCCCAGAGCAACTCACTCCACAGATTCTTCTCCTGCTGGACATCAATCTTCAGAGCTGCTGTCTTGGCAAAGAGCAGATTTGATTTCTCCACTGAACAGTACTCAACCCTTGACCTCCCTCCCCCCAAAGGCATGGTACTTCCAAGTAGTTGCTATGGTTACTGTAAATCGGGTGGTGGTAACGGTTGCAGCCCTGCAGGATGCAGAGCCACTGTGAACATTACAGGAATGGATATAAATTTGTACAAACCCCTTGCGAAGTGTAATTGAATGTAGTCGGTGAACCCACCCCCTGCCAATAAATTACCTGTTTATTTCTGGCCTTGAACAAGGTGACTGCCTGCAATATGTGCCAGTGTTCTGTGCAGCACGATGCTCCCAGCCTGGTCAGGGGTTGGATCCTGTTTAAAAACTCAGTCATGTCTGAGTGCTCTGCAATCCCGTGCAGACGCGGCGTGTTTTTCTGTGCACGCGTGTCCACGGGAGCGTGTGCTCTGTGTGTACGTACATGTGTCCAGGCGTGCGAGTATGTGTTGACTTGGTGCCAGTGGGTTCCTCGTGCCAGCACCGCAGTCTGGTGAGGCAGAGCGGCATGTCGGCTGCACAGCTGCGCGCGGCCAGCTCCCATTGGCTGAGGTTAACGAGGTAGAGAGCACATCTGCATCGGGGCAGGCCACGGATGGGTGAGAATGCAGCGAAGGCTGTTTTAGTCTCTCGCTCTAACTAGACTGTGTGTCTGTGGTAGACTGTGTGTTTTTCTCATGTGCGTGAGAACGTGCATGACTGTGGATTTATTTTTATACCAGGAAGGGTGGAAATGTGTGAATGAAGTGAAAATATAGTTTATTCCAGTACAGGATTCAAAACATTCACTGCATGTGCAAACAGATATTCTGTAACAGCGTGTCCTGTCACGTAAAGACCTTATAGCAGGAATCGATCAAACGTTTCCATCATATAAAAACTTGAATTAGTTTGGCTGATACACGTTGAATGTGTGCACACTTTCCTTACAGGATGGGAACTTGCAGCGAGTTGGGTCACTGCACCATTTAAAGACGTTTACGATCATTTTCTGTGATCTGTGGCGCTGCGTCGTCTGGTCAGGTTATACACCAATAATGCATAACATTATGGTGGGTGTTCATGGATCAGACTTAATTATCAAGCACATCTTGTTGCTGTGCTCCTCAAACCATTCCTGAACCACTTTTGCTTTGTGGCAGGGAGCGTTATCCTGCTGAAAGAGGCCATATACGTGCAGGGAATAAATGGCCTGCAACAATGCTTAGGCACATGGTACGTGTCAAAGTAACATCCACCATGTTGTAAAAGAAAAGGAGCTTCATCAGACCAGGCCACCTTTGCGTATTGCTCATCGGTCCAGATCTCATCCCGAAATTCTCATTGTTTATGCTTTGGTAGTGCACAGGGGTCAGCATAGGGACCCTGACTAGTTTGCAGCCATGCAGCCCTATTAGCAGCAAACTGTGACGCTCTGTGTATTCTGACATTCTATCAGATCCAACCACACAGGCCAGCCTTCCCTCCCCACTGTGCATCAGTGGGCCCTGGGCGCCATTGACTCTGTCCTTGGTTCACCACTGTTCCTTCCTTGGCCCACTTTTCATAGATACTGACTGCTGCAGATAGGGAACACCCCACAACTGCTGCAATTTTGGACATGCTCTGACCCAGTTGTCTAGCCATCACAGCTCTTGTTAAACGTGCTCAAGTCTTTATGCCCATTTTTCCTGCTTGAAAAAAGTCAACTTTGAAGACAAATGTTCACTTGCTCTCTAATGTTTCCCACCGACTAACAGGGGCAACAATGAAGAGATAACCAGTGTTACTCACTCATAATGTTATGCCTGGTCAGTATATATCAGCAGTTTTTAAAAAGTCACTTGCAATATGAGTTGCAATCAAAAAGTTCAGGGGCTTACTAGTAAAAATCAAAAACCTTACCTTATTTAAATTTCCTTATACCTTCTCTTGTACCTCTTGTGCTTTTTTTTTTTGGCCTGGTTTTGCTTATATTTCTTCATGAAAGTCCTCTTCTGATCAGTAGTGCGTATCCAATTTCACCCAGGAACTCAAAGTTCAGCAGAGAACAAGCAACCTCTGTCTCAATGCGACCCAGGTTTCACCTGCAGGATCGTCAGCATAGTTCAGCTGCTGTTAGGTGTTCTTCTGCAACCCAGCAGGTGTCATTAGATTTCAGTTTAAGACTGAAAGTGGCCCAGCCCTTTTTTACTTGGAGTGGCACATCAGGTCAGAAACATTGTTCTTTTCCAACATGATGGTTGTATACTGTTAATTTGTCACCCAAGGTCAGACTAAGTTCTAGTTTAATGCCCCCAAGGCATACGAGCGAGTACATTCATCAAAACAAGCTAAACTGTGGTATTATCATGTGATGGTACACTATATAATTTTGAGGTCAAACCAACAAAATCATGAAAGGAGATCCAGCACACATCACAGAAGCACAACGATACAAATGAGGACTTTCACAGTCCTTATCCTTAAAACAAAGAGGGATGGGATGTAAAAGAGCCAAAAACACATACTTTATGTAAACCATAAGGAGCCCCAATAATGTGGAATTCAAAATCACACTGAAAAACTTTTGTGCAAGAATTTTAAACACAAGAAGTCACTCCTGGAATTACATGTGCATCAGACAACTCAACTCAGCAAGAGGTGCAGTCATGCAAAGGGAATCATTTAAGTGAGCAATGACGAAGAACTCCTTGCATTGTTACTGAACATTTTCGGGTAGCTTCAGCTTAAAGATGAAACTTTTGCAGAGCCATTGCCCCGTATCCTGTAACTATTGACCCAAAAAACAGTGGGTTGAGTGACTGTACTCTGGCGTCCCCCTCCTCATCTGTGAACTGATCTGCATGAGAGTTCACGCTCGTTTCTGCATGTGCTGTCCTGTGCGCTCACTACTACGTCCAAGCATGATTGTGAGTGCACTCGGTCATGAATAAATATGCTTTTGTGCTTAATGGTGCTGCAGCGCACAGTAGTATCTATCTAGGACAGTAGCATGTCGTGATTGTTGTTTACACAGCCTATTTACATTAGAAAGCCCCGTAACAATAAGCAGTCTCACCATGTAGAGCCGATAGCCGGGGGTTTTCACGTTGAAGCCCATCGTCCTTATTGTCTGCCTCACCCGGGGAGTGTAGAATTAACAGATTAGCCAACTGGAGGGGTGGGGTGGGGGGGCTGGTGGAGGAGAAGAAAATGCCTGCATCTACTGTTTGATTTCGAAAAGGAAAGGCAGCCGTGATTGTTTGAGCGAGCATGTATGAATTCATATGTCTATTTGAGGATAATGACTGAAATCGTATGCGCACGGCACCTGATGAATGTAAGCGGGCCTTGATAATGTGCTAAGCCAAGTGTCTTCCGATCTGTCTTGACTATCTGGGATTTATTTTACAGTCTGCGTGTGCGTTTGTGAACTGACACACTATGAAGTGACGTGCGTGTGTGTGTGTGTGTGTGAGATAGGAAATCAGACGGAGAGAGCAAGCATGGAGAAGTGAAGAGAGAGGGCAAACATATTCCTCTTTACCTTGGATCCACTGGCTGAGTCACTGCAGATGGAGGGCATTTTTCATGCTGCATTGCTACACAGTTCCCTTTACTGCGTTATTTTTTATGACACTCCTCCCCAAGGATGCTGGAGTCTTAAGGAGGCCTCTGACTGTGATTAATATAACAGCCTTCGATGCTGCCTGACATTTGAGATCTTCTCCTACATCAATGCACATCTGTCTCATTCTTCACCAGGCGGGTGATGGCGGCAGCCTCGCGTCATGCTAGGGGAGGCACGGTGGTTAGCAGAATATTCAAACCTCCATCTGGCTCTTCTTGTCTTTCTTTCATTTTACCCCCACTGTCTTCTTCTTTTGCCTCTCTTCCTGTCATTCACTGCTTCCCTCAGATTCGGTTTATCTCACTTCCTTTAAACACACAGGTAGTGTCTCTCCCGCTCCTGCTGATTTTTCACGTGCCTCTGATGCTTCTGTTCCCAGTGGGTTCTCGGTATCACTCTTGGTTGGCCGGCTTAAATAAAACTCTGCCATCAATTATCAAACAACACTTGTTTGTCCCGGGAAACTTGCTGGCGTAATTATACAGCAGGCGTTGGAATCCAAAGGGTATTTTACTGCAATGTATCACAGGAACACCCCCCACCCCCCCCGTAGAAGAAATCAAAACTGGGTCAGAGCTTCAAAATATCAAAAGAGGAGCCTTATTATCATTTCTGTGTATTGTTAAGCTTCGTATTCTGCCAGAGAAGAACTCTCTAAACAATAGGATAGCACATCTAGGATGGAAATTAGGATACAGTGGGAGGAGAGGGATACCAAGACTCCAGATGTCAGGGAAGAAGGATCTGTCGTGGTGTGTGTGCTTGTGTCCAAAGCAGCCTATCGCTTTTAACACATATTCAACGTTTCAGTGGCTCCTGCATGACTTTTAAAGCCTTCAAATGTCGGTCCCTGCGCCGTTTACCTCCAGAATCTTCAGGGAATATCTTGGACCTGTGTACGTGCAACAGATCTAAGAGGGTAACACATATTTCTGTGTGTATATGTGTATCATGTAAAGTGCACGTGGGTGGTTAAATATATATGTCAGTTAGACACAAGCAGCTGCACTCATCTGACTGCTTGTGCTGAGGAGTGTGATTATGCAAAGATGTGTATAGTGCCTGTGAGTGCAGTGAAAGGGAGGTCTGAAGGCCTTCACCTCTACTTTCTGCAGTTTTCTTAAAAGGGGGGAAAATTGACCAATCCCAGGGACTCACTTATCTGGGATTGAGTCTTTTTAAGTTTGATGTTTAGTCAAAAACAATGTATATAAAATATGGACTACAGTGACTTACTTATTTATTAGACAGTAAAAAACATGGATGTAGCTTTCAGGTCCCAAAAATGAAGCCAATCCACAAGTTACTTACAGCTGCATTCTATTTGAAGGCCAGGAGATGGCAACACCTGTGGTTGCAAAAAGACCTCTGGTCCTAAAGAGTCTATGGAAAAACAGCTTTCTGTCTTGACCTGTGTACACACTTTCCTTTTGAGTTTATAGGCTCAGTCACTCACTTTAGGACATACTGAACAAAAATTAAGTCTATTTTGAAATTTTCGGTCATGCTGCGTTTCAGAATGTATAATTGTCCTTGGTATGAAACCAAAAGCTCACTGGCTAGTAATCACAAGTCAGCAGCCAATGAGTGTGTGGTTTCACAATCAGACTATATCTTTTTTGCAATCAAGACGGCAGAAATGCCCATCTCAAGGCTTCAAAACAGAACTTCAGAAACCAGTGGGTGATGTCGCCATAGCTACATCCATCTTTTACACTGTCTGTGATGCTGAGTCATTGGCTACACTAACACGGTTGACTGACAGAGTGCATCCCTAGACTGTATGGAGAAAAGGGAGAGACACAGATACCTGTAAATTGCTGATAAACTACACATGAGTATTAAATTACTACAATTTGGAGGTCACACTTCTCAGCACAGATGCTAACAGACCAATTATACAGGAAGACATGAGTGAGGTATAATTATTAATAATGCTCTAAAAAGTACCAAAACCACAAACAATCAAGTCAATCAATGCATCCATGCTGCTAATAGTGCATAAACTAAGGCCTTACTAGAAGTCTACTGCACCACCAGGTTAGCACTGTTGCCTCACAGCAAGAAGGTTGGAATCCATTGGCCAGCTCGGACCTTCCTGTGTGGTGTTTGCATGTTTTCTCCAGAAACTCTGCCTTCCTCCCAAGAACCTGCATTTTAACCAGTGTTGGGGAGTAACGGAATACAAGTATCGGCATTACATATTTAACCTCCTAGGACCTGGCGTCCACATATCTGGACATCACATTTTGGGTTGTCTAGACCAGCGGTCCCCAACCTTTTTTGCGCCACGGACCGGTTTATGCCCGACAATATTTTCATGGACCGGAACTTTAAGGTGTCGCGGATAAATACAACAAAATAAAACTAGTACCGGTACCGAAAAAAAGAAGATTTATTCATAACACATGTGAAAAGACCCAGGAAAACCGAGTAAACGATAAAAAACAATAAAAACAATAACAAAATAACGCTGAAAACCGATAAAAACCCTGAAAACTATACATTTTACACCTGAGCCTCAACTCTCGCGGCCCGGTACCAAACGACTCACGGATTGGTACCGGTCTGAGGCCCGGGGGTTGGGGACCGCTGGTCTAGACCAAAATACTACATTTTGCTCTACAAGGGCCTGATATCCACTTACGAGGACATTATATTGCCATTGTTCTATTGAAATTTTAAACAAATATCCTCATATGTGAATATCATTTTTCTCAGAAACAAAGATTAGGTAAATTAAAATCTGTTAGTTCTTTGTTTTTACATTCATCAGGTGCCAATCAGCCCAAATATCAAAGAGAAATTTAAAATGCATATCATGGAAGAGTTCGGGTCTTAGGAGGTTAAAATACAAAATATGAGTAACTGTTACTGTTACAGTTACTGTTTAAAACTGTGATAATTAGAATACAGTTACTTTCTTGGAATTATTGGATTCCACGGTCTTTCCGTGTCATATGTTAGGCTATCCCCTCTCTAATTTTGGTAATTCCACTCATTGCCAGAAACCCAAACAAAACACAAAATAAGAGGCTTTAATGTAAGCGTCCTGTTAATGTTGGTGGCGTCAATTACACAATGGACCCGGAAACGGCACAAAAGTTTCAGCAGTGCACAGGCAGGAATGCATTTCTTGGAAATTCCGACACCACTTCACATTGAAAGAAAGGGATGGGCGAAATCTGACCGTGCAATGCAAACTCTGTTTGCCAGCAACCAAGTTGCTCTCAGCGTCAAAAGACTCCACCTCCAACCTAAAGAAACATCTGGAAGTTCTTTTTAAAAAACCGACGTTAGCCTACTGCAACTACCTTGTTTTAGTTGTGGTAGCTACCTGGGTTATGTACCACTTCAGTATCTTCGATGTACTATTGCTGTGTGATTTATTACTATTGCTGAAGGCTACTCGCCACTGAGCTAACATTGTTAGCTGGCGTTAGCTGAGGTTAGTTCATAGACTGCAGACTGTTAGACTTGATGGATAGCATTAACAACCTGCTAGCTGCAAGTAATCATGTGCAGTTGTGAAAGCAGTCTAACCCCAGCTAACACAGCTAACAATGTTAGCTCAGTGGCGAGTAGCCTTCAGTAATAGTAATAAATCACACAGCAATAGTACATTTATGTAGTTGTAAAAAGCATGACAATATTGTAAGTGATCCAAAGTATTTAGAATATGTTACAAACTAAATTTGGGGGCATGTATTTTGTAATCTGTAGTGGGATACTAGCAATTAGCATAGTTTTCATTTTTCAGCCAAAACTTCATGTCATGAACCAAATCACATTTAAGACAAAAAAGGAACATCATACAGGGAATTTTATTGTGAGGTTAACTATTCAGTGTAGATTTAATTCTATTTGAACACCTATATCAGTATTGCAGTGAGAGTGTGGATGCAGATAAGTGGAAATGCCTGCCAAAAAAAAAGTCAATCAAAGAAAACAAAAGCCAAACTACACACCAATCAAACAGCTGCCTGCTGGAGAGGATGGAGTGAGTCGCATTTTGTTAGCAATATTTGATCTTTTAAGTATCATTGTGATCACTGTGGAATCCATGTCCCGAACAAGGATTGTCTGAATCAAAAACAAGTCAAATCTCCAAACTACAGACACTTTTTTCCCTTCCCACTGGCTTCAAAGACCAAAGGTCTCATCATGGTGGACATTTTTGCTGTGAAGTAATGGCACGCGCAGCAGGCAGTGTGGGAGGTTTATTTCCAAAAGGCGAAAGGCACAAGTTTATCTGTGGTTCCCTTTGGTCCTGTATTTGCTGTCTGCAGTTAGTCCTTCTCTGATGCATTGCTTTAAAAGGCATCAGGGAAACCCGTCTCTCTCTCTCTCTCTCTCTCTCTCTGTGGATTCAATTGACACTAGTTTGTGTGTCTTGGGATTTTCGGCATGTGCAATACACACACACCCACACACACACGACCTAAAAAAGCGTATCCGCGCACACTCTGAGCCACACGAGGTGAAACACACATACACAAACACACCCCCTCTATGCAGCGCAGTAAACACAGTGATTTTGGCTCCATTTTCTCCAGGGTGGTGACAAGTCCCCCCTCACATGGTTGAAATGAAATCCAATTATATCCGTAATGCCTCTTCAACTGTTCTTCTGCTTTGAAGGAGTCAGCTTCCTTGAGTCACCACTGCTGGACCCGAATGTGCTCGGCAAACCAGTGATGCGCAGTGGTGCAAATGTGCAGTGGAGACAGATGTATTGCGTGTGTGTGTGTGTGTGTGTGTGTGTGTGTGTGAATCAGTGGCAGAATTCTTCTGTTTAAGTCAACTAAGTGACTTAACTCCCCGTCAAACTTTGTTACTCTAGTAAGTGTGTCGCGTTGTTAGTGGGAATGGCTGTCTATTTGCATATTTTAATTAAATAGCAGGAATTTAGAATTAATCACTTTCTAAATTTATGGGCTAATTATATGGTTTTTGTCCTTGACATGTCAGCGTCACCCACCCGTGAATAAATTCATCACGGCCAAAGTTACGCTGACACCTGCAAACTTTGCTTCCTTCACTTACCCCTCAATTAGCCTCTTTTATGCTCTCTTCTGACACAATAAATCACATACTGTCACATTGTCTCTGTCATAGCGCCCCTGTGACAGCCCGATCGCGGAGATGAGTGGGCGGAAAATGCACGTACGGTGTGTGCGCACGTGCCCACGCACGTGCACGTAAAGCGACTTCTGCACACCCAGTGCACTCGCTAAAACAAAAGTAAATATATAAAATCGAATACAGGCCCTCTTTGATAAACTGGACATGGACGAGGTCTCGCGTGTTTCCATGACCCCCTCCCCGAAGGAGATGCTGTGTGCTTGGGGTTGCCGATTGAGCAAAGAGCGCGTCGTGTTACTTTTTCACAAATAGCGCTTAAAATGACATGGAAGGGACATCACCCTTTTTGTCAGTTTAAAGGGAAAAGTGATCAAACTTGTGCAGATGAGGCTATTAAACGTGCACAGCTTAGTTTGTATGTAAACACGTGACATCTGCAGTGTCTGCGCTTCATTTACACACCATTTGCACACAGCAAACAACCAAATTGGTGCTTGATGTGCACGTCTCCCCACGCTGTATAATGTCGTGAAACAACAAGAACTCGGCGGGGGATGCAGAAGCAAGAAAAAGGAATGCAAATGACCCAGAGTGGAGCCAAATTTCTGCTACAGTCAAGATGTTCACCGCAAATAAGCGACATAAGATGTGTCTGCACGCTAGCCTGTATCCGAGCAGTGTACAGAGGCAATGTATCCACATTGCGCTTTTAATTAAGAATGCGAGTTTGGCAGATGGGTGTGAATCCAAGTTCCTTTTCCAACCCAAAATGCAAACTGGCACTTGTCATTGTCCATCTGCTTTATTTCCTGTTCTTGGGATTTAATATCAGCGGCTAATAAACCCTCACACCTTGAGCTTGAGCTCCCACCATGTGTATCCTCCACGCTGAAGCTAGACTAACTGCTTCCATGCTGCCACTTGTTATTCTGCATACAGTATGCTCCAGTGTGGTTCAAGTGATGGCTGGATATAAATTCCAGCAGCATCACAAAAATCCTCAAATCTCCCCTGCCACCCCACCCATCCACTTCACTGCTGATAGTTTAAAATTCAATATTCATGCACGGTGGGAAAACAATAAAAAATCCAAGGTTAGTTAGAAAACACAGACGCCTTGTTACACTGACACTAATATAAAGCTGCGGTATGTAGAGCTTCTTTCGACCTAGATAGAAATCGAAGACGGGGTTTCATCTACACAAATTAGTGCGTGCATCTGGATTTGCATCGTCTGATTATTTCAAGATTTATCAGCAAGATTTTCTCCAGACCTCTTTGACCTTGAAAAGACAGCTGCTCCGGCTGCACGAGATTAACAAGCCGGTGTTGTGGTGTTCTTGGTGGAGAAACAAAAATGGCTTAGAGCAAGACAACAAGGGTAAAGGTGTGGCACGATACTGAAACAAAGTTAAAACCCCCCTGAGCATCGGCATTGCATCTGTTCAGTTGCATGAATCCTAATGCTGATTCACTACCTTTTTGTGGCTTTTCATTTCTTGACTGCTGCTTCAAGGTCACAACACTTAATCCTTTGAGACTGAAGGATCTGGTAATACTAAAGCAGTATTAACTGATTTTTTTTCCCTGTTTGTTTTGAGCAATATAGGGCAGTGGAGCAAGCTGTTTTCAGCAATGACATAAAACGTGGATATGTCACAGATGTTAGCAAACAGCTGCCATTTGAAAGCACACAAAATTTAATTTGGAGACATGCTGGCATGCAAATGTTTCTGCTCAAGCCAAAGAAGAAGTGCTTAAAGAGCGTTTCCTGCCTCCCATTTCCCGCTGTGGTCTCAGTATGATCGTGTTGAATAGGACCATACTCAGACTCAGTATGATCTCAGTCAATAAGTTATGATTTTTTAAAGTTTCTGGGTCTACATTGATGGACAGTTGTGGACTTTAACAAATAGTTGACTTGCATGCAATTCCATACTCCTACTTCCCAACAGAAGCACTACTTCCAAAGACATGCTAACTACCACAAAACAGAAAAAACAAAACAAAACACTATTATAAAATTGTATTAGAGGATGGATGAGTCCATTTAATACAGCCATTTTTATGCACACTTTCTCATGTCTTTATGCGTTCAGTCTTGTGTTTAATAACTCTATCGGGTTGAGATCCAGTGACTGACTTGGCCATTGAAGAATATCCCACGTCCTTCCTTTGAGAAACTCCTGGGTTGCTTTTTTCCATATGCTTTGGCTCATTATCCACTTTTGTGACATGCTGTCTGATCACCTTTGAATCTGAGCAGAGAGTGCAGCACTGTACACTTCACAATTCATCCTGCTACTTCTATCAGCAATCACATCATTAGCAGCCATATATTCCCATGCCATATTACTGCCTCCACCATGTTTGACAGATGACGCGCTATACTTAAAATCACGAGTTGTTTCTCACCATCTCCATGATTTTGTCTTCCTATCATTTTGGTTATGCATAAATAGTTGTTGGTTAATGGTTTCATCTTTCCACAACTGTGTCACCTCTTTGGATGTTTCTTTTAGATTTTGCTTTTCATTTCAAAAATGTACCAAATTCTTTATTTGACAGTCTGTGTATAAAAATGGCTGTAATTTTTATAAACCCACTTCAATTAAAGTTCAAAGTCTCGCCTTCAATCCCACCATGGTATTATGATTCAAAATCCACTGTGAAAGCGTGCAGAGGCAAAACTAGAAAAAAAGTGCCTTTGAGCAAAAAGCTATTGACCTAACTACAGTAGCAGTGCAGTCCCAGCTCATATACACAATAAACAATAGTCACATTGAACAACTTGCTCGTTTCCTTCAATAATAAATATGAGCACTACCACAGGTGTTCTGTCTCAGTCCCCTGAGAAGTGTGCCCCCTAGACCCACAGCCGATGGAGTACATCATGATTACCCGTGGTACCGGAAATGAAGTGGCCCGGGGTGAGAGCGATAAAAGGAGTGGAACTTCTCAGCAGTCGGAGTAGTCAGAGTCAGGGGTCACATGTCATTTATCGATGTCAGGCTTTGCCCCGCCGTGCCTCTCTGAATGCTAATCGCTCACGCTCTGCTGTGACAATACGATTAGACTTGATTAAAACAGTCTATTAGCATAGAACCCACAGGCTGGGCAAACATCCTTCTTTCCTGGAAAACATGCTCACTCTGAGTGTCGAAACTGCAACTGATTGGACGTGCACTTACTGTTCGTGTTTTTGGCAACCTTCATGCCCAGAATCAGAGGCAAATCAGCACTGTGCTGGTACAATGACCTTTTTCTTTGTCCTTGAAATACACGTCGTGACCCCGAAGCTGCCGCTCTGACTCAAACGGGGAACTAATTATTGATCAGCTTTCATGCCGAGGTTTTGCAAGGTAGCCACCAGTTACCCATCTCCCCTTAGGGAGCTGACTAATCATTTGCCAGGGTGCAGCGATGAGAATTTTGACTTAACTAATCGCTGGATTGAATGGAGATTAACCGCCACGTGGGGTGACGGCTCTCCTCTTTGTCTTTTTTGTCTGGACGGGGATCTGTTCTCCTTATCTTATCACCCTGCCTCATTTCTCCGGGGCAGTTCCCTGCCGTTATCAATTTTGCTCCATATACATGGAAATCAAAGCCTTTCCAGAAGTGGAATACGATTAGGGAGGGGGAGAAAAGTCTTTTGGTTCATGCCACCAAAAAACCTACGATGAACCGAGCAAATGAACAACAACAAACACTTCCTGTTATTCTTTATTTAGGGACTGTGTGCGTATTTGCCTAAAGAGAGCCTGTGGAGAGGGGTTTATTAATGCTGACTGGTTGACAGTGGTTGGGAACAGGGAACTGGGGAATTGACAATGGCTGCAGTGGACCCTTTAGTCATTTGTAACTCTTCACTTTTCTCTGTGGATGACTGAAGGGCCATCAATAAGACAAACAATAGTTGCCCACAGACCAGTTGTACCACATATTTTTGACATTGCCCCCATCTGATAACATGTGCTCGCTGCAGGTGGACATTCAACCCACAGCTGCCAATGCGCTGAACGCTAATTTCCCCTTTACAGTGGAGGTGGATGAATGGGTGAACAAGGTGGCACAAAAGTGACGAGTTCCTGCGTAACTCACGAAGCATTTCAACTGCGAGGCTTCTTTTTGTCTCTGGGCCTTGGAAATGAGGATTAACTCTCGCCTCACAGGACACAGCTGCCTGATTCCACTCCTGACACTGACCTCCTTTGTTTCTTTTTAATGACCAAAGAGTAGATGACTGTGTGTGTGTGTGTGTTTGTGTGCTTGTTTGTGTGTGTGTCCAGTAGCAGGGGTGTCCGATAAAGAGCGGGAGGTTTACAGAGGGGATTAAAACCCAAACAGCAGCTTCCCTCCCTGGTAAACAAAAGTACATGGGGATGTGCAGTGTGTGTGTGTGTGTGTGTGTGTATGTGTGTGTGTGCGCCACCGCTCGTGACACCAGACAAAAAGAGGAAGACTGAGTCCATCTGTGAAAGCAGCAGGATTAAGCTGAGCTCAAGCCAGGAGCTACACGTCAATCAACCACTAAGTGTTTGTGCGTGTTCTTGTGCCAATGTGCATATATGTGTGTGTATGTGTCACATGCACAACTGTACACCCACATACATGTGCTCTTCTGATCCCACAGCGAGGACCCCAACTTTGCTGAATTTGTTCGTAATCTGTGGGATGGAGCGAAGCCAGCGATACGTCAGTCACCCAACATAAAAAAAGAGAAAAACTTTATTTTTCGTGAAATGTGTGAACTCGGTTGGCACCCGAGCATGAATCGTATGTGGCTGACATCTCCTTCATACTGTAATGTGGGATGAAGACGATGCTTTAAAGTGCTTCAAAAACAAGTTTGACAACAAGAGGGCCGACAAAGTAACTAAATAATAATAATAAAATAACATAAATTCCTTCTGCAGGAATGTTCTACATCATTAGTGTGCAGTCAGTCCCACACAGGTCACCCCCTCTCAATGGTTGCTGGTGCTCTGTCTCTCTTTGAGAAGCTTGTTGTCTCCTTGTCAGGACCCCCGACTGTTTGCCCATAATGCACCAGCACTCCTGCATGGCACCCTGTGAGGGGTGGTGGTGGAGGGCAAGTCAGAAGCCTTCAATGAGCGGGCCACAAAGACCAAAGGTAGGCGTGTGCTTGGAGAGGTGGGGGGCTTGACCTGGATGTTCCTCAATAAAAGGACCTTGAAGGCAGGGGGTCATTACGCCTGCATGAGCCGGTGAGCGAACCTGGCTTTCTCCCCTTGACAATCTTAAGGGGTAAATTAAAATCAATACAGCCTATGATGAGGCGACTGCAGTGAGACAGGGGTGAGGGAAGGTAGGAGGTGGCGGACAGAGGGAGAGAGAGTGAGCTTGGACTTGATGGATGGCTGGTTAAAGGGGGATGATCAATTACCCTGATGGATTGCTTTTTGGGGATCTCTGAAATGAGACAGATCTCTGCTCTTTAAAGGCAAATTCAGAAGGAATGGAGGCTCCACTCCAGTTTGCATGAGAGCCCTGCAAGGCAGGAATATTATTCACTTACATCTTTGTTGTTGTGAGAAGTGGCAACTGGTCCCTCCTCCTCTCCAGAATCCTTTATTTTTCGAAAATGTTTAATCCCTTTCGTCCCCTCCCCCCTCCACACATTCTCCCTCCAACGGATCCCCTCTCTACATTATTCTCTGTGCATTTTAATTTTTTTTTCCTTCTTCTGTCACCGGGGGCCCAGTTTTTCCCCGCCTACTCTCCTCATTTAAGCTTGAAACTAGAATACTGGAGCCAAGAAATAGTTAATCTCTCCGGCTGCTGCTATGATTGGCCGCTGTATTCAGCGCTTCAGCCTCCTTGAATGAGAAATAGGGGTAACCAAGCAACTTCAGTGCTGGAGAGAAGAAGATAAAAAAAAAAGCAAAAAGATGATAGGGCTTTACGGGATTTTCACAATGATGGAAGAATTTTGAAGCTGTTAACAGAAGAAAGAAATAAAGAGGCAGAGGCAATGTGATTTTACCTTGAGTGTCCGGCAAATGGAATTAACAAATGGATTTTCTTAAACGCGCTTCCTCCCTCTCTCTCCCTCTCTCGCTCATTGAGGGGGGGAAATAGAGCGCTCAAATGAAGGAGACACAGATGTGGATTAAAACGCACAAATGGGACACTTCAGAAAAGCATCCACTGAGAAAAGGTGAGTAACATCTCAGCTTTTCTTTCTTTTCTTTTTTTTATGAGGGGTGTTGGGTGAAGAGGTGCTTCAGCATTAAACTGTGAAACTACAGAGCTGTTTAAGGATGCAAGGCAGCTCAGCGACATGTCAAGATTTATGGATGGGATGCGTTGAATGAAAATGGGTTGAGAACCAGTCCGCTGTGGATGACCGGGATACAAACACATACAGAGTGAAAAAAAAAAAGAAAGAAAGAAAAAGGGAAAGAGAAACAAATGTGATCGTGAAGCTGTGAACCTGATCGTCGGTGCTGCTTTGATGGATTTGAATGTGGAGTCCTCTGAAGCGCAAACGCCGGTCGCCTGTCAAATAACCCGCTGTCCCACGTCAAATTGCGCATAAATTACAAAGTGACGTTTGGGTTTTGATTGTTTTTAAACGATTTCAGCGCGTTAGCTGCTCATAGGGGCTTTTGGCTGTAGGATTTCGTGTAAAGGAACAAGTGTGAGAACAGGCGAAATCTTTTTTTCTCTCCCCACCACGTCTGTTGCTCTCCCCCCCCTCCACAATATTCAAATGAAGAGATGTTCTGCTGCAACAGCAGTAAGTCATCCTCAAACGAGTGCGTGTTAGCCCTCTCCGATGCTGAGCGAATGGATGAATGATGACGCATATGTTGATAAATGTATTGATTTCAGTGCGGAAGCGGTCAGGGAATGCTCGGCGGGCTGCAGTAGTAGGGGCTGAGTACCTGTGGATGAACGGTTGGATGGGAGCGCACAGCGCACAACGGCGCCGGTCTGTCCGGCAGCGGTGAGCAAAAAATGTGCCAGAAACCAGTGCGTGGGCCTTCAGTGTGAGTCCTCCGGTCAGCAACGACGTTCGTGGGTCAGTGTGGAGGTGGAAGCGTTCCAGTTAGTCTTGGAAGACGTGGATGAGGTGGGTGGGTGGGGGTGGGGGTGGGGGGTAGCGTGAGACACGACTTCCATTTGCGTCATTTAAAATTTTTTATTTTATTTTTTATGTTGATTTTTAATATATGTCTGGATTTGTAGGACTTACTTGCGTTGTATAAGCATGGCTAAACTTTGGTTATTTTATTTTTTTAAAGTCTGTTAACATTCTTGGTTCTATATTTAAAGATAACCCTAGACAACAAGGTGCATCCCTAGTCCAGAGGCATTTCTTTATTAATTAAAAAGAGACAAATATTGACAAAAATATTGTTTTTTTCTGTTAAATCATTCAATAGAACAGGCTACTGTCCTGGCTGTTTATTATTTTGTTTTTTCCAATGATAACCTCTCAAACCCAACCCCCCTCCCCCTTTGGGTAAAATTGAATTGGAGCCAGTGTTACCAGTTCAAATGCAAAGTTCATTACTGGACCATATGTCAGTCATGATGCTCTGTGTTTTCTACATGGGTGCTTGTATGAGAGCAGCCGTAAATGATGGGAAATGAGCACTGTAGTGGAAATGTAGTAACACAGCAGCCATCAGCTACAGATCAGGGTGCTGCTGAAACACTGTGGCTCACCTGCATCTTGTTCATGCCGTGGTTTGGTGGGATAAAAGCGAAGGTCTGGGGCTAGGATTCTCATGCTGGTGCCAAAGTTCACTGGCGATTTCTGCAAGTCGCCCAAACTATCCTTCGTAATCTCCTTAGTGAGGATGCTCTGCAACAGAGCCTAAGCTGTGCTCAGTAGGTCGATCGTGGGATGGATGTGTTACCACTCTCACACACACATGCTATAATTTCCGGTTGTCACCCCCAGACATTTCTTTGCAGCCCAGTGTGAATTGTGGGGCTTAAGATAGAGCTCAACAAAACACTAGAGAGCATTAACTTCTCCAGTAAGGCCTTCTTTGTTGGATCTCCCAGTGGAATCAAGGCTCTTCATTTAGCTCCTGAAAGCGAAAGCAGCCGGTGCCTATGGTTGATATAGCTTATCCAATTAAGACCATAATGAATTTTCCCCTTTTGCATTTGGAGGAAAGGTGGTTTGGGTATTTCTTCTCTGTGTTAACTCTTCACGATTGCATTGCAGCAGTGTTGGAGCGTTTTCAGCCTGTTGTTGTTTTGCACTTCTTAAGTCTTTGGGCTTTTTCACCCCTTTGCTGTGCACACTCTGCTTCTCTTCTTTTGTTTCTGCTGAAAGCCTGGTGGATTATCGCATTTGTAGTTTCTCTTCATCTCGCAGCGGCATTACCTCAACATGAACTACCAAGTGCTCTGAGGTAATGCGTCTAACGAACAGGGCCTCGTACTGACACTAATGCAGAGTTTCAGACTCAGACACACGACTCCTGGAGTGGCCTGAATCTTTTATAAAAAAAGTAGCTTTAATGAGCAAGATTGTGCCTGAGTTCTGATTTTTGCTGGCGGCCTTATCACATTTAGTCTGTTCATTAATAAAGATGTGGCCCCTGGCAGAGGCAGGTCAGAGGTGACTTCGCTTGCAGGAGTTGAACAAAAGGGGGGAGATTGCTCCGATAGCGGTGTATTGTAGAAAGCTGAATGATGCACACGTTCGCCCCCCCCCCCCCCCCCCCACCCGCCCCCCTCCTGGGAGTGTAATCACCATGACAGGTGCAGGGAGGGTTGGGGCAACTTAATGTGTCAGAAGCAAGAACTCAGACTACATGGTGTGAAATCAAAGAGCAAAAAAAAAAAAAAAAACGGCTTTCATTTCACAGGGTGCCATGTGCTGCACTAGGTTTTGGGATGAGTAACTTTATTGAGTTTACATCAGCAAACTGGCACCATCTTGAAATAGTCCAACACAACCCCCCATTAAGTTGTTTTGTTTTCTGCTATATTTGATGAACAAACAAAGTGCTAAATACTAAACTTTAAAGGTATTGGAAGGAATAGCAAGTATAAGTTGGTTGTCACATCACACCGTGGAATCTGTCAGTATCACACATTTGACCTGACAATATGTCCATTTTTGCTGTGGTCAGTTTGTGGAAAGCACACAAACTTTGAGGGGAGGACACATTTTGTTATTTTCTTGGGTCAGAGTTTTCATGTTGTTGTTTCTGTATTAAAAATCATACAATATTAGACATTTAAACTGGACTTTTATTAAAAAGTTGAAGGTAATAGCTTTGATTTGAATCAGTTCTTCACTACCCACCCAAAGCCATTTGGTAGCTAGGTCTCACTGTTACCCTGTGGTTGATTCTTTGTTGACAGAATGGTTTTTGTTGAGCCATAAACCAGAGGAAGTATGGCTTTGTTGTGTTGTCTGCTAAAACTGATCTCACAAAGACTTTATCCCTGAAAAACAGAGGTATATGTTTGTCATGACTGACTTGTGTGATGCTGAGTTATGTATAGGCTTGCTAAATCACAACAAGCAACCTTAAAATGGAGATCCCAGAAACTTTCCTTACCTGGTTGATCGAGCATGCATAAGGACTTAAATGGAGAGCAGTCAGTTTGATATTGATGCAGTTCATTTTTCTTCTCACTTTTACACCACCTTGCTCAATATTCCTCTGGTTACCTGTTGGAAAATCTTGCAAAAAAATCTGTTTGTCTTTTAAAATATATACAGAACTTCTGGCCTTTTTAAAAATTATATCAGTGATACCATCAGTGGAATTTGTTCTCTGTTGTTTTTGTGGCTTTTATAAAAGTGACATTATTAAAGCACTGAGAATACCTTAATTTCACTGCTCATAATACACAATAATTATCACTTGTTTAAATTCACATTTTAATTACAAGGTGTAATAGATGGTGTTCATTTCTAAATTTACATTTAGAAACACCATTGATAACTATGGAGACAACCAACCCCAGTTGGTGTTCACAACGTGTCATTGATGGTTAATTACTTTGTGATACAATTAACTGCAAAAATGAAAAGGATACCCATGTTTAGCTAGCACCATAAGCTCTGATTTAACAAAGGAATAGTTATTGAAAGCTATTCAATGATCAGCAATTCATGCAAGAACAAAAAGTGTAACAACAAACCCTGGTCTACCCTACTAGCTGTTTGGCTAATGAGGAACTTAGATAGCACCACAAAGTAGTGCCTTCCTTTTTTTGTTTTATAGTTGCAGAGTTGAGAGTTGCATATGGTCACTAATAGAGATTCATTCCATCCATCATTGTGACTAACAAAGAGCAAAGCACGAGTACTGAAGTCTTCATTCCTGCGCCGGATAAACTTCTGTGCTAACAAGCTAGTGTGCAGCCAGTGGAGCCAAGCTAAAGCTAGCTGTTGCTGTTTGGTTTGAGTCTTTATGCTAAGCTGAGCTCACAGGCTGCTGGCTCCAGCGTCTTATGCAGTTTAAGGTCATGTTGCCCTTATTGATTTTTTCATCTAACTCTCAGCATGAAAGCTGTTTTTAACGTCCTCTAGGACTGCCGTCCTGCTAAGAACCAAAATATCCAGCTTGGACAGACTTCACATCAGCAATATCATGGTAACAGGACTCGCTTATTGAACAATCTCTCAGTAGCATCAGCAAGCAGTCATACAGAATATAAAATGCGAAACTGGAAAATGTTCAAATGAAAATACTCTTTTTGGACCTGTTTCAGTATAAAAATTGGAAATAGTCCACACTTTACATCCTCCACAGGACAGAGGCTGTACTGTCTTGCAAGTTTCTGTCTTTCACTTCATAAAGAGTATCTGAATGGAAAAGCTAATTCTGTTTATGCCTTATTAGTACATATGTTAAATTGTTTCCAATTAAGCTATTATATCCAAAATTAAACAAAGGCTGAAGATATTAAGCAAATAAATCCACTCACATTTACAAACAATCAAACTTATAAACTTCTCCATCCAAAACTATCTCATTGTGATTTAGACAATTGTAGATAAATATGTACATTATGCAAAAACAGCAATCGAGTACTGCTTTCCTAACCTCTTGTCACTTATCGCACTGATCCTTTTGAGCTGATAATGTGGCAGTGACCCTAACGCTATAAACAGTTTCACTGGACTCAGATGGGGAAGTGAATTACCAGTCAGTCATACAGTTATTTCCATTGTGCAGAGGCGGGTGGCTAGTAATCCCTGTGCCTTGGCCTGTAACATCTGGTGAGTGAGTGAAGTGTTCAGTGTGAAGCCAGCAGTGTCAGCCTGCCTCCTCGGTTCAACCGGGGCAGCCATCACTGCCCGCTTCACTTCCAGAGGACTGGGCAACTTCAATGCATCAGTGACACCAGCCATCACAAGGGACATGTAGCATGCCAAACCAATGATTCATTAGGACTCAATTAGCTAGGAGGCATGGGGCGCCCTGCCATATGCCTCGAGGTTCAACAGCAATCTGTACCCACTCCCCGTTACTATAATCTCAACTGTATTTTGGCACTGTAAAGTCTGTACATGTGTGCTGTATCAGTGGTGTACAGTAGCAGCACAAGGGCTGCAGTCTGCTCCTTTCCGCAGAGGCATCGTCTTTGTGCTATGAAAACAAGTCAGTAGCAGAGTTTTAGCAGCTCTGTTTCCAGCCGCCCAGCTTTTGAGCTGGAAATGATTCACAATGACCTTCAGCTCAACTCATGTTGCGCCAGTTGGCACCGTATGAAATACTCATCCATCTACTGAAGTATGAGACTGTGGAGCTCCAGATACTGTAAATCTTAGGAGGTAAGAAAGGCCCTCGCTCAGTATCGACTTCTCTTCCCTTGCCAAGAGGCGGCATGCGCTGCAGACAAGATCTATCCGCCCTCAAATCTAGTTTGTCTTCTTATCTGTGCCAAGGTAAAGGACCCCCTCACCTCATTCCACATGCCCCCGCCACTTAATCAAAGTGTTCCATAAACAGAAATAAATGAAATCAGATAGGAGCAGGAGGCAACCCCTTCGGGGTAAAAAAAAATCCATTAATCATCAACACTTTTGAGATTTGAAAAGCAAATGCTCATAATTTGCTCTATTTTACATTGATTTGTAGAAATTTTAGGTCAGACGTCCTTGAAGGAACGGCCGAAGCAGGTGTAGGGTTTTCTTTAGCGTATATATTTAAAGTGAAACCTCCCGTGCACATAAGGAAATTAATATCGGCCACACGCCTCCCTCCCTCCATATCTCCAGCATTTTCCGGCATATGATGGGACGGCTTAGCTGCTCATCCAAATCACATTTGATTGGATAAATTTATATGTAGGGCAGTGAAAGCAGGATGAGTCACTGAAAACACTTAACAAGAAAGGGATTTTGGTAAGTGTTCTCCATACAAACAGGTTTGCATCTCACGTGAACATCTTTAGCGGAAACCGGCCATCGTTCAAGAGGTTCTGTTGGTTTGGCTTTTGAATTTTCACATTTTAATTTGTGGAGCCTTTTTTTGGGAGCAAGAAATAGAAAATGAATGCACGTTTTTGCGCATTAAAAGCCTAAAGTTTCAATAATACCAGCAATGAGTGAGGATACAGGCAAAGGAAGTCAAGTCGGAGCCACTCTGCCCCAGTTGTAAGCACGTGCAGCCACCCAACTGCACTCCTCCAGCGTTTTCACCGCATTACCCAGAAACGCTGCGTTCGCGTGACCCAATTTATCAGTCTCTCCTCCCCATTCATCTGCTCTCACAGATGCACTACAGGAGGCTCCATAAGAGCATCCATCACCTCAGAGTAGTGAGATCCTTCAGTTTCATCCCGCTGGCCCGTTCTACAGCCCTGTTCCCAACAGGCAGGACAGCGGGTCCATATGTGGCTGACGATTATAACAGAGTGCCAGGCTGGCAGCAGCAGCCTCGTGTTTCAGTCTGTAAAATATGTAATCAAATATAAGCTTAGCCATGTTTTTCTTCCACTGACAGTCAGTTTAAATATTGTCTCTGCCACATCTCCTTACTGCTGTACTTCTTCAGCCCCCTGGAGATAATTGGGCTGTTTAGTTCAGCCCGGAGGAGCTATCAGATTAAGTTTTCATGTGATTTCATCTCCCCCAGATTCATGTCTTTTTTTTTGTTGTTTTCCTAAGTGCTGCCATTTCAATCATTTACAATTTTGGAGTATCTGAGAAGCTAATTTTTTTCAATTCACGAAAAAGAGAACTTTATGCCTCTTATGGGAGGCTGTAGTTTGTGTTTCCAATACTCGGGATGCCCTCATTGGTATAAAAAAGGGAATCCTCACACATCTGAAGAAGTTTCAGCAGCAAAGGCTACGTTACAGCATAACCTTCAGGATTCACCGGAAAGCTGGTGTATTAGACTGCATTAGTATCTTTTTGTAGCGGATAAAGTGACTAGTGAGTGTAGAATGTCTTTCATGTGGCCAAGCTGCTACACCGTAAAGATGTAGAAAAGCATAAACAGCATAAATAGATGCTGTAAAACTGCTGTAGCTCTTGCTGAGATCAAAAGAGAAATCTTCAAAAACCCAAAGTTCTCATTCTACCCTTAAAAAACAAGAAAAAAAGACAGAATTTATATTCATGCGATCGAAAGTGCGAGGAATGAGAGTACCACCTGAGTTATGCTTTTATTTCATCAGCGTACCGCGTGTTTTAATAACCAAGTCTGCTAAATTAAAAGATGCTGGTGCAGAACGTCTCGTAGCAGCGGCTGCAGGGAAGAGCCTCTGTATTTTTTTTTTTTTTTGATGTGGAGTTGCACCGAGCAGCGAGCATCTGGCACAGCAGCAGCGGTCAGCATGACGCCTTCTGACGAGACCCTTTAGATCACTTCTCATCAGAGCGTCGCAGTTGGAGACCACCCTGATACTTTGCTCTAATCAGCCGTCAAGTGTCATATTCAGAAGGCTTCACTCAGGCTTGTATCCAGCCTCCACTTTTGGTTTATACAAAACAACACCAAACACCGAAGGAGCAGCTCCTTAGAGAGAGACGACACTAGTGTTGCTTGTGTGTGCATGATGTTTTTTTGGGGGGGGTGTTTTCGCGATCTGTGCGAGATCCTGACCTTGCGACGCCATTGTAATGAGAGGCAGTGGAATATTTCACTTTTCATTAGCAGCATGATTAGCTGCCAATGGGCTGTGCCTGACGTGGTTTAATCCTCCCAGTCTCCAGAGTGCGATAACATATGAGATGACAACAGTTTCACACCCAGTTTCACACCTCCCGTGGTTCCATACGTCGCAGCAGCCTAATCACTCATGTGAGATTAATGAGAGACGTTGAGGTGTGGTGGGAGATTCACTAATTACACCCGCGCATGCTGTAATGTAGTCGGGGGACTAGAGAGTTTGTGTGTCCGAGTGTATGTGTGTGGGTTTCTTAAGCTCCTTTTAATGTACAGTTTTATGAGATACCTGTTACTCCTTAGTGGGCGAGGATGAGCTACAACAAAGGTGACCTCGAGAGGAAAGAAGAAGTGGCTGTGTGGGGAAGTGGAGTAACAAAGTCAAATCACTGCAAAATATCGTTAACAAGTAACGTTAACAAGTTGTAGTGTAGATTTATTAAAGGTGCAGTTAGTCATTTTTTTGAGGGGGGGTTATTTCGATGAAAAAAGATTGTTGCACTGATGAATATGTGTGTAATTACGCCTTCAACAATCTGATGCATTCACATAGGTTTGTGGAAGCTGCTAAGTTCCTAGCATATTTGATTACAATGGCTAGGAAGGACAGCTACCTTCTAATCACATTTCACATATGTGGTTGTTAGAAACATATGTAGTACGCAAAGGAGAAGAAAAGTTGTGTATCACTTGTAGGGACATAAAATTCATGTCTGCGTGAAGGTTCATAGCTACATTTTCTTGTTAGAGACGGAGTTCCCTTTAGCAAAGAAGCAAAAAATGAAAAGAAAATGCAAAGAAAAAGAGACAACACCAATAGCATCACACACTCAAGTGTACATAAACATGTTTGTTTATTCCCATACTGTCGCACTTACTTATTCGATTAGACACGTGACTGTTCAGGCTCTGGACTAGATTATAAATAATAAACTGAATATAAGTTAACATTATGCCAGCTAATTTTATGCTCAAATGTCCTAAAATCACACTTTCCCTCTGATAAACTTAGAGTTTATTCACTAACCATCAGATTCCAATCTTAGATCTACTTCAAAGGCAGTTTTGCTAATGCTGGCTAACAGCAGCAAAAACAGCAACGCTTACCAACAGAAGAGTTCAACATATCCTCATCAACTCACCTCAGTATTGCTGTTATTGGTCAGAACTGAGCTTCACTGACTAATCAACTCATGTATGACTCTTTTACAAAGGTTCATAACCTCTTTCAGTGTAAATAAAGGTGGCTGTGTTTGACTGACAGCCTACATAACAGGAAAAACCTCAAAGGCAAATCTGGTCGGTCACTTTGCTATCTCAGTACACACATTACAGACAAATGGCAGCCAGAGGTTTTGATTTAACTGATTTCATTTAAGTGTTGATATTATTCAAATAAACTCATTACAAAAAGTAAGGACATTTATGTTTTGTTAAAGCAATTATTTTGTTGCTGTAATGATTGTTCAGCAGAGTTGAGTATGTGGGCTGAATAACTGACCTGGAAAACTTCTCTGTTATCCAGGTCATGATTGTTTAAGGAGCTTGGAAAGACAGAGTATGGACTACTTTAAGTTTCTTGAAGATGTTTTTTACCTCTCATCCAAGAGGCTATGTCAGAACTGAGGAAGCCCCTCGAGTGAGAGGTGAAACATCTTCAGGAAACTTAAAGAGGTCTAGACACTTTCTCTCCAAGCTCCTCAATCTGCTACTGAACCCACAGATGCATTACAAATGTGGCACAATTTAAGTGGAAATAAACAAGCATTCCAACACAGTAAGATTTATCGCCAGCAAATATTGTTACAACAAAGAAATAATCCACCAAACTCAATTTCCTTATTTTTTGTGCTAAGTTAAAGTAAAAATATGGTGTGTACAAAATGTATTTTTATACCAACAGAAAGAAACACACCAACTGGTTGCAGTCATTATGGAGAAGTTGTAATTTAATGTTTTTGATCTCTCTTGGCTGACTAAACCATACCATAGCTAAGAATATGCATTTGAATTAGGAGGGGTAAGAAAATAAAACTTAGTTGACTGCAATCTGCAATCTACTGACATATATTGGTGAAACTTTACACGCTGTAATCACAGGAATCTTTTGGGCAGTAGATTTGGAGGGGCGACCAAATTAATTGCGACACTTTTAAAGCAGAACAAGGAATGTTTCAGAATCAGAATTCAGTTCCACCAGCTTGATGTGCCATAAAAGTGACGCGTTCGTGTGGAAGTGATTCGTAGTTTTTGTGTTGGTAAGAAATACCAGACTTTCAAACTCAATACCAATACACAAGAAAACACCCAACACTGCTTTTCAGACCACAAAGTGGAAAATGACACAACCAATGACATCAATGATAAAATCGAATCTAATTATTAAAAAATCAAATAAATCCCGGACTTAAGGAGAAATCACTTTTTAGACACAAATAATGGTGCTTTCCTGTTAAGTCACACTTTCTGTTAATGTTATAGACAGGCAGGACTGATACGATTTACTGCCCAGCTCCCATTTTTATCATTGCTCTTTTATTATTAGCCAAAGCTGCTAGCATCTATCTGAATGATAACCTAACTGGCAGCTAATAAGGCTATGCTAATAGCACTGGTCTTTTGTTTGCTACTGGGAATTTCAGACCTGCTCAGTTTTTCTTTTCTACATTGATTTCTGCTATGAAATTCAATTTAAGCTTGCATGTCATGTTTTTGAGATACATATCAACGACATTTTGACACTTTTGAATATTAACATATATGGAATTTTAGCAATTTCCAAACAAAATTGTTGAAAGGTCTTTAATCTAAAAGCAGAGCAGAAGATGACACTAGAGATCCGTTAAAACATATTTCTGTCAATTTAACTTAAAATAAAATTAGGTCAGTGTGCTAAAAAATGTTCGAGGCACTTGTTTTTGTCCTTGTACTGCACATCCATCTCTCGTTGCAAGCACCAGCAGTAGCCACCTCATCATACTCGGATCAAATGTTCACTGATATCGTTTTTTTCGTCGTGTTTATATCTGAATGAAATCTTTCCCCACGTTCATTGCTGACATCGCCCAGGTTTGGTGAAAGAAAGTTGAGATGAGAATGTAAGAAGTGGCATTCTGGGACACGTTCAGCATTCATGCTATCACAAGCTCAGCGTAACTCTCTGCTCTGTGATTGCCAAGAAAATTCTGGGTGACCTGCACAAATGTTTCCCATGTTTCTTTTCTTTTGAACTCATCATGAAGAATCAGTTCACACACTTTCCTTAATTTTGATGCCACTTTTCTCGAGATCAAAGTTTTTTCTTAAATGCTGAAACGCATCGCCGTTTCTGTCCAGTCATCCGAGCTGTCTAACACTTTGATTATCATAACTAAACAACTGAACTTTGCAGGAAGAGAAGACGGCACTGTTGGTCAGATGATTACTATCTGATTACCTAATCAGATGTTAATTTTTAGAATCAGCTCCATCAGTAGCATTTTTTTACCACCTTGGTTTGCATATAAAGATTGTATTTCACTTGCTTTGCTTTCAGCAGCTTAGATAAGCCAAATCAGCATTTAGATTGAGATTTCATCTCGCATCCAGCAAATGAAAGTCCAACAAATACCCTTTTCTAGCTCTAATTCAGTTCTCCACCACTCGAAATGGCAAGTTGCTACCTGTTTCTTTCTTTTTTTTGGTCTGCTTGATGCTGAGACATTAGAGTATAGTGGGATTTTCCAAGCACACTTCTGTGCTGTAACTAAAAATTGCACTATGGCTGTTTTCACACATGAACTTCGGAGGTCAAGATATTGTTTGGAGTAGTCCTTTCTCAAATCTAAGACACCTTCTCACTTCTGAACATACCTCCTTTTGTTGTGGCTCCTGGTTGACTATTCAGACATGTTCTCACATAAAACTTCTTCTGGTAATATAAAATTTGGGGCTATGGCGCATGTGTGAAAATGGCTTGTGAGAACAGTGAGAGTGGAGGAAAAAGATAAACCGTTTAAATCTCAGTAAAGCTGACAGAGCTGCAGGTTTAGCGCATAATTCTCTGCAGGCAGATCTCTATGAGAAACCCACCATCACAATATTATTTAATGGTATTTTTTAAATGTAGACAATACTACTTTGTGACTAATATTATTAATCTACACCTGTTAGAGATCTGAAGAAACTTTCAACAAATCTTTCACACATCTGTTGCTCATTTATTTAGATCTATACAAGGATGTACAAATAATATTCCACATTACTACAAATCACTTCCACACGAATGCGTCACTTTTATGGCCGAACATGAAGATGGTGAAAAGAAGTTCTGGTTAAACATTTCTTTCTTCTTTAAAAGAAAGTGCCACAATTTATTTTGGTGCCCCTCCAAATTTCCTGCCCAAAAGATTCCTGTGATTGAAGTGTGTAAAGGTTTCACCGCTATTGCAGTCAACTAATTTCCGTTTTCTTACCCCTCCTAATTCAAATGCATAATCCTAGCTATGGTGTCTTCTATAGGACACCCAGTGTTGTGAAGGTTACTTTTAAAATGTATTCCACTACAGATTACAGAATACATGCCCCAAAATGTATTTTGTAACGTATTCGGTTACATTACTCAGTGACAGTAACGTATTCTGAATACTTTGGATTACTTAATATTGCATTGAAAGGCTGCTCCAACTGAACTTATTGTTTCAGAGAAAAACACGAACACAGCGTACAGTTGAGTCTTAATAGCGTACTTACAACTGGGCTACACTGCCCATGAGGCTACATTCTTTAGGGCTATGCCTGTAACACTCTGCCTATTGCCTTCATATTAAATAACTTTTTGAACAATAATTTTAAAAAATATTTCTTCACATCATTACGCGGGCTGCAAGTAGAGGTGACATGGGCCACAGGCATTAGAGCCTCTTAATGCGTGTTTTGTTTGGGTTTTCACCGGCGTGGAATTACCAAAAATAGAAAGGGGACAGCCTAACATATGAAACAGGAAAAGACCGCCGTGTAATCCCTTTATTTCAACAAAGTAACTGTATTCTAAATACCACCTTTTTAAACGGTAACTCTAACGGAATACAGTTACTCATATTTTGTATTTTAAATACGTAACGGCGGTACATGTATTCCGTTACTCCCCAACACTGAGGGCAAGCAAGTTTAAGTTAGCCAAGGGAGCTTAAAAACATTAAATTAATGCTACTCCATGACTGAGGTCAGCTGGTGTGTTCCTATTACTGCTGGTGTAAAAATACATTTGATTCATGTTTTTTTTTGCCATTTCAATCTTCCCCGCAAAAGTCTCAAAAATGGTGTTGAATATTTCCTTGGGTATTGGTATTGACTTTGAAGTTCTGTTACTGTGCCAATCCTAATGGAGCCAGAACTATTGTGTTCTTTAAAATCCTAACCATAAGTGCAATATTGTGCCCATCTCAACATAGGCTTTAGCAAAATGTTGTGACAGCAAGTAGAAACACTAAAAACTTTCATTTCAAGTTGGATGTTTTGGGTTTCCCCTCAAGTTCATTAATGTTTTCTTGCAGACCACAGGTAAGGCTTTTGTGCTTGATCATGAGCACTTTAATCTCTGCTACACAGGACTGTTGTTGGGAGTACTCCTCATATACCTGTCAATGATTCTGCATTGAACATGCGTCTTTTAAGATGCGAATAGTTGGAACAACAAACCGTGAAACCAATTCACTGTCAAGTTTCATGAAGAGGCTGCTTGTGTATCTTAATTATACTCATGACCCGTGTGTAATTAAAGAGGACACCTTTTGGCTATTTATTTAGTTCAAAGAGAACACAGAGGGAAGAGTGGGGGAAAGCCCTAATTGTCTCATTAATTACTCTCCACATGAAATAATGACCAAACCAAGGTATCCACAGCTCTTTTGTAACTGACAAAAGAGAGCAGAGGAGGGGTGGCAGCAAAATAAAACATGCTTTAACCTCTTTTCACAAACAGGCATTGTGTTGGAAGAGAGGGAGACAAAGAAAAAGAGGGCAAATGAGATCAGGGGCAGGAGGGAGGGGAAAAAAGAGGTAAATACGCAATTGAAAGAATAAAAAAGGCTGAGATTGAAAATTATAAATACAGAGCAAATCAAAGAGAGGGAAGCGAGACAGAAGGAGAAAATATTGGCTGTGAGGTATCGTGGTGTTTGTCCAGGCTTTCTGGACTCTGCCCAGTTCTCTCTCCCACCGAACATGGTAAATAGGCTGTTTTAACACACTGTTCAGGCACTGAGACACAAACAAACCAAATCAACACTAAATTAAAGACTCCTCGGGGAGACCACAGACTAACATCAGAGGGGGTGCTTTGGAAAGCCAGATTCAGCAATTAAGTGTTCCAAGAGAGGTCCTGGAGTCTCGTGCCAGTTTCCAGACCTGCTATATTGCCATGGCTGTAATTAGATGAATAAAAGAGGAAATGTAGTGTAGCTTGTTTTCTTGCTTTTGTTTACTGCTACCATTGGGAGCAAGTGACACTTTATTAGCCTGAATATGTCTTTTATTGAGGCAGTAGAGGCCTAAGAAATGAAAACTTCCCAAATAAACCCCATTAATATTTGCATCTTGAGACCTATGCTGTGAGTGTATTTCTTTATTTATCTCGTGAGATAGACACACAGACACACACACTCACCCCCTCCTCATACTTGTTTGATCTAAAATGGGCCCAATATCCTCCAGCTAAGCTGGTCAAAAGGATAATGCAGGGGCACTTTGAAGGGCAGCTTCTCACTGCCCTTTGCTTGCCAGCCACGAACATGCTGGAGCCACGCCTTACTGAGTGCACAGCTCAGAGCCCTTTATGGGCAAACCTTAAATCTGCACAGCCAAGCAGCTGCGTTACAACGCTTATTTATACCCTCAACTGAATTTTTTGTATGTATTTTCTTCCCCCCACTTCACAGCTCACACACTTCACTATTCTATCATCAGAGGCCCTCAGTCTTGTCAGAGAGAGGTGAACTAATGGGCCGCGGCTGAGCAGCCTGAGCTCAGAGGCTATCAGTTCCCCCTGGAAGGCCAGGAAGGCAGAGAAAAGGAGAAAGGGGAGGTCCTTCTGTTCTTTAGCCACTATATTTCTTCTTCTTCTCCTTGGGATAACCAACTGCCCTCAGTCTGTTGGTTATCCCTTCCACCACACTGGGCCTCGCTGTCTTTAGAGCAGGGAAAGTGGGACCGTTTGGGGAGGTTAGCACCAATAAGCTTATAAAGACATATTGATCAGAATTGTAACTATGGTTAAGGAAGTGATTCCTCCACACACCTTCTGTACTGCTATGTCCCAACACGATGCAAAGCAGCTTTCTCAACTCTACTCCCACAGAGGTCCATTATCTTGTGACTAGTGTTATATCCTCATAATACTGTGGCTTATCTGAAAAAGAAGGCAAGCAATAACAGTTGCTTAAGCAGCTGATAACGTGAAAGTTAGAGGAAATGGTCTTGCACTCATTTAGAAGGTCTTATTTGGGCCTCTATTAAAGAAGCCCTCTGTAAAGCTGGAACATCTTTCTATTTGTCACTGACTGAGAAAAACGGTAGCTGTTTAGCACTGTAAATAGATCTCTGTTGAACCAAGTATTCCTTTAACCTTAACTAGAAATGGCTTTATGAATTTCTGCACAGGTAAAACTTTAACCATTAGAGATAAAATATTAACAGCCGTCCCAAAGATGTGCCCTTAGGTACAGCAACCCTAATAACTACTGATTCTACTTGGATTCTTTCGCTCTGATCAGTCTGCATTATTTTCAATAATGTCTTCCTTTAAATCATTAATATGCATTTTAGACCCCATTCCTAAAAGACTGGTCAGGTTTCACCATTAATTAATGCTTCAAATGCATCTATCTTAATAACAGACTACATAGCAGGCTTTTAAGGTGGCAGTAATTATACAAATACTTAAAAAGGCATCACTTGATTAAGCTGCCTTACCTAATTATAGACAGATTTCTAACCCTTCATTTATTTCAAAAAAATGTTGAACGAGTAGGTGTAAAACAGTTAACTGATCATTTATAGAGGATTTGATTATTCAGTCAGGATTTCGAGTCTTCTTTACACACAAAGGTTTATTATGGAGTTCCACAGGGTTCTGTGCTAGGACCAATTCATTTTACATTATGCGTGCTTTCTTAGGCAATATTTTTAGAAAACACTGTATACATTTTGAATGCTAAACCGATAGCACCCAGCTTTATTTATCCATGAAGCCAGATGAGACAAATTAACTAGTTAAACTACAGGCATGTCCTAAAGACATCAAGGCCTGGATGACCTCTGATTTCTAAATTCAGTCCTAGCTGGGACTAGAAAATGAGAGCATATTTCTCCCCTATTAGCTCATCTTTAATGACTCACTGTTAAATTCAGAAATGAATTAAAACCCTTCTCTTTATAGGCAAAATCTTGAATAATCAATCATATCTTAAAGACCTCGTTATCCTACCTTATTACGCTAACAGTTCAATATCCTAACAGAGAACTTCACTCACAGACTGCATGCTTACTTGTGGTTCCTAAAGTTATCAGAAGCTATAAGCTTTTTGTTAAAGCTTATAGCTATACCTGGATCAGGTGACCCTGAACCATCCCTTAGTTACGGCCTAGGCTGCTGGAGGGCTTCCCATAATGCACTGAGCATTGTTTTATTCACTCACTTCTTCTCGTTGTCTATGTGTTTATACAGCACTCTGCATTTAATGATTAGTAATTATTAAACTCTGGCTTTCTCTCCTGTAGTTTGCCTTTTTTCCTCTCTCTATAAAGTCCTTCAAGTACAGCCTTGCAGAACTATTTCTATGGTGGACCATTACTCTGAAATGCTAACTTTGAAATCTTTAAACATTTTCTCAGTGGCCTTACAGCCATAACTAAGTTTAATGTGATTAACCCTCAGAAAGCCCTGAAACACATGGTCAGAAATGTTAATAGATGCCGTGCTACCATGAAGACCCATGTACCAATGAACCACTCGCTAATCAGGAATCTAATTTGTCCAACAAAATCAAATTAACGTTATCATAGATTAAAGGGCCATCAGACTAGGGTGACCTTATTGTTGGTTGTGAACCTGTGATAAGGCCTCTTTCAGAATAGAATAAAATGTCCAAATAAAAAGCAGAAACAGTCGGTCGGTTTGTACAACCGTAGATAACACAAGTTAGCACAGCAAGGCTATTCTGAGAGGAGCTTTCCTAGGCCAGGTTGTGACAGTTGTGTCCCACTCCATAAGCTGGAGGCCATTTAGTAACAAAGATGACCAGCGCGAGGTGCCAGAGCCGGTCTGTCGAACAAATGCTCCACGAGCCCCGGGCCACGCTAGGCTCAGCTAAGAACAGACAGAGATGGTCCTGGGGACGGGGCCTCCCCGCTCCTCAGCTTCAACGTGCAAGCTGGAGTGCAGCCTGCACCTTCCGTCGGGACCACTGTGAATAGAGGTGTAATTGGCCATATCCAGTGATAGATGGGTGTTCAACCTTTGTTGCTCATCAGTGGCAGGATACACAGAGGCTTGTCTCACAATATGAGGTTGATTGTGCAGTCTATTAAACACCAGTCTCAGGAGGAAGTGTTTCTCCTTGGAATGCTGGAGCTTAGAAGAATCTCCAGAAAGATCTGATTCAAAAACCGGCTCGTGCTCAGTGATTGCCTATTATATCCCAGAGACAGTAAACATGATTTAAAAATTGATCACGCTTAATTAATTGCTTTCCTCAGCAGAGACGACTAAAGAACTAGACTCAGTAAATTGTTAGAAAATCACAACCTTTTGTTTCTTGGAAGCATAAATCAAAGCTGTAAATTATAGTTTTTATTTCATTCCAAACCAATTATCATGTTATGCAAATTTCTGGTTGTATGATACATGCAATAATTATGTAATTATGGAAAGCATTTCATTCTAATACAAAGAGTCTGCATGACAAGATACAGACACCTGCATGTCGCCCAGAGGGTCTTTTTGAAGAGAAGGTAAATATTCATATTCCTGTTGAAACTAGAAGGGCTGAATACATTGTGAGCGTCGTGTTAAAGAAGAGCCAACCACACAGTAGGTTTGTGATGTTGATTTCTATAAACCAACAGGGTGAAAATTGAGACACAAACAGGTGATGCACATTTCAAGAACAGAGTTTTGAAATTCAGGCAGACAGAAAAAATGCCAGCAGTGAATTAGTGGAGGAAAATAAAGACATGCATGAAGAAATGAAATTGACTTTGCTCAAGGAAGTTTCCCTTTACACGTGAGAGCAGCAGAACAAAAATGAACAAATTAATAAATAAGTGGTGGCTTTTGTCGAGGGCTTTTAACATCCCCTAACAGTTGAGAGAAGCAGGAAAAATGAGCGATGCTCGTTAACTCTGACCCAAATCCTAAGAGACAGTGGGAGCTGTTAAAACACGGAGCAGATTGGGGAGTCTGCGTGACCTAGATAGCATTGGTTTTGAAAAGCAGCCGTACTTCACATTAAATCGCTCCTACGTCTAATATAATGAGGCATATCTCCCTGGTCGGTAATGAAAATTACATTCTGATAAGGTTCTTTGTGACATAGAAAATACCTCTCCCACCACTGACACTCCGAGGCTCTGTCTGAGTCGCAGCTGGTGCGCCTTCGTCTGGACTTGGGTGGCATTATCTGGCTCGTAAGTGCACATGAATTGTGACACATGGGCTAGACATCCAGAAGGGAAGCGGTAGTGATGAGACAGCCAGTGGCCAACTGTTGTTCAAAGACATTATATGTGTCTACAACAGACTTTGGAGACTAGTGGATTAATGTTACACTCACACTGGGAAAAACAGTGATTGGAAGCCATGATATGACCAAAAGTATTACAGCTGTGTGCAGTAAACTTGTGTGAAGTTGCATATCAAGGGAGTATATGTGACCAGTCGCAGTCACCTACCACCTTCAATGCATCTTTGGCGTGATGGTAGTAACACAGGAATAAGACAGAGTCAGTCTGCTCTCAGTTTGTGGTCAAATCAGGTCAAGTTGGTGATTATATGCAATCTATTTGTGATAATATGGTAACTGACTGTAAGAAAGTCCAGCCAAATAGTGATAGATAGTGATGTGGTTGCTGCAGGGCAGCAGTTTAACTACAAAATGACATAGGTTTTTACTTTTACACAGGAATATAATCATAGTACAACCTCTTAGCAACCAATAGAGCCGAGTCCCATGCTGCAAAGAGATGTGTTGAAAGTGAGTTGTGTTTGTCAATGTAGACTGACTCAATTCATTTCAGTTCAATTTTATGTATGTAGCCCCAAATAACAACAACAGCCACCTCAATGTGCTTTATATTGTACGAAGAACCCCAACAATCAGACAACCCCCAATGAGAAAGCACTTGGCGACAGTGGGGAGGAGAAACTCCCTTTTAACAGGAAAAAAAAACAGGCAGTATTGCATATATTAGTAGGCAAAATTTGTCCACTGGATACATTGTCTATCCAGGTGTGATGATTAATAAATAGTATGAAATGTTTTGAAATTAATCATAAAATGACTAACTGATCACACTCCTACTACACAGACAATGTCACACAATGTCACGCGGGACAATGTGTGGCCGGTGCTCGATGGGCTGCATCTCTTTTCAGGACAGCATAGGCTCAAGGCCTCTTTCTCCAACAATGGCACGTCACCATGCCAACAGAAGCTGTGCCAGCCACAGCGTCAGCTTGGCACAGCCATCGTGTTAGCAGTGGATGATTCAAGGGCATTAAAGCACAGTGTGTGTGTGTGTGTGTGTGTGTGTGTGTGTGTGTGTGGGGGGGGGGGGGGGGGGGGGGGGTTCTAGTGTATTGGTGGCTGTGCCAGGATTCCCACCACAGTTTGCTCTGAAACAGCCTGTCATTCATTGCTTTCTACTACTTCCCCTCCTCTCATGCTGTTGGCCCGAGCTGGGAGCATTACCAATCCATCTTCTGAAAATTTGTTTTGCATGCACAGAAGAACCGGTCATGCTCTAATGTACTATATTTACTCAGAAGCAGAACATAAAAACAAGAACATCAAATATTTCCCCACAGGTCTTCTTCAAGGGTGGGTGCCGAACAGCAAGCATTTGCTGCACTCTCATTACGGACTGATGATCCAGAAGAGATAATAACATCTTTGTTGATTTGTTAAATTAGTTCCTGCCATTTCATATCTTAAATTAATGTTGTAATGAGTGATCAAGGGGCATGTGTCTTTTTAAGTTCTTACCACCTCCATCTTAAAATTAACCATCACCCCCTGTCTCCTTGTCTTGCAGTGCTCAGTGCAAGTGACTGTGATGGGCTGTCAAACCACATCTAAAGTACTCTACCAAAGAATAATATCCACTCCTGACCTACTCTGAAGAAAAATATTTCATTCGATCAATGTCGCAGTCTCCCCCGCAGGGGAATTACTCTTGAACAATAGGTGAACCCTAAGAAAAGAGCAACACTGGACCATGTGATTCTTGACCTTCAAAGAAAGAACTCAGGTGCACTCCAGAAGATGTCAAATCGGATCTGAAGCAGCTCTCGAGAGGATCGCCCAGCTCATAATTCAAGCACTTTTTCATGTTTTGTTTTATCATTACTCAAACACCATGGGCCAAAAGTGACAGAACGCAGTTATTTTTGCTGGATCTTCATCTAATGAGGAGTACCAGACATCTCACCATGGATTTGAAGGAGATTTTCTTCACCAAAGAGCGACAGTGAGAAACATCAGAGTGGGGGGGGGGATTGGACACTGGAGGCTTGGAGGATTAGCTTGGAGTGCTGCTAACCCATGGTGGATCTGCTGTGAGTGGGGAAAGGGACTCAGCGGTGGAGGATGTCAGCAGAGGCCGAACTCCAGCCGGGTGTCAAAACCAGCCAGCGAAAGGAGTCCAGGAGGATCAAAGGTATGTTCTTACCTTTGCAACACCAGAGCGTCTGTAACATAGATGCTTGTAATATATCGGGCTTTATTATGTTTGTTTGTCAAATGAGATAAAGATCTGAGATTTAACGTTAAGGGAAAAGTACTCAAAAGACACAAAACGTGACATGACGAAATGGGAACCTGAAAGCTTTCTTATCTTCATCAGGTGGTGAACGTAACTTTTCACCTCTTGGTGAAACATCTTGGATAGAGTTAAATAACGCTGGGCTGCACGGAAAAGGCTCCACTCAGTCAGGTTTGTCGAGAGGCTCCCTGTCTCATCCCGGGGATCCAGATGTAGTAACAGCTATTCCATGTAGCCCCAGGCTTTGGTAGCGACGTGATTTAGGTGTCATGGACAGGGTAATTCGCACTCTGTCGCTTTGATGAACAGCATAAGTGAAGTAATAGGACGAGGCATTCTCAGAATGCTCACTGGGAGATTGAAATGGGATTGAAAAGGCTGAGAGGGGGGAGGAACGAGGAGATAGAGGGGCAGAGAGAGTGGGATTCACAGGGAGGGAGAGGAAAGTGAGAAAGAAAAGGATGCTTTCTCTTTCTTCCTCCCCCATCTTCATTTTGGCTTTTTTGTTCTCATTTCTCTGTCCACAAATAAAGCCACTCCCAACTAGTCCTGTAAATCTGGCTTCTGCGGGCTCGCTGTAACGAGGCCACGGGGCCGGGTCCTTTGCGGCTGTTTCATTGGCTCTGTTGACTTGCTCAGATAAATGGCCCGCTGGAGGAGGGCCCATCGATTTCAGTTAAGTGGAGGGGGGGAAGCAGAGTGAGGGGGCAGTTGCACACGTGGCCATGTGGCTTATTGGCGGGGACTATCAGCACAGGCTATCAGCCCCTGACTTTACCATGCTAATCACATGTGCTGCAGGGACTATTATCACAATCAGCAAACATGCTATTTAGATCCATATAAATGGAAATCAGGCAACATGAATACAAGCAGACTGTCAAGCAGCATGGTGACTTTGAGCCAGCTGGGGCGAGGTGAAGGGCACTATCAAGAATCAGGCTGATGACATACAGAGGAGGGGAGAATTATTGGCCACCATGTACATGTCATTTTTTAATAAGTATTTCCGAAGTGCTGTTAAACAGAGCAAGAAATTTTTAACACAGCTTGTCCAAACATCATGGTTTTATTTTGGATGCTTTCATTATTTAGTTTACACACAAACAGAATAAAACTACAGGTCAACAGGTCAAAATAATTAGCCCTCTTCATGCTAAAAGTCAGTTATGTGGCTTTCTCGCTGGATAACAACCTCCAGTCATTTGTTTTGTCTTTCATACGTCTCCTGATCATTTCCAGCCTATTCCTCTTTGGTGAGTTTCTCTGAGTTGTCCAGATTTGATGGTCTTCTGCCACAGACCGTAGTTTTCAGTTCATCCTGCAGATTTTTAAGTCAGAGCTTTGTGTTTTGGGTTGTTGTCACGTTAGAAGACAAAGTGATGACCCAGACCCAGTTTTGGTGCTGACTGCTGGAGGTTTTTTTTCAAAATCCTTACCTATCCTTTATTTTTTCAGTGCCTTTTTAGTGTGTGAGCAGGCAGCCACATGCCAAATGGTTAGAACGCAGCGTTCCCTGTTTGAGTCTCCCCCATGGCCCTTATTTCCTATCTATCTCAATTTACTATTTTTTACTTTACTATCCAATAAAAAAAGGCCAAAATCAAAACTATTTATCCTTCTTTCTTTATGATTCCTTCCACCTTGACAAGTTTCCCAGTTCCTGATGCACTGAAGCTTACCCACAGCATTATACTTCCACCATCGTGTTTCAGTGTGAGGATAATGTTCTTTAGGTTTAACTGATCTCCCATCTTTCTCCGAGAGTCTCTGTGGCCAAAGATCTCTAGTTTCATCCCATCTGACCAAAGAACGTGCTCCCAGTATGCATAATCTCTCTCCAGGTTGTCCTTCCTGTAGTTGTTCTGGGTCTTTAGAAACATCTCTCTCAAGTTTTCTTTCCAGAGTCTTTGAAATCTTTTGTTTCCTAGCTCTGTATATACTCTGTATCTGGAAAATAACACAGGGGGATAATAATATTGACCCTGGTTATTTTGGAGTTTTATCTGAAATAATTTTGTTATTGTGTGTAAATAGAAATAATGAATGCTTTCTAAAGAAATACTGTGTTGAAAATCCCTTGCTCTTTAAAAAAACACATGGGAAACATGGAAACCTTTGACAAAAACTTTTAATTTCATAGGGTGGCTAATAATTTAGATTTTATCTGTATATTGATTGATGCATTGTTTATATCCACGGGAATATGTAATGAAATTTCTGAGTTTAAAGCAGATGGCTGCAATTATTTCATGTTTCTTTCTTGCACAAAAGGTCACTTTAAAAGACAAGTTAAAAAAAAACACTACAAAAACATTAGAATACTGAATGAAGAATTCATTCATGGTGGTTTAGCATTTGTCCCACCTGTACAGCACCTGACCAGCGGCGAATGAAAAGAAGTAAATGAATCAACGATCATTCAATCAGCGGTGATTCAACAGAACCCAGTGTCCATGCAGTTCCATCAGTTAATGAGTCTGGTACCTAAATGTATTCTCATAACAACAAACAAAAGATAAACTTATTTGCCTTTTTTTCTATGAGTTAATTAAAAAGGGTTCTTTGTTTGTTGTTTTAATGAGCCTACTCATAAGGGCTATATACACTCACCAACCAGGTACACCTGTTCAGCTGCTCATTAACACAAATATCTGATTAGTCATTCACATGTAGGCAACTCAATGCATTTAAGCATGTAGACAGCGCACAATGACCTGCTGAAGTTCAAACTGACATCGGAATACAGAAGAAAGGTGAATTAAGTTACTTTCAGCGTGGCATGGTTATTGGTGCCAGACATGCTGATCTGAGAATTTCACAAAGTGCTTATCTCCTACTCAAACAACCGGCTGTACGGTTCACTGAGAAGGGACTGAAAAAGAGATGATATCTAGTGAGCAGCAGTTCTCTGTGTGAAAATGCTTTGATAATGTCAGAGGTCAGAAGAGAATGGCCAGACTGTTTCCAATAGGAAGGAGAAGCTAACTCAAATACTCACTTGTTACTACCAAGCTATGCAGAAGAGCATCTCTGAACAGAAGACCTCATCACATGTCGTGGGTTACAGTTTGTTCGGACTCAACAAAATTGGACAACAGAAGACTGGAAAATGTTGCCTGCTCTGATGAGTCTCAATTTTGGCTGCAACATTCAAATAGGCTCAGAATTGTGGGTAAAACATCATGAAAGCATGGATCCATCCTGCCTTGTATCAACGATTCTGGCTGGTGGTGGTGCAATAATGGTGTAGGAGAAATTTTTCCGTGACACTCTGGGGCCCTTTGTGCCAGCTGAGCATTGTTTAAGCACCACGGCTTATCTGAGTGTTGTTGCTGACCATCTCTTTTTGACCACAGTGTACCCATCTTCTGATTGTTGCTTCCAGCAGGATGACCCGCCATGTCACAAAGCTTAGATCAAATTGGTTTCTCGAACATGACAATGAGTTCAATGTACTCAAATGGCCTCCAGATCTTGATCCAATATAGCACCTTTGGGGTGTGGTGGAAGGTGTGATTCACATCATGGATGTGCAGCAAACCTATCTGCAGCAACTGTGTGATTCTATCATGTCAATATGGACCGAAATCTCTGAGGAATGTTTCCAGCAACTTCACGAATAGCAAATAGTAATAGTTGTACCTAAAAAAGTTTGTGGTGAGTGTCTGTTTGTGTTGATATTGGATAAAATATCTAATCCAGCTTCATTCTGGACCTGGAACCACAAGAGGGCATGACAGTGACAGCCTCATTTGTATTTACTGCTCCCCTTCTGCTTTCCCATTCCCATCAAGTTAAGCTTATTTGCAGACTGTTGGACAGATAGACAATGTCTTGCTTTCTTTTCAAGATTGTAAGTAGAACTTTAGAAGTGAATTTAATGAAAGGAAATGACAGAAAAGTAAAGTTTTGGTCAGTCAGAGCGAAAACTGCAAGCCATGGGCAGATAGACAGACAAAATATTGTGTTTTTAGTTAATGACCTTGATGATGTTGTTGTTTTTTAGCAGCTTTGAATTCATTTTATTATTTTTCCTCATCTAGCACCTATGTTCCAAGTGCAAGGACAGGTTTAATAGGCTGTTAGCTTTAACACTAGGTTTTAAAAAAAAGGAAAGAAAGAAATATTTTACTATGAAACAAGAGAATAAATGTTGCTGAAACAACAAAATAATTGTTTATTACAGAGAAATGGCTCTTTCCAAAATAAAAGCTCTACTATACGCTTCTTCTGGGCTATATTCTCAGCAGCATATTAAACATATCAGGTCCCCATAAGGAGAATCATGTGCTAACGGCTGTCTAAATGACTCGGGTAAAGTTTGTAGCATGCCTGCTTGTTGTTTTTGTCTGCTTCCACTCGTCTTTGCACTAGGATGATGTCGGCGTAAATGTGCAGCCATATCCGTTGTGTTCCCACTAGTGCTGTCAGCGTTAATCTCGTTAAAATTACATTAACGCCATAAATCTCCGTTAACGAGTTACCGCGGATCGCCCCGTGCGTGGGGCTGGACGGCGTCAACACGTTAACAAGCTAACTGTGCTAACGCACTAGTTCCCACCAATTGAGCATTGCGTGGCACATCCGACATGCTGTTTTACTTTTGTCCATGACGCGCTTACCATCAGGGTCATACGTCACATGAAGACCAAAATAGTTCCAGACGCCAGATCTGAATGAGGGTGGGGGAGGTTCAATTTCGGGTAGCGTTGAGGCAGTTGCCATGTTGCAACGAGCTTAGCTTCTGTCTCGCTAGCTTGCGCTGCCTAGGCGGAGTAGTCAAACGCAGATCCACTGAGTGCTCAACACAGACAGCATCGTCAGAAGAAAAGTTGATAAAATAAATAAAAAATTTTGCATTGTTCGATACATATGCGTACGGAACCGAAAGCACTGTATCGAACGGTTCAATATCGATACGAGTATCGTTGCATCCCTACAAACTACATCAAGTCGTATATTATGGATGCAAAAAATAGGGAAAATTTTTGAATCCTTTCAAAATGCCACAATATTGCCACTCACAGAATAGAAATAAATTGGAGATAAGCTGCCCATTACAACATAAAAAGATTTGCCCCCTTAGTCATGTCCTGGTTCATCCTCGAATGCATCATCGACCAGTTATTATTTAATTGCTTCTGTATCATTTTCATAAAATTCTGATGCATTTGTGATGAATGCGAAACAATTTAGGGTGAACTTGGTTTTTTGCGTGTCCGTTTTGGTTTTGGCACGCACTTATATCACTCTTCATTCTTCTCAAAACGGTGAGGAAAAATTCAAACCTGACTGCAGTAAAGTCTGCCGTCATAAAAACCAAAGCTCCCCTCTACCCATCGTCAGAATTGCTTTACATGCGTGACTTTACTCTATCTCCATAGCAACTGTTGCTCTCCCAGTGTAATCTGTGCACCAAAAAAGAGAAAGAAAGCAAAAAAGATTCATTTCAAAAAGAAAAGCATGGAGTTGAGGACATGGAAGACACTGAGAGCAGGGGAGAAAAGGGCAGAGAGCAGCTAGCAGAGAAGCAGCAGAGTAAATCACTGGTCGCCTCCCATACTCTAAGAGGCAATACAAATACTACCCATTCAAATCTATTCAAACACTATTTGCCAAGTCATTTGCAGGTATGCATTTTCCTAACTGTGTCTTGACGTTGCGTCCCCATCAGCTTGGTAATAGCATCATGGAGCCCCCCCTTCCTAAAGTATCATCCCCACAAAATGCCAGCCAGCACACACCGTCTCCTGTGTGTGACTCCACAGCGAGTCACTGATCTATCCAGTGCACTGACAATTTGCACAAAAGCCTTAATTAATCCTGAAACTGCTTTATTGATCAGCCGTTTAGCCAAACCCTCAATGCTGCGTTTAGTGCCAAAGTTTGGTCGAGGAATTTTCAACGTATTTGTTTATTTTTACATCAGCGAGGGCTGGACGGGGAGAGCACGCACCGCTGTTGAGATTTGTAAATGTGCTTCTGTGTGTTTGCTGAGGCTTGTGAAATTTCTTTTGCGCACATGGGGGGAGGCAGATGGCGCGGACAGATTTTGCTTTTCTCAGACGAGCATTCTCTTCGCTGCTACTTCAGCCTCCTGCGCTGACAGGAAATACCTGTCTTTTTATTTCAGAGAAAATATCGGCTGCTATTGCATATTTCATTATAGCCCGGAGGATGGTGCGTGCGCGTGTGGATGTGTGTGTGGCTAATGGCGAACAGCGACTTTAAAGGAAAAGGAACGGGAAGGCACAGATACACACCCAGAGAGGTTCAAAGGTTAAGCTGCCTCTATGCCCAGATCCCCAACAAAAAGTTTCTTGTTGCCAAGTCCTTATATCTGGAGGGGCACTTCTGACTCTCCATCTGCCGCCATCTGTCCCTTTGCTGTCCCCATTCGAGTGTGGCAAGAAGACGGATGCAACACTGTGATCAGAGACGAGCCCTGAAACAGTATGGAGCAGGGCGAACAGTAATTGTTCTCTCCATGGTCCTGGTGCAGAGCCTGCATGTCACGTGGGAGGATTGGAGCGTTTGATTTAAAGCCTCTGACATCCTGGATTTTAATGCCCGACTCACTCACCAAAAAAAACCAAATCTTTGAAACAAGGGATTTCGGAAATATTGGGAAGCAGGAGACGAGGTCTAAATTTTAACCCTGGACACATGCACTTCAGACCACCAGGCACCAGGACACATAGAGACAAACAGCACACAATACTTCAGGCAATCCACTGTCAGAAAAATTATGAGCATCAGCCTTACGGGCCAGAATCATTGTGAGGACCATTCAACCTTGGGTAATTGTAAATCCAGAAAGCCAGAGGAATATGTGTCACCTCCCGTCACGAACCCATACACACACACGCACACACACCTTCTCGCTTCTCCTCTCTTACAGTGTGTAACAACATGAAACAGCATGCCCCTCAGCTCTTTAGTTTTCAAATACAGCACACTCGCTCATCTGGATCTGAACCCAGAGCACGTAGTGAACAAGTTATGCCACTGACTCAAGACTCTCATTTGGTATGCAAGGCCTATTTTTTTTTTTTTTTTTTTTGAGGATCTGTGCATAAATCTCTAAATCCTTCCTGAAGTGTGAGGAGGGCCGTATGCGGTATGTAAAGAAACAAATGGCACAAAACATTTGGTTACAGCTCATCTGAGAGAGTTGCACTGAATTGGACCGATTGTATTTAAAATGCATCTGGAGCAGCATGTATTTTACATTACATTACAGAGTATATGAGTCAGTAAAATCAGGGTGGAGTGCATAATACTGCGCGAACAAACTGCGGCCGCTTTGTGAGCAACGATAATCACCTTCCGGGGTTTAGCAAATAGCACACAGTTCGTATTTTTAGGGAGTTCGTCACTAAATCTGAGCGTCCGTTTCTTCACACGCTGCGGTTGATGTTCAGATGTGCCCATTAGCTGTATAACTCCTCTGGCTGTGAAATAAGTCTAAATTAGACCCAGATTTGACAGTCGCTTGCTTAGAGACTTTAATGACTTTAGCATCCTCAAGCCCTTCCCCCTTTTAGAGAATTGTGCCCTCATGAATTAGTGAAGAAGTGTGCACAGCCAAGACAAGCACTTACATTTTACTAAGATGGGGTGGTGGGTGGGTGGGTGGGGAGAGAGACGCTTCTTAATCTGCCCTTTTCGGTTGTTTCCAATTTTTCCTTTTTGGTTTTGACTTGGAAATTGCAGAAACGGAAGACGGGAATTTGGTTAGATGTGGCAGGCGATGGCATTTCTGGGTGGAATAAGCTGATTTTGGCGTAAATGTGACTTTGGAGCACAGCCTGACAGCTTCTGTTAAGGATGTTACACCTTGTCTCGTTGTCGCCCACAGCTTAGCCAGCCCCTTTAATGTGCTGCTAACTGATGTACTGCATGGTCTCCTGACCTAGATTTGAATGAGGAAGAGACTTGAAACTGTTAAATTCTCCAAGGTGCCGGTGACCTTGATTCGAAATCCCTACTATGTCTTTGTGCGACTGCTGCAGGGAGCCGGTGTTTTGCGAGTGACAAAGCCCGCACAGGTTATACAATGTAGACCTACGAGATAACGCTTGAGGCTCGAACCCACATAATCAAAACAGCGAGCGATGAGACAAAATGAGAAAGGTGTCGGTATCAAGGAGATGTCAGGGTGGCTGGAGAGACAGAATAATCAGGAACAAGGAGGGGAGGGGATGACAGTATAGAGCCTGAGGCCATCCAGACACACACGTGAACACCCCCCACTGCCCCCAGCGGCTCATACCATCAGCCCGCCACCTTCTTGCCACCACCCTACATCCATCACACAGAGAGGGCTTGGGTGGATTGTGGGTGAGCGCTGGACCGAGAAGATTCCTCTCAATAGGAGCCATTCAGGCTGGTTTGTCGCTACCAATAGCACCCATGGGAACTCCAGCCATGGGTAGCAACACTGGAGTAAGCACCCCCTCCCTTCAGTCCTGCCTTTGTGTGTGAATGCCCTACAATGCTCTGTGACAGGTGACTGTGGCGCTGACTGTTTTTGATGTTCCAGTTGTTTTCTCATTTAGTGCGCCGGCTTTATCCAACTTCATTTTCAATTTCAAGTTCAATTTTCCTTCCATCTTTGCGCGCCCCTGCTAATTTTCTATTCTTTCCGCGTTTCCTATTCCATAAATATTAACACCGGAGCAAAGAGACACACGCGCAAATACGCACGCACCTACGCACAGACACCGCGCGCAGAAGCCCACGTACCCTCGAGACGGGCACCATACCAAACGCGTTCAATTCAGTTGAGCTCACACGTCCTCATTTCCTGTAATCACTCTCTCGTTCTTATTTCTCCGACTCTTGTCTGTTTCTCTTTCTCTTCCTCTGCAGGTCAGGACCGCAGTGAGGCGGGGCTTATTAAGCGTTTCCGCGGAGATGGCGTGCGTTACAAGGCCAAGCTGATTGGGATTGATGAGGTGACAGCCGCACGCGGGGACAAGCTGTGCCAGGACTCCATGATGAAGCTGAAGGTGCAGACTTCTTTGTGTGTGTGTCTGAGTCTGTGTGGACATCACTGAGCATCTTCAATCATCTCAGTCAGATTTGCAGAAAGCATGCCCAGACATGGCTGTGTTGTCTGTTGTTGAATGAATCACAGGAGCTTGTCTTATCCTGTGTATGACTCACTGAAGGTTTGAACTGACCAGATGGAACAAATGAAAGTCCAGCCTTATTATTCCACAGCGTCCTATAGAAAGCTACTGTAAGGTTGGCTTGTGCAAAATGGAAGCGGCTTTGTACTTTATTTTAATAGGCTTCTTTATTTTTAGTGTCGCTCAAAGCACTTCGCATATATTCATATGTCTTTGTTTTTTCTTTACCTCCGGGGCAAACTGGCTCCCTATTCTGAGAAATACTTAAATCAGTATATCAGTCAAATAAGAGAATTTTCACTTTTCCGCATGTGCGAGGAGAGTAACCATCCCATCCCCCCACCCCGATCTGTCTCCTGTATGTTTTCTCGTGTCACTCACACTCTATTTTTACAACCAATTTCATGATGTTACACTTGTGGCACATATGCAAACTGCGATAACATGACCCAGATAATACTTCAGCTAGTTTTCCTTGCAAAATATTGAAAGTAAACTAGATCAAATTCAGCCCCAGAGACAGAGAGAGTCAGAAAATGCCTGCATAAAAAGTGGTGGATGAACGAGTTGGGTATTCATGAACTTACTACATAATCTGCGAGTTGTTTCTATTATTTTTAAATGGGAAGAAGTGTCAGAGAAGTAAGGTAAATGGTGGTGCTGTGGAGAAGGCTTTGTTGGGGATCAGGGGCTGAAATCCCCCCCACCTACAAGCAAGAGGAGAGCGCAGCAGGAGCGAGGCAAATGAAGGGGAGGGTGTGGGACACAAGAAGCAACAACAAACAGGTATGAAGGGCAGCGAGGATTATGGTAGGAAGGAGACAGTTTGATGTATGAACTTCTACTTAAAAGGAATTACCTCTATTAAGTCACCTTTCAGGAGCTTCTCTCCTCTAAGTGACTGAGCCTGCACATGTTGGATAGACAGATTGGTGAAAATGCTGCCTCTGTTTAGGTTTGTCGATTTAATTTCATGTAAAAGACAAAGTAATAGAGACAGAGTACAGAGTAAATCATGTCTATCATTATAATCAGATGCTTAAATCAGGTCTATTTTATTTTTCAGCTTTGTTTTGAATTTTTAGACCGTGGACAGCTTTAGCTTTTGTGGCTCCTGTTGTTGTTTTTTGTTTATTTATTTGTTTGCAGCCAGAAAAAGTGATTATTATCACATGAGTTGTAGTGGCTATTAGCTGATGCTAGCTTGGTTATCTATGTGCATCACACAGACTTGGGTATCTGCCAATTATAATAAGGTTAAATCAAAAAATTATAATTTAGCTCAGTAAAAGTGGAGCAAAGACTCTTTAGATGGGCTCTTAGTACTCTTAACATCTTTTTTGGTCAGATAATTAGATTGAAAAATATCTCAGAAAGTATCAACACCAGAAATGCAGTCAAGAGGTCCAGTTCAGTGTTGTATATTAGCTGAGCTGAAGCCTGGCAGCTTGCAGCAGCAGCTGTCTGTCCACCTGCCATTCAAAATGGCCACAAATTAGAAGAGTTATTTACAATTCTTCCCATGCGGGTGAAATAAGGTAATAGGATATTTGAAAGAAACAAAAGAAAATCTTATAGAAGGCTGGAAATGCCGTATTATTTTGCTTCAAAGTGTGGCATTTTTGGACAATATTAATGTCTTTGGGGACTGATTCACTATCGAGCCATGAGTTCTGTTTGAAGAAGTTTAGATTTTGGTATCATTTCATTGGCTTCTTGTCTGTTTTTAGCGCTGAAAGTTGCTGTTTCTTTGAATTTGGCAATTACAGTGATCTGTTTTGGGGGAAACATTTTGAACTGCCTGATGATTTTAAGATTCACACCTCTGATGTGATTCTTATCTTTGGTAATGGTCTTATACAAAAATTGATGAATAAAACCTGGCTTCTCAGAGACAAAGACGATGTATTCTATTGAGGTGTACTGCAAATGTAAACCTGTATCAGGCTCTGGTTTTACATTAAAGGAATAAGACAAATGAATGGCAAGTGATATTTATCAGTTGTGCAAAGAAGCAGCGCACAAGCATCGCTGCAGTAATTGGCTACAGGATAAGCAGATGAACTGTAAATGCATATTCTCAATGACTTTCCTAGAGCTTAAATGTGTGGGAAGCCCCACTGGAAAAGCAGTATAGCCAGAAGGCAAAACCTCTCATTGCCCATACCCTTTTCAAATGATACAGTACTTCTAATAAAGCAACTTTTTCACTGCTTTGATCAGACATTTCTGCAGTGCCCTCCATATGACTCCGGTAGTCACCAGCTCCCAGCCAGTTACAGTCAATGGAGCAGTCAATACAGACCTGCTATTATCTGGACAGGGGATAGAGAGGGGGTACAGGTCTCTATTGAGCTGCCGTTCACTGCTGTGCTTACTAATCCGCCAAATGGGGATGCCGATGACTGATTGACAACATCCATTGACTCTCCTGCCCACCCGCCTCTTTCTCATTTGCTTTATCTCTTTCCTGCTCCTGTTGCTTGTTCTGCTCTTTATCCTTCGCCCTCCTCCTTTATGTACTGTTATTCCTTCAGCTTTTTACTGTATAGTTATTTAAAGCTAGCTCGAAGGTGATTACTGCGAGTCAGGGTTTGTGGTTGTGTTATCAGGTAGGCTTTCAAAGAACTTCTCCTCCCCCTCACATGCCCCGAACCTGGTTCTGCCGAAGGTTTCTTCCCGTTAAAAGGGAGTTTTTCCTTCCCACTGTTGCCAAGTGCTTACTCATAGGGGCCCATCTGATTGTTGGGGTTTTCTCTGTGTTATTGTAGAGTTTTTACCTTGCGATTGCCATTGTGATTTGGTGCTATATAAATGAAACTGAACTGAATTGAATTGAATAGCATTGATGCAGTTTTTCCAGACATACTGAGCGCAGAAGGCAAGCTTTTTCTCTACCCTTATCTCATCTTTCCTCTTCTCCTCTCTTCTATTTTCTCCCAGGCGTTGTTCTGTGAAAGACATGTCAAGCACACAGGTCGCATCAAAGGGAACACGGTGGAAATTTTAATTGTTTTCTTTATCAGAGCTGAGAATATGAGGAAAAAGGAGCTGGTGAGATCCATGGGAAAAACACACTTCAAAGGCTGGATTGGGTGTTCAGTCAGCACTATGTGAAGTTGCCGAAGCGAGCTGACGTCGGTCAGCGGCGCGATCCGTTCTGTCAGCAGATCTCACCTTATTGTTGTTAGCCAGCACTTGTGTATTGCCACGTTGAGGTGCAGCACACTTACTTCAAAAAAAGGGAGAGAAAAATGGTTCTAAAGGGGGAAATGGCAATAATAATATAACTCGCTGAACAAGGCGATGTGTGAATTCCTCTGAGAGTGAAGCTTCAAGAAAAAAAGAGCACATGAAAGAACATCCTGTCCTATCACACTTTATGTAACTCCTGTCACCCTGCCCCCAATCTCTACCCCACATCTCCCACTGCCACACTCACCTGAGTCGGAATAGAGGAAGGCTTCATCATCTCCTTTTATCTCCTCATGTCGTTCCCTTTAATCTCCTGCAGGGAATGGCTTCCTCGGCACGTTCCAAAGGGGAGCACAAGCAGAGAGTCTTCTTGACGGTCTCCTTCGGCGGGATCAAGATTTACTGTGAAAGATCAGGGGTGAGTATCACATTAGCGAATAGGCCCGGTTTGTCAGGGCTGCGCTGCCAACCTCTGTGCCAGCTGCTGTACCGTGAACCTACAATGCAGGACATCCAGAGGGCAGACGCTCGTACGGCTCAGTTCACAACGGCTGCTCGGGCCGCCATCTTATAAGCCTGACTCCCACAGTTGACATATTCTTGCAGCTGCATTACCTGTAACACATCTTTCGGTGCGTTGACCATATTTCAATCTCTTCTCCAAATGTCAACAGAAATCACGAAATAGCATGATTCATACAGGACAGTTTGCCCTTTAGCCCTTAAAAGTTAAACTTGACAGCACTGGATTGTGGGCCTTGCATTTGCTTTACAACCCAAAGCCAAGTGGTTTACTCCAGTGCGATTAGGGGAGTGCTGCTGCAGGACCTACTTAAGATCACTCAGGCCCTGTCTGTGTGCTAATGATAGTGCAGTGAGCAGTCTTATGGCGATGATATGAAATGGACTGTTTCCGCCTGCATCCTGGCTTCCACCCCCACCCGGCGGACTCAGAGGCCTGCTGTTCCATTACAGGATGATCAAGGGGCTCGCTTCTCCCCCGTCCCGCGGCGTAGTGTTGGCTAGATAGGCCCACTCTGCTCATCAGCGCTAACCGATAATTAGCACTCAGTTCCACCCCTTAATGATCATTGCCGCTAATGCTAATTACACCGCCGGCTCCACCTCAGCTGTCATTAGAGCTAAACTGATAATTATGCAACAGCGCTCGTCCCGTGGCTGCCAGCTCCCGCCCGACCACCAACAGCCTACCCCTCACCCCACCAAACAAAAAAGCCCCTCATCTTTTTGATAATATCTCTTTTCAATGTGACTGGTGGTGATAGTAGTACGTCTTTCGCCTCTAATGAAAAAGAGCATTAAGCCTCCAGCCACGACCCGCGCAGCTCACCAGCTTTTTGACATGCTCATTTGTTGCTCGGAAATCATGCCCCCTAATGCTCCTCTTTTTATTTACTGATTACTGGCAGTAAATAACACTCCACACTTAATACCCCTCTTGACTTATTTAGGTGGAAATGGGGATCGCTAGAGCACAGGCTGTGTCAGCGAGCATTTAGATGGAAATGCTTCATGTAAAGCTGATGTGATTCGCCACTGAATTGAGTGCCCGAGTCGTATTAGTTTTGTATTTTACATTAATCTGAGGCATTACCGGCGACACACGGCGCCGAATATCGGCTAATATTCAAACAAGCGCTCCTTCCTGGTGTCTAAGCACATATCTTCTAAGAGAGGAGGAAGCAGATGGGTGTGAAGAGCTGAGTTACTCCTATATACTTATAGTTTTGCAACTGCTAATATCTCTTGCTTGCTAATTTGGTGTTTTTTTTCGTCGAACGGCAACTCGAGTCTTGCTGATATCACAAAACAGCACAAAGCTAAAATCGTGCTACTGGTTTATATCTTTAATGAATGCTAGTTCTGTAGCTACATTATCCATAAAGTTATATGCAGAGATGAGAGCACTCTTTGAAGCACACTCTGTGTTGTGTTGCATTTGGCTCAACAATATGCAAAGATGTTTTAAGTAGCTTTGACCTACTTTGTCTCCCAGCACAGTTTACAGTACTGTGGTCTGTTTTTTTAAGGGAGGATTTTAAATCATACATCAGGTTTTCATTTCTGCATCTTAAAGTAGAAGACGACAAATAGGACACGTGAAACAGAAGACCTTTTTTTGTTTAGTTTTAGCTAACACGCTCATCTTTTTTTGCTATCAAGGTGCTCCTTCATCACCACTCAGTCCATGAGATCAGCTACATTGCCAAGGACACCCGGGATCATCGCGCCTTTGGCTATGTCTGTGGGAAGGAGGGCCACCACAGGTTTGTGGCCATCAAGACCGCGCAGTCTGTGAGTACTTTTCCCCACTTGATGAATATTTTAATTCTGATTCTTTACATTTGGCAGGAAAGAGAATAAGGTTGACTTTGACTATGACATGTTAGTTTATTAACTTGCCTACAACTCTGTTTAAGGTCTCAGATTATGAACAGTGTATTTCCTATTTTAAGTAAAACAATTTCTTCTAGTTATGGATGATGGAGTACTATTAGTACTATAGTATATATGTATATGTATGTATGTATGTATGTGTATATATAGATATAGATATATAGAGAGAGACAGAGACAGAGAGGTGATACTTTGATTATATACCATCTATTGCTAACCTTTTCTTAATTCAGTCCTTCACCATCATATTCCAATTCTCTCATCCAGGCGGAGCCTCTCATCATTGACCTGCGTGACCTCTTCACACTCATCTACGATATAAAACAGCGGGAGGAGATGGAGAAGAAGGCCCAGAAGGACAAACAGTGTGAGCAGGCAGTGTACCAGGTAGGTTTTCCTGCGTTGAAGTCTTTGCACTTTCGTTTTTTGTTGTTTTCCACTCAGTTTCATTTCTAATTTGGAGGTGAGATCACACCTTATAGCTCCGCCTGCAATTCATTCACACAACAAATATCTTAACACATTGTAGCTTCCTTTAAAGTGCGACGCTGTTTTGTGTGTTTGTCTGGACCATTGATTTCTGTTCTGAATATCTAACTACAATGGAAAAGCAACAGGTTTTGCTGGTTTGATTTTATCATTATTATTATTATTATTATTATTATTATTATTACTGTCACTTCTAGGAAATATGTGTTTTGTCTGTGATGTGCCAAATAACTGTTTGATTAAAAAGCAACGTGCTGTTAGTCTATAATTGTGCCTGCTTGCAGGAAATGTCACGCTGCGATGAGTATATTTTTTTGTTGTTGTTGTTGCTGGTGGTGATGTTTGTTTTTTTTTTTAACATCTTCTCTCAATTTATTCTCTAATGAGACTGAAAAACAAAATGTGTCATCTGCCTTTTGTTCCGCACACACAGACTATCCTGGAAGATGAAGTGGATGATCCAGTTTACCAGGTAGGTCCGTAGGCACTCAGAGCGGGAGCAAAACACGGCTGACTTTGATGCTTTCTAGCTGTTTTCCCTTATTAAGCTTGGAATAAATATATAAACAAATAATCCTTAATTTATATCAGCCACTGACATGCTTGAATTAATGATTCATAAATATTGCACCATTCCAGTAATACACAGTAGACCATCTAGTGGACAGTTTTGTTCAACCATTCAACACCCATTTGCCAGTGCAGTGTTGTAAAACCATATTTTTTCAGTTGATCTGTGTCAATGTTCTGATTTCTTCCAAAAACATGCCCCCCTCCCCTTGACTGGTTGTTATTCCCGTCCCTTTTGCCCTGTGCATTTATTTGGCTCAACATTTTTTTTTCTCTGTGTTTGCTCACACTGAATACAGACAACACTAACTCTTACTCTGAATGCTATGTTCAGTGATACGTCCAACCACCTCCCAGTTCACCTCTGTTCTTTGCTCTTCAAGTATGTTTTCACGTATGATCATTCCATTTGCAGCTTTCAATTTATGTTGATGTTGGTTGACAAAACTCCAGCCTGCTCCCAGAAGGAACTGTTTGACATCTGGGGAAACATGCTTAATTGATTTCTTGCGAAGAGTTAGATAAGTGGACCAGTGCAACTCTCATGTCTGTATCACAGACAGTGTAAAAGCTAGACTTAGCAAACATGACTTCATTTATTGGTTCCTAAAGTCTTAGGATCAGTTTTACGAATGCGTTGTGCCAGCACAAATTGGGTTTAGGTGTAAAAACAAAAGGTACTGTTGGTATTTACAAAGACATCACAGTGACAAGATTGCGTGCAAGAGGTGGGAACTATACTTGTTGCACATGTAGTTCTCAAGATGCAAAATATAGGGACACAAATATTTAAATCAAGTGCACAAAATGATGTATTAATGTTTGTGACATGCAAATTATTGCTAAGTATGCTAATATTTAATGCCAAAAAAAGCACATCTTATTTTTGTGCTTGATATTGAAATCAACTGACTGGGTTTAGAGAGCAGCGCCACTTTTGTAAATCACCTGAACAACTAAGCACACCTATAAATGCTATTTGGGCATTGCGCTCATGAGCTACTTTAACCCATTTAGTTAATCTGGCCCTTGGTTTTGAAGCCTCGAGGTTGGTGTTCTCACCATCACGATATTGGTTTAAAAAAAACACTAACAACCATATGACAAGAGGGGCAGGTCTCATTGTGAACCCGCTCACTGGCTAAAAAAACTTGTAAGTCATTGGCCAATAAAAACAATACTGATAGTCCTCCATTCTGAAACATAGTATAACCAGTATGACCTGAAATGAGCGACTCAGCCCATAATGTCATCAGGAAAGACTTTGCCGGCGCATAACAGCTAATGACTTAACTTGTTGGCCATTTTGGTCACACTGTAGGGTTACTGTTTACAAGAGGAAAACCTGCTAGCTGGGGTTTGATGTTGCTTTTGTTGACGTTGCTTTTTCTCTCACGACCAATGGTTTCATGTCCTGTAGGTTCAACATCACTTTTGAGCATTGTGGGCTTGAAATCACATGAGAAGACAATATAGGCTCTGTAGTCTTTTTGCAACCACAGCCATCTGGTGGCCTTCTGATAGAATGTAGCTTTGAGCATTTCCACTGGCTTCTCAGATTCAGAGGATACATCCATGTGTTATCCTGCCTATGGTCTGAAAACTGTACCCAAACATGGAACTACAAGCCAGTTAGCTTAGCATAAAGAACTAATAGCTAGCCTAACAACCTGGCTGGGTCTAAAGAAAATAAATTAAGCTTACTAGCACCTCTTAAGCTCCCTTTTAAAAAGTAAATTTTGTGTTTTTAGTCCTTGGAAAAATCAAAGGGTAAAAATGACATTTTTGCTAATTTTTCCTCTTCGCTAACTGTGCTAACTTTCTTAAGGTGCCGTTAACCAAAAAAACATCCTAGATTTTTTTTTATAATTCAGTAATTAATATAATACATACTATATAACTTATATCATGAATTAATGTGCTTGTTGCCTGGCTAGCTCTTTTCTGGTCTATATGATAAGCTAATTAGCTGGTTTCAGCTAAGTATTTACGATTGCCAGTGTGATAAAGTAGCAGTTCTCTCATCTTACTCTACACGCAAGATGACTAAGCACATGTCCCAAGATGTGAAACACTTCTTAAACGTTAAAGGAATTAATGACAGATTTTAAGACTTCATTAAAGGATTTAAAGAAAATATTCAGACCAATAGGTCTGTTTTCTCTGGAAGAGGTGGAGCATTCCTGAGGTTGAAGGAAGACCTCGAGCTAAAACCTCTACACTGCCTTGAACTATTGCCTGACCTGTTATACTTGTGCTCTTTCCTCTTCACACCTCACTTTTTTTCTTCCTCCTTTCATCCTCTCCATTCCTTTTTTCCATGCCCTATTTTTATACACTATCTCATTTCATTTCCCACTTGACGCCATCCTCACTCCTGTGTGCTTTCATGTATTCTTGTCATGTTTCACTACCTCTGTCTTTCTGTTTTATATACCAATCTGTCTCTCTCTGCTCTCTCTCTTCCATCTCATTATTCTCTGCACCTATACGCCTTGCCCACTACTTCTGTTCTTTAGTACATAGTGTTTGAGGCTGGACACGAACCCCTCCGTGGCCCCCAGTCAGAGGAGAGCGTTTATCAGGTACAAAGACAAACATTGCCCCCCATTCTTCTTCCCTCTTCATACCCTGTGATAGATAATACAAACAGTACTAATATTATAACTTCGTAGCACATCTTAAAGAATTTTAAAAAATGCCAAACTTTCATAAGTACATCAAGCTAATGTTCCTGACGAGGAAATTCTGTAGTAAAATTTCATGCAAACAAAAAAAAACTTTCATGCTGAATATAATTACACGATGAGCACCAGCAGATCATATTAAAGATGGCTACCTTGCAAACAATGATATCTACTAAATGGTAAAGGGTAACGCTGAAAAGTATCATAAAGATGATGAATAATGTTGAAAATCTCAAGGGCTGTAACTTTAAAGATGCTGGCATTGAAAAGGCATCAGCTTTAAAAAAATGATGTCCGAGTCAAGGTCAGTTGTTTAGTCTGAATAGTTCACCCACAGCCTGTATAACATTCTGCTTTTATATATCCAATACGATGACCTTTTGGTTTTAGACCATTTGAAGCTCCAACTAGGACTCCAGGGAGCTGGCGTATGGTTTAATCCAATTCCCCAGCCTCCCTTCTCTTTCGCCCTCTCTTCTCTTCCTCCTCCTCTTTTTGCTTCTCTGTATCTTGCCTTCTTCTGAAGATGAAAGATGCAGAGAGAGTGAGAGATTAATCACTTGCCATGCCATTTGATCTCAGAGTGAAACAAGATCAATAGACTCGGGGAAAAAACGTAACCAAAAGTTAACCAGTCGAAGGAGCGTGGAGGAGTGGGGGGGTGTGACAGATGAGTTTAAGAGCAACAGATAGTTTGGATAATTGTGAACGAAATAAACAGAACAGGCCAGAGCTCAGGAGGTTTTTTTCTTTATATATAGCCAGATAAAGTAGTTGAGATGTGCTGTTGCTGATTAACAAATACTCACGAGCCCAGCACACACCGTTCTCAGGCACTGTTTGCAATCGATATTGATTTAAGTAGAATTGATTCGGTGCCGCAACTTTAAAATCTGCATAATCCTATTGCGCTAAACGATGAAAACGCATCTAAATAAATGGCCCAGATAGAAATTGATTCAGACATGTTTCAGCTCTTGTAAGTTCTTGTTCTTAAATACTCAGCCAAGAAAAAAAAAGGTGTTGAATGTGACTTACGTTTGACTCGACCTCCAATCCAATGCAGGTCCCAACCAGTCAGCAGAAGGAAGGGATCTATGATGTCCCAAAACGCCATTTCATGACTGTAGGTGTTTTGTTTTTTTCGAATTATTATTTACTTTTCCTATTTTTCTACTTGCAAACCTCTCTTTAAGATGCTCTTGAAGGAAGTGCCTTAAGCCACCATCCATTTCTAGTAATTTAATCTGCTGCTATCTAATGGTTTCAGTTATGAATTACAGCCGACAGGCTTCTAAAAACAAACTTCTCGAGACAAGGACGCAGTCACACAGGGGTGTATGTGTGTGTCTGCGTCTGGTATTTTCTGTGACAACAAAGCTACTGATCATGATAAGCATGCTTAAAGAATCGAAACAAATTGATTTGTCAACCAAAAGCATGCATGTCAGCAATTTCACACAACGTTAGAGGACGGGTCTCTTAGCCAAAATCTGAATCTCTGCACAATCTGATTCATGTCAAGACAAAGAGTCTGTTTGCTGGTCCCAACTGACGGTGCAGGGGGCTGATTAGATAAACAAAGGAGTGGCTGCTTCATCTTCCTCAGAGGTCGAGGACGAGAGGTTTGTAGGTGGGGGCGGGTGTCGGGTTGAGCTGCATGAGGTGTAGTCGCAGTTACATACAATCCAAGGCCGCCAAACACTCATAAAAGCTTTACTTTAACAAATAGCATCTGACCAGAGAACAGCATAAAAAGAAATGCACTTTTGACCCCCATCCCCCTGCCATGTCATCTAACTGAAAATATATTTCATCTCATCTTGCTAGGCTTTATGAGTTCTTCACCGCCATGCAGTGACTACGCTGTTACATCTCTCAAGTCGCTTGTAAAGGATAAAAAACATTTATTCAAACCAATTTTGTCAAGCATTAACCCAGTAAGAACCTCCATGTAACCTCTGAAAACAGCTGCGGCAAAGTGCTCTTCTTCTCCTCCTTCTCCTCGCTGTTTCTGTGCTTGTTGCTCAGCCTATCAGGCAGATAAACTGTCCCAGCCCCTGTTGCTATCTCACCTGAACAGCCCATGCCAGTATATTAAGTAGCAGCGCTTCCATATCTCTAAGTGTTACTGCTTGTCTGTTCATTCAGTTGGAGCTTTCTGAGAGCCTCGAGCTCCCCTGATGTGTGTCGGTGCCGGCGGGCAGAGATCTCTGTGTACAGTGTTTACCTCGCTCCAAATTCGGACTCATTCTGTCCCCCTCGATGGTTTCGAAATGCAGTTACAATCGGTTATGTCCCAGCTTATCGGAGGAGGACATAAACGCCCTGTCCGCAGCAACGTGGATTGCTGTGATTCCTCCCCCTTTTCCTTTCTTTGGTTTGACCACGTTGTGTTTGTGTGTTTGTCTGTTTCTTTTACAGCATGTAAATCCTGTGTGTTTTTGTGCATTTTATGGTGAATCATTGTCTGCTTGTGCATGGCCCCCCCTCCCCTCAGAGACATTTCACGCAACCTAGCCATCTCATAGTCTCTCCCATAGCTAGGTCTCCTCTCCTTTAAGTAGTGTGAGTGGAGGACAGAGGGGACTAGAGCAGGGGTCGCATCTGCCTATAGGGTGAGGTGGCCTCATTGCCTCGGTCGGGTGGTTCCAGGAGCTTCTTCCTTCCTTCATTTGATGATATAAACACAGTCCCCCCCGTGTATGTGCTCACAGAGGGAAATCAGCATGATAAAGCAGCCCGAGCTCTCATGGGAGGGGTGGGAGTGGAGGGGCTCTTGATTGGCGCACATAAGAATATCTAATCAGAGTCTGCTTTACAGGGCTGAATAGCCTTTTACCCACTCAATTATAGCGAGCTACGAAAGATTCATTTTAGATCCATTTTCTGATAATGAATCGAGGGGACAGTTGTTTCTTGCCATCCGCGGCACAAACTGCCTTTGTGAGTAACATTCACTTCCCCGCACCTACCCACCCATGCAACCACCGTACCCTATCCGGAGATGAATTTAAGGCTTCATGGTTGTGCAAGTCTCATTTGCGTGATGTATCACTGGCCTTTGTCTTTCTCTCTCCCTCATTCCTCGGTTCGACTGACAGAATATCAACCACTTTGATCTTTTCGGCGACATGTCAACTCCTCCTTCGGTGAGTACTATAACACAAACCCTCTTTTTTTTAGCTCCAACATGTAATGTCATTTAATTTCATTAGGTTATTTACTGAGATCTAAATGATCTGAATATGTGGCAGACACTGCAGCCAAAGATATTGTGACTTTTAGGTGACTTTGATAGCACGGTGACATCTGTGCATGTGCGTGTGTGTGTATGCATTTCCTCCCAGATGCCCCCATCACCTGCCAACACACTGGACCCTAGCAGGAGCAGCCGCCAGCAGCAACACACTCCTGCTGAGCTGTACGCCCCCTTCAGCCCCACCTCTGTGCCATCAGGTATCCATACCCAGGCTGAAACGCTTCATCGTTTTCCACAATGCGAGAAAAAATAAAGAACGCCGGTGGCGACGTGGCTCTTTGATGTTCGGTTCATGAAAAATCTTGCCAAGATTTAGCAGTGAGCGAATTTAAGGACCGCACACAGAGATGCAGTTTAATTAGGCTGTAAACCTGTGGCGAGATACAGCAAAGTGGTGTTACTTGAAGGACCACTACAGTGATTTTGCATACTTTACTGAAACAACTGGCATTGTAAAAAACTGAAGAAAAAAAGATATATCGTTTAAAACAGCAGCTCGCTGAAGAGCAACATCCTTTTAGATGCAAGAAACAACAACCTTCACAATCGTTCTTTTCACAGTGTGTCTGTCTAAGATAACAGCGCTTATAATATGAAGTCAGCAGGCCTCATGCAGGAACATTGTTGTAGTTCTTATTTATACTACATGTGCAGCACTGGTTTCCAACTGGATTGTACATTGATTGTACCTCTGTATGTTCCCTAATATACATTTATAGCCAGCCATCTGTCTTTGACTTGGTTTCATTCACAGTAAGATTTAAAGAGTAAGAAGGAAAAATTAAATTTAAGTCACTCTGATGACTTGGAGCACTACAGCAGCAAACCATTTTCAAATTTGTGACTGTACTATCACAAATAATAGCATAAATGTGACAAAAATATGATTTGGAAAGATTATAGTGCCAAAAGGAGGTCGACAAGAAAAGTCCCTGTGAATCTAAGACTGTAAAAAGAATGATTGCATCTCTTTTACTCTTATATTCAGAATTAAATAGCTCATTTTTAAAGATTGGAAGTATTTATAGATGAGTATCTGTCATTTTAATAATGTGCACTGAATTGGTAACCACGGAGACCTTTAATCGTTTCCTTTTCTTTTCTCTGTCACTCTTGTTCCTGTTTCAGGTTATATGACCATGGGCCCTGTGCAGGCAGCACAGTGGGCTCAGCAGCCATTTTCCGCCCAGGCTCAGACTCTGGCCTTCCCTGTGCAGGCACCTCTGCAGGTGGCTCAGGTTCTCCCCAGTGGTCAGCCGGTCATCTGGAGCCAGGCCAACATTTTCCCTGCTACACAGCAGCAGTGGGCAGCTATGGCAGCCTACATGCCGGCCCAGACAGTGGGCGTGGGGGGCCACGCCATCCCGGCCGCAATGCTCCAGGGCTTAGTACCCATAACCACAATGTGCCCCCAGGCCTGCGACCTATCAGCCCCGTCCTCAGCCATCACCAGCCCCCAGCATACGGCCGACCCCACCCTGCTCCAGAAGCAGCTCAGCCTGGGTAAAGAAGGCCTCGACTCAGATGCAGGTGAGGGTCCTTCTACATCGGGAGCAGCTGTATCAGTAGAACCTGGTGCTGTATCAGCAGGGGTGAGCAGGTGCGGCACTCCAGGCCTCATGAGTGTACCGGACACACTGGCCTGCAGTCAGCTCCTGCCACCTCCAGCTGCTGCGACCCAGGAAGAAGAAGGGAGCTGTAGCGACCTTGATCTCTCTAGGATGACTCTGAGCCCAGGTACATCGACTTCACCGTCTACTGAGTCTCGTAAGTGTTTTATATTATTTACCTTCTACATAATTACTCAAACCAGCACCTGTGCCACTTTATATGACTAGCTCAATGCATTTTTTCATCTTCTCGATCCCCTTTTGAAAAAGGTCAACACTTTGGACAACAGTGGGCTTACAAATGTTTGATTTAGTTCTGTGCAGATATTCCTCCATAGAGAATGACTGAACAGAAGTATTTTCTAAATCCACCAGGCGTGTGAAATGTTTTTAGTTACTTATATTATTGTAACAATTATATGTACTACCTTAAAATAAGTTACATGCATATAGTTTTAATACATGTAATTAAAAAAAAACTGGCTGCAACGACTTGGCTAACATTAGCTAAGAGCTTGTCAATCGCAAGTCATTAATCAATGAAAATACCACATATAATTGTACATTTTGTAACATAATATGACCAAAATTTACAAAACACTTGTACATGTTTTATATTCACTGTGGTACAAATCAACACCCAGGCTAATTAGCAATTAGCTACTTAATTAGCTACTTAATTAGCAATTAGCAACTGGGCTAATGAGCAAATGTTAGCACACTAACATTGCTGTACACCTGCTAAAAATCAAAAAGCTAATATATTAGCATGCAGACATTAGCATTCACCTCAGTTTTATATAGCCTACATAATGTCACAAAACTACTAGCATGTCTGTACATCTTGCCTTGTGTCTTTACAGCTTTAACCGAAAAACTCTGTTAACCTTAAGAAAATGAAGAGGGTTGTCCTTTGTTTTATAGAATGTCAAGTACATTAGATAAAAAGGATAGGTGATGACAAGCAATAAAGGTCATAGTTTTACACTTACTGCTTCCCTATAAGCACATCCATGCTACCAGCCACGATGCCAGAATACTCACAGAGCAGATTAGCACAAAATCCATCTATAAGTCCTTTTACTGTGTTCTGTGAATATTTTTCTTTCATCTTTATGATTATGTTCTTCTCCTTAGCATCCACTCCAGCCCCACAGCAGAGCTCATCTTCAGACTGCCCCCCTTCCCAAGGCAGTGACCCACCCACAGATCACTCCCCTGTTGACCCTGAGGGCAACTCCAGCAACGCTAAGGAGGAACAATTGGTGAGGACGGCCCCTCTGGGGGTCATGTCAGTCATTTAGATTCATAGATTTTTCATAGAACAGCTGACTAGCATGATGCTACAATCCATTACTGCCACATGGGTGACCTATTCTCAATTATGTAACATGTAATTACGCAGATTAGAATGTCGTGATTATTATGGCCAAATTCGAGTTTAACCTTTTTTCTAGAAAAATGTCAAGTCAATTAAACACGAAAGGTCAAAAATGATTTAAGTGCTTTGATTAGATCATGTATAATAAGGCAAAATTTCAAGGTAATTAAACTCGATGTCACTTTCCTAAATGTTTTCCTGTTTTTCGGGGGAAATGCAGGAGGTTTAACAAGCTGAGGATCGCCTGATCTTGACAAACACGTCACGTCTAAAGGAGAAATTTTATTGTGTTTTCTCTCTCAGGGCTCTGCCGTTGTGCCCAGCGAAGCTGCTGATCCTCCACAGGATCAGACATGTCCACAGGAAGACAGCTAGAGAACATCAGACAGTGAGTTGGTATTTCATGGTTTCCTTCTTTCTCTGATTTTCTCAGTTAAATATCAGCTGTCTTCACGTTGTTGCATTTGGGTCCTCTCTCCCCAGCTCCTCTCATCCTGCTCTTCCCTCTCTCTGTCTCTTTTTATTATCCTTGTATTTTCACCTGTCAGTATATCTCCTTTTTCCGTGTGAATGAGTGGCCAGTTGAGAAAGGGCCTTGGTTTAAATTCTGTTTCTGTCCTCCAGCTCTCTGCGTCGTCCCAGAAATAAGAAAGGCACAATGTTGCCACCTTGTGACGAAAGTTGTAACAGCACTAGTGCTGCTAAGTGATTTTGAAATTATTGCTGTTTGTCTTTTAGGGTGATGGAAGCTCTAAAGGCCGAAACATGAGCTCACGAGAAAAAGAAGAAAAGAGAGATGAGCGACTGTGAGCAGCAGCATCTCACAGCCTGAAACACAGACTGCTGTTTTTTTTTTCAACCTTTAAAGGATATTTTGGCAGTTATGTAATAGCTGGCTATCCTAGGATCTGCTTTCCTCCAGAGGCCGCTTACTGTACTGTACTGTACTCCAGACTTTGGCTTCATCGTCCAATCAATTAACCTTTCAACCAGGAAGTGACCTTTTATCTTTGACCGAAACTGACAACAGGAGGTGATTGCGTCCTCCTGTTCTGGATTAATGAGTTTATATCTGCAATGATGTAAAAGACAAAAGAAAAAAAACAACATGGTTACACTGATGATGCAAATTATTTTTTGGAAAAGAGAGAGGAGCAGCGTCCTACTGGATGCGGTTGACCTTCAAGTTCGTCAGCTGCCACCAGCAAACACTGTGCACAGCAGGAAGATTTGCCAAATGTTCTCATAGCGTCGCTCCACCGACTCAGCCATTTGCATGAACAGACCTAACGTGGGTTCAGCGGACTCGGCTGTGAGCAGAGCTGATCTCCGCAGCTTCCTTCTAGGCCTGCAACAGTTTTTTTAAAAAAAGAAAGGTTATTTCATTTTTGTTTTTATTTTATAAGCTGTGAATTCTCGGTTGATGACGCTGAGTCACTGCAGATATCCACATGACTCTGAGGCATCAGCATGGAAATCAAGATTTGCCAAACATCTATTTTGTAAATAAGAATCTTCCCACTCCCCCACACCCGAGCCTCTGTGCCATAAGATAGCTCTCTGCCTCTTGGATGCCAACTACCTGTGTTTCTCTCAAACAATGCCCTACCAGCACCTCCTTCTTCTTTTTTTTCTTTTTTTTTTTTTGGACATCTGGAAATTTGTTTCGCCTTTTACTTTTCTTTTTTTAAATTTCAAAAACTGTCTTCTGTTCAGTTAGTGAGAAATGAACTGTGAATCTGTGTTACATTGTCATTAAAAATAAAATTAAAAAAAAACTTACTAGACCCAGTTTTTGCTCATTTTGAACTTGAAAAATGACACGAGCGACGGGGCCGAAACGACAACCGCTTTTTCTTTTTTGTTGTAGTGATAGGACGCTTTGCTTTTTAGATATTTGACATTTCCAACTGAGGTCACGTTGTTTACACTTTGCCTGTCATCTAACCGTATCTCTGGTTTAATAGGCGAGCAGAATCAACTCATCCTGCACTGACGCGGCTCGATCGCGCCAAGCTCGGAGACGGTCGATAGCGTTTCGATGCCTTATCGCGTTTCTTTTTATCGTCTTTTATCGTTTTCTTTTTCATTTGTCGGTGTATACAGTAAGCAGGTCATTGTTGTGACAAAGCACTTAGGCATACTGTAGGTCTGCTCCACTGAAGTAAGACGGTTGAAAAGACAGGCGACTTTATATAATATGAACAATAGAGATATCACTATTAACTGCTAGACTTACAAAAACAAATGGTAACTGTACCCCTGCTTGTGTAAGAAAAATGAGAAATAGTCCCAAAATATTTTGTAAATTTTATTTATGGAATTAAGAATTGTCATGAAAAAGGAAAAAAAAAAGGACTTTTGTACGTCTATGACTTCCCCCATACACTGTACCCATGCCACTGTTCAGTCACAAATAAAATACCATGTGATTCCCACCTTTGCCTTTGCTGTTTTTTGTTTTTTTTTAGTGTGTGTATGTGTATGAAAAATTACATCTCCAGATTTTTACAGATTCATCCATATTTAAGGAAGTATTTTAGAGGGGAAAACCTTTTGCTGAAACTGCAAAAACTCATTATCTGGTTTTCGAAAAGTGGTGACTGTTTTAGTGACAAATCAAAAAGTTACTATTGTGCAGTTTGGTGTATCCGAGTTTTTTCTCCTTGTTTTCCTTCGTTAAAAAAAAGGCTTCCTGACAGCCACCCTCCCACTGAGGCCATTTCTGATTAAAATTCAGCGAACAGTAAATAAATCAGCTGAAGATTCAGATGCGTCTGTCAGGACATGTGTCGGGTCTTTCCGGGATTTTTCCCCCAGGGTGACTTTCAGATACTGTTTGTCACTTTCTTCTGTCTTCTATTTGTCCAGTTTCCTCAAATTTTTTGAATGACACACTGCACACCATGCTAAGCTAAGATGTGCCATTTTTTGCTGCTCCTTAATGGTGCAAAAGTATGTCTGTAAAACTGTACTTTGGCATTTTTCATAGATGCAACTAAAGAAATGGGAACAAAATATCATTTAAATTGGTTATTGGTTATGTGTAGACACAACACTGGTTTTATTCCTTGTTAGGTGCCTTCTAAGGCTTGAAATATCCATAGGTCAGTCTTAAGTGGTTTGACAACAACAACAACGACAACAAAGCCACTAGTGTGAAAATGATCAGGTACATAGACAGGACTGGAAATACGTGGAAAAGTAACCAATGTAAGAAAATGTCTAAAGACACAATTTAATTTGCTAGGTTTTGTTATTCTAGCCCAGTTTGAATGAGTAATAGGTCAGTGTTAGTGGCTCAACAAACAAACAGAAAACATTCCTGGAAAAATGGCCACTGGACTGAAAATGAGGAGAAAGAAGAACTTTGAAAGACCTTTGGAAAGCCTGGAGAACTATCGCTCAAGACCACTTTAAAACATTACAACAAAGTCTGGCTCCTTCAAAACAAAATAGAAAGAAATTAGGGGTGGCTCAAGACTTTTGCACAGGAGTGTATATACTTTAGTACTGTACTTAAATGTCTGCATATGACTTAGCTTCTACCACTACTATCTTTACAAAGCAGAAGCCTAAATTTTGAATGTATAACATGACAAAGCAGCCGTTGCAGACTCAGTGTGAGTCATGGCAGTTTCATTACTTTCATTGCTTTTCACTAAGTACAGCTGACTCCTGTGGTTGTGTCATTCTGTGAAATCCCGCAAACCAGTCAAGATAAATAAAGCTTAAAGGTCACATGTAGGGAAACATGATTCAAATGACTTTGCTGGAATTTTCTTCATTACAAACTCTTGATATTTCACCACTGGCATATTTTAATGGAAATACTTTATAGGCATCCAGATTCATTGATTCCTACAGATTATACAGACTAAGGTTTATGAAAACTAAAAATACATCCATATAATTTGGGCTGACCAAACCTGCAAGCTCTGCAAATTCTATAATGTTTAAGTAAACTTGAGGTATGTGTCCCAGCCACACAGACAACACCATAACACTGGCTTTGTGGCCCTGAATGCCTGCAGTATTCTGACTCCAGCTCCACGTCTGACTTTAATGGCAGCAGTTCATATGCAGTCCATTATTGATCAGGCTGTGTTTACATAGAGAGCAGAGTGTCTTCTCCTCATTCACAGTCAGTCACAACACACAAACATGCTTTCTGTGGTGATACAGAGCAGTGCAATCAGTTTGCACAGTTGTCTACTCCACGTTACTTTGAGTTTGGTGCTGCTAAGGTAGGAGATTTATTTTTTTTAACTGCAATGAATTGATAAGCTTATTTTTCATTTGCTGAGTAGGTTCCACAGGAATTAATTAATAATTGTTGTAACTATTTATCTGTCAAAGACCAGCTGACAAATTAGGAAGTTTAGAAGCACCTCATTTGACACTTAAATTTGTATTCCTTTCACAAGCTATTATATTTTGATCAGATGCTTTTGAAAAAAACACATGACCTTTGCTCCCAGTGCCGCATTGCTCTGTTTGTTTTGATGTGGGTTTTTAATCTGCATGTAGCAGTAACGTTGCAGTGGCCACAGGAAGCAATGAAGACCCTAGCAGTCGTCAAGCCCGGTCAGTGGGTGACCCAGTGGTAATTCACCCAGTGGATTGCATTTTGTCAGAGTGGAGCACATGGTCACGTTGTGACATCTGTCAAAAGAAGAAAGTAAGTATAATGGCTATGAGATGTTAGTTAAATCAACAAGAACATACGGTGAAATCTGCAGAAATATGACTGGATCTCATCAGACAATCTGATTCATCCAGCTGTGCATAAGCAAAGCGTGTGCTGCCTCACAGAGCAGCTGACCAGTGGACAAATACAAGCAGAACTTAAGTCTGAATGCAATGCTTTAATAAAAAATTAGAAAAAAAATACAGTCATTGTTAGTCCAAGAATGTGGAACAGCCTCTGATTCAGCCTCATGTGAATTTACCCCCAACAATGGTTGGTCATTGGTTATACTGTAGACTGCTTTAGAGATAGGGCAAACAAAAAGAGGTATTAAAGACTATTTAAAAGAATTTGTTTGAAAGTAGATGAGCAGAGCTACTATTCTCAAGTCTGAACCATGGAGCTTCAGGCAGCAGTCGGCTAATAGTAGATCATCTACAGTGGAAACGGCTTACCTGGTTTAGTCCAAATGTAGAATTTGCCTAGAAGACCTATATATTTTAAAAATAAATCTGCTAAATTATGCTAAATATAAAAATGCTAAATTAGCCTGCGTGCTAACTTAGTATTGTTTCAATGGGAATTTTTGGCAAAAGGCAAATAAAATATGTTTCCTAAAATATCAAAAGTTGAAACAAAATCTTTCATCTCAAACTCAGAAATCAAGCAATACTATTTTTAGTTGAACTAACCCACAGAATTACAAGCCAGATAAACTTCTTAAATCAAATGTTACATTTCCACGGTCAGATTAGCTTAATTTAGCGTAGTTTAGACTGGATGAATCATTCCTATGGGGCTAGGATTGAGAGCTAAATCTGGAGCATTCTACATTTTGACACTTGTGACCTGTTTTTGTGAAAGCCGAGAGCTCAGTGTCTGGTGAAGGACTCAGCTGATATACTTCAGTGCTCTATTTTATCCACTTTACAAGTAAAGGGATTAATAACCTTGACATGACAAAGTGGAAAGAGCCCGCTAATGTGATTTCAGCTGATAGCTCCCCGGGAGCAGTTTTCAGGCCACCGTTATTGGATACTGGCAAAATCTCTTGTGTTTCTGTGACCCGCAACATCACAGTATCGCTATGCCAAAGTGGAGCAGCCTTCTGAGTTTGGAGGGGAACAGTGCAATTCCCATGCCAGGGAGGAGGAGGCCTGTAATGTTCCAGCCCGCTACACTTGTGACAGTGTTCCTCTCTGTGAGGGCTTCCTCTGCACCCAAACAGGTAACTCCAACACTAGTCGGAATAGAAACCGCACAGCAGTAGTTTTTCAATGTTTAAGAATTCACATTGCACGGACGTTACTGTTATGTGTTTGATATAATCAAGTCTTCTTTCCAGTCTGAAAATTTCAAATTATCTAGCAATTTTACTTTTACTGGGTTCAGCCGCTATATAATCGTAAATGATCTAATTTTAAACAAAGTTTTTGACTGTCCAACCTAGATACAATTTAAATTTTACTGATTGAGCTATTTTCTGAGTGACTAGAAAAACAAGATTGCAGCACAAATGAGCATCCTCCAAAGGGTGACAGGGGGTCAGCAGGGTCTTGAAACAGAGCGGCTAGTCCTCCAGGATGCAAGGAGCCAGTTGAGGTGGTTGAGACATCTGACCAGGATGCCTCCTTAGTGCCTCCTAGGTGATGTGTTCTGAGAAGAGGCCCCAGGGAAGACCCAGAATTCACTGGAGAGATTACATTTTGGGAATTAGTTGTGACTTTCTGGAGTCAATATTCTTTATTTGGAGTCCAACTTGCTTTATTCCCTAAGCTTAGCAAACTGATGACCGCCACTTGACAGAGACATGTTAAGAATCAAATCAACTCTTTATCTAATTCTTATCTAACTCTTCACTTGAAAGTAAAAAAAAAACTTTTGAAACACATTTTTTTGATTTTATGTTACAGATAATTTTGCAAAATGATTCCAATTCTGCAAACATGCTTATTCTGCACACTGCCTGTCTGGAAAGAAGTCATGGTTTAACACCATATATTCCTCTGCTCTGTCAGGTCGCTGTATTCCCAGAACTCTGCAGTGTAATGGGGAGGATGACTGTGGGGACATGTCAGATGAAAATGGCTGCAGGAAGGTTCCCAAGCCCTGCAGGCAGGAGGCTGAGGAGTACTGGGGAATCGAAAACCTTGCCAAAGGGTGAGCTATGTTTCCACTAGTCTGTGTTGTCTTGTGTTATTATTTGTGTTTTATGTACTTTTTATCTATCCAATCTTCTAAATCCAATCCATGCACAGTTAGAATCATTGCTGTTCTTTCAGAATAAACATCTTGAACAGTAACCTGGAAGGACTGGTGCTTGATAACAGATACTATGCTGGCAGCTGCCTGCCCCACTACATCCAGGACGTCAGATTCAGGAAGCCCTACAACTTACAACAGTACACCTTTCAGGTGAAAAAGCAGACAAATACACTTCTGTCCAGTATTGTGGTAGTAATCATAAATGAATTCATTTACTAATGGTTTATTGAAGTTTTAAAACAAAATTGTTGCCATGTTGCTATGCCATTGTTATATCATTGCAGTATCATCTGTGTTCAAAGTACTCTTAATATGACTATTTGTTTTAAGTTTTTATTATTTTTTGAACATTTAAAGAAACAGTAGGGGTCCGAGGCACTTTCCAAAGTGTTAAAATAATATGAACACAGGTCACAAGCCCAGTGTTTAACACTGAAGCCTGCTTTTTCTAGCTCTGGCACCTCGCCTCTGTCCCCCAATAGGCACAGTCTTGGTGATCTAGGAAACTTAAATTTCACCCAGCCCTCCATATATTTTAAAACATTTTCCCATATTGGGGAGACCAGTGGATATTCCCACATAGCATGCACTAGCTTACCCTTTGCTTTTTATGCACTTCCAACACAAGTCATCTTTACTAATTTTAAAAAGTCTCATCTGTGTGTAATAGTACCTGTTGAGAATTTTATATTGGACAAATTTACCTCTAGCTTCCCTTATGTAAAACCCATTTTCAGAGATGATTGAATCCCATGTTCCCTTATCAAAGGATCAATCCAGATCTTTTTGTAAGTAAGGGTGTAAGTAAAAGGAAATTCTCTAGAAGATTTGTCTCCTGAGACAGCTTTATTTTATCTTTCAAACAATCCCTAATTTGCAAATATTGCCAGAAATGGCCGGGTCCTTCCAAATTAAATTTTACTGTCAGATCGTTAAAAGACATGAGCGTGTTCTCTTCATTTAAATCACTTTTTTGTGCCATTGTGGCCAGTAAATTGTTTGTTTACCTTTTTTAATTTTGGGGTTGTGCCACAGGGGTGCACATTTTTGAAAGTATGGGTACAGATTAAAGCTCTTGTGAACCTCTTGCCACACCATTTTTGAAAACTTTAAAATAGGGTTTTCTACTCTATACCCTTTGTTGTCTTGTTTTTGAGCTAACACCTCAATGGGGGTGAACAGAAAGGCCAGTTCACGCTTAATATGACTAATTAACCATTACCATTTAGTTTTCACACAAAACATTTATTTATTTATTTATTTTGTCCACAGACGAGAGGCTCCTATGATTTTAGCCTGCAGGCTTTTGAATCCTACTCTGACTACATGGACTACACCATGAAGGAGCGCACTAGCAAAACCGTTGTTTCCTTCGGTTTTGGCATTCCAGGAATTTTCGAGTTTGGCTTCAACTACAATGATAACAAATACAGCAAGTCAGTTAAGAAACTTCGCAGTGCCTCTGGGAAGGTGAGGTGTCATGTTTTGGGTTGTTTTTAATGCGTGCAGATCTCTTTACGTTACCTTGAACTTCTCACTCTGTTTTCAAATATCCACATATCCAAAATATATGTTGTATTAACTTTGACTTTAACTTTGGTAACTTTGACCTGCATTCTCTGATGCCCAGACAAACAGCTTTGTGAGGGCCAAGGCAGAGCTGGAGTTGGCCCAGTACATGCTGAAGCCGGATGATTTAATGCTACACCCCGAGTTTCTACGGCGCCTACGCGCCCTGCCACAGGCTTATGATTATGGGGAATACAGGCAGATTTACAGGGACTATGGCACCCACTATGTCACCGAGGCTGCCCTCGGAGGAGACTATGAGCACACCATTATTTTGGACAAAGAGAAGCTTGCAAAGACAGGTAGGAGTCCTCAACAAGCTTTAGTTAGGCGTTCTCAGTCAGTTGTTTCCATATTTAGATGACATGACAAGAAATCCTAGACCGTTACTGTTAGAAATAAGCTGTCAACACTTTAAGACTGTTTGAACTAGTCTTTGCTTTATTCAGTGAAAGAAACGGTCTCTGAGGGTTTTTTTTCTCTTTATCCCAGAATATTCTTTAGAAGACTACAAGAACTGCGTACAGGCAGGTTTAAAGGTTGGCGCAAACATATATGGTGTCTATGTATCAGGGGGGTTTCACGGGGGATCCTGTGATGGCCTGCTGAACGAGATGGGAGGTGGGGTCTCCTGTTTGATCATAGTTCTGTCAGTCTGTCTTACATTGAGCAGATAAGCTTAAGTAAGTAATTTGTCTCTTTCCAGAGGAGAAAGGGACTGACAGTGAGGTGGAAGACTTTGTTGCTATCGTAAGAGGTGGAAGTAGCGAATCCGTCTCTGCTTTGTTGTCCAAGAAGCTTCCCACCCCTGAACTAATGAGGCTATGGGGTGAAGGTGTGCGGTTCAACCCTGACTTCATTCGCCAAACGGTGAGTTCAGTTCATTTCAGTTCAATTAAATGTTATTTATATAGCACCAAATCACAGAAACAGACGCCTCAATGTGCTTTCTATTGTAAGGGGAAGATACTAAAATAACAAAGAAAACAACAACAATCAGATGAACTTCTATTAGCAAGAAAGAGCCAGGCTCAGGAAGAGCAGCCAGCCTGGGAACCCCCCAGCAGCCTAGGCCTATTGCAGTATTTCTGTCTATTGCTTCTATTTTGGCTGTGCTACATGCTGGAGTCCCACACATAATACTCTACAATGGGTGTTTTTGCCTATTTTTTTTTTTTTTTTACATGAATCCAGTAAATAGTTCATTTTGTTCATTTTTTAAAAATATTTCTCAGCTTCAGCTCAGAAATGTGATGGAATTATCCACACGGCATCTGACCTCACTAATTGATGCATGACAAGCACTGGCACAATCACACAGAGGCAAAGTACAAACCGAGCTGATCAATGGCAAGAGCAAACACAAAATGATGCCAAATAGCAAGTGTGCCAAAGACAAATAGGCTGCCTTGCTGCAGCACAGTCAGGTTTCAGCACTTGTGGAGCTTCCCAGTAAGCTCAGTACAAAAAAAGGAGAGAATTTTATTTGGACAGTAAAAAGATCCTGGATTTAAAACAGTATTTATGTCTTATTAGACACGGCCACTCTATGAGCTGGTGACCTCCAGAGACTTTTCCCATCATGCTATCCTGAAAAGAAACCTGAAGAGAGCCCTGTCAGAGTACCTGGCAGAGGCTAGTCCGTGCCGGTGTGCTCCCTGTCGCAACAATGGAGTGGCTGTTCTGAAAGGTAACCCAGAGGATTGTTGTTGTTGAGCAACAACTATTAACATGGAGTGATTCCTTTGTTCCATCTCCATCATTTATTCACAGAAAACTCAATGCACTACTTTGTATCAAAAGCTACTTATGATAGCTTTACTTTGATGTAATAAGGATGTGTCTTTCATCAAAGACTCAAGAAGTAATTGCAACATCTTATTACAATCCCATTTTTCTACTGTTTTGTTTAAGTTTCAGCTGGAACGCAATCTAAATGTGATATCTGGTGATGATTATAGTGATGGCAAATAGTGACATTGAAGGAAATATCTTTTTTCCTTCTTAACAGGTACAAGGTGTGACTGTGTGTGTCCTGTTGGCTATACTGGAAGAGCCTGTGAGATCACTAACAGGAAAAAAGGTTAGGACAACTTTAAAAAATAATAACAATAATAATAATCTGGTAACAGTGTTGTATTTGTTTTATTTATGTCCACTAATTGTGCTGAGACACTGACATGAGGTATGGTATCATCCGTTCTGACAGAAATAGCCATTGATGGCAACTGGAGCTGCTGGGGTGCGTGGTCATCCTGCAGCGGAGGGCAAAAGACAAGAAGTCGACAGTGCAACAACCCTCTACCCAGCAATGGAGGCATGGCATGCACAGGACTGCAGCAAGAGTCTACTGCCTGCTTTTAAAATCCCCTGTCAAAGATGCCATAAAGATTTATAAAAGAGATGTTCAGTGTCTGGTACATTTGTCTTGTATTTGACTGTCCAGTGTGACATGATGATTCTCCTTGACAATGCTTCATCTCCCTATGCAAGTATTAAAAAAAATGTTAACCCCAGCGGATTATGTCTTGATTCTAGGCCTCGTCTTTGTATTTTTTATCCCGACCTGTTTCAGATACTCAGCTTCTGTTAACAAGATTCGACCGTCAGATTTAAAGTAATTCACAAAACTGTCACATAAAGTGCTGGGGTGCGTGGTCATTCTGCAGTGGAGGGCAAAAGACAAGGAGAGAAGTGATAAATGGACTGGTTCTTATAAAGTGCTTTTAAAAAATAAACGTATATATATTTATTTATTTTTACCATACTTGAGCGCTCAAAGAGCTTTTTACAACATGTCTCATTCATCCATTCATGAAAGCACTTTTCTCTACGTCTAACACTCACAAACATTAACAGTCAAATGAAACCATTTGGAATAATTTGGGGTTCAGCATTTTGTCCAAGGATACTTTGTCATGCAGGCTGGAGCAGTCCAGGATCAAACTCCCAGCCTTCCATTTGGTAGATGATCTGCTTCTACCTCCTGAGCCAAAAAACACCCCACAGTGGAAAATAGGTGCATAGATTTATTGAAACACATGAAAGGATCATAATAAATACAGTATGTAGGGGTGGGGGAAAAATCGATACTGTGTAGTATTTTGTTTGCTAATAATGTATCGATACAGGGACAGCAGAAATCGATATTTTGTTACAAAAAACTTTTTTGTGGACTGGAACATGCTCTGACTTCAGAGCATCAGCTTCTTTTTCTGAGCAAGAATCCTGACATTCCTTCACTGTCCAAATGTGTTTAACTTTTTTTTGGCAGCAATAAACATGTTTTATTTTAATTAAGTTTAAAACTTTTTTATTTAATGTAAAAATATATTTTGCTTTAATTTACTTTCAAATTCTTCAGTTGCTGAATGGGTCGCTATAATTGTACTAGATGGTTGCATTCAGTTAAGTTGGACTAGACTGTAATACCAACCGTTCAGTTTGTCAACAATAAAACTGACTGAAATGAGAGAAAGACTGAGTGTGAGACTTTCATATTAGATAAAATGAATATTGATAAAGTTTACCTTTATGTACAGAATCTGAATATTGCAAAATATTTTTAAAAATTGCAATAATATCGTATCGTGCGTTAAGTATTGTGATAATATCGTATCGAGGGATGTATGGTGATTCCCACCTCTAACAGTATGTAAGGCAAAAACAGAGTTTGGACAGTGGTAACAACCATTTCTCATTGGTGAGGATCAAATGTCTTTCAGATACTTTTCATTTGCTGTAGATAGTCTTTCAGGCAAGTTACTTTTTCATTTTTCCTCCACTTGTCTAGTTTCCTCAAATTTTTTATTGACACACTGCACACTGTGGCAAGCTATGGCAATTTTTCAGCTAAAGACTCTTTGGGAATCAGCTTGTTGGTGCAAATACCATTTTATTCCTGTCAACTTGTGTTGTCTTTGATATTCTTCATCAAATTGAAAAAAAATTCAACAAAAGACAAGAGAACAAATGAAATGTTTTTGTGACAGGCTGCCAGTAACAGTAGGGTGCCTAATTTATCATTTAAAATTTGTTCTTTCATCCTAAATTTTAATACCGTTTCATCCCCTGAGTTAGGTGTCTTTTTTTTTGCTTAAATGACTCATAGGTCAGTGTTAAGTGGCTCAGCAAACAATAAAACCTTCCTGTGAAAATGGTCGGGTACAAAGACTGGACACAAAATCTGCATAAACATACATTTATTCGGAAATACAGAAATTCTGATTTTCTCTTTTATTTGTGAGCTCTTTAATGTTTACAAAGGAATACAAAAAATGCTCACTAAGTAGTTAACACATCTTCACTCAGCAATCTGAAAGAAACGTGTGTTTAACAGGGCCAAGTCTGAGAAGCAGAGCCCAAGCAGGTGGCTCCGCCATTCTGAGGTGGAGGATTATTACACACTCGTGTCCTGGTCTTCCTCCTCGATGTACAGGGCGACCAGGCCCCCCAGCAGGACCACGATCCATCTGCCTTGGTTTCTGTTGATGAAAATTAAAGGTGTTGATTATGAACTGTAGGGTGTAGATCCATTAACAGCTCAATTTTTGAGTTTTACTAAAAACAGATTAGATGACTATTTGAATATGAATGTTGAATCAGTGGAGAACTATCACCGCAGTCAGTTCACTCTAGCTCAGCTATTATGTTGCTTTGGGCTACAAAAGGCAACAGTCTGCAGTAAAGAGGAGCTGCTCCCTTTTTTTCCAAGGGGCCACTACAGCAGATGGAGCCACACATTTTGATTTGGCAAAGATCGCGTGCCTTATGCTCTTCCTGACACAACCCTGCCATCTAACTGGGCTTGATGACTGGCACTAAGAACACATTACCTTGTGATCATCCTGAGGCTGGGTTTGTGTTTCCTTCCCTTCTGGAACCGGGGAGCTTTTGGATTTAATGTGAATGTGTTAACCACTACACCATGGAGCCACACAACAGTCACGGTACTGGGTCGTGTGACCCAGTGTTTAAGTTTTATTGTATTTTGTTATTCATTTGTGTTCTAGCTTCAGTTTAGTTTATCGAATTAATTTCTACGATGCCCAGGTTGCTGTTCTAGTCCTTTGTTTGTGTTTGTTTCTCCTGCTAAACAGGTGAAAATAGATTCAGGAGCAACAGGACTTAGTGCTACTAAATCTTTGATTTTATTTATTTTTTGCTGTGTTTTACTTGCATCTATTTGAAAGAGTGAGTGTAAACACAAAAAATTATTTTATATGATGGAATATGCAGAAAATAGGTTTAAATGTTAAACAAATTCCTTCAAATCAAATAATGTTATATATAATTTAATTTTTGCTTGATGCAATGTGCATAAAGTTAAAAGATTAAAACTAATAAAACAAGGTTTTAAAAGAGACTTTTTCCTTTGATTCAGTTTTATATGATGGATTATTCAGAAAATAGAATTGGGCTGAAAGGTCTGTTGCTTTATTCAGTTGTGTATCATGTTTTTAAAAAAGTAACTAGGTAGTAAAGTAACTAATTACTTTTGAAAATAAGTAATCAGTAAAGTAACAGGATTACGTTCTCGAAGAAGTAATCCGTAATTAGTAACTAATGACTATTTTCAAGTTACTTGACCAACACTGGTCATATACATGTGAAGCTTGTCTGCTGAATGTTAAAAAATTACGACTACAATATTTGTCACAGTTGTATTTTTACTTGTTTCTAATGTCTTTTGAAATAAGGTGTATGATTTGAACATGTTCAGCTTGTTTCTGTTTCTTCTTCTCACCACTTCGGTTGGTCTCTTCGCAGGCGTACCCCTGGTAGCCCGAGCTACAGATGCAATTACAAGACGTGCCTGAGAGGACAGGAATCCCATTGTTGCTGCAGGGGGCACAGCGGCACGGGTCAAACTGCTGCAGATACTCATCAATAGCTCGCTGCAAGTTGGCCAGTCTGTCACCTACGTGGTCAGCAGCTGTGCTGATACGTACAAGCTCATGAATCGGCATGATCTAGTTTACAGGGCATGTGGGACAGAGACAAGATGAGAAGAAAGAGGAAAGTTCATTACAAGAAGATGTCAGCAGTGTGTTGAGATAAATGACACTCAGATTTATAACATTTGTTGAAGAGCAAGATAAATAATTTTCTTGATTCATACATAATTTTACTTATTTTTACTGAGTTACCTCATAATCAATGAGTGTTGGGTTATATTTAAGAGATAACCCCCACTTCCGGTACATGTCAGGGTTCCTGATAGCCCTCAGACCAGCGCTCCTGTCTGTGATTCCTCCGCTTACTTTTGTAACAACATCCTGAATAATAGCTGAACCTCCTCTTCTATCTGTGCATACAAAAACAAATCAAAAGAAACTATAACCCTGTTTTTATAAGAAATGAAAAAAGTTACAAATAAAGCAATTTAACTAGCTAATTTAGATAAAGACAGAATTTCCATTTTTCACCTTCACTGAAATGTCCGCCTTTGTCGCATAATTGCCCTGACAGTTTGGGCTCTATTGCTGCACTGCTGCCAACTGGAATACTCAAACCAAACGAGGCACCAAAGCATGAACCAGCTTGATCAGCGTTAATATCTGTAAACATTGGGGAAAAGACAAAACAAGGGTTACTTTACATCGCATGTGATAATATGGTAGGGTACTCTGATTACAAAATGGAAAACTCCAGTACTTAAGTTTCTCATTGTTGTTTTGTTGACAATCACGACATGTTCCAGGGTTCCACCCATAGTTCCCTCTGTGATATAGTGGGTGCCAAATGTGTTGAAGAAGCGAGAGTACATCCCAAAGTCGTATTCCTCTGGGAGCTCCATGAGTGAAACATAGAAATCTTCATGAAGCATCAGCTTATTAGTTCTCATCTTGAAGCGAGCGGTTTGCACTTCTGAATTAAGCCAAATGAAACCTAAATCCTGAGGGGGAAAAAACAAAAAACAATATAACAACTAGATTTTGCACTTTGAATGTGAAACAACAAATATACAAAGAAACAAAATGTGCCACCCTTCAGTTCTTTATATTAAGATTAGGCTTAAAACTTTCCTTTTTGCTAAAGCATATAATTAGGGCTGGACCAGGTGACCCTGAATCCTCCCTTAGTTATGCTGCAATAGATGTAGGCTGCCGGGGGATTCCCATGATGCATTGAGTTTTTCCTTTCCAGTCACCTTTCTCACTCACTATGTATTAATAGACTTCTCTGCATTGAATCATATCTGTTATTAATCTCTGTCTCTCTTCCACAGCATGTCTTTATCCTGTCTTCCTTCTCTCACCCCAACCGGTCGCAGCAGATGGCCGCCCCTCCCTGAGCCTGGTTCTGCCGGAGGTTTCTTCCTGTTAAAAGGGAGTTTTTCCTTCCCACTGTCGCCAAAGTGCTTGCTCATAGGGGGTCATATGATTGTTGGGTTTTTCTCTGTATCTATGAAGCGCCTTGAGGCGACTTTTGTTGTGATTTGGCGCTATATAAATAAAATTGAATTGAAATATTTTGTTTCTGTGGCAAAGGGGTCTGGGCCAGACTTGAACCCAAGGTGCTCCATTGAACCTTGTGGTTGAACATAAAATCGTGTTGTTGTTGTTCTTACTAATCAGGTGATTGCCAAAGTGCTTTTAGCTGATAACTTTTTCAGTTTGTCCTTAAAAAAAAAAAAACTAGAGGAAGAAGTCTACACAGGCGAACGATGTCTGAAAGTTTTCTTCCCAAGAAATAGAAAAATCCAGCAAAATAGGCGGAGCTGAAAGATGCATCTTCACTAGATCCATTTGGATCTTGTTGAAATTGATGGAACTATGAACACAGACAAGTACATTATATTTTGAGCTACCACACAATACCATCTGGGAAGCATCTGATTGGTAACAGGTTCATTGTTCCGCATGACAATGATCCCAAACACACAGTCTTAATATAACATAACATAATAACATATGTGAATGCTGACCAGTCACAAGAGACAGTTTCACATTGACCTAAGTAACAATTTCATGGTTCAAAGAGTGCACCACTCAGTCTCTTTTTTTCTTGCTTTGTCTCACCAATATGACAGAAACTATATGAATAAGATGACATTTCCTTAATTACACTTTGGATCTCACATTTAAATGAATGGAACGCTTACTTTGGTCTTCACAGTTCACAGCCAAAAATAATAATGATAGCTTTTGAATTGTTCTCTTAATTTGTACATGCGTGTGCTTCTGTAATTATGAGGCTCAGCCCAAACTACTTTGGTCCATTAAAAACCAGAATCCTGACGGCATGCCTGCCTGAACATTAACATCACTGAAGCAGTGTGGGATAATTTTGACCATTTTCCTTTGAACGTCCTTCCAGAAGCCTGGAACTTTTCCTGAAAACTACTCAAAGACATCTTGCTTAGAGAGTTTAGACTATGTTAAAGAGCGAATGGTAGTCATACCAAATCTTGACTTTCAGACTGATTTAAATTGTATACATTTAATTGACATATTTACCATTTTAATCCCAAAATATAAAGCAATGAAGAGGAGCTCAATAGTTCCACACAGTACTGTACAATCTTGCTGACACTATATTCTTGTTTGACCACTGAAGCTAATGCTAGGTAGCTTAAAAGTTCTTAGCTTAAGGCACCTGTTGAGCTAGCTAGCTCAAGCCAGTTGGATTGAATGTGACCTCTTATAAACAATCTAGTTAGCCATAGGTTAATTATTTACTGGTAGCCTCAGTAGCTAGAAATAAGCTATTTAACTCTAAATTATTTAATGCTAAATTAAAAACGAATTAGCAGTGATTTCAAATAATTAACATTAATATATTTTAACAACAACAATATCAACAGTAATTGTTTTCATTTAAAGCATTTTAATATTCGAGTGAAAAGAATATACCTGGCTTTTAAACTGTGTTATGTTTTTGAGAAATGATTTTTCATTGCTGCCACCCAGTCCCACTTCCACATGGTAGATTCCAACTGTGAAGCCACTGTTGGACGATGACACTGTTTTCCTTGCTTTCAGCAGGCTCACCATGTCATCAAAATATTCAGAAGAGCCCTTTGATGATGCTTGGGCCTGTAACAGGTTAGATACGTTAAAATATTTTTGTAGAATAAAATAAAACGAAAAATCAGAACATTACAGTACCATAAAATGGTAAGTATGGTAGTTGTATGGTTTTCTGTAGTTTTTTTCATCTTCATTGTAGTGCAGGTTCTCGCAGAATGCATCATACGTGAATTTTCTCCATTCGCCATTATAGACATATTCACACTCGCCTCCAAAATATCTTGGGTCAAGTACATGATCCATTAATTCTCCACTTAAAACACTATAGCTACAAGAAAGAAGAACAGTGCAAATTAAGAAATTACATTCAGATACAGATCTATCTTTTTTTCAAGACAAAGAAATAGTGTGATATGAATGCATATCAAAGGTTCAATTGGATCGGCATTTTGCAGCTAAAACTGTTTCTGGAGCAAAGTATTTTGTTTTGGGGGGGGGGGGGGCACAGGGGTGAGTATGGGATAGATTTATTGTCCACAAGTGGGAATATGAATGGCTGTCTATCTCTCTATATGTTATGTATACCTTGCTTCTCATCCTATGACTGCTAGGAGAAGCTCTAGCGTCCCTGTGACCCTGAAATGGATAAGTAGAAAAAAATGGATGGTGGAGTGAAATAGTCACAGTTTTAGATCAAAGTAAAAAAAATGTGTATTTTAACAATTCTCGACTACAGAAGCAAACTTTAAGAAGAGGTACTTAATTAACGTATTACATAAATATTGATCACCAATTACCAACTGATCACCAATGGGTGTGACCGCTGGAGTATTATCAGGGTTGTGATTCACATTTATCCCAGCTACCATAGAGGGAGAGGCAGGGTACACCCTGGACCTTTTAGACAACACAGAGAGACAGGCAACCATTCGCGCTCACATTCACAGCTATGGGCAATTTAGAATCACCAATTAACCTAACCCCACTCCCTGCATGTCTTTGGACTGTGGGAGGAAGCCGGAGAACCCGGAGAGACACCCACGCAAATATAAGGAGAACATGCAAACTCCAATCAAACCCAGGACCTTCTTGCTGTGAGGCAACAATGCCACCGTGCTGGCATTGTTTGACAACTCCTTCATTAAAAAAAGCAAAAAATGCTTTTATTGTGGCAGGGTCATTTTAATGCAGTTATTTTATATATAAGGCCTTGAAACAGCTTGGCATTTTATTGTTCACACAAAATATATTATGACTTGAGGTGGCAAAACTGAGTTCTTTTTTTAAAAAAAATACACACTCAAAGAATCTGCTAACAATCTTTTTACTTGCTGTTATATTTTAGGTCCTATTTTATAGCAACTTCAAAAGGTGCAACTTTTACTTTGAAGGCAAAATGTCAGTTTCTGATATGCGTCGCATGTGTTTTTTCTTTTTTCTTTAATTAGTTTACAGATAATTGAATAAGCTAATGGTTCAGTGAATGGTAATCCACATCTTTATCCAAAACAAAAAGGAAGGAAAACTTTAGAGTGACCATTTTCCTCAAGCTACTGGTTGTGATTAAAAAAAAAAATAATACAATCTTAGTATAATACAGAAAATCTCTGTTTGCATGTTTGTTTCTTTGGCCACCAACTCGTCCTACACAATCAGGAGTTGAGCCACCAAACTTGGCGCACAGGTAAAAATCAGGCCCCTGAGGTTTTAATCAATAGCAGAAATAATGCTTCATCGTGTTGCCTAGCAACTACCCAGCAGCATGGGTAAAATGTTGCTGGGTAGTTTTTCACATTTATGCACCTAGAATATTTTGTAAAAACATGACATTATTTTTATTTTACCACAAATTACCACATTTATATCCATAAAGGGTGAATTATAAATTGTACAGTGTCATGTTGCCTGGCAACCAACTAGCAATGAGCTAAAATTACCTATTTTTTTTTTTACATTTATGCACCAAAAAAACCTTATAAATGCATTTTAATCATTTAAATCTTAGGCCACAAGCAGGCCAAACAATACTGAAAGGTGGCTTTCACCAGGGTCACAGCGGTATGCCAGTTTCAAGGCATAACAATAGACAATAAAAAAGATGGCTGTAGCCACTGAGATGCCACTGACTGCTAATCGAAGTCCCATATTGTACAACTTTCTATAGGTGATGTAAACTACATGTGCATGTGCATTCATCACAGCACATTATTTACCCTTGCGTGCCACGCTCCGCACCAGGGATCGGTATGAGGGTGGAACACTTGTCGTTTCTCTGGTTAACATTTTCACATCCATCCTCATCAGACAAATCATCACAGTCTGACTCTCCATTACATTGAAGCGAACGGCTGATGCAACGCCCTAGAAACAAAGTAAGTAAGGACGAACATTTATCAGAATTGACTTCCTGACACACAAATGCTTGCAGCAGGCCATGCATGTTAGTGAAAAGACATAGAGAAATCACCTTCAGCATTTGTCGCCTGAATGGTCGTAGATGGTCCTTACCTGTTTCTTTGCAGGTGAAGCTCTCTTCGCAGTAATCTGGGACCAGACATGGCGTGGTTGATGTGGGACACATCTCCCTCCTCCAGAGTATATCAATACACTCAGTCCCACTAAACTGTGAAGGTTTCTCTAAGTATCGGAAACTGAACTAAAACCAAGTTCAAAATGAGTTAAATTCTCTGAATTCATCCATTCATGCTCATAGTAGAAGAATCGTACAACATTTGATATTTATTGATGAGTTATAAAGTTATAATAGAGCTTCCAGGAACATCGGGGACAGAGTACAGCCACGGCCCACTTTATTGACTCTCCTGATGTGATCTGAGTTACTTTGCAAAACAAACTGTGAAATGTCAGTGTTTGGAAGAAAGTTGCAGTAGCAAAGTATTGCACAAGCCAGCCATACCAAACACTGTGAACAACATTAATCATATTTAAATGTTTAGTGTAATAGCATAATCACCTTTCTGTCTGTGCAGGAGTCACATGGTGTCCAAGATGACCAGCTGCCCAGTCTACAGTCAATAGGTGTCGGTTTGTTCACAGCTCTGGCCCTCCTGACCCACATAATTATTATTATTATCTTAGTTCCATTTGTAAATCCCATTGTGTATGGAATATGATAAATAAAAGCTATTAAGGTGTAAATGCAAGAAGTGGTGAGGTGAAAAATACTGTACCTGTTTTTAGCTGTTGTCCATGGCGTCCTGGATGCGTCAACAATTGTGTCAGAACTGACAAACAGATGCAGTGTGCATAAACCAAGGAGTAAACGAAGGAATGTCCCCATAGTGAAAATAAACAGCGATTCCTAAAGACTCAGAGCCACATTGCAAATCCGATATTGTGATCCTGAAGGGGTCCTGAGGGGACTCTTGACACTGTTGTCTTGATCAGTCACAGTAAATGATTGATCAAGAGTAAACACATGCGATTACAACAGTTAGGAAAGTTTTTCTATCTTTTTTTAAAATCATCTATTACGAACTTTTTCTATGACATACTTTACAAATGTGAAACTGAACCTTCACTGTGTGCAAAGTTGATATCCATTTATTTAAATTATGATATGTAATGAAATTTTCCGATACCTCACCGAATTTCATGAGTCTTCTTGGAGAGGTGAGAGGTTGATATGGACAAAAGAAGAAGAGTTAAAATTAAAAACTGTAAGTGGAAAATTAGTTATCATTATCAAAATAAATCCCTATCCACACACGTTGCGCCTTCGACGCTTCTGATTCGTTGATCAAGGAAATGTGAACGCGCACGTAGGTCGAGTGCAGCACGCAGGTGCGTCATTCAGCGGCTCTTTCAAATTGTTTGTTTTAGCCTTCACCGTGATTAACCAGAGCTGTTAGGTCGCTGTTTAAAAAAAATAAAGTAAACAGCATCTCGGTATTAAAATTGAAACCGTCTTTCAAATGCTCGGTCCTTAACAGTGATGACAGACAGAAGCTACAATGGAAGAGGTAAAGTTACAAGGCTTTTATAGCAGGTTTAATTAGCTAAAGGGCAGTTGAATAGAAAGCTAATTTACTTGTATTGCTTTTCTTTCTGCTAATGTGCTGCTGCTGCTTTACTCTTTCTAACACATGAGTATGGCTTTCTTAAATAACTGATAGAACGGAGTAAAAAATACTTTTGAAATAACAAATCATCATTTTTACGACCAACCCAGTTAAATATATGAAAGTCGTTTAGTGATAGCAGTTTTTCTTTTGATCGCTTTTGAGAAACATGGATGTCTTAAACTTTCTACATCTATTATTGATTAAAACAATATATGAAGGCTTGATCTGTTCAGTAGCATCTTAATTAACCAACAAACACTTGGGTTTTAATTGACCAGCGACTTGTGAAAAGAAAAGCCTTGTAATTACCAAAAGGGTGTAGTTTTGGTAATTAGAAAGAAAGCTTAAACCAGAGACGTTAAATTTAGGTGAGCGGATTATTACTTTAAACTCTGCAGTTAGAAAAATAGTTTTAAAGTACCAAAAAAAGGTACCTTCACGTGTCATTTGTATGATTGGTAGGTAAGGTAGGATTGGAAACTTAGAAAGTTTATTTTCATTCCTGTTTCTCAGCATATGCAAACATTACCTATTGAATTTTGTTGGACAGATGGAATGTAAAATTATTTCTGTATCACTTTCAGGGGAGTAAGTGAGGAAAATACGTATTTTGTCATTTTTGTAGGCTTATCTCTTTACCCCTTGAATGCCAAGCAGCAACCATTGAAGCTTTTTTTTTCTAAACTGAGCAGTTTCTGTCATATTTCGGGCCTGCTTATAGAAACAATGACTGGGTTTGTACCAGAGGTTAATGAGGGTGGTCTCTGCCCATGTAGCTGTCCTTGGAAAAAGACAAACTCTTCTAATGGTTGTCACACCACGTCTTTATGGATATATACTGAGGTGTCAGCGCTCGTCATTAAGGGTTCAGAGGAGGGCATCAAACCTCGTCTTTATGAGGGAAAAGAGTTAAAATGACCATATAACATCCCTTATACTTCTGTGCTTTCTTTTACTTACGTTTTTTTTTTTCAGGAGGGACCAATCAACTTCAAAGCCCTGAGGGCCAAATTTCAGGAAGAGGCTCTCCTGGCACAATCCAAAACCAGCCGTCCAGCTGTTGCTGAAAAACCCAAACAGATTCTTCCACCTGGAGGTCACTGCACTGTGGTTAGCAATACTGCTGCAGAAAACAAGACACCAGCGCTTCCTCGTGTCATTTTCAGAGATGCACTGCGACTGTCTGGAGGCAAGAGGCCGATTTCCTTTCCGCTGCAACCTCAGTGGACCTCTCTGTCATCTCAGCTTACTAATGGAGACGGCACAGCAAGGCATTCTCGATACATGCCCCTGGTGCTTCCTGTCCTGCCTGCAAAAGATCAGAAGACAGAAACACCAGTCAGGAGAGAGTACAAACCCGAACCAGAATCGGGGAAGGAAGCCTTGCCACAAACTAAAATCAAGAAGAAGGCTTTGCTGCTTCCATTCAAATCAGTCAAAGCATCAAAGGTCAGTGCGGAAAGCGGAGAGGAGCCCACATATGGTGATTTGACCACCAGACCGTGTAGCGCTCCTGGTGAGTTGCCATCAGTGGAAAAACAAACCACAGAGGATGGGGCTTCACTCCAAAGTGACCAATCAAACAGTGAATGCCCCCTCTCCAGTCCAGATGTCCCAGTCACCCCTCCTTCAGCAGAGACCACAGTCGATTCTGACAATAAAATTATGAGCACTTTGGAGAGGGCCAAGAAGAAATTCTCACGCCGAAACATGTTGATCTCTTCCAAACCCAAGAGCTTGCATTCCCCTGACAACACAGGCAAGGAGTTCAGTCCACCACTGAGGACCGCTGACCTGCCCACCCCCCCACCAGTGTGTCTTTCACATCTGGCTTGTATCTCAGCCCGGCCTTTCTTCAAAACCAACAACACTTTATGCAGTAAGCTATATGCAGAGTGTCAAGAGTGACAAATGTCAAAATCTGCAGTTTCATCATGTGTGTTAATGTTATAACATAAATTATTATATACATTGCTAATACTCTTCATATTTGATGCTTTTTCCCCTCAAGAATCAGCACTGGATAAGCAGCTTGGCAGAGAGAAATCTGAGAATCTGCCAGTGAAGACTGTTGAACTTCATCCACCATGTGTCCCACTAAAGAAGCCTCTGCCTGATCTGAGAACACTGGGGCCAGTGCCGGCAAAGCCCCTCAGACCTCCATTAGTAGATCTCAGCTATTACCATGCGCCTCTGTTTACTGGTATGAGAGTCTCAGCAAGTCTACAGACATGGCCACTGGGAGCAATAGCAGAGGATAGATTTGCGTTAAAAACCTATTAGCAAATGTCAGCGAAGGTTAGCTGATGCGTTTTAGCAAATTCTGTCCTCCTCTTGCTGTCACATAGACAGTTTACCTGCATCTCAAACTGCACATTAGGTGTCGGAAGAATTGGCCAAATTACTTGGGCTGCGATCAGTCATATTAGAAAACATAGGTGACAACGAAAGGTTTCTTGATCTTAAGAAAAACCTGATTAATGTTGGAAAAATAGGAAAAATGTATGTTTTATTTTATTTTAGGTTTTAACATCAGCTGCTGTCTATATAGCGTCAGTTAGAATGATTATTTATTAGCAGTACTCCTAATAACATCTCAGGTTAAACAGATGCATGTTGGAAAGGTCTATCAGTCTGTTTATAGACATTAATGTTTCATTTCTTCGTCTTTTCCCTCTTTTTGCATCTTCAGTTCTGTGGCCACAGTTCATGTGCTTAGTCATCAGTGACTTAGCATTATCCTCTCTGCAGTTCACATTATTCCTCTTTTTGTGGTGAGGCCTAACATCTGTTCAAATACTGCTTTTACTTTCTTATTATAGTGGTGTCACCGAACGTTAGCCAAGCAGAGTCTGAGCACCCACCCGTCTCCAACCCTCTGCTGGATGCCCCAGAGTTTCCAGACTTTGAAAATACAGAGATGGAAACAGCAGAAAGTGGAGGTGTTGATGTTGCTGCACTAGAACTGGAGGCCTTAGACTTAGTCAGCGCTAACCCTCACACAGCTGTCGACGCTGAGCATCCACAAGCTGACTTGTCAGCGCATGATCCTGCGGGGCCCAGTGTGAGCTCCATCATCCAAGATCTGAACCTTGGCAGTGAAAACATAATACCCCTTGATCCAGCCAGCTTCCCTGAACCAATAAACTTGTTAGAGTTCCCAGAGCCTGCTATACCACAGCAGTGGTCCCAGAGCAAAGAGGTGCTTGTCGGTTCTTTTCCTAAATCTCCGTCTGATGAAACTGATGTGGGAGTTGCTGAGTGTCAGTCTTTCCCAGAGGAAAGAGAGCTTAGTAGCCACTCGTGGTAAGTTTTATAGTAACTGGAATCAGTTTTTTTCTTCTTCTTCTTCATATAACAGTGTGCTGTTTATACATTCCCCTTACAGTGGACATCAACAGGACAGTTACTATGAAACATATACTAACATATATGAAGATGTTGAGAATATGAACAAATTCACTTTGAGCCAAAACTCCACTAAAAGAAAAGGCGGACTGAAGAGTAAGTACTTCACACAGATTTTATTCTTAAAATAAAACCATTTGCAGACATTTATTCTCATTTATAATCACTGTTTGTTTTTGTTTTGTACAGATCCATACGCGGACCACCAGCCAAAGGTAACTCATTTTTAAATCAGAGTATATAATTATCTTAGCAACTTTAAAAAGTGTATTTTAGTGTGTTTTTTGTATCTAGTGTTGTCTTTTTTGGGTTTTTTCTCAAAAGGAGTCATCATGTGTTAAAAGGCAAAAGAATCCATGGTATGCTTCTTTTTTCCCTTCTTTCATTCCCTCCTTCCCTTCTCATAAACGTAATACCTTTGTTCTGTCATTGACACTGTGACATCCATTCCCTTCCTATGGTTATCAAACTGCAGGGTTTGTGTATCGGGTGAACATTTGGCACATAATCATATGCACAGGTATGTCAGACATGTAAATCTTTTTACAGAACATGTGATTTAAAAAAAACAACCAAGAAAAACAAACAAGCTGCTCGTATACCTAACCCCTTTTTTCACATTTTTCTTAGCATGATGAACACTCCCAACCCCGCTGACCATAAAGAACAGAAGAAGCGGGAGAAACAACGATTGGAAAAGGAAAAAAAGGAGCAAAAAGAGAGGGAGAAGAAGGAAAATGAAATGAAAAAGAAGTTCAAAGTAAGGGGGGGTGATTTGTTTTGAGATGATGACTATTGATTTTAGTTTCCTTTGGTTACTGTTTATTCAGCTTTTCTAAGTCATCAGTTGGCAAATGTTACTTCCTGAATTTTTAGTTGTTTTTTTTAATAAAACTTCAAACATGGAATCAATGCAGCATCTCTTCAAAGATGTAAAACACAAAAATGTTTTACTTTTTTTGCTGCTTAGGTGTTTGTAAGACAGTGCAGCTCATTGCTAAGATGTGACTCTTATAATGTATAACAGATGGATGTGGCTTTACGGTCTGAAAAAGTACCATATACCTTTCTTTCTAATAGCCAGCAGAGGGTGACACCTCTGTTTTTTGGAAATAAAAAAAAAATCCTTTCATGTATAACCTCAGTAAATGTGTTCCTGATGTGATCAATTTCACTAACTAGAAGTCTAATTTCAAGTCTTTATGAGTACAGCCTGTGAGTGTGTGACATCCAAGGACAGCTTCTGAAAATGAAACCAATGCAGAAAGTGTTAAAAACTCCAGTACCTGTAGGAATCCCCATAGTCTCGTGTTAAACTGTCCAACTTTACAGCATTAAAAAGCTTGTTTACAACCTGGTACAAAAAAGTTTTCACTGCTGTGGATAGTTCACTTGCTCATAACAACTCTGAGTGTCTAAGTCGATTTTACAGGTGTTCAGACACCAACACCTGAAGCCGATTAGTAAGTGCTTTGTAATCTTAGCAATAATTAGTAGGTGTGTGTGTGTGTACGTTGCAGCCGCAGGGTTTATGAATGCAGCTTGCTCTCCAAGCTTGCAAACATTAGCAGATTAATTGGCACTCCAGCTTCTGTCCATCCAAAAAGAAAAAGGACAGGGCAGTGGTCAAAATGTTAATATTGAACCTTAAAACTCTAACATCATCGTGGATATGTCCATCGTTTACATACAGTCTTTTACGTGACCTCGTAGGTGACGGGGGACGAAGAGCCGATGTACCATGCCAAGGTGATGGTGGCCAGTAAAGTCCGCAAGAATGATCTGCCTGTGAAGAGCGGGGACACGGTCAGCATTATCCGCACCACCAACTGCCCCAAAGGCAAATGGTTGGCCCGAGACGCCAACAACAAGTGTGAGTTCACTTTTGTGTTATTTGTAAGTATGAAATAAGAATGGCTTAATAACATCTGGACTTTAAAAACATAGCATGGATACAACAGACGTTGATATAACAGGAGTGTCTCCACATTTGGTGTCATTACTTTGCTGCTCTGTCTTTGCAGATGGTTATATTTCAGTGATGAATGTGGAGCTAAATATAAAGGAGATGCTGGAACTCGGCAAGAAGGCTCAAGCAGCAGGGCGAGGAGGCAACATGGAGGGAGATAACATAAGTATTGGAAGCAGGTACTGGGTAGCACACTGATCAAATTTTTAGTTTCTCAATTAAAAAAAAAAGTGTCATGATTCATTTTTTTCTTTGTTTTTCAGATCCTCAAACCAGCCTTTTCTAACAAGCAGTTGTAAGTTTCAGGAGGCTCTGCATGACTGACTGAGTGCTGCTGCACTGAGGCTGGATCCCAGCCAGTATCACTTAACTGCTGTCATCTGCTTTACGGCCGCGTGTTATTTTATGATACTGATGGAATTCATGGGCTTTCATTAGCATGCTTGTCAGGCTTCATTGTTTATTTTATTCCCTTTTCCTTCTTCACACAGTCACAGATGACAGTGAGGAGTGGGCCTATGAAGATGAGACCCTCTCACCATTCAGTGAGAGCCAGTGAGATGTTTGGCATTTATTCAAAGCAGCTTTTTGATCAGTGTCACTTCTAAAAATGACAAATGAACACTAAATATTCTTTCTCTTCAATTTGGGTAGCAGCTTTTCTCAGCAGACGGCTTCAGTGCCCGAGACGTGTGAGTACATTTTTATGTCCCGTCCTTTTGAAGTTGAAACGGGCCAACAGAAGATGCCTACCCGCACCCCCACCCTCTCCTGTTTAAAGGGAACTCTGGTTGTTTTATGCAATGGCAGACTGCAGCAGGGCTTTGATGTGCACTTTTACCATATGTTTTTCTTACTTCCTCCCTCTTCAGTCTGCATTTTAACTAACCCCGTTCCTGTCTCGCCCTTCCGCTTACACCTCTGCCCTTCATTTGTTCACTTTGTCAGCATGTGTTCATGCTGGTGCCCAGAACACACCGAATGACGCCAACTTGGATGACCTGCACTCGCAGTAAGTCTCAAACAGGGATGTCAGAGCAGACACATTATTTCCCTTTCCAACCCTTCATAAACATTACTGCACAGCTTCTTAGCAAGGGTGTATATGCTGTGTTGTGGACTAATTTATGATCACTTACTGTGTTAATGAGCAGGTAAATATTAAAGGTGGAAGAGAAGCAAAAACAATTTCGGGACACATTTTACAAGGTCCTTGAAGCTGAAGCGATACAGGGAGTGTTTCTAGAGACCTCTACTGATTACAGGAGAGACTGAAGACTATCATTGCCACACTGGATGATAAACTTAAAAATCTTAACTGATTAACAGTCTGCCCGAGAAAGGCGAATCACCAAACCGAGAAACCGGCTAACTGCTGGGTTCTCTTTTTGTTAACCTGTTGTGTATGATTTTTCTTGATTGGCATCATTTTCTTTTACAAAATGATTAAAAACTCCAATTATAATCATCTCTGAGGTATTCCAGTTTATTCTTTTGTGCAAGCAACTGTATAAATCTAAAAGCTATTCAATTTGTAATCACATCCAACGAAGGGAGGGCGCCAGCTGGTAAAATGTTGGCCAATTTACTTGAAATTTAAGCGAAACAATGAATCAGAAGTGAGAAAAGCTGCTGATTGTCTAAGTGAGCAAAGCTTGAAGTCCAAAATATTTGGAGATTTTAAATCCTAAGTGGCAGAAATGGTTAAATAACCAACGCTTGCTGTTTTATTTAACCTACTTATCAACTTCTTACTAATACACAAAGGATCGCCACTATTCTTTTTTGTTTGTTTGTTTGTTTGTTTTTTTTAAAACTGTGGATTTGTAACATAAGTTTTCTTCTTTTTTTTTATGGAACACTGAGTTTAGGTTAAGCCTAAAACTAAATTATAAAAATTGACTTTGATAGAATTGCCTTGAAGGCTTTTACCTTAGCTGAAGGAAGCTTTTTGAGCCTTTTATAACCAGGCTTTTACTTTGAAATCTCAGGCCAATACAAATTTGCTAAAACGTTTTGTCTTCTGTTCCAGAAGTACAAAAAGTAGCCTTTAATAAAAAGCTCTGCTTCAAGGACTTTAGTCGAGGTGGTGTTGTGTTGGGTTCTGCTCAGCCTGCACAGTCTTGTTTCTGTGTAAGAATTTGGAAGCTGGACAAAATAAAACAACTAAATGTGCAACATCACTTCTGCTCTTCAGAATTAAGCATGAAGCCCTGCAGAAGTTGGCAGTCTTCTTTCACCAGACCAAAGATGAACTTGGTGATGTCCATGATGATGATGATGGAGCAAAGTTTACAAGGTTTTATTTTTGTAACCTTTAACCTCAGAAACTATTTATGCAAACTTGTCATGTTTCTAGCTGCTTGTCTTTATATTCAACAGCACTGTTCTTTCCTCTTCTTGTGTCCTGTTTAGCCATGAACCTCAGAGTAAGTGGTTTGTTTTGTTTTTCCCCTCCCCTTCTCTGCCATGGCTCCACTGTTGTCACCACATGTCGCCCTCACTGATAATGGTGAAGCTAAACACGGGGTACTCATACACACTGGAGACTTTTTCCCTAATGGAAAATAACTTGAGAAACCTTTTATCTGCTTTAAATGACCTGGAGTCATGCTGCTGTTAGTTATTTTGCGTTGCTGGTTGTTCAAACGTGACGTGACACTTGTATCTGTTCGTCTTTATCTAGACTTCTTGAGTGCGGTTGAGGAGCCTCCATATCCGTAAGTGTCGCCTGTTTCCTTCTGATCAGAAAGCCCAACTTTGTTATTATGACAAACATTAAACTGAGTACTCATAGAAGTATGTACTGTAATACTTAGGGTTAGGTAAGATGTTTTTTCTTTCTCATAAACTGTTGTAATGCCCTGTGTTCTTCTTGACAGTGAACAAGAAGTTGACTTCACAGAGCTGGAACTTCTTCCTCCCCCACCGCTATATGCTGACACCTAATTATCACTCTGTGGAGCTTGATGTTATGGCTTTGACCCTCTGCTGTGAAGAAAAAAACCCTCATGAATACTAATTGAACTGTGATATCACCTACTAGTTGCGAATAGTAGTCGTTTTTTTTGTTTGTTTGTTTGTTTTCATTACTCTGGAAGTCACTGAAATGAGTAGATGGTGCACATATTAAACCGTTACACTTTGTCTAAATACTAGTAACAGTAGTTAAGTGTTCACTTGTGGTTGCTTAGTTATGACTGTTTCCAGAAATGTTGTTTACATTTCTTTCTTTTTTTTGCTGTTGTTTCAGTGTAACATCTAATAAATAGTTGACATTGAGTTATGCTTTTATGACACCGTTTGGTTTTCCTATCCTGTTTGTGTACAGTCTTTTCTTATGATTGAGTTTGAGGCAGTGGTTGGGGAACTCCAAGCCTCAAGGGCTGGTGTCCTGCAGCTTTTAGATGTGTCCTTGATCTGACACAGCTGATTTAAATTGCTAAATTACCTCAACATGTTTTGAAGTTCTCCAGAGGCCTGGTAAAAAAACAAATCATTTGATTCATGTGTGTTGACCCAGGGTGCAATCTAAAATCTAAAATATGCAGGACACTGTCACATGAGACCTGGAGTTCTTCCCCCCGTGTGTTAAAGCATCCCAGTACTGAGACTGTGCTTATCAGGGTTAAAAATGATATCTTAAGAACATATGATATGGGCGGGTGTTCTATCCTTGTATTATTTCACAAATGTGTTCTTTACCTCACGCTGGCGTCCTCAGTCCAAAGACATGCACGCTGGAGTGAATTGCTCTGTGTTCAGTGATATAAATGAATAATCTGGGCTGGATTTAGGTGGTGGCTGTGGCTCAGTAACTTAATTTTGTCAACTGTAATTAACTTGCATCTACTGCAGTGTACTTAAGAGCATGTCAGGCATAGGTTAAAAGTACTTTTTAATGAATGTTTGTGTAATAGGTGAATGAGGATAGTACCAAGAAAGCACTTTGAGTGCTCAAATTGCTTCAGTCCAACTGCAACCCTGAATTGGATGAGCAGAAGAAAATGGATGAGCACAAAGTCTGCAAAATCAAGGAAATTTTCCTACTGGTTTTCCCCTCCATCTATGAGTTATTTAAAGTGGAAAATGGGAACTTGCTCCAGAATTTGAAGGAGAGAAAAAAAGTTTCTTTTTCTTTGCTTTGTTGCTGCTGTTGACTGGGGCGCCCCTCAGCCCTGAGAGGTGAGTGGGGTGGGGGGAGTCCCCACCGGGCACATGAAAGAGGAGGAGCCGGAGGAGGGGTTTTCTTGAAAGGCTGTGACAGGACCTATCCCTGCAGAAACGAGTAAAGGATGGTTAGAGGAAGGTGAGCCATTAGTGAGGAGCGAGTAGTTTCCACAGTGTTTTCCAGCTGACCAAAGATACTCGCGTGACCGCTCCTACTTAGGATTCCTGTAGAGACACGTGTTGTAGACCGAGAGATAAACTCCAACAGCTATCAATTCATTTTTATTCTGCTTCCTCCTCCTTTTTTTAACCAAACACGCAAACGCTTTAAATGCAACGCTGTCTGATCTATGAGAAAGCCATGGCAGCCAACACGAAGAACGGCGGGAGTTCGCTCAACAACAATAACTGCAAAGACCACAGCAGGAGGAAGCTGCTGGTCGGAGTGGATCTGTTCTGCCTGTTTTTAGGTAAGAGTCGCGTCACGTTACTGTGGGCACCTTTGGCGGGAAGTTTGCGGCTTCTTGCTCGTTTCATTGTTACTTCTGCCGTGTTTCAAATGGACCGTGTGCGGCTGCCCCGGCTTATACTCGATACCAGGGATGCCGAGCTCGTTTGATGTCGTGACACTTTCTTTAAGAGAAAAGTAGTTTTTTACTGCACATTTCATTCCCGAGGCTTCTCAATATAAGAAAAAGAAGTGCAGTTTAGAAATGCTGCAGCATGTTAGTGGAAGAAAGTGGACTCTGCAAGACTCTTTGGGCGGAAATTGTAAGAAATAAATGTGTGAAAGTCTGCCCAGGCTGTCCTGTATTAATAAAGCTAAAAAAAAATTGGTAATTCATTCATTGTATTTATTTATTTTCTGTGGAGGCGTAAAAAGAACAGGCATGTAGATTTGTGGAAAAAACGGAACTTTACTGTCATTTAATGATTTATCGGTAGCTTCATTACTGTAGCATGTATGGCTGTGGGGGAAAGTCTTAATCAGTAGAAAAAGCTGTAAAAAAAATTCTGAATATGCAGTTTAAAGGTCAAAATGTATTCCTTATTTTCCAAAGACATCCACATTAAAGTCCTTCCCAGGCCGATTCTAGTCCTCAGACCATATGTTTGACACCACTGAGTAATAATATAAATGTATTTTTCCTGTAGTTCATTTGTGATATTAAAACACTGCATTTGCATCTCTTTTCTTCATGTCTGCTGTAAAAATGTGTATTAAATAAGACAAAAAGTGATAATATCACATGTGATTCTGCCACAACTTTCACAAACTTTGTAACTAAAACAAAGCATTGGCTACTCTGGCCTGTTTATTTAGCTATTAAAGTACATGTGGTTTTCCAAAAATTACATTAGCTTAACCCCTAAAAAATGCAGTCCAAGTGGAAAGAAATTAATAAAGTGCTCCAGGAGGGATATACATTCCTTTGGTCTCCACCCACACCTGTATGGACTTCTGCTTTGACTGTTCATTTTATTTTCCAGAATGGCCCACATTCCAAAGCAGCAGGAATTCTTCAGATCTGAACATCTGGCATAATATTTCTGTGTGTGTGGTGTAATTAAGGGAAGTGGTGAAAAGGTCAGAGCTGAGTGTGTGTGTGTGTGTGGATCAATTCTGGTCCTGTGATGTTCAGCAGCTGCACACACTGGGTGAAACATTGAGAACATGAAAGTCCCAGTTTTAAAAGTGGGGAGGGTGCTGTGTGGTTCAGACCCTTGACTTCATTTTCTGCTGTGATACAACCACATGTTTGCATCTTGTTGTTCAGTGGAATATTGGTGTAAAGTCATGATTGCGAACACCGCAGCAGTGGTAAGATAAAGCCGCAACTATACTGGATAGCGGTAAAGCTATTGTTAACAGTGGTTTAGACTACAAACAATCTTTCTTTGACAAGCTATATTTAGTTTAAGTGTAATTTTATTTTTTGTATCTCTGTGGAGGGTAAATCCCCGTCGTTTCTTCTGTATGTACATAACTTCCCACAGAGGAGCTTGTCAACAAACCAAGAGTGTTTTTTCTGGCTAAAGATGTGGCTTGAACAGAGCAACCACAAGGAGGAAACGTCTGGCCAGCGTTGGTTAATCACCACTTCTCCTTCATTCTCGCACACTGATTTGTACTTCTGGGGAAAACTGCATCCCAGGATATTGCTCCCCAGCTCTGTCATGCACTTCGAGGGAATGTGCTCCCCATGGACCCGCCAGTGCATGTAAAGATAACAACAGGGGGAGTCGGCTGGATGAGAAAGTCATGCTGATTCAGTGTTGACTAGAACTGAATTGGGAGAAGGAAAAAGAAAGATGCCCCTCAATCAGCCCTGGGGCGAGGGGGTGATTGGGTTCACGTAACTCTAAGCTGTAGCAACTGACTCTCCAGTTAATCGCCTGATCACGTTTAACCGTGCCTTTGCCCAGCTTCACAACTAAGCTGGTGATTGGCGGTTAATGGGTAACCGTCTGAATTTTTTACCACACCTTTTTTTCTTTTTTTTTTTTTTTAATCCCTTAAGGCCTGCTCACCAGAATGAGGAAAAACAGAGAACCTCACTTTCATAATGTGTTTCATTACTAATTGTAATTGGATGCGTTGGAAGCCAACACAAGCCTCTACAAGCAAAACAAGCAAAACTGAAACTAAAAATGTCTTTATATTTAGAATTTGGTGAAACTGACCCTTTGGGAATAGTAAACGTGAGCTTGGTTTCTTTCTGAAACGAGTTATTTCCAGTTAATCCAGTTCTCTTTCCAGGAACTCGTAGGCTCCTCGATTCCTCCTTGTGACACAGTTTCTATAAAAAAAGCTTGACCCACAGACCTTTTAGAAAAGAGAAAAGCACTGAGGTGTTCCAGTTTAAATGTTTGTGTTAAATGATATTGTGAGTCCAGTGTGGCAGTCAAGATGTGAGATTCACAATTGATTTCACTGGGATTTTCATTAAAACCCAAGCAAGCAGACCTGCGCCAACCCCCCACCCCCCCCCCATGCTGAAATTGTGAAGTAGCTCAATTGCTGAATGACTGTGTGTGTGGGGGGGGTGAAAACAACTTCATCTGTGTATATGTCACAGCTGCCTCAGACGTGTATGTATACTTTTTTAGGCCAGCAGACAGTGAGGGATCCCTGCAAGTGGAAAATGTGCGTCTGTTTGTTTTTAATAGCCGTGGTGGCGAATGCCTCCTGGAGTATAGTGAGGATTGAATTCGGAGTGTGCGTTTACTGCATATTTGTTCTAGTTTCCACAAGGTGTGGCTGCATGGAGCTGTCACATCTTGATGATGTGTCTTCTGCCGTGTTTCGACGTTACGCCGCGCTCATTCGTGAGCTGAAAAAGTCATCATCGGTCTTCGTTTACGGAGTTTGCTTATTTTCACGTTCGGTCTCCACAGTTGTTTTGGAGAAGACGTGCGAGAAGGAGATCATGAACTGCAGGGAAAAAAAATCTTCCAGCATTCTGCTTGTTTTTTATTGTCTTTGGGCCGATGCTGCTGGCGCGAATGGCAGACTCACGCCTGCTGACTGGTGTTGTTGTTGGCAGTGATGAGGACACCCTCCACCCCCTCGCCCTCCCCCCCTGACTTTTAGATGAGGGGGAAAGCAGGAAGAAGGGCAGGGAAAATCCCAAGATGCCACACTCACTGCTGATGCTGCAGCTCTGTTTCGGACGCAGGGGGTCAAAGGACTGTGGAAGAAAAACCTGAGGCAAGCAGGGCGTCACTTTTTTTTCTTTTTCTTTTTTAATATATTCCAATCACCGCTTTGGAACCGTTGACCTCACGCTGGTTCCTCAAAAGCTGTGACCTCTTAAGTTCATCAGGCCGTTTGCCATCCATTGGTTTCTTTCCATCAGTCTCTGGCCTTGTGGTTTGTGGGTTTGTGAATGTGTTTAGCTGCGGTCGCAGGGGTCGGGGCTCTTGGGTCAATGTGTTTCACATATAGCATTTTGAGCTTCTGTGCCCTTTTTTTTATTATTATTTTCCCTCCCTAAATCCTTTGTATCAGCAGTTTGAACAGACTAAGTCCCTGCTTTGGAAAGGCTCGTGTTGCTCTTTTCATAGCCAGACTAACCAAACTGAAGGGATCAGACATGCAGGATTTAGCAGACTTTAAACTGCAGTGTATTTTTACAGTTCCAGAGCTGTTAATATGTCCCACCCTGCTCTTTTTCTTTTTTCTTCTTCACTGGACCTGCTTCACAGCCGCTCCATCCAGGTGTTTGTTTGAAGAACAACAGTGAAAGTGAGAGAATTAATAATGTGAATCCTGCTGAATGTGGCAGGACTTACCCCGGCATTCAGAGTGCCAGAGTTCTGTCTGTAACCTGAGGCCAGCCCACAGCTGAACCTTCAAAGGCACCCTCGAGTCAGCTGTATGTTTGTGTGTGTGTGTGTGTGTGTGTGTGTGTGTGTGTGTGGATGTAAAGGGGCTCAGCAGTGACTGGAGCATGTGTTGACATTTATTTTGAGAAATTGTGCCCGCTCCCCCCCAGAACGACCACCAGTCTGCTTGTTTTTCTTCGTGTCTGCAGATCGCGAACGTCTTCAGAGAGTGGCTCGAAAGCTAAACGGTGCTTTGAAGTCGTTTGAAAGTGTGTTTTCCAAATTCTGTCCAAGATTTGAGGCCTCCCCCTGGGTACCCTCGAATATCAAAGTCCTCGCTGAAGTCTGTTAGGAAATTGACGGGGAAAATAAGCTGTTGTTTTGGGGGGGTTGGCTTGCATCTTAGCTACGCCCACTCTGTTTGTTGTCGGAAGACAAATAAGATCTTTTTGGCACTTTTGCCGAAAAACACTCAGTCTATCGGACACAAACACCTCCCCTGAGGCGTCTTTTAAAAGGGCCTTTTTAAGAGTACTTCAGCAGGAAAGGAAGGACTGATAGCGTGTGTTTTTTATTGTCAGTTAACAGCAACATTGCCTCCTAAGAACAGGGCCCATCTTACCCTCTTAACGGGAACCTGAAATCATTTGATGCTATTCTCGGCTCAAGCGGTTCACTCAAGTCAAGTGCAAAATGGTGATGATTTGATTTAATGGTTATCATTTTTTCTTCTTTTTACGATAACGGGCAAACGGGATGCGATAAGCTCGTAAACTTACTGTAAATGTTTTAAATGTGTTTTGTTTTTTCTCCCTGTTGATCCAAAGTGTCTGTGTTTGTGGTCCTGTGTCTGTCCAACCATGCAGTGATGCTCGTTGCCGTGCTGTTGCACAAATTTCCCTTCCCGCCTTACCAGAGAGGATTCTCCTGCAGTGACAGCAGCATCAATCTGCCTTATAAGAACAGCACAGTGTCCACTGCGGTGCTCACGGCAGTGGGCTTCACTGTGCCCGTGGTCTCAGTAAGTTCCTGCGCGGTGAAGTAAGAAAACGAGAGAACACGTCGGGACGCTCTCAGTTCATTACCGGCTGCACTGTGACACCTTAGGGGGGGTCTGATTGGTTCAGCAGCCTCTCGCTCACTCTCAGTGGTTTTGTCTCATTGACTGTAAATCATGTACATTACCGCCAACCATTTTCCACTGCGCGGTGTCGTTAACTTTCAGATTTAATCGCTACCCTTCAGGCTGCCTCGGTTTCCATTTATTTCACTGCTTCAATAAAATTAAATATTTTACACTTTAGAAATGGGACTATATAATAATGCAATTACCAGCAAATCCCTAAGATGATCAAAGAGTCATCTAGTTTATGAAATCTTAAAAAATGATCCTAAAAACACACACACAGTTTCCCACACTCTTGCTTATGTACGTTTTTTAAAAAAGATTTTCACTTCACCAAATTTTCTGTCATCTGCTTGGATTTGGATATATGTGTTATCCCAAATCTGAGCTCGTTTTTCTATCAGAGAGAATAAGTCAGTTTTCAGCAGGCTTGGAGAGTTACAGATAAGTCTGAAAGCAGTGATTGTCCAAAATCCGTCTTAAAACGGGTTGTAGTTTAACAAAACTGGAATCATTTCTCCATCGGTTGTGGATAGCAGCCACAGAATGAACTGAGCCGGTCCCACGTGTTCGCTCGTTACCTCTTGCTTGTATCCGCGTCCTCCTGTAATTTGCGTGGCATTAACCCAGCACCTCCGTCTCTCTTTCTCCCTCTCCCTTTCTTCTCCATCACCCATCCCCACCAACCCTCCTTCCTCTCTGTGCCGCTCGCTGCTTCTTCACACTAGCCGGCCTGCCTTTCTTGGTCATTGAAACCAGCGCAGTTCAGCCTTACCATAGAGGGTTTTACTGCGACGATGAGTCCATCAAGTATCCGGCCAAAAACGGAGACACCATTAGCGACGGTGTGCTTAGCGCTGCTGGCATTCTAATCTCCATCCTCTCTGTAAGTCCTCTCACCCTGACCACTAATGTCATCACCTCCTCTCATGTTTTTGCACCTTGCTCATATACTAGCAGCACAATTGAACTGCAGTTGATGTTAACCATCCTTTGTCATCATCCATCAGTCTTTATTCATTGTTACAGCCAAGTGTCCAGCACAGATGATTTGTAGTAACGCTGTTACACTTTTCCAGCTGTTAGATTAGAACAGTTGTGGTGTTTTCCACCAAGTCAACCCGCAATCTTCTCTGTGGGCTTTACTGTATGTGCTGAGAAATGCGGGGTTTATCGCTGGGCTTTATCTTACGGTTGATGCGTTCTGGCCATAAACTGAGATTGTCCTGGGAGATGGCTGGAACGACGACTCCTCGTACCTGCACCATCACACCTTATTATTAGTTTCACCCCGTTCTAGATAACAGCCAGTCAACATTTTCTCAGGGCTTTGCCTTGGGGGATGAGGGGTGGGATTTAAGAGGATTCAGGTGATTGCAGCAAAAGGCACTGAGTAGGTTTTTGGAAATTCCTGTGAGAAAGCGATGACGACGAACCTGTGCACATTTCCTGTAAATCAAATCAAATTTTTATTTGCCACGATGATGAAGCCCAACGGCCCTTTCTGCTCCAGATAATGTTGCTGCTTCAGGTTTCAGATGGCCATCACCGGGCCCTGTAGAGAGAAGCCTAATATTTCACAAACACTTCAGAGTGCACAGCTGCACTGAGGCTCAAAATAATCCACGCGTGTAAAACATGTTGATGTGAGTATAGGTCCATAACAATCCTCAATGTTTAGACCACAGTTTTACTTGACAATCATTTGTACAGCAAAAAAATGGAAATTTTTTACGAGAGGCCTGATGATGAGTTGATGATTCCGTTATAAATACAGTCAACACCTGGTATTCGCGGGGGTTAGGGACCACAGCTGCCACGAAAAACTCAAATCCACGAATACTTGAAACCCCGTCTAAAAACGCTTATAACTGCATATTTTAATAGCGCAAACACTAAATATACCTTCAGCTATCATCCTTATGAAAATCAGGAGAAAATATTTTAGGTATCCTTTCTGAAAAAATCCATGAATAGTTTGGAATTAGGGTCCACAGAAAAATCCCCAAATAGGCGAAAGGTCGACTGTGAAGATTAATTCTATTGTTCTAGTGCAGGGGTGGGCAATCTCAGTCCACGAGGGCCGGTGTCCCTGCAGGTTTTAGATCTCACCTTGGGTCAACACACCTGAATCACATGATTAGTTCGTTACCAGGCCTCTGGAGAACTTCAGGACATGTTGAGGAGGTAATTTAGCCATTTAAATCCGCTGTGTTGGTACGAGGACACATCTAAAACCTGCAGGGACACCGGCCCTCGTGGACGGAGATTGCCCACCCCTGTTCTAGTGCATTTCCAGTTCACTAGTTACGTAAACGGTTATTAAACATTACGTCTCAGCAAACTACAAACCTTCAGCATGCATTAAAGGCCTCACACTGGTGATCACGGTAAAGGAACTGTGGTACGATACCGTAGATTCTTTGATCGTGGTTTTAGAATTGCGACAGGATAAATGCACACACAGTATTTTAAACAAATACCACTGACATGCAGGTGAGCACAAACATCCAAATCACACGCAATAACAGATAAATAAGACTAAAATAAATGGACAGCAAGGTAACACAGGCACTTTCTTAACTACGTGCGAACCCATTATTCTTACATTTATAGTCTCGGCCCTCAAAAGCCGATTCTCAGCCAAGAAACGCCCTGAAATGCTCACAGTATGTATACATTACAGGTTGGCATTTTCCAAATGATTTATGTAATGGGTTTGTCAATAAGACAACATCAGACATCATTGAAAAATCTGATTTTTTTTCACACAAATGCGTTGACATTTCTATGTGATGCTGCAGCCCGGACAGGAACATGGAGCATACACACATTAATAATGATGATAATAATTCTGCTCAGCGCTGCTGCACATGCTGTCACCTGACAGAGCGACATGTCGCCGGCTGTCATCGTCTCGCCCTGCAGTCACCAGCACAGACTCTGGGCCCTCAGAGGCTTTTAATGGTGAGGAGACCTGGCTGAGCAATTATGGTTGATGCAATGGTTGTTTGGTTAAATACTGTAATTGCTGGGGTGGAATTGTGGCGAAAGCCCCAAACAAGAAGGCTCTGCCAAATATCGCATTTTCCCCTGGCGCAACATGACTTTAAAATCCACGTTTTCTTTTTTTTTTCTTTTTCCCCCCCTGGAGCGTTCTGGCCAACCTCTCTGAACCAGAAGGCGCAAACATTAAGCCATTTAGTGCTTCATTTCCCACTATAGAACTAGAATCCAATGTGTCGTAAATGATTTATGCCCAACTTTATTAGAATGGAAGAAAACACTGTGTCACTTTGGAAATGCGAAACTTTCGACATAAGCCACAAATCAGTTTCCTGCCCCACGATTATCTTTGAGGTTTCAGTGCAACAGCCATAGATTCTCGAATGCCAGCTCGTTCGCAGAGTATAAAACAAAAATCTCTCAAAGAAGGAGAACCAGATGTGTTTTGTCCCCCTTCCCCTCTTTCCCATGAAAGCCGCTGAGCTGTGTCGAGCCGGCTCTAAAGGCCTGACTGGTGGGAAAATGACACGCTCGCACTATCAGCTTGTTAAATCTTCTTAAGGGTCTATCTCTTTGCAGAGAGACTTTCCCAGAATCCGACGTATTTCTGTGCCACTCGAAAGAATTTCTTATGAAGCTGAGACACTAACATGAAAACAACCCTCCTGGCCTCCAGAATCAGACACAGCACCCAGCTCAGCGATTCTCCTGATTAGAACCACCGGGGCCCGGCCCCTCCTCCCTCCTCCGATGCTGACTTCCATCCTTCCACTCTCGAGCTGAGACAACAGCGGATGAGGAGGAAGGGGAGGAGGGAGGTTGAGGGGGGGGTTGCGAGGCGTTTTTGAGCTCCAGCAGCTGTTTTGAGTTACCTCCTCCTAAACACGCCTCACTCCATCAGTCGCTGGTTTAGACTGCGGTCTATTTACACACTTCTAGAAAACTATACAAGGTGGACTCGGTCTGACACCCCCCACCCCCCTGTCGTCTCACTGTTTTTATAGTTGTAGAATGGCACAGGTAAACACTTCAAACTCTAAACAAGCTCTTCTCGAGCCCCTTCTCAAAGAATCACTGCATTCTCTTGTAGCTGTAATAACAACATCTATGGTCTTAATAGTTAATAGTGTGTTCATTATTTATTTGTTCTGATATTTAAGATGTTAATGAATAAAAACTCCCTCAGGAATAGGTCTTTGTTGTCTTTGTTACCAGTCACTGACATTGCTTTCCCGTCTCTCCCCCTCAGATTATAATTGGTGAGAGCTACAGGATCTACTTTTTGAATGAAGGCTCCAAGTCTTTTGTGGGGAACCCGTACATTTCCGCTCTGTACAAGCAGGTCGGGGTGTTCATCTTCGGCTGTGCAGTCAGCCATTCCTTCACCAATATCGCCAAAGTGTCAGTGGGCCGTCTGCGTCCTCACTTTCTTGACGTGTGCGATCCTGACTTCTCCACGGTCAACTGCTCTCTGGGCTACATCACTGACTACCAGTGTCGGGGCCCGGAGAGCAAAGTTCAAGAGGCCAGGTATAACGGGCAAAGCTCAAAATGTTCTAAATATCCCAAATAAAATGCTTGATTGGCCGCTGTGTTTTTAAGCCGTTTCCAAATGCTGACTACCATCTGCTCTCCTCAGGAAGTCTTTCTTCTCTGGACATGCATCCTTCTCCATGTACACGATGCTTTATTTGGTGGTAAGTTTCTGACCTTTTTATTCTCGTACCGTCTTACTCATCCTGTTATTCTCTGCATGAATACTCAGTATGTCAACGTCTCTCTCTTGCAGTTTTACCTCCAGTCTCGCTTTACTTGGCATGGAGCCCGTCTGCTTCGCCCTTTAACCCAGTTCACCCTCATCATGATGTCTTTCTACACCGGCTTGTCCCGCGTGTCTGATCACAAGCACCACCCCACTGACGTGCTGGCTGGTTTCGTACAAGGAGCCCTGGTGGCTTACTGCATAGTGAGTGGCTGTGTTGCAAACTAGTGCACTAGATTTGTTCAGAAATCGAAGAGAGCACAGGCTAAATCTTTCTAATAGAATGATGCCATTCTATTGGACAATCCCCTCGCTTTTATTTTCAAAGTTCAGTTGCTGCTAACCAAAAAGCCCACCTTGCGTTTCTCTAGTGGCTTCTTTGCCCACCAGGTTGGTGTTGTGGATGTCCTCACTCTCATTAAGCTACTTAACAAGAGGGGATCTTGTTCAATCATTAGATTTTCCCCAACTACTATCCTACTCCTGCATCACCACAAATGTTTATCTGTAGAAAATGATGGTTTTTGTGTGTGTGGATGCTGTTGGGGTCTATATGTTAAGTCTTAGGATGACAGTGAGCATTATCTATGGAGTGTAAAGTAAAGGTTTCCATATCAGTATGTAAGAAAATGACAATGGTAATGATGTTCTATATTGGGTGAGACTGTGCCTTGTAAATGATGCAAAGATTTTTTCCTTTCATCATTTAAACGCACAGTCGGTTTATAATTTATGTTGCAAAAAGCATGTTTACAAGTGGAAAAAGCAAAGGGACCACATACAGAACCCTGAGGAACACCAAACTATTTCTAAAGGACAGAAAGTATGAGTGAAAGTGGGAGGAATAAAACTTTAAATGGGAGGAAAAAAATACATTTGTCTAGTACTGACATACTCCCTCCATATAAACAATGCATTATCTATTTTCTATCTTACATTCTTAATGTTATTTGATTACATTTTAAACCTTTTGCACCTTTGCTCAGACGTTAAAGGAGTGTTCTCTCTATGCTCTCCACAGGTCTTCTTTGTGTCAGACTTGTTCAAGCCCAAAGGGAGACGCTCTACTTTGTCTTCAACCCCTCTGAAGAAAGAACTTGTTCCCGCCGTAGACATCAGAGAGCGGAGCAACCACCTCATCATAGCATAGAGAAGGCTGCAGAGTGACTGTATATAACCCTGACCTGTGCCTTTTTTTTTCTTTAATCACAACTACAGCCACTAGTCAATACTGAATAATGGAAACTTCAAAGATCTGGAAAATGCAGACAAATCCGGAGTCTTGAACATCTCACTGGATGAGAAGACGCTGCGGAAAAGCAGTTAAGCGACTTTAGCTTTCTGAATGGAAATTTGTCTTTATTTCCCCTCCGATTTACCAGACAATCTCAGAGTGGAAAAGAGAGCTGACCTCCTTTTGATTAAGAGATCCTTGTCCCTGTTTTGTGTTATGAAGATTGCTGGAGATGTCAACTGTCAGCTTAGAAATGGCAGCTGTAAACAAAGCTGTGTGCGGCTTTCTTGCCTCAGCTGCATCTATGAGTGCCGGGCGCCACTCTGCTCCTGCCACTCGCTCACTGTGTGACCTGTCCTAACAAACCATGGCAACCAAACAAATTCCTTAATTTCAGGAAGGATGGTTTTTTTTCGTTTGGTTTCATTGTAAAACAAGCAGTCTGTGTGATTTATAGCACTAAAGTCAGTATTCTTTGTCACCACTTGAATGACATAGAGTGAAGCTTTTGGAAAGCTTTGTAAGCCGTCAAGTTTAAAAAAAAATAAAAATGTGCACGATGTAATGTTGTAGAAGCTGCACAGAAGTAACAGTAGTTGGGAAGTACAGTGAAGGCGTATGTTTTGGATGTGGGCCTGTTTCTGCTGGGCAGGACAAGCCCACACTGAGCCATTTAATGAAATGCCTGTTGTATGTACCAAGCGGGTACTCACAAGTGTTTGAGGTGTGTGTGTGTGTGTGTGTGTGTGTGTGTGTGTGTGTGTGTGTGTGTGTGTGTGTGTGTGTGTGTGTGTGTGTGTGTGTGTGTGTGTGTGTGTGTGTGTGTGTGTGTGGCCTTTATGGCCAGTGTACCTTAATGTCAAGTTTGTATATCTCAGTGTTTATAGCCTACTCTCCAGCCAGAGAACAAACACCTGCTCTGACTGACACAACTCAAAACAGGAGCACTGTTGGGTGCAGGGGCTGCTGTACTATTAGTAATAGGACTAATCTTGGTGATGATTCCCATGATGACAAATCCTGTGATGTATTGGATTCTATACAGGTGTGTGTCTGTGTGTGTATATATGTTCAGTACATCTGTATATGCACACATACACCTAAAAACAACAAGACGCGCACTCATAGAGCAGCAGCTACCCGTTTCAGTACCAAAGCACAATTTAGTCATTATTTTCAGCACATTGTAAATAACTCAAAGTCATGTAAAGTAACACAAAAGGGCTAGCAACAAGCTAGAGCTAGCTCTGCATTATATAATAGACGACCATTTTATAATGACGCCAGTATATTTGTATGTTTTCAATGTAATTACCTAGCACAATGATAACTGTAACCACTGGGTGAAATATCAAAATGTCATCCTAACTCGACGGAGTTGAAACTTTAGTCTGACGTGTTTATAAATGTACTTTATATAGAATCTGAGCATTCTTGTATATATTTTTTATTTTTCCCCCCCACGTGTTGTGTTGTTCGTGCTGTGCTGTGCGTGTGTACAGCAGGCATTTTGGTGAAATGTCCACTATGACTCTGACACCTGTGTAAATGGAATACGAGCTTCTTGAAGAGGCAGAGCATGAATATTAAGTTTTATGAAAAAAAAACAAAGCTCTCTAAGCAGACAGCTTCAGTACTTTTTTTTTTAAAGAGTTTGAGTATTTTTCTAACTTTGTGAAATTTTGTACGATGAAACTGTGTGACTATATCAAAAATAAAAATGTCTTTAATAAAACGCCTAAAACCAAGAGCGAGAGTGTGTTTGGTTATGTTATTTTACTTGAAGACAAAAAAGAAAATCTCCAAAATTCTGTTTCTTTATATCTCTGTAGTCGCTGGCAAGCCAGTGCGTGTGATGGAGCGATTTTTGGGTGTGGGGCAATACTAGACTTCCATGCGCAGCTTCCTGTGGGGGAAATGGTGAACATTCCAGGCTTTAACCCCTCTCCCCAATGACTCGCTGGAATAATATAGAGTCCACACAAACTATGGCAGAGCGGTAAAATACATTCACATGTGAAAACGCTTGGAGGCTATATAGTTTGCCTGCCCTTATATAAATGTATATGTTTTCCACAGGTTGTGCTGTTTAACTGTACGTTTCTTTATGTGCCAGCATGTTCTCCTGAGCTGCTGAGGCACGGCGCCCAGAGGGAGCCCAGAACTGATTAGTTTAATAAGCTGCAAAATATGTTTTGTTTATATGACTATGTCAGGAGTAATGCTATTGTGTACTAGCTGCCTTGTGTTATGACTACTACTAAATTACTGTTTCCAGTGTCTTAATTTGCCACAAGACTACACCATACTGTGTGTTTGTGTGTGTGTGTCCACTCTGAGCTAGGCTACATTATGGATTATTTTTAGGTATTCTATCTGGATCACAGTCCAAAACAAAACATCTCAACAATTCCTGAATGGATTCACATAGCTGCAGTGCAGACCTTTTTTGTACACTTCCTAGGTTTTCTCCTTAAAACCTCACGTTACCCTACTCTGCCTTCTCTGTCCCACTGATACTCGCTTCTGCAGATCTGGCAAACGGGCCGTTGCTGGTTCATGTAAAAAGCATTACTACAGCTGTGTTACTGTCACCAGAAACTCTGCATTTAAAAATTGGGCATATTCAGATGCTGATGGGATTAATAACCAGTGTTGGGAAGGTTACTTTTAAAATGTATTCCATTACAGATTACAGATTACATGCCCAAAATGTATTCTGTAACGTATTCCGTTACGTTACTCAATGAGAGTAACGTATTCTGAATACTTTGGCTTACTTAATATATTATCATGCTGTTTACAACTACATGAATGTACTATTGCTGTGATTTATTACTGTTACTGAAGGTCCGCGGCTCCGAACCGTAGTAAAGGGACCTCTGACTAATACGGTGGGTTCTGTGTCGGGCTCATAGCCGAAAACTAGCTTTACTTTGTTGTCTGGGTCAACTTTGCTTGCAAGAGACAGAGAGAGGCGTTGAAAGGCTGCTCCAACAGAACTTATTGTTTTTGGAGGAAAACACGAACACGGTGTACAGTCGAGTCTTATTAGCTTACTTACAACTGGGCTCGTCAGGCACTCTTCTTGGCTGCAGTGGTTATTATTATATTTACATGCTTCCAGCTCCCGTTTTTGCTCGATGACAACTTGTACTTTTGCTTTTTCTCCCTTCTCGCGCTCACAGACACATAACGTGTATGGCAGTCCATTCTCCCTGCAGCACGGACTACACGGCCCATGATGCTACATTCTTTAGAGCTATACCTGTAGCATTCTGCCTATTAGCTTAGCACAACAACAACAAAAAGGCGCTCTCTCACCCAGGAAACAGAGAGAGAGAGAGCGTCACCCTGTAACCATGGCAACCATAACGCTGCCACCTGGAACAACAGAACGTAGCTGTCAAACAAAACCCAAACAGGGAAGTACCGCTGTGTAATCCATTTATTTCAACAAAGTAACTGTATTCTAAATACCACCTTTTTAAACAGTACTCATACAGTTACTCATATTTTGTATTTTAAATACGTAACGGCGGTACATGTATTCCGTTACTCCCCAACACTGTTAATAACAGTGTTAAGGGCTTGAATGTAACAGACGTCTGTTTTCACATAAATGTTCAGCACTCCAACTTTGAATTACATTTGCTCTCTATAGAGAATGAACCCAGTTATTTATGGTGGTGATCATCACAGTGTAAAACTAAGGCAGGAATATCAGTCTATGCAGGAATCATAAGCCATTTTGATGCCATTTCATTAGCTTTGCTGCAAATGAAAGCGACAATAAGTGCACTGGAGAGGCAACAAAAAGGCCCCCGTCAAGAAAGGGAACAGTTCCCCTTTCTTAAATATTGCAGATTTGTTGACTGCACATCCATGATGAAAATCTCCCATTCCAAAGGTGCACAGGCACCTGTCTGCAGCATCCAAATGTGCAGGTTTGACGTGTCACATGATCATAGATGCGCTTTTGCATGCCCTGGTTGTAACAAGTGGTTATTTGACTTACTGTTGCCTTCCTATCAGCTGGAAGCAGTCTGGCCATTCTCCTCTGACCTCAACGAGGCATTTTTATCCAGAGAATATTTTCTTTTTTATGGGCCATTCTCTGTAAACCCTAGATATGACTATGCAGGAAAATCCTAGTAGATCAGCAGTTTCTGAGATACTCAGACACCCGCCCTGTCCGGCACCGACAACCACGCCACATTCAAAGTCAGTTAAATCACCTTTCTTTCCCAGTCTGCTGCTCAGTTTAAACTTCACAGGTCGTCTTGGCATAAACAAATTGAGTTGCTGCCATGCGATCACTTGATTACATATTTGTATGGGTTCACCTGATAAAGTGTCCGGCGAGTGCATACAGCTTGCACCTTTTTCATTAATTATTGCACCTTTCAAAATAAATGAGTAAGAAAAAGTGTGTCAGACTTCAGCAATTACACTATTTCATTTGGGATGCTGTATTGCTGTATAAAGTATTCAAATTTTAGTATCTCATTGCCTTTGTGTAATTAAAAACACAAGACGCTGTGAAAGAATACCAGTTGAATGTATTTGAGTTGTTAAAATAAGAACTTTATGCGTAACATGTGTGGTGTAATCAACTCATTTAAATCCTGAAGACATTTCACTTTTAGTTTGATCAACTGTTGGAAGTTTGCGTGCCAAATATGGCAGCATCTTCAAACCCAAGACGCACAGTCGCATTCTCTCTTCAACAAATGCGCACGTCCACCGGCACAAGCTTGGCGCGGTGTTTCTGTTTGCGACCCGATCCTGAACCACTTCATTAAATCATCGGTGGTGCGAGATGTGCTCAAAGCTGTGCTCGTATCAACAGCTGTTACTGAAGGCGACAGGGGCTGTGTGCAGAGTACATTTTTACGAGTCACCACACCAACAAACAAAGTCCTGTTCTGTTTTTTTTTTTGTTTCTTTGTTTCTTTCTTTGTTTTCCACTTTTTTTTTCTTTCCTGAATGTGATTCAGAGGCTTTCTTAATCAGAAGCTCTCAGCACTGAAGTACTGAAATCCTTGTCATGTGGTTTGGAGGGGGAACAAAAAGAGAAGTTGCTGCTGTGTTTTCCCACTGTGGTTTAACTCCTGATATTTGTGAAGTAATTACTCAGTGTGAGTTACAAATTCTTCCCATGAACTCTGCGGCACTGTTGTGGTCGGTCTGAAGTCTTGCTTCTTTGTTGTTTGCCCCCTGCACACACAGAGACTTTAAAAGCCATCTAAGATTATTTGTCATGCAACTCTTATTAGCGATGGTGTTTCTCATCATGAGTGCACAATGTTTCAAGGGCATCCTTTCAGATGTTTTTGGTAGTTTGGACAGAAAAGAAAAACAGCATTTGTGTAGTTGTAGTTTTTTTTTAATTAATGCAGTTAGAAGAAAACGAGACCTGGTCTATTCTTCGACAAAGTTTGGCCTTGCTGCTCCTTCCGTCAACTTTGAAGCCCGTCGTGGAGTTTGACGCCACATGATATTATTGGCAGGACTTGCTGAGGTCACTGGTCCTCTCCCTCTGACAGATGGAGGGATGCTGAGAGGAAGCGTGGCACACCCTCCGAGTGCCCTCGCTGATAAGTGACCTCGTTACGGCTCCGCTGGGCATGTTTTTCTTATTCACAGAACAGAATGATGACGGCTGGCTCCTCGGGGGACCTCGGCTTTTGAGCTGTGCCAAGTTTTCTGACTTTCTGAGAGTTTTTCTCTTCTTGGCTCACGGCTCACAATTAGTTTCAAAGACAATCAATACCAGGCTGAAATACTCACATTACACAGAAACACATCGCGTTATGTGATATCTCTATACCAGCAGCTTGTGAGAACATTTAAAGACCAGGTGTTTTTAACATGTTATTATGTAAGCTTATTTTATCCGCTCCATCACTCATGCTAATACAATACAAGCTAACGCCCCTTCTGAAACCTCTAAGCGCTAATGTTAGCCATAATATATTGCGTCCATGCCCAGAAGCTCTTATTCTTGGCAGAATCTTGGGGTTAAGTTCTGCTGCTGTAAGCAGTTTTCTGAATACGTGTCTCTTTCCTCTCTCGTTTCTCTCTTTGTTCTCCTTGTACCTACAGACTGTAAACATCAGGAGGAAGGCCAAATTCCTGCCATAACATTTGCTATATCAGGACCCTCAGCCTAAAACACTCTGAAATATATAGACTACTTAGAGTTAGTAATGTTAGGATTGTACAGACACTACTGCTTGTTCCTGAAGTTTTGGAGACGTCTCTCTTTGTCTGTGGAAGTCACGTCACGTGTGGATGGCTAGCAATCATTATTTTTTGATAGTGTCTTTTATTGCTTGTGATGGGGTGCTGATGATGATCGAACTATTGATCTGAGACATTTGTCTCAGATTCTGACATGTCCCAGCCTCAAAAGCCAGGGATCAGACCGATCAGATCTTTGAATGCTTTGAAAAGGAATCAGTTGACATGATTCGGGCATTTTACAGGAATGCCTCCTGGACACCTCGTGGGTGAGGTGTTCCATGCATGTCTTAATGGGAGGAGGCCCTAGGGTAGACTCAGGATAATCAGGGAAGATTATATCTCTCGGCTGTCCTGGGAGCACCTTGGTGTAAGCGGGAGGAGGTGGCTGGGGAGAGAAAGTTCTGGGCTTCTTTTCTTAGGCTGCTGCCCCCGTGACCCTCGCCCCGGATAAGCTGGAGAAAATGGACGGATGGATTCTGACATCACAACAACCTCTGGGGAACTTTATTTCGTTCCTCAGAGCATTCCTAACTATTATAACGACCTTTTGCCTGTTTAAACAGTCAAGTTCTCTCTTTTAAAAAATGGATTTCCTGACAGTGAAAGCTTTTCATTTATTTATAGTATTGATTTTTATACTGTTTCCCCCCCACACACATTACATAATGTAAAAGAGTGATTACCATAATACATGGTGCATGTAATGACATTACTCATGTAATCATTCTGTTGAAATCTGGCACTTCTGTGATGTCTTTTGGTAACTGTTTCCTCTCTAAAGCATTGTTGTTGTTGTGGTCGTGAGAGAAAAATGGCCAAGATTTCCTCCAAGTTGATGTGTGCATTAATGTGTGCTCAAATATGGGACTTTGCAGGAGTCCTAGATTATTTTTCCAAATTTTAACTCGCCAGTTCTCCAAGATTCTTTTTTTTTTAGATGTATCTGTCCTAAATTTCAGATCTTGATTCATGTTGATGATAAGGAAAAGCAGATTTCAGAAAAAGGTTCTGAAAGTGTGTTGAGGGACCAGTATTTGATATATGATGCTAACATTTCACAGCATTCATTATGGATGTTTTGTACCATCATTCTTTATGCAGATCAGAGACGGTCGAGCAGAGCCGCACTGATTTGAGTTGGAATGACCCACATTCAGATTCTCCGAGGGATGATCCTGTTCATTTGATAACATGATTATGAGGTGGACTTTGCAGTTTTAGCTACCCTAACAACTACAACACTAATAGAAGGAATGGTGAAAACTTACAGACGATTGTAAGTTTTATTTAGTGGGAATTTTACTTTACTTTTACTGCTTTCTATCAAGTCAAATATATTGACCTCCATAAAATCTCAATACCCAAGCAACATGTTATTCAAAGCCATTAGTCACAGAAAACCTGCCTCTACGTACCCCAGAAACATATTCCATCCCAGCCCCAACTCCTCAAACTGATTTCCCAATCCCAAATCCCAAGGCCATGTACTCCCTCTTATTTCTTTCTCCGCTGAAGAATTTGAACAAATTACCTCCATATGTGTCTGAAGGAGTCCCATGGGAGGAGGGCCAAGAAGAATATAGTGCTGACAGAACACAAACACTGACTTCATCAAACACTGCAAGCATGCTCTGATGCTCACCATATGCTCACCTGGCACTAGCAGGCATTTGCTGACAGCACAGCAGCATCTCACCAGTGAGGTTCTTTATCTTCTTCTGCCACATGTTCAGTATCTGAGGAGCGGAGGAGCGCGGAGGCTGGTCATGGTAGCTGCTATCACCGCTGAGGCAAAACATCACCACACAGCGGAGGGTCTGTGCTTACACAAGCCTTCGAATGATAAGTTAACAGTGAGATAGCAAAGATTGAAAATGCCAATCAAATTTCAATATTTCTTGTGTACGTTAACAGAATCGCTCTCTGTGGGGCCTCAAAGAAGCAGAGGGGAAGACCGAGTATACGTTTCCATTGGTGACTGACGTTACACCTCAGGTACTGCACTCTGTACGGCCCACTGAAACCTGTATTTCCACTGGCACCTGGCCAGAGGCTTTTGACCTTGTTCGCTTTCGTTCTCATGCCATTTGCCGGTGACCTTTCAGGCAATGAAAAGCATGCCTCCGGAGAAATATCGCTTACAGAAAGCCTTCGCCGGTTTTAAAGAGAAAAATCACCTAATTAAGCGCAGCAGTAATTCATACAATCATCAATGTGTCAGGAGCTACGGTACTCCCTCTGCGCTGACCTCCACCATTAGGAATGTGTGATTCAGCAGGGGAGAGAAAAGTGGACTGCTCCTATCTACTGAGTGCCAAGCTGTGCTGTAACGGAGCTACGGGCTGATCCAGAAGGACTCCATCAGCGGGCTCTGCCTCCTCCCAGGCGTCTTTAACAGCACAACATGCACAGATAGATTGAGGGGGAGGATCCTTAAGGATTTGGCAATAACAGCCTTTCTGAGTACCAAAAGTGCTATTGCACTGAAGGCTGTTTTATTGTATCGGGTTCCATTTGGACCCTCTGCTCAGCTGTTCGACTTGTTATTTGATGGTGGTTAGAGATCCTTATGAGAAATCCAACAACACTGGGTGCTGGTTTAGCTCAGTGGGTGAGCAGGCGACCATGTGCCGGGTTTGAGTCTGATCTGCATGGCTTCCCATATCTCTCTCCGTGCTTTCCTGTCTATCTTCACTGTTTCTATCCAATAAAGGCAACACACACACACAAAAAGAACACATTCCACATTAGACTGAACAGTTATATAAGTTACCTTATTGCTGTTCTGCTGGACAACATTCACAAGAAAGCACTGATTACTAAAGTCACCCCATGGGAGGCCAGCAGATTGGAATCAGTGACTCTGAGCACACTGGAATTTTGATTTCTTTGCTCTGATCATCTAAACCTAGCATCAGCGTCTTTTTACTGGAGGAGGTAGACAGAATTCTGACAAAGCAACATGTGAGTCAAGTCATGCAGCTGACTCACATCTGGGAAACGAGATGGAAGGTGATGACTTAAGCCTTGGAAATGAAAGTAGTTCCCAAAGCATGCGATAGCCTCAGTCTCTTCTCGTAACCAGCACTTATTAGTGACAATGGGTCAAACGTGTGATGTGAAAATGATCACCTACAGTGGAAAACCCACAGGAGATTGAGTCCATCAGCTAAACGGTGTGATTTTCTTAATCTGATTATTTTGGTTTTAAAACCCACAACTTGACACTTCACTGTGCTCGGTTCACCCTCCCTGCTGTCGTTGGCTCTGTTTGCAGCTCTTAAACCCTAATGCACTCTACAGGCAAACCTTAGCAGCTCAAAAGCCAGGCGTAACCCTCGGCACTCGACGAAGAGTAAAACAGAGCAAAGAGGGAGAGAATATCGGACATCATTTACAGACAGCTCCAGATCAATGATAATGTCAGCATTCCCACGAGTGGCCAAAAAATCAATAAATGCAGTTAGAAAAAGATAATAATACAAGAGGAGGGGATATTGATAGTTTTTCTGAAATGAGATGCTATATGTATTGATCAACTGGCGGTAGCTATATTGATTAAGTTGTTCATCAATATTTCTGTTGTTGTACATCTATTAGGGTAGCCTCCTTTAATCTATACATGCATGTAATCTTGTTTATTGCTTATTTAATTAGGCTAGTAATAAAATAAGTATAATACATATGGATTAGTGCTTTGGTAATCTTCTGTGGACAGTATATTGATAAGTCTGGTGACTTGATGTCTATAATGATAGATTTACTGCATTATATTCTTTGGAACAACACTGACAGAATCACTTTGTCTACACAGCCTGTAAATTAAAGTGTAATTGTAGAGCTGTTTAATGAAACCAATACCAATAATGATAAGTAAATAAAGGTAAAATGGAAGAATTGTGTTTTATAGTCTAGTAAGTTCTATTGTTTCCGATCACCAGCTGAGGCAGGGTAGTTGGATTTGGTACTGTGGGATCCTGGCTTGGATTAAACAGTAACACACCTGCAGAACGGGCTGTTTTATCTGACTTATAAATAAAGTATTCCTAAAATAGTTCAGCATCCACCATTAAGTATGCATCACTAAATCGAATGAAAAAAGCAGAAATGTACAAGTAAATGTCCAATTTCTATTATGAATTAGCTAATATGTCAGCAGATACAGCAGTATTTGCAAGTAAAAAGTAAGTGCAATTTTGCAATTTCATTAGTGCAGCATCCATTTCAAGAGAAACATCCCAAAGTGTTTCACAACAAAATGCTAGAACATAGAAAAAGTTAATCAACGGCAAGTCTAAATGTTAAAGGGTCTAATGCTGGACTTCATTGGACTGTGTTGGTTTTAGCACAGTGTACCCAGTAAACTGTACTGCTTAACGTTTATCAAAAGTAGTATCAGAAGGCAGTAGCGGTTTTTGATATGGGCGACACGGGCGGTTGCCCGGGGCGGCATCGTGGTGGGGGGCGGCATCACGGGCATCGGCAAAAAAAAAAAAAAAAAAAAAAAAAATTGCTCATGCTGCCCCGACATCAGCCAGCGCATATTGGGAATGTCATAGGCTCTGATCGGTTTTCTATCGCCCATTTGCCTGGAGTAAGGGCGCCCTCCGTTTGCGAGGTGAGCCTGCTGCTTGCGGCACTGGGAGGAGAGGGCGGGGCGGCGAGGGATTCACTGGCTGGCTGGAGCAGCATCTAATAACCAACTCGCAAAATAAAACAAAATAAAAACAAAAAAAACAAACACAAAAACACCAGACATCATGATACAGACTTATAATTTGCAACGATGTTTTTTCGAAATTCTATACGCGAAAAGTGACCGAGAGCCCTCAGTGCGCCTGCTTACTGCTGAAGTCAAAGTAAACTTTATTGTCATCTCCACTACATACAGTCCAGTATATAGAGAGACGAGACGACGAGGCTCCAGTTACAGCAGTGCAAGTAAACAAACAATAAATATAAGAAGAGTAAGAAAATAAATATACACTTTAGGACCAGGGGTAAAGGGATCAATAACAATTTAACATTTATAAATTACAGTTTGATGATTTAAAGTCTCACACACAACCCTTCGAAAGGGGAGGGGGGCCGTGCTGCTTCCAAATAGAGCACATTTCATTCATAATGTTGTAAATCTAAGCCCATTATGTATTCATGATTTGAATCCTGGGTTGTGTGAAATCCCAGAAATAAACCCTAGACAAAGTGAATCTGTAAACTAAGGTGTAGGTCTATTAGGTTATGTTGTGGTGATCCTCAAATTGGGGGATGGGTGTTCATACTGGAGTGCAAAATTAAAACCAATGGAAGATGGACAAGAAAAGTTCAAAGCCATCAGGTGCAGTTTAGAAAAAATAGAAAAGAAGAGAAACGAGCAAAAGATACGGGTAAGCAGATGTGTCATTGGATAATGGCAGGTCATCCTGAAACAATCAGAGTCAGAATCAGAATACTTTATTTATCCCTAAGGAAATAATGTGGATTACAGTTGCTCCAAAAAGAAATGGTAAAAATAGTAACAGTAACAGACTAAACTCCAAACAATACATTATGTTACAGATTTTAATATTAATTAGTCATTGTCAATTGTTGATTCTTCCTGTTCTCATTGTATGACGAATTATGATGGCTGTTTGGTAGCCGTTTGCAGAGGGATTGTTCGCCCGGGGCGCCAAACAGGCTAGGACCACCACTGTCAGAAGGGACATCAAACCAAAATATCTGAAATTCTTTCCTGTGTTGGAACTCGCATCAGTTCCCAGAAGTTTAAATGTTTTCTTGGGAAGGATAGGAAGATCTTTCCTCTGTGTACTGGATTCTCCAGCTCCTCCTTACTCCAGGCGGTAGAGATCCCTGAGTGATGCCTGGCCTTTCTCCGGAGCTCTGGGAGGAAAATCCTGTTTAATGTCTCCACAGTAACATTCCCTGGGGTTATTTATTCAGGAATGTTAATGTGCTTAGAATCTACTAGCCAGTATGGCCTCTGACACAGGCTCCTTTGGGTTTTCCTATCAAGCATTCAATCAGGCGCAGCACTAGCTCTTTGGTGCCGCTGCCATCTGTTTAAACAACAAAGATTGATGCAGCAGGAATCTATTGATGACCCTGCAGTCAGACAGTGCGGCTTATCAGTGTGTGCACAAGCCTGCCCGGATGCTCATCCACGCAGTGTGCGCTTCTGCCTGTGTTTTGCTTCAGTCTGACATTGTAACGTGCAGCAGGAAACAGAAGCAGTTTAATGTTTGCGAGGCCTTCTGTAAAAAAAAAAATTCATGGACTACTTAGCATGCCTGTCATGCATTGTAAATGCTGTGTCCTCTTCCAGGATTTGTGCTTTATGTCATGGTTTGACTGAACACAACGCCATTACAGGATGTAAATGGGCCTCTCTTTACGTGTGAGATTCATTACTTTTCCACATTCATTTAATCTCTCTGTAGGTCCCTAAGTGGAAGCAGATGCACAGAGCAGCGTGATTGCTTAACTAAAAATTCATGCACTGCAGGAGTTATTAACTAACGGTTCCCCTCTTTACACTGCACCTTTACTTTACAGTGTTTAGGCTTACTGTGAAATCCATAAAATAAATGTTTTCAAACACACACTTACTTGACTTCTGTCGACATCAATAATGCTTTCATATTTGCTATAAGGCACCTCCAGCAGTGAGGCAAAATATAAATGATGCCATATAACTGATCATCAATATAAGCTAATGTTGTTATTTAAAAAAAATGTGGTTGCACAAAACAAACACCACAAGAATTTGACTTACCGTCGTGGGGGCGGTTTTAAAATCAGTGAGACTAAAGAGAATGCAAGTTTATACACTTGCAGTTAAGAAGAAGGTGGGAACAAGAAATAATCAATTGAAATAAAGCATTATGAAAATGTAATTTTTATGATATACAGTAGCAGGCACATTTTTTGAGCCACCCCAAATTTCTTTATATATGCTAGGAAAACTGGAAGTAGGTGCAGAACTTTTTGAATCAAGTACAAATTTATATTTAAATATAGTGTAAGTATAGTGTAAATCTCTACAATTTATGAGCATATAATGGAGGCAAGAGGGTGCACAACAACGTATGTAAAACTGAAGTGGCAGAGAGAGTTGGGAGTGAACATATCTGATGAGGAATGGTCACAAATCTGGAAAAAACAGCAGGCAAAAACATCATCACGTGTTTGGAGATTGCATTCCTGGAAAAATGTAATTAGATTTTTTATAACACCCAAAATTAGAAGCAAACACACTTCATTACCACAACCGTGTTGGGGAAGCTGTGGAGATGTAAATGTGAATCATTCCCATGTGTTCTGGTTCTGTCCCAAGATCACAAAATCTTGGGACAGAACCCAAGAGTCTTGTACATTATTATATCTTGGTGTCATTATGGGAAATGTGTTGAAAGAACATAGATACATATTGAAAATTATGTTCAGAAAGTCCTGATAGGCATGCCCAATAATAAGGCTCCAGGTCCAGACGGCTTTCCTGCAGAATTCTACAAAGAATTCTGGACGATTCTAGCACCAGTGTTTTACAGAACGTTGTTGGAAATCAAAGAAAAGGGCAGACTTCCATCAAATATGAATTCTGCAAACATTAATCTCCTGCTAAAACCAGGCAAAGACCCTGTATATCCCTCAAGCTATCGTCCAATATCCCTTATAAATGTAGACCTCAAAATAATCTGCAAAGCTCTCTCAAAGAGACTAGAGAAAATAACCCCCCTCCTAATTCATCCTGACCAAACTGGTTTCATAAAAGGCAGGCACTCATCAACAGATACACGTAGATTACTTAATTTAATAGACTACTCATACAGTAAAAACCTTGAAACTACAATATTTTCTTTAGATGCAGAAAAAGCATTTGACAGAGTTAACTGGAAATTTCTGTTTGCAACTTTACACAAATTTATTTTTGGATCCTCTTTCATTAACTGGATAAGAATATTATACAATTCCCCAACAGCTTGTGTCAAAACAAATGACCAAACATCCTCCAGCTTCTCTCTCCTGAGGGGCACCAGGCAGGGATGCCCACTCTTCCCTTCACTGTTTGCAATTTTTATTGAACCACTAGCAGCAGCAATTCGACAGAATTCAGTAATTAAGGGCATAAAATGCAAGAACGTGGAACATAAAATCAGCCTTTATGTTGACGATGTGTTACTTTTTCTCCAAAACTCACAAACCAATATCTCTGGGGTGATTGAATTGATAAACTCTTTTGCAAGAATATCAGACTACTCAATTAACTGGTTAAAATCTACAGTCCTCCCGATTAATTGCTCCTTCCATAATTCTTCTTCTACACCACTGCAATCGGGAAATATAAAATATTTAGGTATTAATGTTTCTCCAAAGCTTGCAGATCTGACTAAATTAAACCATATCCCATTTTTAAAGAAGGTAGAAGGCGATCTGGCTAGATGGAAATGTCTACCCATATCACTCATGGGAAGGGTTGCCGCTATAAAAATGATGGTCTTACCAAAAATAAAGTATTTATTCTCAATGATCCCAACTAAACCGCCACAAGATTGGTTCAGATCTCTAGATTCATACATGTCCAAATTTCTTTGGAAAAATAAACCCCCATGTATCAGCTTAAAAACACTACAAAAGACCAAGGATAAAGGAGGATTAGAACTACCTAACTTTCAGCACTACTTCTTAGCCAACAGGCTTCAATTTATCTCAGGATGGCTAAAACATACCCTCTTAGACGAACCTTGGCTAGATGTAGAACAAGCACTTTGCAATAATCTAGAGATTTCAGATTTACCATTTATCAGCTCAAACATCCAATGACATGAATGCTTCAAAAGCGTCAGCATCAGCTCTTCTCTGACAGCATGGTGGGAGTTTCTGAAATTGACGGAGTCTTCATTAATCCCATGCAAATGTACACCTATCTGGAACAACCCTGACATATTACAAAACAATAATATGATAAACTTTCCAGATTGGAGTGGTAAAGGAATCAAATATTTAGAACATATACTAGAAGGAACAGAATTTATTCCATTTGACAGACTAGTTACACAATATGGGATCAACAAGAAAAGATTTTTAGAATATCAACAAATGAAATCCATAATAAAAAAGAAATTTAAACCGGGTCAAGTTGAACTACAAACACCACCAAGTGTGGTTCAATTTCTTACTCTTAAAACCCCCAAATTACTTTCCAAAATATACAGAATGCTTTCTAAAACAGATGAATCAATATCACTTCCTATTGCAAAATGGGAAGCGGATTTATCAGTTAACTTATCTGGTCTCAGATTTGCTTAAAAACCTTTCATTTAATTAGAAATCCCAGTCTTCAATTAATTCAATACAAAATACTACATAGAGTGCACTATACAGGTCATCGGATGTTCAAGATGGGCTTTACGTCTACCAACAACTGCTCACACTGTCAAACCAATTCACCGGACAATTATATCCGCGCTCTTTGGTTCTGTCCACCAGTTCAGAAGTTTTGGCGCGAGATATGTGAAGACTTATCAAAGTGTCTGAAATGTAACATTCCAACTTCCCCTTTAGTGTGTTTGTTGGGCAGCTTAGATAATGTCACTACAGATAAGAATATAGCCCATATGGTTTTCACTGCCCTATGCATAGCCAAGAAAACAGTCCTCATAAACTGGGAAAATAAAAATAATCTTAAGTCTAACCAATATAGAAATTATCTATTAGATTACATTACTCTTGATACAGCCTCTGCCACCACATCAGATCAATTGCTCTGGACTCCTTTGATCAGCTCCATCACCTAGTGGGGGTGGGGGGGTCATAGTTTGGCTCCTACCTCAAAGCACACTGTGCGCTGTCGATCTTACGTGCTGCACAATAATGTTTAATATTTAGTATTTACTGTTATATTCACATAGATCATCGTGATGTTGTTTATTATATCGCTCTTTTTTTCCTGCTTGTTTTCTCTTTTTTTCTTTCTCAACAGGTGATCCAGGTGATTGATATATGTATTTTTTGTCTGCTTATTTTGTTGGTTTTTGTTTTTTGCCCTTTATCCCCGTCCCTTTTCTCCGCTGTTTTTCTTTCCCTCTTTCTTTCTCCCCTTTCTTTTCCCCAGTCAGGTCTTTCCTGTATTTAACAAGTGAAAATAAAATAAAATAAACAATAAAAGGTGAATCAAATAGACCATTACGGCAAGGCTGAGATGGTCCATTTGGTAAAGTAAATCCGTTGGGCAGCTTTCTTCGCCTTTAGACAATAATTGTGATGGCAAAAAGAGCCAAACGGGACAGGCAACAAAATAAAAAAATAATAAAATAAAAAAAATTATGATTGCAGCCTGTAAAAAGGAAATCACAAGAAAATGGTACAAGATAGACCCACCATCGCAGGATGAATGGATCAAAATTATAGACGGAATACGAATTATGGAACAATTGACTTACAGAATAAGGACTCAGAAAGATTCACTACCATCAAAAGTGGGAGAAATGGACTGATTACATAAACTCGACAGGATAAAGACCATCACATTGATAATGAGAAACTTCAAAATCAAATTGTAGAAACATGCTGACTCAACACGTTCTTTTTATACCTGTTTTATTTATTTAATTTTTTTTCTTTCTTTTTCTTTTTATGTTCTTCTTTGTTGTTACCCTCCATCTCCCCAGTATAATGTTTAAAGAAAAACAATACAAAGAAATTATCAAAAAAAACAAATATAGTGCAAAGCAAAAAACAACATGGATTCATCACTCCATCAGACGCATCACCACGGATCTTCTGTAATTTGGCGTAACCTTCAAGAAGAAAGTACCATCAGGTATTTTCCACAATGTGTTACATGGTGGATCAAAATCTGATGGTACTTTTTTAATCAGTTTTCACAAGATGCCCAACACCGCTGGCTGAAATGCAACCCAAACCATGACACAGCCTCCACCGTGTTTTACAGATGGCTGCAGACACTCACTGTTGTACGTCTCTCCTGACCTCCTCCATATGCATTTACAATGATTTGAAAAAGTGGTATTTGCATTTATCACTCTGTAAGACCTGCTGCCGCTAACTTTAGCCCAGGGTTGGTGTTATTTAGCATACCTCAGCATTTTCTCCTCGCTTTCCTTTTGTAAAAATGTCTTCTGACAGCCAGGCACTGATTGCTCATAGGGGGGTCATGTGATTGTTGGGTTTTTCTCTGTATGTATTATTGCAGGGTCTACCTTACAATATAAAGTGCCTTGAGCCAACTGTTATAATTTGGCGCTGTACAAATAAAATTGAATTGAACGGAATTGAAAATTATGCATTAAGACTTGTGTACAGTATTGTACACACCTACATTATCAAGGGGCCATTTTCTTCTCCCTCACCTACACAGTCCCAACCTCTGTGCTAAGCTAAACAAGAAGAAGCTTAATATGTGCAGATGTAAGAGTGGCATTAATCTTCTCATTTAAATTCAAAACTGAGGGAAATATACATTTTTTTCCCCCAAAATGTTGAACTTTTTCTCCCCAACATTAGGATTTTACAGTCTTCTTAAATATCTTCTATACTACATATTTGACATGTGATGATTTCCACACTTTCAAGCTTATTTTTCTTTGCAAACTTGAACAAACGGCTGAGCGTTTCCTGGTCTTGTTGCGCCGTAGGAATCCAAGGATTCCTCGTCCTCAGTGATTGGCTTTGTTTGCATGTGACTGCCTTCCACAGACCACGTGAAGCAGCAGGATTTCCTGGCTCGCTCGCCTCATTTGTAATGCTGTTTTTCTGACCCTCGACTCAAACATGTTTGCCCTAGTTCATGCTCATTATTCGGGGATTTGGGCTCTAAGGATGTTAATATATCTTTTTTCCTTTCTTTCTTTTAACGATCAGGGTGACTCTCTGCAGTCAGGGTGATATGGTTTTAATTCCGCTCTTCACATGTTTCAGGTGTTTGAGTAGGGTAAAAGTAGGGTAACTGCCGTAACAAACCCCCTGCCCTCTTTATGATCCACAGTAAATCACGTTTAATTGCAATGGCAGAAGCAGTAAAATCATATCTGCTCGTAATGTTCCCCTTTCAATGATATCCACATTTTGACCATTTTTTAATGTTTACGCAACTTTATAATTTCCCTAAAACTGGAAGTCAGAGGCCCTGACTCATAAAGAAACAACATAATTCCTTCGGTGCACAACTGTTTTTATGATTAACCACTGCGTCATGTAACGCTGACTTTAGGGTCACTCGCACATTTCCTGAAAGAGGTGGGCAGTAATTTATGCCCCCGTACACCAAGTGAAACCTGATTTTTATTCACTTCAGCTTCATGCTTTTTTTCCAGTCCAGGAAGCTGCAGAATGCTGTGTCACATTTGACAAATTTACCATCAGTGTTAATGCTTCTCTCTGATGAAGTCACTGAAACGTGCTCGCAGCAGTCGAGCACCTTTGTCAACAAACTTGGACATTTAATGGCCGAGCTTTCCTATAAAGTTACAACAACTACATTCTCCTGGTATACGCGATGACCTCACGGTGTTGACTTAGGCTCAGTTTTCAGGATTCGACAGGCTCAGTGGTGAAACTTGATCCGTACTCTTAAGAAAACAAAACTTGTGATTGTAAATCCCTGAAGTGCAAAGATATGACTTGATTTTTCAGACCAGAATGTGTCACCCTTTTATGGAGAGCTTGGAAATGTTGAATATATGCTGCCATCTGCAGGCCATTTCAGAAAATCTCGTTTACATTTGAGCTTCAGCTGATGCTCTGTTACAAAGGTCAAAAGAAGGTCTTATTTATAGTTCTGATTATTTTCACTGAATTAAAGTGTTTAACTGATGCACATTGTAAAAATACAGCAACTAAGTGGTTTAGAAGGTGAGAAGAGGTCATAACCTTTAGCTTTAGTAATGCTCAAAGATGGCACAAACCATTCTGCAGGAATGTTAATCTTTGATATAAACCTTGCACTCATGGTTAATGCCAGATGTTAATTTTGTAATTTTGTTGCAGGTTAAACAACATCTTTTTTTAAGACTACATGGACAGGGAAAAAACCATTTATCTTATTAGCCCTGTGACAGACTGGATAAGCAGAAGAGGATGGATGGATTTATCTGTGCAAAAATTCATGTTTCAAGGAAGATTATGTAGTGCAACTAAAAGCAAAAACAAAATAGCTATTAAATTCTTTATTTATGCTTTGTGATTCTAAAAATAAATTAACAGCAATGACAGCAACACATTTCTTTCTACAAAAAGTCTTGATCCAGCCCTTATGACTTTTTGTTTCCCTTCTAATCAGCGACACTTTCCTGTTATTTTTAAAGTTTTTCCATCATTTTTAGTCCAGTCCAATTCTTATAGATATGTCTTGTGTGTTTTTTGCTTCTTTGTTTGTTTGTTTGTTAGCCACTTAACACTGACCTATGAGTAATTCAAGCATAAATAACTCATTATAATCATTAGATTCCCATCCCCTGTGTAATACCATCTGGATAGTATCTGATTGAAAATGGCTTCACAAACACACAGTGACACACACTGTTAGTCATGCAGTAGATTGGCCTCCCCAGAGCCCAGAGCTCAACATAACTGACATTTACAGTAATTTGCTGTAATTTCTATTTACAGCACAGTTACTGTAAATCTCATCTGCAGTAATTTGCACTAACGTGGAATCATCCTGAAAACATCAAAAGAAGAGCTGCGTTTCTCCAGAAACCTGGAGAACTTAAAAAATTACAAGGAAGCCTGACTAAGAGAATTCTGTCTGTGTTGGAGAAGAAAGGTGGTCGTACCAAATATTAACTTTCGGACTCCTTAGAAATGTGCTTACCTGTTTTTATATGAATGTTTTTTTGTTGTTGAGTTTTATTTTTTGAAGTTTCAATAAATTGTTGCATCTTTTCTTGATTTTCCTCACAAAACATTAAGAAATGAGATGTGGCTCAAGACTTTTTCACACCAGAATACTTCCATGTTAAAAACGTTCTGATATTGAATTTGATCCCTTTATACAATTTCTATGAGGGCAGTAATCCCTAACAGCAACTACTGTGACTCATATATAAAGTTTATCTGAAATGGTCACTATAACAACAGCATCGTCCTGGTGGCTGCTGAGCAGCTCCAGTAAAACCAGTTGAGGTTTTCTGTTCCACTGCTGAGATTTAAATGTAAAGGTGAGTGAAATTTACGAGCCTCTAAACCGTGGCGTGAGCCGCCGAGGGAGGTAAAGCTAAAGGGCAGAAGAAATTCATCTTTTAAACCATGCATGAGATCATGACTCATTCTTTAACATAAACACTGTGCTCCCAGCTCGTGCACAGACATGAACATTAGTTGTTTGGATGTGGTGGACACTTTTTGATACTTATTTTCAAATGAAGATCTCCAAAAGTTTTGAACTGCTGCTACTGCTTTGTATGGATGTTTATGTATTTTGTTAAATTCCAGCACCATCATTGCATCATTACCTTGATTCTATCATACATGAAAAGTTCTGAAGTCTTGGATCTTGTTAATTATGAGGTATTGGCAGGTCCAGGTCAAGTTTTATGAAGCATCACTAACATGTTTTCTGCACTTTGCTTCACATTTTTAGTTAGGGTGATGCTGTATCATCATTGCATATTAAACAGGTATTAAACAATGCATTTTCTGCACAAAATCTTAGATGCGTAAAAGCAACAAGCATATAACCATCAGTCCAGTTATAAAGAGACATGAATATGGGGCAAAATGACAGCAAACAAAAATAAATCAACTATTTTAGCAGCTGCCAGATGTCAGCTTCCTCCCTGCTTGTTTGACCCATCTATGAGTCTAAAAAAGTAGGTTGTGATTCTTTCCACTTGGGGCTTTGCAAATCCTGAGCACTTAAAGAGCCCACACAAAGGTTTGGGGGGGTTTTTTTGTTGTTGTTGTTGTTGTTTTTTTAACTGTGTGTTTATTGAGTTTTAAACTTTACACTGACACCAAAATTAAACAAACAAACAAATAACCAAAACAACAACAACAAAAAAGAACAAACAAGAAAAACAACAACAACAACATAGCAGAACGAAACAAAACAGACAAAACAAAAAGACAGGCAACCCGGCTCATGAATACAAAGAAATAAGTGGAAAATCCAGACATGTTGACTATGAGATATGATTAACAATACATATATGTAAAATAGCAGTGATCTGCTTGCATTATACCAAGGCCCGTGAGAAAATAGCAGAAATATCCAAACCGACATACGCCATAAATGGGTCCCATATTTTATGAAACTTTTTGTCCCTACTATGTAGCTTGCATGTTAGGAAATCTAGTGAGACATATTCCAATACCGATGCCATTGAGTCTTAGATGGGGCCGTGTCCGTGATCTAGTTCAAGAGGACACATTTCCTTGCACAGAATGTTAACAGTGCATAGAGCTGCTTTCCAAACGTCCCCCTAATTTTGTCGTTTGCCACTCCAAGTAGCATACACAGTGGATTGCATTCAGTGTCAGTGGTGAAGTTCTTATCCAGTTCACACTTTATGAGGAACCAGAATTGTTGTATTTTCCGGCAGGACCATAGACAGTGTGTGAGGTTGCCCACCTCTATTTTACATTTAGGGCACAGCGGAGAAAGGTCTGAATTGTATTTATGGCGTTGAGAAGGTGATATGTGAGCTCTGTGTAGGATTTTAATTTGGATTGCCTTAACTTTATTACAGACGCTCAGAGATTTAGCATTCTCCCAAACTTTGTCCCATACCTCGTCACTGATCTCTATATTTAATTCCTTTTCCCAAGTCCTCTTCAAATTGGTTGTGTCAGTAATCCCAAATTCTGTTAACAGGCCATAACAAATTTTTATAGAAGTTCTAAGGTTTGGCTGGAATATTTGTTTTGTTTTTTTAATTGCGTGAAATCTATTTGAGCAAAACACTTAAGACAGCAATGATGATAAACGAGATCAACGTCACTCCAACAACACACTCAAAACAAACAAGTTCATACTCAGTGGAAAAAAATGGTAAGCAACACTGAGCTTTGCATTCACTAGCAATCCATTAACAGCCCGATGAAGCACAGCTGTGGGCGATCCGATTTTCAGACTGGATGGTGTTGCCACGAAAACTGAACCACAGTGAAAGAAGAGGCCAGAGGAAGGTCAGTGGGCTGATTAACTAATAGTTTGGTAGGTAAGTCAGAACCTACCTACCAAACTATTGCAAGCTTTACAACAAATGCAAACATTTTGCAGTGATGGGGTTTCCACAAGCTTTGCATTTTGGGAGATCTGTCTCATTCTTCTCAGCAGATCTGCTCAGCCTTTGTTAGTCTGGGTGTCAGTCACCTGTTAACTGTCATCCTTGGGTTCCTCCACAGATGGAGGAGTTCATATCTTACTATCTTCATTTCTTGAACTCCAGTTCCCCACGCCCCTGCACTCTGAAGTGCTTCTTCTATCTGTATGGTTCCGTTATTCTTTCCTCATGTTCGTTCATGAATACGGCAAGGCAGGAGGAAAAGAGCTTAGACGAGGTTGACGTGAAGGAGGACATGCAGAGGGTTTGACAGTAAAGGAAGAAGAAGAATTATTTCCTTAGTTTTTAGAAAAGCATCCTCATGGCATTATACCAGTGCTATGTCTGCCATCCTTCACCATCAAGAGGCCTGCACTTGCCTGTACATTCATTTTCTTCTTATCAGAGCACATTTTTCGCCATGCTCCTATAGATCTTTAAATGCAATTTAGAGAACTATGGGCAGTCTTGTGAGTAAAAGCTGTTACTTAGAATTGTTTCCATCTAGCACTAATCTCGCTTAGCTGGGTGTCTAATAGGGAAGGACAGTTTGGCTGAACAATAACATAAAAAATAATCTGATGATTCCAAAGGTTTATCATTTTATACTTCACTACTTAACCAGCTTTCACTGGTTTCATACCACAATCTAAGCTGGCATGGTCTTCAGACACTTCCTTTGAGCTCATGAACTGTTTTTGTCCTATGTATACTGAGATTAACCGAATGCACCACTGAAAAACACAAGAAATCATTCCTGCCTGTGGTTATCTTTCTGTATTCCTCATTTAAAAACTCAAACATTACACATTGCAATATTTGTACATCCTTAATATCTGCTCATCTTTCACAGGAAAAGGGGGGGGGAAACTGTCAGTATTATAGGAGGGGCACCTCAATTTCAACTTTATATTTTATATTTTGTGTGTAACATATCGGGGATATTTCTATATTAGAGCTATTTTGTAATATATTGATGACAGCACGGTGGTTAGCACTTGCGTGGGTTCCCTCCGTGTACACCGGCTTCCTCCCACCGTCCAAAGACATGCAGCTTGTGGGGATAGGTTAATTGATTAATCCAAATTGCCACTAGGTGTGAATGTGCGAGTGAATGTGAGTGTGCATGGTTGTCTGTCCCTGTGTGTTGGCCCTGCGACAGACTGGCGACCTGTTCAGGGTGTACCCCGCCTCTCGCCCTATGACAGCTGGGATAGGCTCCAGCGCCCCCCGCGACCCTGAAAAGGATAAACGGAAGCGAATGGATGGATGGATGTAATATATTGTATTATTTAATATGGTACTTATTGTCTTGGAGCACGTGTAACCACATAATTTGCTCTGAAGTATTGTGTCGTTCTGGTGTGCACTGTGTACTGGGAAAACTAGTCAGTGGAATTTCCCACAGATGGACTACAGTCAAGTTTGAATACCTTAAGGCTTAAAGGAAAGCGAAACCAGACCGCACTCTGTTTACGAGTAATCTGGATTAACAGGTAAAATACATTCAACCCATTTAAAACTCAACCTGGAAGTGTGTGTGTGTGTGTGTGTGTGTGTTTAAAAATGCCAGTAAAGTCAGTCACGTGATTCCATATATTTACAGGGTATCCGGCACGCTCTGGTCTGCGGCAGCTCGGTGCTCGCAGGTGTTTCTGAAGCTTGTCAGTGTGAAATTCCTGCCATTGTTTGAGGAATGCACAAAGGGCATTTCCACTTTCCGCCGTCATGTTCCGGGCTGCATACCTCTGTAGTAGGCTGTGAATGGTGACGGCAGTCAGCTGCCGCACTTGGTTTGTTCGTTCGTACTTCCAGCGTTTTCGTAGATTTTTCTGCGCTCCCGTGACAAGTTTTTGTTTGTTTGTTTGTTTGTTTGTTTTCCAGTCGCGGCTATGCTGAACTGTGGAGCGTTCAGGAATATAACCCTCGGACTGTGCTGTAAGTCGACAAGTGCCGGCTGGTTTGCGCGTGTTTGAGGTTTAAAGGGAATTTACGCGTAAGTGTTCCTTCCCATCCAAAACCAGCGATCGGGATGGCAGAGGGGTTATTCAGGGATTACTCCCCGGATCTAACAGAGCTGGAAAATAAGATCGGGATGAAGACACCGGAAAGTCTTCTGACCTGGATGAGAGATGTTCCAAATTGTGAAGGTGGCCGGAGGTCTGAAGTGAGCGGCAGGGAAAACCACAGCGCTGATTTCCCCGAGGCTTTATCTGACAAAATTAACAACTTAAAAAAAGAGCTGGTAAACATTTCTGTACTCACTAATAATTATTTCCTCTGTGTGTGTGTATTATATGATACAGGTATATTTATAGAAAAGATTCCAAATGGAGTTTCCATCATGCGTTTTAGTGACTCACCATTACCTGTGTATTTTTCCTTACTTGGCCAAAGCTAAGCTACAACCTGTACAACTTGTTTAGCAATCACTGTGACATGTATGAAGTGCCATTCTGAGCCACTTCACAGGCAGCAGTTTATTTCTTATGACAGCCACTCTTACCTGTGTTCTCACCACACCTGTCAGTGCCACATTCTGACTGGATTCCTCTGTTGACTCCCACCACCTTTGTTCCACTCTAATGCAATTAAAATGAGCATGATAGTGGGGTGGAAGGAGTGGAGAAGTTCATAGTACACACACACACACACACCTGTTTCTTCAGTTACACCTTAACACTCACTAACTCTGTGGCATTTAATCAGAGATGGCTCCGTTCTGCCGATGTAAGGATCCTACGGCAACTGGTGGCTTTGAACGAAGGGATCGAGACCATGCGCTGGCTACTGGAGGATAGGGGCCCTTCAACCAGTCGTGGCAGCAGTTTAACAGGAAGCCTGAGCAGCCTGGAGAATGGGCCTTTGATGTCTCCCTGCAGGTGGGTAACCAGGTGTCCCACTCTCTTGTCTCCATGCCCCACATACTAAGGCAATGTCTCACATTTTAGTTTGCAAAAGATAACACAGAGATACGGTGTGATTTAAAAAAAAAAAAAAAAAAAAAAATGTTTTTATTGTGATTGCTGCAAGCATGCAACTTTAACAGCTTTAATGTTTTCAAAAAGACTGTTGGGATCAAGGTGCTAAAAAAAAACCCTTCTATTTATGCTTACAGGTTATTTGTTTTACCAACGTTTAATCTGCATACCTTTGACATGTTTTATTTTAAAACTATGTGTCCCACACAAACATATTTTTTGCCCCACATTTAATTTATTGTGTTCTGGTCACCCAGCGTGTTACCTATTTAGTCTTTTGAAGATTAAATGATGATGTTAAATATGCGTACAGCTGCAAAGAGGATACACTAGGAGTAAGGTAAAGCTCTTGAACTAGAATTTTCTTGCATCCCTGCAAGTATACACAAGCGGCAGTTTCCTAAATTTAGTAGCCTACAGCATGTTGGAGAAATAATGCAAGATTTTCTAAAAGCGGTTAAATGGAGAAGTTGGGGATCAAAGGATAGCCAAGGACGTTTGTGGCAAATTAGAAAACTCAACTGGAAAGACATAAATCACAAAATTGGCACATAAAATGCTGGCCATGATTTTCAGGCCTTTGCAGAAGAGGTCAAAAATGATGTGTTGCTGATTAACTCTGACCCATCAGAATAGACTTTCCTTGAGAGAAATGAACTTAAATCCTGCCTATGACTGATGCATTTCTATTTCTTTTCCCACAGAGAAAACCCAGGCTACCCTGAGGACCTGACTGAAATAATGGGTGAGAATTCAGAGAATTCGAACCCTAAAAGCTATGCTGACATTCTCAGTTCAGACTCTAGTGAAGGAACATCTCCGAGTCCTTCCGCCTCCGAATTTTTGATCAATCATTCTGCTCCTGGAAGTTTCGGTCAGACATCATTTAGTCCAGCCAGTGGATTGAATGATGAACAACCACAGGACGTTTTTCTAACGTATTTACCGCCAAAAGTAAAAAATCGTGGCAACACCATCAGAAGAGTTTTGCTTAGATCTTTCAAACCAAGAAAAAGCTTGGATGTGGAGACTTTTGACCCCGCTCCACTTCCACGAGAGACACAGACAGTACACCAACCTCAGGAGAGTTTCACAGCATCTCACACCAATATTATAGAAAAGGAAGACAGTGAAACCAGTGAGGAGGAAGTTTTTCTAGGCTATGATGCCCGGTGGTCCTGGGTGGAATCAGAAGATGATGTGACATATGTATGACGACCTCTGAACACAACTTTGATTTATGATCTTTGCTTTAAAGCTTTTCAACTAGTGATCTGAGACATAAAGGCACTTTGGCACACTTTTTAGAATAAGATTAAAGCCACTGACTAATGTGAAGTTTCTCTGTGTGTCACTATATACTCTGTGTGTTTGACTTGATATTTTTAAATTATTTGTTATAAATATTAAATAATTAGAAATAAATGATGTGATGAAGGTTTCAAACACCTGAATGAGATCTGAGCATCAGATTTTGTGTCTTTGTTGTGTAACCATCGGGTCTTATGTTTTGTATTTGTTTAAATAACTTTGCTTAGCAGTTTTCTTATCTTGAATTTTATGGACACTGTGCTTTCTTTCCTAAATCTCTTGAAGATAAGGGAAAAATAGCAGAAGGTGATTTTTTTTTTTTTTTTTTTTTTTTTTTAAGAGTAAGGCTTTTTGTATTTATGAGCCTAATATGTATTTTTTATATAATTGCCAAGACAATAAAAGTAATTTATTGATACTCTTGTTTGTTTCTTAGAAGAAAAGCCTGAATGTTAAACGTCATTATTGGTGAAATACCTGTTATGTCCTCATGTAGTTGGGGAATACATTTTTTTTAAGGTAAAAAGCATTGTCTAACTTGTTAAAAGAACTCCCATAGGTACTGCGGTGAGTTTGGATTTGGTGACTGCTAAAGCTGAGGCCTGTTTGATGACTTTGAAAATGATGTCAAACCATTCAGGGACACGTTTTTGCCCAGCAGATGGAGGCATTTTCATCCAGGAGCTCACTGCCATCAGGACATGTTTCTGCAAAGGTTAAGGACAGGTGGTCTTTCACAGTGATCTGCAGCGATCCACCCCTATCAACCAATCCAAACTACTCACAAAATGCCTTCACAGCATAACAGAGCCGGGACAATCTAGGATCACAGGAATTCTTTGGTCCCACCTGCACAAATTACACCTGTCCTGAGACTAAATATAAACTTGGTTGTGGAAAAAGTGGCTACAAAAAGACTAATTTTAATTGCCAAAGGTAACAGTTTATATAAGTTAGAAATCCACTTTTTTATTTTGCTATATCCCTCTTACTGTTATAATCAATTTGTTTAACCTCAGCATATTTTAAAGAACAACAAGAGCAGGAAGAAACCAGTTGGCCGTCGTTCCACACCATACTCCATAACAGTTGGTGGCAGCAATGCACCTTTCAGTTGTTTGCCAATCGTAATAATCATATGTCCATTGTTAGTGGTGTAATACGTGTTTACGCAAATCTACAATTGATTATTTTAATTATTTCCTTTTTTTTTTTTTTTTTTTTTGCTTTATTAGCAAAAATCTGATTTTTTCCTTTTTTTATATTTACATATTGTCTCTAAAAACTAATGAAATTGCGAGGGAAAAACAAAAGCCTTACATAGTATGTGTGTGTTATCCTTTCCGATAGGAAGTAAACGCAACGTGACGTCATGTAGAGAAAACAGGAAGTGTTTCAAAACGTAGGGATGTCTTCTCGGGGAAGGTAAATTTGCAAGTGCAGGTGGATACGGAAGATGTAGCGACTCAGATAGTTGGGAAGGAAACATGAAAGTTTGGTTTCTATGTAGTCTCCTTTTCGTTGCCCTGACGGATTGGACATCAGGAGACGACGGTAAGTGTTTCGGGCAGAGGTCACACACAAAGTCCGACGTATTAGCACTTTTGCTAGCGGTCATGGCTGGCTTGAAGTTAACTCGTGAAAACACACGAGAGAAGCACTGAGCTGCCAGCGCTAGTCCGTGAGCTCACAGTATATCTATGCAACGATGCTACTAACTGGTTATTTACCCTGGTCAAAGAAAGCGCTTTGTTTCTACTGGTGTATAGACATGTTTAGCCCTCATTGTTTTTGTTTTGTTTTGTTTGTTTGTTTTTAGTCTTATCTTGTCAAGTGTCCTGTATGCATTTCCTTTCTTCCAAGAATGTAAATATGTAAATATTTCATATTGGAAATGTATATCTATCTATATAGTGTAATTTATTTTTTATATAAGGTCAACAACGACAACCTACTCCTCACCCCACCCCACCCCAAGACACACACACTCTTAATAAACAAAAAACAAATAAACACACATATCTTGGTAGTATGAGTAAGAACAGTTGTTCATGAGCTCAGAAACGTTTGTCTACTTCTCAAGATTAAAAATGTATATTTAAATATATTAATGACAAAAATAACCCAGCTAATTTAAAAGCCTTAAGCAGCATGTGACACGACTAACTGCCAATGTCTGCAGAGGGGATTAAAAATCCTAATTAAATATGAAGGCGTTTTGCTGGTTAAACTGATGACATTCAGTCAGCCAGGTGATTTATGCTAAAGTGCTGGCGCAACCTGGTTAATTTGCCTGTTTTGTTATACTGGACGTGGTCAGAACTGCCATCAGTGCTCTATTATCAAAGCTTTCCTTGCCACTGTGCTATAGGAGTTATTAATAAGGAGTTATTAATGAGTAACATTCCATTTTCTCTACATCCCACATGTTGGCTAAGGTTCCTAAGAGAACAAAACTTATCTGTTATGATGCTACATCACTGAAGCCTGTTTACTTGCCCATACCAGCTGTGTTTCCACACAAAAAGCATATCGTAACTGGTCTCAGAGCAGTGAAAGCTGGGCCAGTAGCAGTTAGATGCTGGTCTCCCTTAAGTTTAGAGTCAAAGACCAGAGATTTATCCATAATGTGTTATGTGCAAATGACTATAAAAAAGGCCGCTGGCCTCTCAGCTTGTCCAGCTCCAGTCACTGTTAGTGGGGAACGGGGACTCGCATAAAATGGAGACGGCTACAGTTTCCTAAGAACACAAAACAAGCGCACCTGTAATAGTTTAGTGCAGCCACAAGATGTAATGTAAAGGATGGATGCACACACGTGAAGAGCTTTTTGACAACACTGTTTGAGATGAAAGGGGAGAGATAATTATGATTGGTAGATTTTAAATATGCCTATTCTTGATTGGACAAGGGGAGCACTGCTTGCCTTGCTTGTCCTGACGGAATGCCACTTCTTTAGTGTGCGTCTCCATGTTTTGAGAGAAACTCCAAGATGATAAGGTGAAAGACTGTCTTACTATTTTTCTTGCAGATGGGCAGGTGACATTTGTGTCAGAGCTGTCATCCAAACCTGCCCAGAAATTGTCAAAGTATGGCTGGTATGGGAATGCGAGGCTGCAGAGGTTTCACATACCGGAGGAAACCGCCATCGCTCGCTGGCTCTTTTCTGTGACAAAGGGCCACAGTTTCCACTGCGGGAGGCATAATGTCACTATGTAAGCTATGAAGTTTATTAATAATGACCTTTTGAGACTCCTTATAATCTATTTTATCCCCCCTAACCTTATGTTATAACCATTTTGCAGCTATATTCGATGGGGTGCCCCTCCTGTTATAAACCCCACAGGGCAGGAGTTTCCCAATACGACACTGTGGACCCCCTGTTTGTCTCTGACTTTACCTGTAATCTCAGAGAACTCCACAACTTTTAACCTCTCTGACCCTGCCCCAGGTGATTGGTATGTTGCTGCTCACTTGCCTGAAGATGATGGCCGCATTGAACAGAAGGTTGGTATAGAGCAGCGTATGGTGCATGTTGCTGCTGCTGATGCCACAGTTAGGTTAGCCACCATTTTTCTTCCCTGATCCAGTGCATTAAAATTTCTGTGACGTTACCAGGAGTATATGGAAGAAAGAACTGGTTTAAATTTTCTTGGCTGTTTCAAATTGTCATCTAATTTTAACAATTATGTAACCTTTGTACTTGCATGAGGGTGAGGGGGGGCAGGCAGTGTACATTGTTAGTGTTCTGGTCATATTACACTAGTACTCAAAATTTCCTTTATCACTCTAACTTGATATATGGGAGCAGGTTTTTTGTTTTGTTTTTTTTATGCTAAACCGGCTGAACCACGTTCTTTGGCTCTGTTCCTCCTGCAAAAGTGTTTTCTTACATTTTATCTTAAATCTCTGCATTGTGTTGGTGTGCATTAGTTTATTATTGTTCTCCTGTAATCACCTCCTCTTATTCACTTATTCAGACTCTGAATGGCGCCCATCTGTGTAAGAAGAAGTGTGCACCACAATGTCTTTATTTATAGACCTTTGTTGTCTGTCCTTATCTGTTAGGGTTTTCCGTCCTGCTCCTATTTCTTCCAGCCTCAATTGTCAGTCAGGAGAGCAGTGGACACACCTGTTTTGCAGAGCGGCATATTCCTGACACAAACTGCAGCCCCTGACAGACCTGCACGCCTTAAGTAAGAAGTGCATGTTTTATTTCCTGTATTTCCAGTCTTTGCACATTTTTTTCCTTGCATCAGTCAGAAGGCCGTAAGTGAGTGTATTTTGTTCTCTTGCTCTTAGATTGTATGTTCCCGAGTTTGCCTCTTCCCTTTCGGTTTCTGTGGCTGGCTGTTCATCAGAGGAGGGAACGGAGATGGGAAACTGTTTCCTGGTCCTCAGGCTTGGCTCAGCTTCTCTGCAGCAGGGCCCAATAACAATGAACTGCTCAGGGTTCAGCTGCTCTGCTTCTCTCTCTAATCCACCTTGGGACACCTGGATACGAGTTGTTATTGAGAGCACCCGAGCCAACCGTACTGTTACCTTCAGCGTTGTCTCAAACTACACAGGTGAATACAGAAATATGTACACTGAAGTATGTACAGACATTACACCTGTGTTTGAAATCACTCTTTACTCACTACAATATATAAACTATGCTGTGGGCCCAAAACATCCACCAGTACCTTAAGAAAAATAGTCTAAAATATGGTCACTCTCTCATTGCATCATCATGAATGAAAAGAAAAAAGAAGCCTGTCAAAAAATAAACCCACATTTCTTTTCTCTTCCACTTTGACAGTGAGCTCCAAATGTTTAAATAAGAAGTGTTGAATGAGTGCATGATTCCAGACACAACCTGTATTTCTGTTCTAACACATTTTCTTGTGTATCCATTTTGCTTCAGTGGGATGTAAGCCAAAAAGTCTTGGCCTCAAAGCAGATGATGAGATCTTTAAGCTCCATGGCAACAGCAGTTATAGCAACTCCTCATCATCAAGCAACAGTTCGGTGCTTGCAGACACAGGTGTCTTCAGCAATAAATCGTTTTCATGGATGTCACAGTTGCTGGGGTCGGCGTGTGTGTGGAGCATCCCTGTGCTGTATGAGGAGGTGGATGTCCTGTCACTGCGATTCACCCCCGTTGGTGGAGCCAACGTTAGCGTTACAAATACACACCCCACGCTGCTCACGTACCCCCTGCACGCGCACGCCAGTGGTGGCACACTCAACCTGCAGCTCACACTCAACTCTGTGAGTAACATTGAATCGCTGTACTTGCATAGACAGATTGGAAAGTCACAGAGTTGAGCTTCCGTGGAGATTTGCATTGATACATGCATCTGTGTCATGTTTTTGTAGACTAACATGACATTGGGGAACAGCAGCAGTGTGGTTGCATGTCTCTCTCCCTGGACTCCAGTCCTTGAACTGAACCACTCTCAGTCATGTCGCACAGGTACAGTAGCACTGATTCAAATTCACACACATCAAACACCAGAAAACATTGCTTATGCCTAATTGATCAGAACACTTCGATGAAGAATTGCATACAAATGTCTTAATTTATGTAGATGGATTATAAATCAGCTGAATTTTTTTCTGTTTAAATTATTTTTCCATAAAGTTCAAGTGATTTTCTATTCCAATTCACTTTGTTATCATGCCTTATTTAGTGTAGCTTTATGGAATCTCTTAAAAGTGTCTCATCCATTTGTCATAGCTGTGGCTCAGGAGGTAGAATAGGTCATCTTCCGATCAGAAGTTTGGTGGTTTGATTACATGGTGCATGTCAAGGTGCCCTTGGGCAAGGTTCTGAATCCTGAGCTACCTAAGATTCTTAGGTATAGAGGGAAAAAAAGCGGTTTTGTTATTCGGTGAATGACTAAAAAGTAATTTGAGTACTGTTGAAAAGTTCTATACAATACCAGTTCTTTTATCATTTCAAACAAAATCCATCCATCCATCCATCTTCATCCGCTTTATCCGGGGCCGGGTCGCGGGGGCAGCAGCCTAAGCAAAGAGGCCCAGACCTCCCTCTCCGCAGCCACCTCCTCCAGCTCATCCGGGGGAACACCAAGGCGTTCCCAGGCCAGCCGAGAGATATAATCTCTCCAGCGTGTCCTGGGTCTGCCCCGGGGCCTCCTCCCGGTGGGACATGCCTGGAACACCTCACCCAGGAGGCGCCCAGGGGGCATCCTTACCAGATGCCCAAACCACCTCAGCTGGCTCCTTTCGATGTGGAGCAGCAGCGGCTCTACTCTGAGCCCCTCCCGGATGGCCGAACTTCTCACCCTATCTCTAAGGGAGATGCCAGCCACCCTTCGGAGGAAGCTCATTTCCGCCGCTTGTATCCGCGATCTCGTCCTTTCGGTCACTACCCACAGCTCGTGGCCATAGGTGAGGGTAGGGACGTAGATCGACCGGTAAATTGAGAGCTTCGCTTTTACACTCAGCTCCCTCTTCACCACGACGGACCGGTGCAGCGTCTGCATTACTGCAGCTGCAGCCCCAATCCGTCTGTCGATCTCCGGCTCCCTTCTCCCATCACTCGCGAACAAGACCCCGAGATACTTGAACTCCTCCACTTGGGGCAGGACCTCATCCCCGACCCGGAGTGGGCACTCCACCCTTTTCCGGCTGAGAACCATGGCCTCAGATTTGGAGGTGCTGATCCTCATTCCCGCTGCTTCACACTCGGCTGCGAACCGCTCCAGTGCGAGCTGGAGGCCCTCACCCGATGAAGCCAACAGAACCACATCATCCGCAAAGATCAGAGATGAGATCCTGAGGCCACCAAAGTGAAAGCCCTCCGCCACTTGGCTGCGCCTAGAAATCCTGTCCATAAAAATTATGAACAGAACCGGTGACAAAGGGCAGCCCTGGCGGAGCCCATCACCCACCGGGAACGAGTCCGACTTATTGCCGGCAATGCGAACCAAGCTCTTGCAACGGTTGTATAGGGATCGAATGGCCCGTAGCAATGGGCCAGACACCCCATACTCCCGCAACACCTCCCACAGGACACCCCGAGGGACACGGTCGAATGCCTTCTCCAAGTCCACAAAACACATGTAGACTGGTTGGGCAAACTCCCATGCACCCTCAAGTATCCTCGAGAGGATGAAGAGCTGGTCCAGTGTTCCGCGACCAGGACGAAAACCGCATTGTTCCTCCTGCATCAGAGGTTCGACTAGCGGACGAACTCTCCTTTCCAGCACCCTGGCATAGACTTTCCCGGGGAGGCTGAGGAGTGTGATCCCCCTGTAGTTGGAACACACCCTCCGGTCCCCCTTCTTAAAGATGGGGACCACCACCCCGGTCTGCCAATCCACGGGTACTGCCCCTGATCTCCACGCAACATTGCAGAGGCGTGTCAGCCAGGACAGCCCTACAACGTCCAGAGCCTTCAGGAACTCGGGGCGGACCTCATCAACACCAGGGGCTCTGCCACCAAGGAGTTGTTTAACTGCCTCAGTGACCTCGCCCCCAGAAATTGGCGGGTCATTCCCCTCATCCCCAGACTCTGCTTCCTCCTTGGAAGACGCGTCAGTGGGATTAAGGAGGTCCTCGAAGTATTCCTTCCACCGCCTGACAATTTTCTCAGTCGACGTCAGCAGCGCTCCGCCAGCACTATACACAGTGCAGGTAGAGCACCGCTTTCCCCTCCTGAGACGCCTGACGGTTTGCCAGAACCTCTTCGAGGCAGTCCGAAAGTCTTTTTCCATGGCCTCTCCGAACTCCTCCCACACCCGAGTTTTTGCTTCAGCCACTGCCCGAGCCGCATTCCGCTTGGCCTGTCGATACCTGTCGGCTGCCTCCGGAGTCCCACAGGCTAACCAAGCCCGATAGGACTCCTTCTTCAGCCTGGTGGCTCCCTTCACCTCTGGTGTCCACCATTTGGTTCGGGGATTACCACCACGGCAGGCACCAACCACCTTGCGGCCGCAGCTCAATGCAGCAGCTTCGGCAATGGAGGCGCTGAACATGGTCCATTCGGACTCGATGTCCCCCGCTTCCCTCGGAATGCTGTTGAAGCTCTGCCGGAGGTGTGCGTTGAAGATCTCGCGGACTGGGGCCTCTGCTAGTCGTTCCCAGCACACCCTCACTACACGTTTAGGTGCACCAGGTCTGTCCAGCGTCCTCCCCCGCCACCTGATCCAACTCACCACCAGGTGGTGATCAGTTGACAGCTCAGCCCCTCTCTTTACCCGAGTGTCCAGAACATATGGTCGCAGGTCTGGTGATACGATTACAAAATCGATCATCGACCTACGGCCTAGAGCGTCCTGGTGCCACGTGCACTTATGGACACTCTTATGTTCGAACAAGGTGTTCGTTATGGCCAAACTGTGATTAGCACAGAAGTCCAATAACAAAGCACCGCTCGGGTTCAGATCAGGGAGGCCGTTCCTCCCAATCACGCCCCTCCAGGTCTCGCTGTCGTTACCCACGTGAGCATTGAAGTCTCCCAGCAGGACAACAGAGTCTCCAAACAAAATCGAACACAAAAAAGGTATCAATTTCCGAATTCACAGTGGGTCTGATTTTTAGATGACAATGTGTCCTGTAGACAAAACAGTATGTTGTTGATTTGATGACAGATTTATTTGGAGGTTATGGTGTTGCTGTGAATGCCAGCGTTCCTAAAGCTGTGGTCAGGCTGCCTTTTCCTCAGTCAGCAACGTGGTACCTCACCCTGCAGCTTATATGCAACAGGTAAAACACACACACGCACACACACACACACTGCAGTAGCAGACTGTGTTCAGTTATTCAACTTTTCGTGCTTCAGATATTTTTGAAATGTAAACTAAATATGTACCAAATCTTACATTTTAGAAGTTTGAAATTTGATGAAATGAGGTGTCATTCATTTATTCATACTTTGTGTGTGTGTGATGTATGTATAATATTACATGCATGTGTTTGTGCTTTTTCTTGCAGCAGTAACTGTGGTAACGCATCAGTGGTGTCTGTGACCCCAGAGGTGTTCCTCAGTGCCTGTGTAGAGGACTGTGGGTTATATGGTGAATGTAGACTTCTGAGATCTTACAGCTACCTGTACGCTGGATGTGTATGCAAAGCTGGTACGCCCACACACACACACACACACACACACACACACACACACACACACACACACACACACACACACACACACAGTCCGTCTCCCCTAAGAAAAGGCCTTGTTAAAGTTGTAGTAGAAGCACTAAAAAAAATCAATGTCTTGATGCATGTTCAGTCATCCAGGTAAGGAAATCTCAAAAAGTCGATTCTGTTCGTCTGGACGTTTTCAGTTTCGTCACTCATCCAAGTGACTTCTTCAGTCTCAGCTGAGTACAGGTTTCCCCATTCTTATAAACAGTAAATTTCTTAAGGTACTGTTTTTCAGCAATTCAGTTTTGAGCAATTTGACTGAAAATCCTCCAGAAAGCACAGAGCCAGCTGCTCAATGAATGGGTGAGACAAACAAATTTTTACCATTGATGTGCTAAAATCAACAGAAGAGCAGATCTGATAGAGATTTGCAATGCTTCTAGATAAGAAAATCCTTCAAAAGGTGTTTGAATTCACCGACAGCATGAAAAGTCTAAGACCAGGCAACAAAGGACGTTTGAGAGGAGGACGCCACACTGAGGATGTGGACAAGTGGGTGAAATTATTTGTCTGACAGACAACTCATTCAAGCAGAGAAAAACATCCTTCCAAAAGGGTTGAACTTTTGCTGTGACGCAGAGAGAAATCCCGCTAGTGAACTGATCACAGCCATTCTAAACAACAACACTGCAGACGTGGAAGCAGAGCAGCTTCCACGGACTAAAGTTTTGGCCGGTCTCAGCAACGCAAATCCCCCACTGCGGGGAGGCTGTGGCTCAGGTGGTAGAGCAGGTCATCCACTGATCGGAAGGTTGGTGGTTTGATTCCTGGCTTCCCCTAGTCTACATGCCAAATATCCTTGGGCAAGATACTAACCCCAAATTGCTCTCTGATGCATCCATCGGAGTATGAATGTGTGTGAATGTGCTTCGTGTGCGAATGGGTGTGAATGCACAAGTTGTGTAAAGCGCTTTGAGTGCTCAGATGAGTAGAAAAGCGCTATATAAGAACCAGTCCATTTACCATTTACTAGCCAAAATCAGCACAGAGGAGAGGAAGGCACTCATATCGCTTAGTAATGACATCAACAACATCATCATCTCAAGGGTAGGTGGACAGTTTTGCTAAAGCAGAAAGATTATCGTGAGAAAATACTGTCACCACTCACTGAAGCAGTGGAGGTAATTCATAAGTGATTACAGGATGACCCCAACCTCAGCTACAGGACCACTCTCAGCACCAACCACGTGTGTTTGCTTTTGGAACTGTGTTTTAATTCCACCTATTTCACATATAAGAGTCAGTACTACAGGTAGAAACATGGGTGTGCCATGGGTTGCCCAGTTTCACCCATTGTGGCCAACTTTTACATGGAAGAAGTGGAAATGAGGCTTTGCTATCCTACCCTGGAACACCACCAAGTCATTGGTTCAGGTATGTTGATGACACCTTAAGATGTGCCTCAATTCACAGATCACATTAACTCGGTGGACCAACGCATCAAGTTCACCAGGGAGGATATGAAAGTGGCAGGGTAGCCTTCTTAGGCTGTGAGATTTCATTGGGGACATTTAAAAGTTGATGTAAACCTACGCATATGGATCAGCATTTAATGTTTGACTCTCATCATCCACTGGAGCATAAACTGGCTGTCATTAGGATGCAACAACACAGACCCAACACCATCCCCACAGTTACAGCAGCCAGGGAAGCAGAAGAACATTGTCACTGATTAGTGGTTGTTGATCTATGGTCGTGATCATTTGTATATAAGTGATCCAGAAACTGACCTCACAGCCTGTTGTTCATCGGTGGTGTTAGTCTCAGTCATTGTGCAAATGTAGTGTGTATAAGGGTGTGGAAACCTGCAGTCAGCTCAGACTGAAGAAGTCACTTGGATGAGTGAACAGAATCAACTTGTGTCACTGCAGCTTATATTTCACTAATATTAAAATATTTCGAGATGTCCTTAAAAAATTACAGTCATGCATTTATTTATTTTCACTGTGTGTGCAGGTTGGAGTGGTTGGGGCTGCACAGATGATTCAACAGCTCAGTCGTATAGTCACCAGTTGTTAGCAACTCTGTTGCTCACGCTCAGCAACTTGGCTTTCCTGCCTGCCATCGTGGTTGCAGTCAAACACGGTTACATCACCGAGGCCTCTGTCTACCTCTTCAGCATGTTTTTCTCCACGGTAAAACATTCAGGAACATGCATGTACCTTTTTATACATGCAGACATACTTACGAGTGTGTTTCTGATACATAAATAGGTTTAAGAGTCGATTGTTATGGCGTGGGTTTTGTGTAAGAGAGGAGACGGTGAGCTTTCCTGTTTCTGCATTATTCTTACACATTGAACTTTTATAGCTTTAATATCATTTTGGCATAGTTTGTAGGTGGTACTGAGATATTCAGTAAACTTGTCACCAATAAAGATGATACAAAAATAGTAATAAAAAAAACAAGATGAGCATCAGCAAATAATACTAATCTTAGTTTAAATGTTGATATCTGCCCTTACTGTCATTTTTCCCTCTTCCCTCTTGTTTGTAGTTCTACCATGCTTGTGACCAGCCGGGCATTGCAGTAATGTGTATAATGGAGTATAATACTCTGCAGTACTGTGACTTCCTAGGATCCATCTGCTCCTTCTGGGTCACCATCCTGTGCATGGCTCGCATCAGAAACGCATTCAAATATGTAAGATGCTGATTCCTGCCTCTTCTTTCATACTGTTGACACACTCTGCTAAGGATTGGTGTATTATAAAAGGCTGTGTGGGTTTTTCTCGCCCGTTTGTGTGTGTAGACTCTGTTCATGCTCGGGACTCTGCTGATAGCCATGTCAATGCAACTGGACCGCACGGGCCTGTGGAACCTGCTGGGCCCCATCCTCTGTGCCATACTGATCATGGTCATTGCCTGGGTAAGAGATGCATTTTCCATCTGTTGCAGATGTTGATTATATTTTGGACAGTAATAAACCTGTTTTTCCTCTTCTTTTCTGTTTACAGGTGCGCAAAGGGGTCCATCGACGGCATTGTTACCCACCCTCTTGGAGGCGTTGGGTCTTCTACCTGATCCCCGGGGTGTTGTGCGCCTTAATCGGCCTGTGTTTGTACACTTTTGCTGAGACAGAGGACAACTACTATTACACACACTCGCTGTGGCATATCCTGGTGGCGAGCTGCGTTGTGTTACTGCTGCCACCAAAGAAGAAAAACAGGGAGAAGTTTGGCTGGAGCAGTGGCTGGAGCCTGAACTGGAGCTGGAGACCCCGGGTTTGTGGATACACTCTCTGTGAAGGCAGCAAAGACGAACTCTACACTGTCACATAGTAGGTCAGGAGATGCTATGTCTAGGTAGTGGCTGTTTGACACCCTTAGACTTACACGAGCATCTGATCCCTGCTGGTGTTGACATTTTACAGAAAAGTTTCCAAGTAATGTATTTTAAAAATCAAAGTGGACCTATATTCTCTTGGGTCTGCAGGTTTCTTATTCATAATTGCATTAAATTAAGTCTTAAACAAAACATGCACAAACACATTTGAAACCTCCACAGTGGACTATTTGATCAGCGGTTCATTGCACCAGCTTAATGTATGGTTGAGCAACAAAACCTTAGACTTTATGCCCAGGAGTTTATGTGCTTTGCGTATATTTCACTAGTGTAGGACATTAATGTTTGAAATGTTTATAAAGAACTCTTTTAAAGTCTTTATATTTAGTCTATTGACACGACTATGTTTAGATCCATTCGACACATGCTTGATCTTTGACTAACAGGTCGTTTTAATACTAGTTTTTTTTCCAGAGCTGCTACGCTCTATTGTGCAGTCGTCCAAGTGCAATGCGCAAGAAGACAAATTTATTAGACCATTTAAAACAAAACAACACCTTTGCCAAAGTCTGCTTATTACATTTTTCATGCCTTAATGTTCAATTCAGTCTCCTAAAGGGTGTTGGACTCACAATTGACAGTTTTATAGTATCAAAATGACCACAGCTAAAACCACAGGTAACAGCATCTTTTCATTTGCCCGTTCTTCTTTCTAGCACCTACACTACCCACAATGCAATGCAACACTTGCACAGTCAGTTGTCCCAGGAAAGAGATCATCTTTGACTCCATACACAAATATATAATATGGTACTGTAAACAAACTTTAATGTATAAAGTCAGTGTGATTCCTTTTTAACTTGCACTTAAGTTTTTGTCCAAATAAAAACTGTCTTGACCCTTATCGGGGTTGCCGTCACCCGACAGACTTTGAGTTAGATGATATAAACAGGTGGGGAAATGTAAGTGTAAAGCAGTGTAGTAAATGTTAGCATTGTAGCTTTACATCACTATATCTGAATGTTCAAATGTGTAACGTGTATCTGAACATTTCTACCCTTAAGGATGTTTATAGCCGAGTGTGTTATTTTTGTGAACTAATGAAAAAGATTTGCGCACAACTTTGTAGTTGCACACATGTTTGAGTTTACACAGAACTCATCTCCTAATGAATCTACCAGTTTAACTTAGATTATAAAGTGATATAAACGGAGAGCAGACCACACTGTCATTTTTAGTGCTTGCTGAAGCCTCACTGTAACCACGGTAACAGCACAGAAGACTCACCTTTTTATTCTTTTATCGTTGCTCGCATATTTTTCTGACAGGTGCACATTGCAAAACAATGATGTCAGACTTTTGGCAGTGGAACTTTTCCACACCAGTCACATGGCTGACTCTGTTTGCTATTCTGTTTCTAAAAACTATTCACAGTGATAATAAAACAGATGCTAAAATCCTGCGTAGGTCTACATTGTTCCCCTCAGACGATATGTCAAAATCAGTAAGAAAATTGGTAAAGAATGTCGCCTACAAGCAGACCTGACAATGGGACTGGTGTCATTAAAATCATAACCAAAGTCGTCCCTAGTTATGGGCTACATAACTAGGGATTCAACTCATAACTATAAATGTGAGTTTCACAGATAAAACTGAGTTCACTAACAAATGCATCTTTTATTGGAAGTTATCCATGCAAGTCTCTTTCTTTGTTTACCGATCTGCTTGCTGATACAAAAAAGGTCTCACATGTAAATGTTTTACACATTCAGATACGGTAATACACAATCAGCGTACTTATGGCCCCGTTTTGTTTCCATATTCCGTTTGATTTCCATAATCATTGCTGAACTAAGTAACGCCGTGTCCTTCTTTTAAGCTCTAATTCCGTTAAATTCTAATCCAAAACCACTTCCTGTATTCACCTGACGCACCTTATGATTAGATGCAATGTATATAGCTACTGATATTACAAAGCAGAGCAATCCAGTGTTCATAGTGTGCAAAGTGGAACTCATTGAATGTATATTCAGAATTTAGTCTTGTGCCTCTTTGTGTACTTTGTATGCCTGAATGTGTGTTTTGTCTCTTCTACCAATAAGGCTGCTGAATACTTTCCATACTGTTTTATGTAAGATGTACACACTACTTCACACATTGTCTAGTGTGTTGCATACTGTAAGGGTTTTGCACTTGGTTTAAATTGAATGTTTCCTACTAACACTCTTGCATTCCCTTACTTTTATTGTTGTAATGCTCTTTTTCTCTCATGTATTAGCGCGAATCACATTGTTGACTAAGTAGGAGGATGAATAGGATTTCTTCAATCGCAACACACTGTTGCTCTCTTAATGTGTAAACATGGAAAAAATGTAATGTTCGGCATCAGAAGTGATTTTATTTCCCTGTGCTGTTAGTCTGTCAAAAACCCAAACCTACCAAAAATAAATCCATGTGTAAAGAACATAATTTCATTTGTTGTCAATGCTTTTTATGTGGCTGTTCTTTTCTATTCCTAAGGCGAAGACACTCCATCGCCAGCACTTATACTTGGATAGCAGAGAGGGGATGGGGAACAGAGGGAAGCAGATTATCCTAATCCTCAAAAATGCTGAAAGTGTGTGTGTGTGTGTGTGTGAGAGAGAGAGAAAAAGTATTTCCCCCTTTCCATAAATAGCTTCCCTCCATTAGTAAAATTGATGGTCCTGCAAAGCTTAGAGATCACAACATTAAGCTGAACTGCTTTGGTGTGGTTAGCGTGCGTGTAGACCTACCTCAGAAAAAAGTGTGAAGAATTTAAAAGCCTGTTTTTGGTTGTTTCTTTTTCTTTTTTTTTTGTTAACACGTTGTTGCTGTTGAGTTGCACTTCAAAAACTCTGGAATCTACAGTTTCTGTAATATATAAACTTTTTTCTCTGTAATCCTGGAAACTTTGGAGGCTTGGTTCAGATCTATAGAGCTGAATGAAGCTTTCACAGACTGAAAGAAACCCTACAGTCACACTACAGATAACCGTGGTTATGCACAACACAAAGAAAATTATTGCAACTGTGTGTTTGTGATTTTGTTGCCCATGAAATGGTTCCTTCAGAGTTGGGGACCAGGTCTGTGACCACTTACAGTTGGCGTCTTTTGGTGCATTGAAACGGTAATGAGACAAAGCCAGTATATCAGTCTGCAGCCGAACTGGGCAACTGCATGCAATCTGCGATACTACATTAATTATTATTGATAAATGTGCAAAAAACAATAATAACCACAAAATAGCTTCAGTGCTTGAAATGCAAGCATTTGGCATCAAGCCGAGTTGAGTCCTATATATCGGACTAGTTCCACTCATCAGTGCAGACTGACCTGAAAGTGATTGGAGTCAGCCTGAGTCAGACTACGTTTGTTTGCAGGGTCTTAAGGTGTAGATTTTATTTTACACATTACTTTCACATCTTCAGACTTCAGATAAAATGTTCTGAGAAGGAAAAGGGTGCTCACAGCTCAGGGATCACACCTGCCACAAAGGATGACAGGCTGTAGTTTTTCCAGGAAACTTGAAAACGTGTTGCTTTGGTCACATGCAGCCAGTAGAGGGAGCCAGCACAGAACGGTTATTATTATAAGGAAGTAGAAGCAACAGAAGTGTTACAATAAATAATGCAAATAATGAGCCTTTTAAAGCTCCTGCAGGTAGCCATAGGAAGGGTTAAATGAAGGAAGGTACAAATTTCAGTGGGAACGTTTGTTTATTTATTTTTTTACTTTACTTTTTTCTGGTGATTTAAAAACTTAAACCATGAAATCGATTAGCAGTGTGTGGTAGAAAGAGAGGAAGGAAAGGGTGCTCTAAAACCTGGTCGCTGATCCACACACTCACAGGTACTCACAGCATGCAGGGCTGAGGCTGTAGCACCACACTAACTGCTGTTGTGACATTTTATTGAGTTGAGAGCAGAGAAAAGTGAACGGCAACGACAAACGCAATGTGCGGCTCCAACTGCACAAGCAAACTGCCCAACAATCACAGTCACACTGAGGCAGATCTCTGAAGAAATATCACGTTACCGATGCCTTTACCTAAACCGGCTCAGGATTCTATAGAAAAAGAACACTTGATATGGGGATCACAGGAAAAACTATTCAGCACACTGTGATGGGATGAGGATGCAACAATAAAGGGTGTAGAAAAAGCTCTTCTCTGTGGTTCACTGGTTGTCCTTCAGTGGCATGCTGCTCAGGTGTGCCATGACACCTGTTTCTCAAAGCTCTAGTGATGTTGCTGCGGCGTACGAGAAGCTCTGTTTGACTTTAAAGAAAAAACTCAGACAACAGAGAGTAAAGTGACCGAGTCTTTCTCTCTTTTTTGGGTTCTTTTTTTTGGCCTGGATCAGAAATGCGAGCCAGCTGCAGAGTTGGCACCTGCCCCCTTGGCAAGGCCTTCTTCCTCTGCTGCCTGGGTGGCAGTCTGAGCAGGGGAGGGGCTAGAGTGCCTCTGGCGTCTCATGAAGGGGAACACGCTGACGGGAAGGAGAAAAGGAAAATGCGCTCATTAAATGCATGCTTAAATATGGATAGAGGGAAAAAAAGTAGGATGAGTATAAAAATGTCACCTTTTCTTGGTTTCCTGGGGGACGATGGCTTTGGCCAGCATGTTCTTGTACAGGTCAGACTTGAGATACCTTGGATAGGAGTCCTGGAAACAGACACACATGCACAAAAAGAAGCTTTTAGCTCATGGGAAAGAAAAGATGGACTTTCACATGAGTCAAAAAAGTATGTTTTTTGTTTAAATCTGATGTTCAGAAACAGGAAAAGGCAAGTCACACATTTATTGTACCCAACCAAAGATTTAGAGAGCGAAAAGTAGAAAAATAAAAATTGCTTTCTGGCTTCTTTTTAATGCGTTAATTTACTTTCCTGCTGAGGGTAAGAAGGAAAGATCAATACACTCTCATATGTCATGCAATATGAAGCTGGAGCAAAGCGGTATCCAGCTTAGCTTTGCATAAATACTAAATACACAATGAAACAGCTTGGCTCTGACCAAAGCTGAAGCAGCACTTCTAAAGCTCACTGGTATGAAACTGATATTGATCCTCTCGTCTGACAAGGAAGCAAATGAGCTTTTTTTCCCAAGCTGTATTCCTGTAAAGCAGGACTCACCTAAAGGCACCATTACAATCTAAAAAACAGACTGTGCATACAGTAATGTGCAAAAATCTTGAGCCACCCCTAATTTTTTTTTATATTTTGTTAATGTAAGTAGGTAATATAGTATGTAAGGCAGAAAACAGACAATTCTAACAAGCTTGAAAGTCATTCTTTGGTATGTCCACCTTTAATCTCCAACACCGTCTGAACTTTGGGGAGGCCAGTCCATGCCTGATACTGTTATACAGTTTGTGTTTTTCTATGCAAGTGTAATTTTGCTGCATTTGGGATCATTGTCACGCTGAAAAACGGAGTCATTGCAAATTCGCTGCTTTCCATGTGGTATTGTAAGGTGAATCAAAATTTGTGCATTTGAAAATTAAGTTTTCACTGATTTTTAGTTCCGTTTGTGTGTCATTTAGCAAAGCTCGGCCTTTTGAGGCTTATTGACAGCCAGGCTTGTGCTGAAAAGGCTTCAGTGAATAGTAAATGATCGACTACATGACCAGATGCATCTCTCGGATCCTGTGTTGGGTCTTTGCTGGATTTTTTTCCTACTCCTCAGGGGCATGGCTTTCACATACTGTTCATCTGCTGTAGATCCAACAATTTAGACCAATTTAAAACAGGTTCTTTGCTAAGTTGTCTGTCATGTGTATAAACGCTGGTTCATCGCTTGAGGAATTGCCTTTGTGATGCTTGAGTGATTCACAGGTCAGCGTGAAGCAGCTTAACAAACAAACAACATTTCTCAGAAAATGGTCAGGTACAAGGACTAGATTGAAAATAAGTAAGAAGCAAGCCAATGTCCGAAGAAAACCCCTGCAAGACCTTCAGAAAGCCTAGAAGAACAATTGATGAAGACCGCTTTAAAAAATGACAAGAGTCTGGCTCCTTAGAAACTAAGTATAAAGAAATGGCTCAAGACTTTTGCACATGACTTTATAACATTGCATAATTTTATTATAATTTGTGGGACAAAGGAGAGAGATACTGTTTAATAAATACAGAAAACCCACGTCAGATGAAAAAGTACAAGAAGGATATGTGTTCCTTATTCATGGCTCGCGCTTGCTTATAATGCATTTTTTATGGTTAATGGTAAGTGCTGTTACATAAAGGTACAGTGTGTGGGTGGGTGAGTCAGAGGTCAGACCTTCTTCATGAGGAAGTAAATGTGCATCTGCGCGTCGTCCATGACAAAGCGGTGCGGCCGTTTGATCCCCTCTAAGGTTTTATCCATCGTCTTGCTGTCGATGTTGACCCAGCGGGCCGCTCCAGGAGCCAGGAAGTTCCTGGGTTACATAAAAGATGAGGTGCTCATCTTATGAATATGTAACACATGCATGTGCGACATGGCTGTCCACTTACTTGTAGATGTCTTCCACTTTCTCTACGATTTTGGAGCTTTCTCCGTGTCTGACATCCTCACACGCCTGCCAGAAATACAGGTTCTCCGCTGAGAGCGGAGAGACACGCGGTGAGGAGCTGCGCATGTGGTAAAACAACACTGATGCAGGAAAATGTGACAGACGGCAAGAGCCTTTTTATAGCTGTGGAAAGAGTTCATACTGTACGCATGCATGGGTGAGCAAATCCCTCTCCTGTGTTTTGCTCATGCACTCCATCTTCGCCACATCTCACTCTTAAATGTGGCCCTTCCTCTGCTCCATTCGTCTACCTTTAAACTTTGCCACATCTGTTTGTGACCTTTTCTGTATTTGAATTCTTCTTCTAATGATTTAAAAGATTGTTTTAATTGATTGCTGCGCAGCGCTTCAGCCCACGTCTCTGGTGTTTATACAGGACACATAAATATATTGAATCTCTTTTTCCACTGTCTCGTCTTTTCCACCTCTCACCGCCGGGACTGGAAAATATCATTAGGAGAGATAATCAAATTCGGAATAAAGCTGATGTGAAAAACAATTAAAGAGATTTTCCATGTGTAATATTGTAACAATCTATACTATATTCCTCGTATTTCACGCATATTTTACACCTGTTATGCTCATTTCCAGCTGCAGTTTCAGCCTCGACAGGGACGTGGCTGAAGACAGGGTATGGGAGGACACCTCTGGTGCCTGCCAACATTGTGTTGTATTGATGCAAACATGAACTGAAAGTGCAGGTGGATACAGACATTCAGACCTGCTTTACTGGGAAAATGGGTTATGGATCACTTTAAACACAGCTATGCAGACACAAAGTTTTGCAGTTTTGCCTCTGCAAACCACCAAAGTGCCAGGTCTGCATTGCTCAGACAACATTTAATGATGTCCATGGGTTCAAGACTTCAGGCGGTCACTGACTAAATCCATGTAATAAAAACAATCCGTCTATTCTCTTCTACTTATCTTTGTCAGGGCCACAGAGGAGCTGGAGCCGAACCCAGCTACCGCAGTGCCAGAGGCAGAGTACACCCTGGACAGGTCGCCAGTCTGTCGCAGGGCTAACTCATAGAGAGAGACAACCATTCACACCTATGAACCAAACCCCACTAACTGCATGTCTTTGGACTGTGGGAGGAAGCCCGAGTACCAGGGGAGAACCCACACAAACGCAGGAAGAACATCCACAACAACTCCACACAGAAAGGCCCTGGCCTGAGGGTGGACAGTGCTAATCACCGCACCACCGTGCCGCCCTACAAAAACAATCCTCATATTTACAATTATTTTTGTTCGTACAAATTATTTTGAGCCTCTGAAAATGAGGGCTAATGTTTAAAAAAAAATTTTGTTAAACTCCTTGAATTAAGGCTGAAAGTCTACACTTCACTCACTATTGAGTGTTTCATTTTAAATTCACCATGGTGGTGCACAGAGGGGAAAAAAACTACAAAGTCCAAGAAATTATGGACCACGACAGTGATAGTGAACATAATAATATGAATGGTAATAACAAGTGCATTTTCTTTTTTTTATCCTCCAGTATTCAAAGCTGAATGCTCCATATTTGTAATCGGTTCCCTCGCTCCTGTTTCTCACCACTGAATTCCTTCTCCAGGTAGGTCATGAACTCCCTCCTCCCCATGGCATCGTTGAGGAGCTCCATGAAGCTGAAGCTCCAGCGTTCTACTCGTAGACGCGTCGGGACCGGCACTCTGCTCAAGAAACGCACAAAAACCAGAAATGTTACGCTGGATGTAGGATGCTGAGCTCATTTGTAATGTAACACGCTGATGTTTCTGTAGCGCTTTCATAGTCTCAATTACTACTTAATGTTAAATAAGTGTAAAGTGTCTTAGTGTAAAATAAGGAAAAGAATGATAAGTTCAGTACTGTGAGAAAATATATATGATCTAACACGCTGCTACATGACCCGATGATGTGTGGAGTACTGTACTGTGTGGACTGGTTATCATCTCTGCATTGTCTCACATTTCTGCGTTCATCGTCCAGTGCGCGGTGTCATCAGAGATCCAGGGGTTACTGGGCAGGCAGCCTTGCATAATGGGATCGTGGTTCAGGTACTGCTCGCTGTATTTCAGAAAACTGCACATCCACGCACAAGTGCAGTGGCATGCGCGCACACAAGAACACACATGCACGCACACACACACACGCGGTATTATTGTATTAGTCCTGCAGATCATAAGAGTTAATGGCCACTAATTCCAACTCGCCCCGGGAAGCATCCATTAGTGGCTCTTCTAGAGGGAGCACTAAGCTTTATGTGCATGTGTGTGCGTACTAGAAGACGCCGAGTTTGACCCGGGCAATCAGACGTCTATTATGTGTGTATCTGTGCGTGTCTGCATGTGAGCCTTTAGCAAACTGACACATACCCTTCTAGGCAGATGGATGATTTTACACGGTTTCTTCCAAGAGCCTTTCTACAGGCTTCAATCTGCAAACAAAGGCAGGAGGAAGAACCTTGTATGTGCTCTATACACTCGTACTTAATCTGATGGCATCTGAATTACATGCTGCACTTACCTCTCTTTTGTAGTAGTCACTGTTCTAGTTCTGTAAAGAGTAACACAGGGTCATCATGTGAGGTCACACATTAAACCTTTATATAATGTATGTTACAGTTATAGAAACATATACATTTGAGGATAGCTGCCTTGTGACCAAATGTGTCACAGACACACAAACAGTAGCATTAAATATATAATTTTACAAACAATGACAGCCTATTATGAGATTACAGACTAACATACTGAATTAGATTTCCCATTTGGGACAACAGACGCGACTGACTCTACCCTGTCATCTCAGGTCCTCGACTTTTTAACCTTGATTTACAATCATGATTATTATAATCATTCCTAATACACTGCAGGTCTGCAGGTAAACTTACTTTCAAACGATCCCAGTGGCAAGAAAGAACAAAAGGAGGCGATTAAACACAGAGTGAAAAGTTACATTGTTAATGCATTTTTTAAAAGCAGGAAGTAGAGAAATACAATGAAGTCACTGACCAGTGTGACTCTGCAGCTGAAGCTATTTGGTCGCTCCAAGCCTGTGTCCAACACATTATTAACCCCAGGCTGTAAAAAAAAAAAGAAGAAAAACAAAAAATAACATATGAGCACACAAAGTAAAATCTAAGTACAGTGTATTTGATGCATGTGTCTATACAATATCTGTGTGTGTGGGTGTGTGTCTGATGAGATGCGTGTGAGCGAGCACTTAGCCTCCCTAGAAGTTTCCACTTCACTAGCTCTGATTTTTAGTCCCAGGTTTCTTTCTTTTTCTCCAAGCCCTCGTCCCTAATTCATAAGGTCGAGGCAGGATGGAGTCCCTCCTCCAAAACCGTTGTCCTCTTATTCACCCGCCTCCCATTACCCCTTTCATCTTCCCCTCCCCTCTTTCCCGCGGCATGCACACGCACGTGAACGCTTTTTCCTTCCCCTTTGGTACTTCTCTCTGCCTGCCTGCCTCTATCGAAGAAAAAACCAAACAAAGCTGGTGTTCAGCTAACAAACAGATGTGGAATATGATGATGGTTTTTTTCTTGCTCTCTTTGTTTGTCCCTCTGTTGCTCTCACTCTCTCTATGTCAACTGAGGCTCTCACCGGATAGATTGAATATTTCATGCAGAAGGGAAAAGGGACTGTGGGTGAACTTTAGTGGGACTGCTGTCTGCTTTTATGCTGGGATACAGCTTTAATAGTTGCCATGTATAGAGATGATCATGTAGTTGTGCTGTAGCATAGCATGTATAGCACAGTACAGTTGAATACAGTACAGTGTTATTGAGCCTACCGGGGGTCTGTTGATGAGCCAGTAAGCCTGCTCCTGACACTCCAGAACAATGCGGTCAGCCTTCCGCCTCTGTTTGGACGCTCTGAACATAAATCACAAGGTTAGTTCATGCACGCTGGTAAACGCACGTGTGTGTGTGTGTGCGTGCATGTTTGCGACAAAGTGCACCTGAGTTGCTCTCTGGCTTGCATCACAACAAAGTCCCATGTGTGGTTGATCCTCTTGTGCAACAGACTGTACCTTTCCTAAAAAAGCAAAAGGAAAAGAGGGAGGAGAGGAGGAGGAATGGTGACACAGACTTCTTGGCCAAAATTTTCCTGCTGCATATTTCATAACACAAACAAACACACACACACACACACTTTCTCTGACATTTAGATGCACAGACATGAATACCCACATGATTTCCTCACCTTCTCATATTCCATCAGTTCGCCTTGTTTTCTTATATTCTTTTTAGCCAGATAGATTGCTGTTGGGATATAAGAAAGAAAACAAAGAGAAAGAGGTGAAATCAGAGGTGCAAAGACCTGTACCTGTGTTTATTAGATGTTATAAAGGCTCCTTTCTGCCTTGAGCTGCTCACTTATTCACATGGGTCTTCACAGCAGGTAGCTCAGTATATTTGATTTGGGATTTTTTTTTCCTGGGTCTCCTCCTGGTCTCAAACTGGGGTTCTCTTATGTGTCAGGTGAATGTATAAACCACTAAAGTATAAAAACTCTTAGGATTTTTTCGCAGTGTTTCATGTAAATAATTTTTAAAAAGAGTGAAAAAGACAGGAATCGTAGGATATATGTTAAAAAGAGCTTATATGTTTGTAATCATGATTATATAATGTTTTATATATGATATCGTCCCTCAGAGATCACATGTATGTTTAGAGTTTTTTCTTACCATAGTCCAGCTCTGACGCAGGCCACCTGGTACTAGTCCAGAAATAAGGAGTCTGTAAAAAACACACACACAAAAAAACTAAAAGCAACATTTTTCTTCTTCCTTTTTATTTTTTTTTTCTTGACTGAAACTGATGTTGAAGCAGTTGATGAAAAAGCAGCAGGCTGGCAGATGGATGAGGGATTAGAAAGTGGGCTAATGGAGTGAGAGTGAAAATGGGAGATGGGCACTAATAGAGAGAAGGTGATGTTTTACTGAAAGATTGATGGAGGAAGGGCCAGGGTTGTAGAAAGTAGGCAGAATGGACATACTGAGCGGCCTGACCTGGAAGCGGTAGGGTGACTCATCGGGCCGTAGCACAAGGCACCTCGGCTCTTTGAGGGGGTAAATATATCCATATTTCACCAGCATGTTGCCAAGGTGCAGAGACTCTGTCGAACACCACAGAAGAAGACTCTCAAACATCTCACCAGATTGTTATTCAGGTTTTTTATTTATCACCGTGTCATGTCTGATGGCACCTGAGAGGGGATGCTGATTTCATTAGGACTAAAACTTTTAGACTGAACTGACTAAGTAGCTGTGACTGGAAAAGAGCTGTTGGCACTGCACTTTTCTTTATCAAACATACGAGCATTGTCAACCATCTCTCATAAATCAAGGCTTTGCTCCAGCGATGGAACGCCTCATCAATCTTCAGTCTCTCCTCATTTGTTAAAGAGCCCTACTTTTTTGAGTGACAGCTCCCAAAAAAAGCCGTGGGATGCTTTTTAATCAGCTTCTACCACTCTCTCTCTGTCTCTCTCTGCCTGACTCCACTCTTTTCTTTCCTGCTGCTCGGAAGCAAAAGGGACCAGCGGGCTACTTTTTTCCCCCTCAACGTCTAATTTAGTTGAAAATCTCCTGAGGTGCAGATCTCTTTGGGGACACTAATCAAACTCAGATCATCAGGTGAGTTAATCAGACCCAGTCCCACAGGGGCTAACCCCATTCCTGTTTACTGGAAACATCCTTCCCTACGATGCACACTCAAATAACTACCTACTGCATCAGGCACCATATCCTGGCAACACACCAACGACACACAACATGCCGCTCACACAGAGACGGGAGAAAAACAGCAGATACGTAACAGTCAATCATCAAGCGCACATTGTATGCATCTGTACACCTACCCTCCTCGCTGATTCTGTGTTTGTGTGTCAACCAGGCAATTATATCATGGCCTGTAAAAGAATGGAAAGAAACAAGAGGGGAAGTGAGGAAAGAAGTTCCTCTCCAATCTTGGCAAAGCACACGGGATTCTCAAAAAAATGAATGCTGAATTATGTATGACTGCTGGGACAAAGTCAAGCTGCAATGTACCTGTCCACCCAAGCGCACTGATTCTAATGCATACTGACACAAGGTGCATACACACACACACACACACACACACACACACACACCTGTCATGGCGTGTGGAATGACAGTTATAAGAAGCCTCTGGTTTCTCATCTTCATGCCCATGTCAGGGTCCTGCATGGCCACTATCACTTTCTCCATCTGCAAGGGAGACACACACACACACACACACACACACACACACACGTAAACATGCAGCTGGGCAACAAGAATTGGACCACTACACGAATAATAACAACAACAACAACAATAATAATAATAATAATAATAATATTTTTACATTAATTTGTTTTTCTTCTTTAATCTAATGAAATGTGTTGGATTTGTTCAGCGCTGGATTTCCAGGATATTCTGTGACAATAAATAAATACAACCAAAGAGAACGTGATCAAGCAGTCTTACCTTTCGAAAGCATGCCATTTGCTCCCGATGACACCCTCCTTTAGCCAGGGTGTTGATGGTCATCTTGCGGGATGCTTGGGATCACTCGACGGGACGGCAAAGTGCAAAAGCAAAGCGCTACCGGGAGAGCGAGAGAGAGAGAGCGAGAGAGCGAAGAGAGAGCGAGAGAAGAGAGAGAGGGAGAGAGAGGGAGAGATATGGAAACATCAGGCTGTCCAGTGCCTGCCGGGCGCGCGCGCAGCTGTGTAGATTAGAGAGGATTACATGTCAAATAAATTTTTACTCAAGAGTTTCGGCACAAAAGACGCAACTAGCTTTTCTCTGTTTCTTTTTACAGATAGGCTATATGACGAACTGAAAATGAAAAAAATATAGCTGTATACGAAATGTAGGCCTTACCAAAGCGTACCATATCAAGTTCTTTCGCTGTTATTTGAATATTGACATATGTTTTTTAAAAAAATAGTTTTATATTTGCAGAGAGCTTTTGGCTGTACTGACCTGATAAGGGTAATAAAGATAAAGACATTGTATATTAGTACGTGTGCTGTGAGCTAAATAGCTAAAAGGTTAAATAAAACATGACAGGTTGCTGAAATGTACTGAACTGATTACATTAGTCAATAAATAGATGAATAAGCAAGCAACCTTAGTATTTTTTCATTTTATGCCATAAAAAACAATAAACTGGCCCCGAATGTATGAGCTAAGAAATACATTTGCTGTTAAACAAATTTTCGTAACAAAAATTCTTAAAGATGCTTTCTCCGCTTACACATATTAACAATAACAGCAATTACAGTCATTTCGAAATGAACTGGTATTTTGTATCTTAAAATATCTATGACAGCAAACACTGGTGCTTAATCATTTATGTAGATTAAAATAGTGAAATGTTTTAATGAGGATGTATTATATATCCTTAACCATCATGTATTATATTTATAGCAAAGTAGCTACATATTGTTACGGATTTTGTTCCCGTCTCTTTCTGCTATATCCGTAGATGTGATTTTGTCATATGGGTGTTTGTTTGTTTGTTTGTTTGTTTATATATATACATATTATATATTATATATTATATTCTATTAATATGTGTGTGTGTGTGTGTGTGTGTGTGTGTGTGTGTGTGTGTGTGTGTGTGTATAGATCAGTCAATTAAACAATGCCCTATCCTATTGTATTATGTGTCATTATGTGGAATTAAAAATTAAAGATAAAATTATGAGAGTGAAATATTTCTGGTTTTTGCTTGGTAAAATAATTTACACAAAAATAATTTAATTTAATTTAATTTAATTTAATTTAATTTAATTTAATTTAATTTAATTTAATTTAATTTAATTTAATTTAATTTAATTTAATGCGTGAAGACAATGATTGAACGTCAATGGCTGTCATTTTTGTGCCACACAGGCTTCCGTAGTAGCAGGAAGCAGTTCCGTCGTCTTTTGAGACCTTTCGTGGTCCTGTTTTCAGCTAATTTTTGAAAGGAAATAAGAGCTTTTGCTGAGGTAAGTGCTTAACTCCTGCTTTTTGAATACTGCCGGGTTAACTGTAACGCGTAAGCTCTGTAGCGAAGGAAACAGCTAGTGTTAGCTGCCAGCTAACACTAGCTGTAGCAGGATGGAGCAGACCATTGAGGAGACTCAGTGTGGAGCTGGTCCACTCCAAAAGTATTGACACTACAGACACGGCAAAAGTCATAGGCATAATTTAACTTGAAACCAGAGTTTAAAAAAAAATCACTGTTCCGTCATTTTGGATGATAAAACAAGCTAATGTTTTTGTTACATCTAATGTGCTTTGTTTGTTGTGTTGTTTTCTTTCTGTGGCACATGTCACAGTGTGTCAAGATTTAAACAAAAGTCTGCTACATCTTAACAGCCCACCATGCAGTGTTGTTTAAAGCCTGCAGAGCCACTGTTACTTCATGAATTAAAAACGTTTAATACTTTCACAGATGGAAGAGATACAGCCTTGTTACCATGGGCTTTTCATTAATACACTTCACTTCTGATCATCATATTTAACGTCTTTCACATTGTTTATGTACCTCTGTCAGGTTACAGATGGGTGACATCCGTCAGTCATTGCTGCCTCGGGATGTGCTGAGTGCAGCCAAGGAGCTGCTGTACCACCTGGACATTTACATCTGTAACCTGGTGCAGTCTGGGAGGCAGCCTCCTCAGGTTGACTCAAAAACCCTGGAGCTGGTTGAGGAGTTCATTCTACATGCACCCAAAGATAGAAACACCCCAGCCAGGGTAAACTGGGACCCCAGAATGCTTAAGCACCAATGTATAATATGTAAACACACAAAAGAAATCAGTCAATAACTCAAGTGTGTTTTTTTTGTTTTGTTTTGTTTTTTCTTTCAGAGAATGAGTGCTCTTCAGGAGCTCCAGCTGTTGGAGATCATGTGTAGCTGTTTTCAGGAGCAGAGTCGTGATGCTGTCCGTCAACTTATGTTTGCTGCCCTTTTTAATCTCCAAGGCAACCAGGCAGATGAAAGCCGCATGGCACTGCTGGGCAAATTGGTCTCCATGGCTATCGCTGTGGGCAGGGTTCCTATCCTGGAATGTGCTGCTACCTGGTTGCAGGTGAGGACTCAATCACACAGTCCTGTGTTGTTAGTAGTGAAATCATGAGGTCAGGGAGAAATGACAAAAAACACAACCACAACAACTGTTCTTACACTAGACTTTGATACCTGACAGCAGACGTTGTTGCATCTGGACGATGTATTGCTTCAGTGATGGTCCCATGTGTAATTTGACCAGTTTCACCAGCCCTTATCACAGTTGGAACTTTGATGCTTTAAGGTCTATGTTTTTCTCCTGACACTGTCTGGACCTGATGTGTCAAGAAAGGACTGCATGTATGTGTCCCTGTACTTTGGATGTACTAATCGTAGGCTTCTGATTATGTTTGTGCTGTGCAGAGAACCCATCGTGTGTACTGCGTACGCTTGGCGCAGGTGCTGGTAGATGATTACTGCAGTATGGTCCCAGGCTCTGTGCCCACCTTGCAGAATATCCACAGTGCAAGCCCGCGCTTCTGCTGCCAGTTCATCACTGCTGTCACCACTCTCTATGACTTCACTTCAGGTAAAAAAAAAAAAAATGCATGTAAAAACATGGAAACTGTTTGAAAAAAGACTGACACGCCTGTGTTCGTTGGGGGAAGATCTGATATTTAACACTTTTGTGTGTGTTTTCAGAGGAGCTCACCCCCCCACTCGAACTCCTCCAGATGATAGTATCGTGGATCCAAGATGACCCTCATCTAGTCCTGATCACCTTCCTGAACTCGCCCATTTCCGGCAGCCAACCGATCACCTCGCTTGATGTCACACCGTTAGGGGGTTTGGTGCGCTGGTGCATAAAAGCACCGCTGGTCTATAGGAGAGACAAGAAGCAGGCGCTGACCAATGGAAGCTCTGAGAATGAGCCAGAAGTAGGGCCTCTCTTCTCTGCACTCCATTTAAGTGTTCTACAGGTTTGTGTTTGTGTTCAGATCCATTCAGTAAAACACACATTGTACACGTAAACCCTTGCAACGTCCACAGAGAAGGTCATTAGCCATCTCCTCCTTCTTCCTTATTTAGGTCTTAATGCTTTTGCCCAACATACTCAACGAGAAGGGGCTTTTTGGTCGCCTGGCACTGCTTCAGATGGAGTCCTTGGCTGCTCTGACATCCGATCTTTCCCGACTTTTGGACCAGGCTGACAAACACACGCACACGTCCTCCGCTGATACACTTGCACTGTCCCAGCTGGCCCTCGACCGGCTGGCCCAAGCCCTGCAGGTGGCCATGGCCAGCGGAGCCCTGCTCTGCTCAAGAGGTAACAGTGTGGAAAAATGGTGTCGTGAGTGCCTGTACATTGTTGTGCCTGGGACTGGAAATTAATGTAATATTCAGCTATTCAAATCTAGCTCCATGTATGGCCTCTAAGTTCATTTTCTAAAAGAAACAAAATGACAACAAAAAAACACAGCTGTAGTTACAGTTAAGTCTGCCATTAACTCATCTGTATAGTATTCTAAGCAAGTATTCTAGAGTCAAATATGTGGCCACCTGTCTGACAGCTAAAGCTTGGTCCAAACTGGGTCATGTCATCATGCAGGGCTCTAGAGTGCGACCAATTTGGTCGCAAATGCGACCAAATTTTTCAGTGGTGCGACTAAAAATTAATATTTGGTCGCACCTGTGCGACCAACTGTTCGGGTAACAAAAAAAAAATTCTCTGCAACTCTCCGTGTGGTCAACAACAGACACACATTATGCCCCTATCGTGGACTAAACCAATCAGAGATAGTCAGGGGCAGGACCTCTCTGATTGGCCGTGGTCCAGTTGAAAGTGCAGGTGGAAGAGAGAGGTGAGTAGTTTGAATAAAGCGATATCAATTCATTAACGGATTCCACACAGAGACGTAAACACAGAGCGGACCCGACGCATCAGAATCAGCTTTGTCTTTCTCGGCTTTCTCACCCGACGGCCCGTACACGGACACGCTGTCGGAGCTTAGCGATTCTGATGCGTCGGGTCCGCTCTGTGTTTACGTCTTTTTTGCGCTGATTCTGAGCTGCAGGTTTTGTCTCTCTCCAACCAAAATTCACCGAGCCAGCAGCAAAAGAAGCAGCAAACTACGCTTCACATTTGATCAATGTCGTCATGAATTCCCTCTGAGTTTTGCTGTTTTGCTTCCACCACAATAAAAATCACACTTCCTGCACAGCTCTCTCTCTCTCTCTGTGTACTTCAGGAACAGTTTCCCGTCTCAAATCTCAGTTTTCTGCATTATTCATTTGCTTATTACCCACCAGTCTACCGTTGTTTACAGCGCTGTCTTTTTCTTTTTTCACTTAAATGACCTCGGACAAGAAAGCCTAATTTCTACTGTTCAATACTGAAGAAATTTAATTTAATTTAATTCTTAAAATTATGCAAAATTGCAGAATATTGCAGAATATTTTTAAGGTTATCTGCTATAAAAAGCCAGACCAGGAAAATCTCCTTCATGTTTTTCTGTTTTATTCTCAGTTACTTTCACACAAAGGCATCTGCTGTGATGTTCACAAGTCTCACATGTATCAGTACTGATAAATGATCAGAATTATAATATTTCTGACTGTCTGAGGCTAAATTGAATCAAATCAGGACTTTGAGAACCGGAATCAAATGGATTATAGAAATCAGTGATGATACCCAGCCCTAGTGAGCAGCCTAGGCCTGAGAGAAGTGGATGTAGCTATGGGTAATAAGAAAAGATGAAAAGAACTATTGATAACTTTTTTTGTTAAGTTAAGGCCTGATCCTTCTGAAATTCATAGCCAGTGCTCTGACACGGTGCCATCAATCTTTGAACGCTGAAAAAGCACAGTGTATCCAGGAAACGCATTATATGCTGCAATAAATGCACTGCCCAAGTGTCTCCTCTCCCCACTGCCTTTCAGCAGCAGACAGCAGCAAACAGGTCGTCAGAGGAGGCCAAGATGATGATTAAGTTTAACATTTTCTACAATATTGACAAAGCACTTTAAGCACAAGTTTGTTAGTTAATCATTTAGAAATGAATATTGTCTGTATGGACTTCCCCCCCAAAGAAAGTGCACATGTAAAACTGCGGTGTTAAGCGATGCGTTTGAAAAATTTGAGTGCGCCTAACTTTTGTGCCGGTACGCCTAAATTTTTAAAGTTACGCATACCGGTGCGCCCATGTCAAACAGTTAGTCTAGAGCCCTATCATGTCATGTGATAATGATCCCAAATAAAGCAGCAAATCTACAACAGAGTGACTGAAAAACCAAAAAAATTAGACTGTTACAACATCTCAGTCAGAGTCCAAATGTCAATCTGAGTGAAATGTTGTGAAGAAGAATGAGGCAAAATTCCTCCACAACAATGTGAGAAACTGTTGAAGTCATACAGAAAATTATTACTTTGAGTTATTGCTGCTGAATGTGTTTCCAAAAGCTGTTGGATCATGTCTTGTACTTAGTTTTTCACAGGACTGAGTAGAGTCCTGTGAAATCGTTCTTCTTCCTAGTAGATGGGTATATAAACTTGTCCCACGTGTTGCAATTACTGTTTTATTTTTTCTCTTATCTTTTAAGTTAAAGATCTAAAAAGATTGAGTGCATTAGTATTTGAAGGCAAACTGATTTTTAAAATGTCACCTTGAAAATTAAGGAACTTTAACAAATGTTATATATGAAGGAGCTTTTAGAAAAGAATTTAGTAGCTAGGTAACCAGTTGTACTTTGTCTTAGCACGCTATGTCTTTTCAAACATAATGTTGTCTTCACAGAGGACCTGAGGGCCATCTGTTCCCGACTCCCCCACAACAAGTAAGATCCAAGAGTTTGTTGTTTAGTACATCATTTCCCTTCACAGTGTGATATTTGCACAGTGTTGTCGCCTACACTCTGCTTCAGCTTCAGGGTTTGTTTGTTTTTGGGGTTTTTTAACAAAATTACATAAATGTACCATCTTATAACCAGCACCCTAGACTATATGGGAAGCTGGTTAAGGACTGAAGTTTAGGTGTTGAAGTGAAATCAAACAAACTTCCCCATTGGAAGAAATTTTACCGGTAAAGCCATTTTATTTAAACAATGCAGTATATGTGCCTTTAATTTGATTACAGATTTAATTCCTGTGATTTTGGTTTTGTTTTGGCTTTTGTGGACCTTCCATTCTCATGTTTTTGTGTATTTGTGTTTCCAGTCTGCTCCAGTTGGTGCTGTCTGGCCCGGTGATGTACTACAACAACATCCACACATCTCCACTGGCCTATAGTCCGCACGCCGCTCATTCACCCATCGCCCCGCACCCCACACTCCCTGCACTCCCCACACACCGTGCGCACACCCCGCACGCGCCACTTGCCCCACACCCTTCCTCTCACCCTCAGTACCCAGCTCAGCCCTTTATGACAGGGATGCCGTTCCCCTTCCGACCCAGCCACTGAGAGAAAAATCCCTCAAACCACTGGCAGATGTGCGTGTGGACATTTGGTAGTATGAAGTGAGTGTTTGTGTGCGTGGATTAATATGTGTGTTTGTGTAACTAGGGTTTATTGTCTGATGTTATTAGCACATTTGCTTCTGAGAAAGTCTGTGAGGCTTACATGTTTGTCCAATAAATATTTTTTTACTTCCATCATGGTGGTGTTCTTTTTACCAACTATTTGTGGTCACTGTTGTCCTGTTTCCAGCAGGAAACGCTGAGCTTGTATTTCCAGGTGCACAGTTAGAAACTGAATCATCATTACAGGAATTAACCAAACCACCTGTGAAAACATGACGTGACGTGTGCAAGTGCAGGCATAGAGGCAACTTGACTCAGAGTGTGGACAAATGAGTAAAGGTAAACTGTTCGGTGTGTCCCAAACTCTGTGCTTCATTACATAACTAGGAGACTAGTTTTTGGAGCCCTGCCCTGTGTGCATAAGTTCGCCCCTGTTGCGGGGCAGATAGCCTATCATTGAACTGCAGCACCTCACCCTTTTCAGAGACCCCAGCTGCCCTCATGTAGGATGAGAATTGCATCATCTGCGATATTTTCTCTATAGCAGAAGCAATGGGTGCCTTTAACAGAACGAAAGGTTAGGATAGGGTTGAATATTTTTGCTTCACTTCCTTATAACGTGCTCAGAAGGAAGTGAATAGTTTTGAATCTATTCATGTTATTTTGATCAGTATTGTTGCCATTGTTAGCCATTGTGCCTCCTTTTCTGTTCTTACTGGAATTGCGCTAACAGAGGTGCACATAGATTTCCTTCATTCCGTCCTGGAACAGGTGCGACGAGACATTAAGTCTTGAATCCGCTCCAACAGAGTGTCAACATGTGGCGGCAAAATGGTCCAGTTCACAAACGCATTTTGCTACAGCTTAAGGCTGATTGTAGTATGTTCATGCATGTGCTGACTGTTTGCCCCCCACACACACACATCTCATGGGCGGAGGCAGTGATAAGGATAATCTCTTCCTAGAAAATGATGCTTTACTGTTGGGCCTTCAAAGGTGACACACGGAGATAGTATTAAAGTTAAAAAGGCGGGATCGACGAGAAAGAGCGTGTGAGCTTTGTTTCTACAAATGATAATGAAACCGGCCGGGCGGACTCAGATTTTGCATTCTAGTGTGTATTCTAACACGAACGTTGTGTGGTTTGGTAAAAATGTAAATTAGAGCAGAATGCGATATGTCGCATATCATTTCCAAGATATGTAGTTTACTGAAAATTGTACAAAGGCATCGCCTCTCCTTTTAGCAACACTCTCTTCTTTGTCCTGATGAAATAAGAAAGGAATGTATGGCCAACATTAAATTGCTTTTCTATTTCCGATCATGCAACTATTTAACCTGATCAGATGTTAGATGTTCCAACATTTCATAGGTAACTGACTCTTCCAGCTTTTTTTTTATGTGTTACTGCCATTAAATTCCAGTTTCAACATTTGATACGTTCTTGTTGTACTAATTAACATTAAAAAATTATGCTACACCATGTTGCCACACATGCTGGTCATAGCTGGTTTCATCTGTGCTCTTACTGTAACAGATTTTTCCGTTGGGGTTTCAGAGGATATTTTGGTTTGTGTTGGTTCAGTTCACCCTTGCCAGACGTGTGACTGTATGGTTGGGCTGGACTGTGTGTTAACAGCTGCAGAAGCAAGGTTTCTGCAGGAACACCGCCTCAGTCACACAGATGCACCACCACCTACATCGGGGCTGATTCCCTTAGAACTGCAAGCTAACCATAAACTAGATGGTTGGACTTTCATTGTGGGTCAAACTAAAGTAATGCACATCAGTTATTAAGTGGTGAACGTCTGCAGTGCCTGGGCTAAATGTTACACTAGGTTTTCAATCTTTAACTGTGAACTCCCAAAGTTCATTCATGCTTGAAACAACATATCAGCAAAATAAATCATGGCAGAAAACGACCTCTTCCCCTTCTTCACTTTGCTTTGCACACAGTGCAGGTGTTCAGTGGTTCTGCTTACACTTCCTCTCTTACAAATACAGCAACAAGTCTGGAAGTCACCGGCAGTTTCGGCACCTGTCGATCTGAAGGTATAAAGTAATAAAAATCAAACGGTCACTGGAGGACTCAAAGAATAAAAACGAGTATCTTTCACCTAGTTTTTGTGGGGGGAGACTCGTGTAACTGATTCTATTCTCTGAGTGAATGTGTACAATACATGGCATCAAAGCTGTCATTAACAGGTTTGTTCTGTCATATCCAACAACACAAGCGTCTCTGAATAAAGAGCTGTAAGTCAGGCTGTAGCTGCTGTGGGACCACCCTCATTTGCTTTTCTCAAAGACAAGGATCAATACTGCTGACTGTACATCCTGCAAAGCTTGATCTTATAATTCACTTTAAGCCAGAAACAAGCACAAAGAGGACACAAAGCAGTTATTTTCAGGGGATTTAACGGTGATATGGGAAACTCAGGATGATTCTTTCCCATATCGTCCTGAAAGCTTCCAAGAAGCTCCTGAGATGAAGGTTTCATTAGCAGCAGTGTGTAAGTTTGAAAAAACTTTTTCAGTTTGGAAAAAATACACCTAAAAAGGATACTATCTTCTCTCATTCACTGTTCTGCTTACTGGCTAATTTATTAAGTCTGTATTAATGTGTGCACGGTGATGCATGTTAGAGGAGGAAAGTCCCTGCTACTTGCACATCCTAAATATTAGTGGCTTGTAGCATTTACCTGAATCACCTGCATGCTAGCATTTCCCGAAAAGCCCTTGGAAAAAAACATAATGTATGAGGCAAAACCTCGATTTTGCCACAGTGATGCACCAAAAAACAAACTCTTCATTCATTCATTCAAACTCTGAAATGAAATCAAACCTCTGCAGGTGAAACTGTCAGTGGATCATAAGATGCATTAAGATCTTCTTGGAGCCAATGATGTGTGAACAAACATGGGCATTGATCCATATCAGTGGATATCAAATTAGTTTACTGAACAAATGGCGGTAAGGAAATTTATTGTACACATCACAAAAGTGCACTTTTATGATGGGGTAACATAATATTCAGAGGTGTTTCTGGGCCAATGAGCTGCAAACAGGCCAGCACAGCACCATTTTTATCTGTGACCTCAGTGAGAAGCACATTATTAAAGTCAAACATTCCTGACGGCTTCGTCAAAATCGGAGTATTATGAGCTTCATAAGAAACACAGAACTGATCTCTCAGGTTGGATTTGGAGTGCATGAAAACAGGAGTGTATTTTATTCAGAGAAACAAATGTCAGCCTTGTGCAGTTACAGTAAAAGTCAGCAGAGTCTGCAGGATTCGTTCTCCGAGGAATGTCGTGTCTGCACATATTTTTATGGCAGCCAACACCTAGTTGCTGAGATCTCTCTATTAAACCTATTCAGGAGTCTTATTTGGAAATATTCTCTAACTTAGAAAAGAGTCAGGGACCCATCAAATGTCATTAGTGTCAAAAGGAAACCTCATTTGCTTCTGTTTATTCAGAAGTCAACGTTTTCATGAATAGAAAGGAAGGAAAGAGTTGCATGAGGTATTTCTTAATGATTTCAGAAAAGCGGTTGAGTCTTACAGCCTCTCTCCGTGTGCACACTGTACACGTGTGCCTTAGTAAACGTTTCGCTTTTTAAATTCCAGACATCTTGTTTTTGTCTTGTCTTTTTTTCTGAGAAAACATTTCCTCCTCTCTCATTGCACAGTTGGACTATTGTTACAGACGCCACACATTATTACCCGATGCCTCACATTGGATCAGTGTGCCAAGTAATGATTAAAAGAGACAACAAAGGTCGGCCTGAAAACAATTCTTACGACAACTTTACATTCTTGGCTTACACCAACATGGAACTACAACGACGTCTTGCTGTAATAAATGCTCTTGAACTTTCAGAACTCTAAATCCTTAAACGTGAAACTGTTTCCCATGTCCACTGTTTTGTATAGAGAGAGATATATACACAGTAGTGTGCTTCTGAGTCCTAGCATTGAATGTTCTCAAACAAGTGGACTTCCAAAGCAGGTGTGACACAAAAATGTGGGGAAATGATGGTGTGGGAACATTATTAAAGCCGGCGCTCTCGTCACTCAATGACTGCTTTCTGCAAAATACATGTAAGCGGCCTGATGTTGGGCATAAACATGCAATTACTTAAGTCAACCCAAAAGAGCAATTACAGGGACAATTTCACAATCGCGCTAAGGCTGTTTTGGTTCAATAATCAATAATTAAAAGTGATGGCAAATAAACGAGATTGCAAAACCAGCCATCAAAAAAAGTTTACAAAGACCTGTTTACAAAGATTTACTAATAATTTACCATCAGTGGCGACTGCTTCGCTGCTGCCCACCCCAATGCCCAATCCCAGAGGTTATTGATTGGTCAACCCTGTCTGAATGAACATGACAGTGAGTAGTATAATAACCAAATTATCAATGTCATCTCCTTTTTTGGCTGCTAAAGGCCAGACAGCATCAGCCTTTGCACTAAATTATTTACCAACTTTGGCTCCAGTGGAAATTTCCAAACTTTGCACTCCTAGTCTTAGTTGTAGAATACTGCTCTGTATTAATTCTGAATATAAAGCATTGTCTTTACTTCTGTGCTGTGTGGGAATGGAAAGCAGAAATGGGAAAACTTCAGACACTGACCACAGTCAATGGACCTTCACGTCTTGTCTTCTTCTAGACATTTTCACAGCTGCAGCACAAAGACTGTTATTGGACTGTGGGTGTATGACACCCCCCCCCCCCCCCCCCCCCCCAAACACACACACACAGATAAAAAAACACAAAAAAAAAACAGTCCTGACCGCTATCATGTCTGCTGTTCCTCATTTCAAGGTTTCAGTTGATGGAAGAAAAGCCACGATTTATCTGGAAAGGTCATTCAAGGTAGTCTGTGGTTTTAAACACAACCAAAATACTAAAAATACCAGAGGGAAAGAAGTACAATTATAATATTTTATTAGGACATTTTTAAAGTATATTTACTTACATAGATATAAATGGTAATTTCTAATTTTCTGGTTATAATATTTATTCTAGACTTTATAAACTATAACTTTGAAGGGTAGATATGGTACAAGGCCACAGCGCAGCACACTATGATTCTTAAAAAAAAAGCTGAAGCTATTATAAAAAAGCTTATCCAGCAGAATTCAGGATTGGATTTCAGTAAAGGTTTGCATCTTCCATAATTTGCACTTTAAACGTACAAGTAAAGATGGAGAGGCTTGGAAAAATATTATTAGTCTTCTTTGACAACTTTAATATTGTGAGTTATCAAAGTGGAGCAAATTTAACCTTTTCATACACACATACTTGGTTATGTTCATTAGCTTCTAGAAATATTTTATCAAACAAGTCTCCATCACTGACAGTGGCCTTCTTCCATCTGTATGCATTTCTGTTTTGTGTGATTTGGAACATTTTAGTTTAAGTTAAAGATTGGTTGCTTTATTATACCACATAATCCCTCATCTACAATAGGTTATTCTTTGTTAGTGCCTCCTCATACTTATAAATATATAAACACAACTGCATGATGAATACCTTCAGAACCAGCTGGTATTTGCAGAAAGAATCTGGCATTATTCATGTGCCATGCAGTGCAAATCCTCCTCTCTTTTCTTTTACCTTTCTTTTAGGAAGAAACATGCTGAATATTCCATCCTCACATTTGTGGCATTTTTGACCTTAATAAAAACAATGAAACACACATTGAATACACATTGAAATTTTAGTTAAGCTGATCCATAGATTTTATCCAAATACTTTTTGTGTAAACAAAAGCAAATTGAAGCAGAACAGCAAATTTCATGTTCTGCGAATAATCTCCTTGTCCCTCTATTTTGGTCTTGTCATTTACATATTGGGTTTTTTCCCCTTCTTTTTTTAATAGTTGATACTATTTTATGTCATTTTGTTCCTTTATAGTAAAAATATTTAATTTGGCTGCATTGATTGTTGTGACAAAGACGCTTCCAAATACCACATCCACAAATGTACATTTGTCAGAAAAAACGGTCTACTTTTTGTGAAAGAAATAGAGCAATACTTTACGATGAAGATTTCGTCACAAATTAAAGAAAAAGCGAGCTTATTGCCGTCCTGTCGTTCTTTATTGCCCCCTTTCCTTCTCTGTTTCACAACACCTACTGCCTCTTTGATGTCCATACCTTGCTTTATACTGGCTCATAGTTCGATTTCACGGTAATGAAGGCTGTAAAAAAGAAAAATGGGCGCTTTGACGTTTCCGCTGTGTTGACGTCACGCGTACGTAGATCCTGCACGGCCAATAATAAGCGGGGTAGTTGGTGAGTGCAGTGTAACTCCCGGCTGGAAGGTGGAAGAGCGCCGACCGAAGAAGGAACCGCGTGTTACACAGCAGAAGGTCACTCAGGTTGGGTTGTGCTGGAGAGAAGGTGAGCTTAAAAAAAAAGAAAAGAAAAGAAACGATAACAGTAAAAAAAAAAAAATGAAGGCCTAGCTACACTATTTCAAGTCGAGCTGGGGAAGTGTTAAAGCTTATTGTAGTTAAAATAAATAAGACTCGATGCAGATGGTACGTGGCCATCTTTCGCTTTCCTCAGAGTGCGGTGTATTAAAATGTTTATATATCTGATATTCAGTTTACTGATGTGTCAAACTTTGAGCAAGTTTGCTAGCTCCGTATCCGAGCACGTGCACGTAGGTAGCCGGTCTCTTCGTGAACGTCACCTGTCACTTTGTCTCGCGAGCTACACGCTGCAGCTTGCAGGGCGCCATAATGAAGCAGGCCGGTTGTCACGTTCAGCCAGCATTGCGGAGTATTGTTCCGGTGTAAGCTAACGCCAGGTCCTAGTAACGACCCGTTCCTGTAACGTGCGGGTAACCGGGCCAATGTCGAGCCTTCTCATTGACCTTGTCACACAAGCTACTGGCGGCTAAATATAGGATAATGCAGATGCACGTGGTTGGGCGATTTTCAGGAACTTCTCAGATAATTTAACTCTAAATAAAGGTGACAAATTGTCTCACATAAAACACGTGGAGCTGGCTCTCGCTTTGGATGAGTTCTCAGAGCAGCAGTGGGTGAACTTGACAGCCCTGTAAACTGCGAGCTGTCATTGTCTTAATGGGTGCAGTTTTAATATAATACTACAGACAGTACTCTGTAGTACTGATTGTTATACAGGCATAGAGGGCTAAATTGTGCCGAAGAGACACACGCTGCGGTATCAGAGTAGAACCCACAATAGTGAAAGCGAACAGGAAACAAAACTCTCCTGAAATCTCTGTTCAGTAAATTCAAGGGCATCCAGTGTCGCTCCTGATGCTTTGAATTCAGAATTTCCTGCTGTTTAAAAATACTTCTTAAAAAAAAAAAAGGATTTGCCTGCCCTGCTTTTCCCCCAGTGTGACTCTCACATGATTTGCTTCTCTACAATAACTCCTATACACCGCTGACCTCACATGTTGTTCTTTTCCTCTTAGGAAGCGACATTTAGCTATATTTCAATATATACAGTCTAAACTATAAAGTGCATCATTTCCTGTACATTGGTGAATGGTCAGGTAAGTTTCTCACATGCTGGTTTTATTTCAGCTAAGGTTAACTCTGTGCTTGGGTGAGGTTTCCACCTAATTGTGTGGTATTTGGATGTGTAATTAACATAGGGGGTGTAGTGCAAGTGCATTGTGGTAATTACATTATTTTATGAACTAATTGTGCTTTAAGTAATGATCCAGTACTAGATAACTGTTGGGATTTTTTTTTTTCCTTTCTTTTGGAAGCTGAAACAGACAAGTTTCATAAAGAGCCCTTGGCACACAGAAGGAGGGCTTTAATTCCCATAATGACTGTTGTTATGCTTATGTCAGATTTAAGGTGATCGTTAATCTGGTGAATGAGAGTGACTGGTTCAGTTATTGTGTAAAACATTGGTGTGGTCCAACCTTTTTGTCCTTCTCAATCACCCTCATCTTTACAACAGCTCTGTTCTTGTTGCCAGATTGTTCCTCATGATGAAGCAACAGTTAGCCCTTTTTTTTTCTTTTTTTCCAGACAAAGGGATTTGTTCAGTTCTGAACTCTGTACGAGGAAGTTTCATTTGTAGAGCCAGACTGTACTCCTCTCTGACCCTGACAGTGACATTTCAATTTTTTGCAGGACTGTGCAGTCCTTGAAGGTTGAACTTGAGGCATACTCGATAAGGAGCTGTGTCTGACAGCTTGAATGTTTTTTGGGAAGATAAACTTGTGAAAAGAGACAAAATGCTGTGCAGTATTTTGTGGAAAAACACAAAATAACTGGTGAGAGTGGCTCGCTGTTCCAGATCTTGTTTTAATAACCTTGATCATGGGCTCACAGGGGGCATATATCTCTTGTTACAGCTTGGTGTGGGGGGGGGGGGGGGGGGAGGGAGGAGGACCATGCCTGCCAGTATCCTTCTCAGAAGGGTGGGACACACACACTATCTCTTGGGCACACACACATGTTTAAAAACCTCTTCAATGGCGATGCATCTTCTGCCTTTTGGCTACAGTTGTGGTTCAGCAACTGATGTACACAAGTGGGCTTCTCCTGTGATGTAAAAACGTTTGTTTTAAGTAAAGTGCTGTTGAAATTGAACATATGAATTCTTGATTTCTATTTAATATTAATATCTATATGTTTCCAAGTCTCAAAGCGTAGCTAATCTGATTAAAGGATCGGCTTAGCTCAGAACCGGTATGCTTGGTATGTACGGCTGTAGTCACAGCTCTACCCACCTTAGAGATCAATTAGCTTTACACGGTAACTAATCCTTGCCTAGTTCTACTTTCTAAAGCTCACATCAGTCACACTTAAAGTTGTGAGCAAGAAAAATATAAGGCTGCTCATTTGTTGTCCTTTTTAGAGCTGATTTTACTGCTTTTCAATGTGGTTCTGGTTTATTACCCTGAAGGTTGTCGAGGTAGTCCTGCCAAGCCATGCTCTAAAGTTACCTCATAGTGCTGAGAATAGACAAAGTGTTTTCTGAGCAACTTTACCGAGGGCAGGTTCCAACTTGTCTGTGCTTTCATTTGCTTTGTGGAAATATTAAGCTTTCTATCTATTCTGTCTTGGAAGATTGCCATCGAAGTCTATTAAGGTCGTGTTCTTCTGCTGCCAATTAGACCGAGCCTGCCCGCCCGCCTGTTTGTGTCCCCTTGGCATTTGCCCCCACAGACCTTCCACACGCACTGTCCAGTTAGACATCTCGAGCTCCCATCTCTAGCTGCAAATCGGTCCTAAGGATAATTATAGGATTTCTCCTGATATTTGTGTGAACAGCACACATTATATTATTAAACACTTCCATACCATTTCAGAATGCATCAACCCGCGAATGCACAATTTATTTGTATGCCAACTCTCGGAGCATGTGGATTTCAAGTCGGTGTCAACAAAACAATGTTTTCAGTGTTTTTAATCAGGCCAAAGTTCAGTGACTGTGATAGTGGTTTAACCCTGTGATTCTAAACTTTTCACACAGTAAAATGATCCACTCCAGGGCTTGATGAGACAAGATTCGAGCTTGGTGTCTTTTTGTTTTTGAGGGCACAGCTATTGAAAGAGACGTTGAGCCATCAATTTTTATTTATTTTTGTTTAAATATATATTTTAAATAAGCAAATCCCACAAAGGCCTGTTCTGATACAGGAAAAATGTTAATGTTAAGTAATCAAAATGTGTGTATTCAAAATGTTTCTGTAATGTGGCCATAGCTTATCAACAAATATCCTTTGTGTGCTGATGGTTGGGAAATTTCCCCTGAAATTGTGATTGCAGTACAAATGTTGCAGCATTGTTTCACATTGTCTGCATGTGGTTCCTATGAAGAGGAACTCCACTTCTTGGATTTTAAAACGGTTCAGTTACATTTTGGTCAGTTTTTTTTTTTACCTTGTAAAGCATAGCAAGACAAAAAGCTATGCTTTTAGGTCCTTCTTTATCATGCTGCGAATTCCAGTATTTAAGATTGTATGTAGAGAACTTGTATTTCGAACCTTGTTGGCTTTGTTAAATTGACACCTTGCTTTGTTTGGCATACGATTTTGTGGGAAATCAGTGGTCTTGCATTCAGTTGGAGTTTACAGGGGTCTCAGATGGTGTTTTTTGACACTGGCCTTTTGTGCCTGGAAACGGCACTGTTTTTCTAGTTAGTAAGATAGGAAGCCCTGTGGATGTTTAGACAAGAGGTGGGGATGTATTGTTTGGACAACACACAAGTAAAACTGTAACACACTGCTCACACTGTAAGGGAACTGAAATTGAAGCACAAAAAATTCAAGGCGCACACTACGTGAAGAAGAGGTTTGGTTCATTACCCTTTATAGATTCAGTTGTGGCTGCATTCACCTACTCTGCAGTGTTTAACTTATTTTTTTTTCTTCTTCCTTATCTTTTTAGAATTCTGAGAAGCAACAATGGACCAAGCAAGGTCAACAATATCCAAGATTGTAAGTATAAGTGTAAACCCAACAATAACAGGCTTTGCTTTAAGCTTTCATCCTAAACGGGACATCATCATTTCCACACTTGAAATGATTGTTATTGCAAAAATGAGAACTTGCATGACCAGAATTAAATTTTTATTCTATTTTGGGAACAAACACAGGAAGAACTTGAGAAATACAATTGTTTCATATTCAGAAATGCATTGAAATGTTAAACTGTTGCATTGCATAATTTTTGTTTTAATTAGTGATTGGTTCCTCTTGTTTGGCTAGCCACACTGAAACTGGGAAGTCCACCAGTTAGATGTAATCTTTAGGTTTGTAAAGCACTTATTATAAATTGAGATCTAGAACTATTCTTCAGTCAAATCTCTGTTCGGTCATAAAGCAAAAACCTTTTACCTCTTGTAAGTCCAAGCAAAGATCCTGAAATCAAACCACTGCTGTTCTTTGGGAGTTACTGAAATCATTTAATCTGCTTACCCTTTTTCTGTTTGTGATAGTTTAATGGGGAGCCCCACTCCTACACACGATTCAACTTGACCCAGAATATGGAGGGTGACAACAGTCAGGTGGAGATGAAGCTGTCATCTGAAATAGATGAGGAGACTGGGGGAAATGGCGTTGGCGGCCACCTGAATCACAACTCAAATCGCACACCCTATGTGGCTCAAAAGTTTGGACGTACACCCAAGAACCTCTGCTTTATGGCAGCTACAATCTTCCTCATCTTCATCATCGGTAAGAGAGGGAGGAAGGAAGAAACTCTTTTTAATTTAGTGCACAATAACTTGAGTGGTTCTTTGGGGATCTGTCCCGTTGGATTGTGTGTTACTTGTGAAAAAGTGGAAGTTCACTGTCCGACAGCTATTTTAACATAATTTTCCCGTGTGTGGGTGGGTGTGGTGAGGGGACTTACCATGTGTCATTTTATCTGGAAAAACATGGCTTAGCTTTGACCTGTCATCTGAGTAAGACAGTTCAGGGTTTGGCTTGCACCACTTAATTCAGTTGATCTGTTCCCATCCCTTATCTGGAATCACTGCCACTTTCAGGCTATTTGATTGGCTACCTGGTCCATCGGAATAAGGATTTGGCTCCCACCTGTGCGTCCTCTGCTCTCCGCTATGAAGACGTTTCTGTCGCCCATGAGACCGGTGCTGCTCCCCTCATGGACTGGGATGATGTGAAAAAGCTTCTTGCTCAAAAACTGACTACATCCAGTATGGACACTGTCCTTGGGTGAATAGAAGCTCCATGCACTGCAGCACTGCACACATTTTGTTATGTGTATTGTATTTTTAACAGTAAGTAACCCGTTTTTGTTTTCCCTGTCACAGTCAGCTGAGCAGTAGCAACCACCGGGCTGGTTCTCCTGGTGATGAAGATCTGGGGAACAAGGTGCTCAAGAGGTTAAAGGAGTACGGCATGAAGACCTGGACTGATGAGCACTTTGTCAAGGTTCAGGACCCCCCAGCATCTGGATACAACAGAATAGTTTTCAAGAATGGATCAGAGGAACGTCCAACGGGTTTCCTGTCCTACAGCGCGAGTGGAACAGCAAGGGTAATCAGAAGGCTAAATTATAAGTAGGAAAAATGTACAGTGACACTTGCAGTGACATTTCAGTTTCTGATGGCTCCAGGGTGCAGTGCTGTATGCCCATTATGGACAGGAAGATGACCTGAAGCAGTTAAAGGACATGAACATCGACATGAATAACAGGGTGATGCTGGTCAGAGCTGGAAGGATCAGCTTTGCTGAGAAGGTGGGTGGTTTCAAAATAAGATGGAACATCATTTGAACAGGACTTTATTCCCTGGGGTACTTGTCAATATTTGTAGATGTCGTCTGTTCTTAACTTTCAGTAAAATTCCATTAGAGTTTTCCATTTTCCTGAGAATTCCAGTGTGTGTGTGTGTGATTCTGTACAGGCGAGACCTTCCAAACTATATGACCTTTTAAGATTTGCAGATTTATATTTTCATACTTTTCTCATTACCTTTCTCCTCCTTTCCTTCATCGGCCTCCTCCATCACTGCATTCTCCTTTGTCATCTCCATCTCATCCTCTTTCTCCCCAACTGAATCAGAATCATACTTTATTAATTGCAGAAGAAATTATGTAAACAAAGCCTGACGCTTCCTCTTTTTAGCATGAAACTTCGTTTTATATTATGTGATTGATTCGAATAATTTTACTGTTGGTGAACTTAGCTTCCCATTCCCTTGTTTCTCTGCTTACAGGTAGCCAATGCAGCCAAAATGAACGCCTCTGCTGTGCTGATCTACCCAGACCCTGATGATTACTCGATCAGCGAGAGCACTCCACTCTTTGGACATGTGAGTGGAGACAGTTTTTACTCTTCAGGTGTAAATCACCTGGGAAAATACTTTAGATGAGTACACTGAAGGAAAGGTGAAGACTGTTGTTTAAATATGAAATGAGAGGACAGATGTTTGACATGTTGAAAATACACATGTTGTGAAGTGCATTTAAACCTACCACTGTTCATAAGAGGAAGTAGTTGCGCTTCCTCTACCAGTGCAGTAATCTAAATGATAACCACAATAATAATGGGGTTCATGTGTTTAGTTTGATTAGAGCTACCTTTGAAAAGATGTCATGATCCACTCTAAGATCATCCTTTCATCTGTCTGATTCCCACAGGTCCACATGGGCTCTGGGGATCCCTACACCCCAGGCTTCCCCTCCTTCAACCACACCCAGTTTCCACCTGTGCAGTCTTCAGGCCTGCCAAATATTTTGGCTCAGACTATCACAACAGGCATGGGAATGAGCATTCTGAGGTAAGACTCATAAACATCATACATCAGAAAGATGGTTGAAGCTTGTAATAAACAGGGCATCAATAAAGGGTTGATGTTTGTCTGCATCCCGCAGGCAGCTCGGGGGTAGAACTCAGCCAAATGGTTGGGGGAGCATCAATAGACTCGGAGATGAGAGCGATGTTATTACTGTGGAAGTCAACAATGTCCTTACTGAGAAAAGGATAAATAATGTCTTTGGGGTCATCAAAGGCTTTGTGGATGCAGGTACAGCAAAGATGAGTAATGAGAGAGATCCTGTGATCAGGAAATATGGAAACGATGTGAGTGATGAATGTCCTGTGACCGTCTGCAGATCGATACGTGGTCATTGGGGCCCAGAGGGATGCGTGGGGCCCGGGCTTTGCAGCATCAACCGTGGGCACCAGCGTCCTCGTTGAGCTGGCGCGTTCCATCTCTGACATGGTGGAGAACGGTGAGCACCTGTCGGCAGCTGATGTTTGGTTTTTAATTTCCAAATAACGTCAGATACTGAGCAGCTAAAGAACGTGCTGGCTTCATGAGTTTGATTAATTGTGTTTCCACTTTGATAGGTGGATTCAAACCGAGGAGGAGTATTGTGTTTGCGAGCTGGAGTGCGGGAGAGTATGGGAGTGTTGGCGCCACCGAGTGGTTGGAGGTAAGAAGTGCATGGCAAAGGTTTAGATTAGCTTCTTGATGCATTCTCAATCATCCAGGAAAATAAATCTCCAAAAGTTGATTCTGTTCATCTGGACGTAGCGTATTCTAGGAGTCTGCGAGACTGAAGAAGTCACTTGGATGAGTGACGAAACGTTTCTCCCAGAATACGCTACGTCCAGATGAACAGAATCAACTTTTGGAGGTTTAGATTAGCTGCATTTTTCTTTTACTCAACAAAAATAAATCTTCCCATTTAACTTTTTTGAGATTTCATCCGTCTTTGGTGCTAAAAGAGACCCCCAAATGCATGAGATATTGATGGAAAGCCCAGGATGTTTTCTACTTCGTACATCAGGATTTTTTTTAGGATAGCTCAAATAAGTCAAAAGATGTAGACCAAAAACAAATGCCCATTAAAGAAGACGTAAATGAATAGACTTATTCTGAGGAGGGTAATTATTAGTGATTGTGTCTCATTCATATATTGGATATTTCTTTGTTCCAGGGTTATCTGTCCTCTCTGAGCATGAAAGCGTTCACCTACATCAACCTGGACGGCATTGTGACAGGTATTTGCTGCCATGGATGCAGACGTCTTGCACCCATGAAGCTGTTTAATGTCAAACTTTTACATACACATGCAAAAAGCATCACTTATGTTTCAGGATAACTAAATATTAGTGGTCTTGTTATTCTAGGTCAGAATGGGTTTAAAGTAGCAGCCAGCCCGTTGCTGCACAGCCTGGTCCAAAACGCTCTGAAAGAGGTAACTCCACAGCTGATCTCTTCTGCAGAAATAATTCTGTTGGTCAGTTTTATTTGTAAAATAAAACAAAGGTTTAATCAAAGCATTTGTTTTCTTCTTAGGTGAACTATGACAAGGACAAGTCTCTTCTTTCTCAGTTTGGAAAGAACAGCTGGGAGTCTGTTATGTGAGTCCGTCTAATTAAAGATAACGAAGTATAGCCAGTGATGATTATCACAGCCTTTGTTTGCTGTCATTCTCACTCTTCTTTTTTGCGTTTGATTTTGAAGTCTGGAGCCTCTGAGGATGGACAGTGCTGCGTATCCTTTCCTCGCCTTCTCTGGCATTCCCTCAGTCGCTTTCAGATTTCACTCTGGAAGTTCAGTAAGTGAATTATTCTGTACTACAAGTTCTTAAATAGTTTCTGAACTCTTTTAACTAATGCCAACTTTGTAGATCTGAGAGTAATTCTTAAAACATCCCGTGTGCCTCCTCAGGACTACCCGTACTTTGGCACAATCCTGGACACCCAACAAAACCTGAACTCTGTCACAGCCAGCCAGGTTCCTCAGCTGGCTGTGAGAGCGGGCCAGTTTGCAGGTCACATAGCGCTGAGGCTGGTCCATGACCACCTGCTGCAGATGGACCTGAAGAAGTACAACCAGCTCATACGCAGCCACGTGGGTCAGATTAATGGGAAGGTCAAGGCTGTTCAGAGGGTGAGTGCTCACCAGTGTCCTTGTAAGTCAAGATAGTATTTACCTTGTTGAGCGCAGGGCTGCAGAAATCAGGAACAACTTGACTGTTGTCGTGTTTTTCATCAATCAACTTAAAAATGATCAGTTTTGAATCAGTTTTTGTTTTGCCTGGTTACTCCTCTCATCATAGAAGACAAAACTGTGGTCAGGTCTTGGATGTCCAGCTTGCTAACTTGAGTTTGAGGGAGAAAAGTCATCCCTGCATGTTTGTGTGCTTGCAGATGCAGCCCCAGCTGTTGCCCAAAGCTCTGACAGTGCGGTGGTTGATCATGGCCTCTGGCTCCTACGGCCGTGCCTCTAACGCGCTGGCAGCCGACATCCAGAACAGCGACCTGGAGGACATCGAGATGTGCCGCGTGATCAATGACCGCATCATGACGGTAAGGGGAAAAAACTCAGTCTATCAAGTTTAGTTGATTTCACAAGCTGCCACCTCTGCTTTTGATTAGCTGAAATTACAACTTTAGTGTTGGTTTAGCTACCTTTGGATCGTATATTAAATGGGATACATCACATTTTAATCGCAGTCAAGTGTAATAGATGATAGTTTTCAGTTGCTGCTTTCTGCTTTTCAAAGGACGGGGCTGTCCAATAAATTTGTTGATAATGTTGGTTTTTATCCAGCTCGTTCATGATGTCCGTCTTCTTGCTATAGGTGGAAAGGAACTTCCTGTCACCCTACGTTTCTCCCAGAGACAGCCCCTTCCGTCACATCCTGCTGGGCTCTGGTCTCCACACCCTCAAAGCTCTGACCAACCACCTCGACTCTTTGACGACTGCCGACCCCGACGCAGACGCCGAGCTGTTCCGCAACCAGTTTGCCCAGGCGACCTGGACCATTCAGACCTGTGCCAACTCCCTAGCAGGGGACATCTGGTCTCTGGATAATGAAATCTAGAAAAGTCCTTTTCCCTCCCTTGTTCATGGTTTGGCCCTCTTATTACAACTGGCAGTGCTGTTGTGATTAATCACCACATTTTCAGCGGATATCTACAAAGTCATCATATCGTTTCCACGATGTTCATTTTCCTTTTATCTAAAATTCTCTTAAAGCCAAACATGTTGCAAAGTGGTTTGTAAGCCTTCTGCCTTAAAAGGACTTAACCCTCTAAGAATCTTGAATTTGAACATGTGGTATTTAGTTATCACAGTCTTAAATCCCATGGTGCTAGTAATGTCAACAAATGTTATGTGGAAGTACTACTTTAAATTGGTGTTACCTCTGAATGAGTTGGAGTTGGATTTTTTTTCTTTAATTCCAGGACAGTATCAGGTCAGAATCACAGTAAAGACTGTGTTTGCCAGCTCAGATCTTTAGACCGCAGTATGATAACAATAAGCTAATGACTTTGTATTTGTTTACCACGAGGCTGCTGGTATTTCTGCTACTGCTGCTGCGGCTTGGTGTTCAAACCTGAGCTGGTTTCTATTGGTAGCTAAAATAACCCAAATTGTGCTGATTCTGCTACACAACTCAGTCAGAAAATAGATTCAGGCATTCAGCTGCTGAAAGAAGTGCAGATTGATTTACAGCATGCAGCAGCAACAGTGCACACAGATTTGGAATAATCGTCTACTTTAAATGGGGGAAAAAGTCCTAATTATATGCAAGAATTAAAAAAAAAAAAAAAAAAAAAAAAAAAAGTGATCTGAATCAAATACGAAAAACACTTTTTTGGCTTTGGAGCTAATCTGTGCAGACCTGTCAAAGCAGGGGAAAAGGTCCTCAACCATGTGGCACTGAAACAGAAACCGTATGTTTATTTATTGTGTTATTTATTTATCAGTGGCAGGGTTCACTATAAATAGTTTTTATTCACGTTTTATATAAAAAAGTATAATTATCGGGGGCAGTGTCTTCCATAATTATGACAGTTATACTGTCGAAATGACAAAAGCAGCATCTGCTAAAAGAAGTGTACATGTGCACCGACAGCTGGTACACAACAGTTTTTCTTTCCCCTCAACTGACACTGAACTGGTCTCTGAGCAATGCCAGCTCACACATCACACCTGACAATATTTACCCGTACCTGTCCTTTGGTGCATGTACACTTCTCATCTTGATGGCATTATCGGGAGCAGTGATTTCCATAATGTGAAAAACAGAAGGTAGTTTTTGCCTACCAGTGTGTGCCGTATCGGAGGCAGTGCCCTCCATATTTCACTGTAGGGGTGGATGTTTTTTATTATCGGGGACAGTGTTTCCCATAATGTGTATATACAGTACAAAGCTACACATCGCACACGTTTGCATCTTTGCAATCCCATCTGGCGTTCCATGCTAACTTCTTCAGCGTTCCTCTCTAGACAGGCAGGTTAGCACCCCGAGCACCTGATCACAGATCAGTGTCTGTGTCATTAGCGAGGCCAAGCAACTGATGTGCTTGTTTTTAGCGAGACAGTCTGTTTTGAAGCGAACGCTGGTCTGCTCTGGTCTTTTCTTTGCATATGGAAGGTGTCTTTGCTTTAAGGAAAGCACAAATGCGTAATGTGGTTACAACAGCGTGGTCCAGTATCTCCATAATCAGCCCCACTCTGTGTTATGGAGTTAGTCTAATGAATTAAAGTTCATTGTACCGTCTCTTTTGATGAATTCACTGAGATTTATTTGTGCCTCTTCTTTTGTTTCTGAGCTGACGAATACTTGGATTGTTTAGTTTTCATGTATCAGGGTTCAGTTTATTTTTTTCCTGTTTCTCTAAGAATCAAACTGGTGTTAAAACAAAGTTGCTAGACAGAAAACAAAGGGATGTGAGTCCATTTCAAATGACTGAAAGCAGGATTCTGTCCAAAACCCATCTGACTGATTGTAGTTCATCAAATTTGTTAACCTGATGCATTAACCATTCGTCATTTGAGTGATTTTTACCTTAATCCTGTTGGTTTATAATGAGGCAGGCTCTGGAAATTGCAACTCCATTTGCAGCACTGGCTTGTAAGAATTAGCAGATGAGTTTTGGATCAAAGGGTGAAAATGTAACCCTTGTTAAAGAATGTTTGAAAATGGTCGATTATTATTGTGCGTGGTTTTCTTTTCTTTGTTCTTTTTCCTTTCTCTCAAACTGTGCACACATTTGCTTTGCTTTATTTCAATTGTTTTGTTTCATTGCTGCAATAAACAATCACAGCTATTGGAGTCTTAGTTTCATTATTCATTCTCAATAACATGGACACTTTGTGTCTTGTTTGTTAGGCTACTAATAAAAATTGGCACTGTATTGTACATTAGCTTATTGCTTTAGTTCTTAAAACAAAACTACCAATGACCTTTTTCATTATTCGGTGCCTTGCTTAATGGTGCTGGTGATCATGGTTCTCGTGGTCATCTGGCGTCCTCTTCAGTCTCTAACTCCCCCAATGAGGGTTTCTCTCGTCTCATCAGCAGAGGTGGGTAGTAACCAATTACATTTACTTTTTGGAAAAAATTAACTTTTCGGAGTAGTTTTACTTGAGTAATATTATGAAGTATCACTACTCTTACTGGAGAAACAATTCTGGCCATTCTACTCAGTGTGAACAACTTCAGTAAAGGAATAATAAACACGTTTTAACCAAAAATGCATGAGACACAGACACAAACCTACAGTTTATGTTGAAATGAGACTTCTTGTTTGTACATAAGGTTTGTTGTTTTAATATTATTCTATCTGCTGAGCCTGTTGTGCCATTTGTAGAGGCAAAGCAACACCATATATTTATATTACCTTCTGTAAATATTAGTTTAATGATTTGGAAAAGTTTCTTCTTAGATTTATTGTTTTGTAATCATGTTATTTATATATATTTCTTTTTCTGTCTTTAGTGCAAATTTTGGTATTTTAAATGTTGTTCTTGTCTGATTATCTCATTTTTTTAACATTAAATCAGATGTTATGATCAGTTACTCAATACTCAAGTAGCCTTTTTTAATAAATACCTTTTTACTCTTACATGAGTAATTTCTTGGATGGCTACTTTTTACTTTTACTTGAGTAAAACTATGTTAAGGTAGTGCTACTTTTACTTGAGTACAATTTTTGGCTGCTCTACCCACCTCTGATTATCAGCAGAGGCTCTACTTTTGGTTCTCTATGATGTCACTGAGAGCAGCAGCTTAGCTACACAGCAGCCCCACCACCTGCTGTTAAACCTTTTTGTCTGTAAGCAGCAGCCAATCAGTTGGTCTAAAGCCTGCCTGTGCATTGTGCTGACCCCAGGCCATGTGCGACACTTTGGTTGTTCCTTACCCTTTTATTAAAGAAGTGTACCAACTCACTGTTTTTTTTGTAAAATTCTTTTTTCCATTTTATTTTTGTTTATTTACTTTTTTTAAGGGAAATTCCAGCAAAATTTTGTAGCTTTGTTTTTTAAGGCAACTGCTTTTGGTGATTGACCTACCTACTTGTGTGTCAGCCAATACACAACTTGTATGAAAAACAACAGAGATGAAGAAAGCAGAGTTTGAACAAAAAACAGACTTTATGCATTAATTTACTCAAGTTTATGTCTCGGGATAGAGCTGGATAAAATGACCTGCAGCCCATTCTCTGATAAGGAGTTTATCCGTTTGTTGGCCTCAAATGTCCTGAGAAAAAAATAAGCATTTGAGAATGTACCCAGTACCATTGAAGACGGTTAGGGCTGAAGAATTTTTTTTTTCTTTTCACAATTCTGAAAACAAAAAGTCTGAATTCTCACACTAAAAACAATTCTGACATTTCTTGGCATTTCTGAGGTTTTTCAGAATTCACTGAGAAAAAAAGTGAGTGGCCCTAATCCTTGACCTTTCCAGGGTGTAACCTGCCTCTCACCCCACGACAGCAGTGATAGGCTCCAGCCCCCTGCAACCCTGAATTGGATAAGTAGAAGAAAATAGTCCGTCTTTTAAAATGCATGTACAGCCATTACAAGCATACAGACTAATTTCACTTTAGGTCAAGTTTACACCATTACAGTGTTACCCAGTCAGTATCACATCACTTTGTTGTTGAATTTCAAATTAAAAGTCTGCTGAAATGTCACAAGTGCAGTTTTTTCCTTCACATTCAGAATGCCATTATAAGGAAACCTCGTGTTTCCACGGACTCATTTCACTTTAGATCAACAGCACACACTGTCAATCTGGTTTTTAATTTTACTTTAAGTGAAAAGTATACACCTTCACAGTGTTACTCAATTAATATCAGATTATTTCAAAAATAATAGCAGTTTGAAATCTGACTTTTTTTTGTTTTACCTGAAATTCTGAATGCCATTATATGGAAATTTAATCCCTGCACAGCAGTTATCTGATTTATATTTCTTACTTTGTTACGCTCTCGCTAGATCCTTATTCTACATGGAAACGACACCAACATCCTTCCCTCTATGGTTCACCTTTTGCAGTCATACCGCAAATCATTGTGAGCAGGGAGACAATGTCAGGGTTTCAGTTAAGTTCACTGAGACAAAGTCTACAAATGAACAAAAACACTTTACTGGTAGTTCTGTTGTTTGCTGGGTAATTTCCCCTGAATGTGTATTTTAGCCCGTCTTGTTGAGATTCCTGGCCAATTCTAGTCACACGCAGTGTCTGATAACTACTAATCTACTGTAAAACTTGACTAAGGAGATTAAAAACCTGAAAGGCAAGTTTCATTTCGGTAAAAACTGAAATGGAGCTTTTTGCAATTCTGGAGAACAGAAAGAGAAAAAAGGTCCTTCCCTGCCCACCACCTCCTCTTTTAATATACAACAAAACCAGGAAGTAGATCCCCCACTTTCTTTTTGTTTGCCCCCAAAGACGGTGACCATCCACCTTTTTTAGGCTCTCGGGAATCTCAAATAGTAAGTTCAGTTTATTAACTCTTGAGGAGACTGTTTGACAAATTGTTGATATGATGCTGTTTTATATCAAATTGAATTGAATTGAATTATCTTTCTGCTTTATTTTCACTATTCAAGCAAATATTTTTTTGCTGTTTTTCTCATACATCATCATCTATGATGTGCTTTGAGCACACAGGGAATATATGCAGGTTAAGAAAGAAGTTACCTCAAGAAAAGGACTGAGAAGGTGAACGTAGGGCTAGAAAGAGTAGATTGTGAAAGTGAAAGGAGACAGCTTTCCTGTGTTCATAGTTTTTGACAGCTTGTCATCTGATTTTAAAACAGCACCTGCAATTGGCACATTTAAATGATGAGTTATTTGTTAGAGGCATGTTTATGAAGAAGGAAAATTACATTTTTCACAGCGTGGGAAATCATAAGCTGGTCTTATGACTTATGACTAAACTGGTAGAGCTGTTAGATACGGTTTACAAACCCTTTATTTCAAATATGCCTGACAGAAAAGAAAAGATTGTGAGCCGGGTCCTGATGTCATGGGTCCCATCAACAAACCATTCATGTCGTTTGGAAAATACAGAAGTGATATATTCTGATTACCATGATTTTTTGTTTTTGTCAGTTTAACTGTGAACCACACTTCTACACATGATTCGACCTGCCCAGAATATGGAAGATGACACCAGGCATGTGGAGATTATAGAGTCATCTGGCATAAATGAGCCATTTGAGGTTGAAGATCACCTCAATCACAAGTCAAGCCGCAAACAATACGTCCCTCAAAAATGTGGATGTACACCCAAGGTCCTCTGCTTCATAGCAGCTGCTATCATCCTCGTCTTCACCTTCGGTAAGAAAGCAAGTTAAAAGAGGAAGCTGTGGTTTTGTAGTCAGTTGAGTCACTTAATTCAGTTGATCTGTTCCCATCCCTTATCTGGAATCACTGCCACTTTCAGGCTATTTGATTGGCTACCTGGTCCATCGGAATAAGGATTTGGCTCCCACCTGTGCATCCTCTCCTCTCATTTATGAAGACGTTTCTGTCGCCCATGAGACCGGTGCTGCTCCCCTCATGGACTGGGATGATGTGAAAAAGCTTCTTGCTCAAAAACTGACTACATCCAGTATGGACGCTGTCCTTGGGTGAATAGAAGCTCCATGCACTGCAGCACTGCACACATTTTGTTATGTGTATTGTATTTTTAACAGTAAGTAACCCGTTTTTGTTTTCCCTGTCACAGTCAGCTGAGCAGTAGGGACCACCGGGCTGGTTCTCCTGGTGATGAAGATCTGGGGAACGAGGTGATAAAGAAGTTAAAGGAGTACGGCATGAAGACCTGGACTGATGAGCACTTTGTCAAGGTTCAGGACTCCCCAGCATCTGGATACAACAGAATAGTTTTCAAGAATGGACCAGAGGAACGTCCAACGGGTTTCCTGTCCTACAGCGCGAGTGGAACAGCAAGGGTAATCAGAAGGCTAAATTATAAGTAGGGAAAATGTACAGTGACACTTGCAGTGACATTTCTGTTTCTGATGGCTCCAGGGTGCAGTGCTGTATGCCCATTATGGACAGGAAGATGACCTGAAGCAGTTAAAGGACATGAACATCGACATGAATAACAGGGTGATGCTGGTCAGAGCTGGAAGGATCAGCTTTGCTGAGAAGGTGGGTGGTTTCAAAATAAGATGGAAATTCATTTGAACAGGACTTTATTCCCTGCGGTACTTGTCAATATTTGTAGATGTCGTCTGTTCTTAGTCTTCAGTAAAATTCCATTAGAGTTTTCCATTTTCCTGAGAATTCCAGTGTGTGTGTGTGTGATTCTGTACAGGCGAGACCTTCCAAACTATATGACCTTTTAAGATTTGCAGATTTATATTTTCATACTTTTCTCATTACCTTTCTCCTCCTTTCCTTCATCGGCCTCCTCCATCACTGCATTCTCCTTTGTCATCTCCATCTCATTCTCTTTCTCCCCAACTGAATCAGAATCATACTTTATTAATTGCAGAAGAAATTATGTAAACAAAGCCTGACGCTTCCTCTTTTTAGCATGAAACTTCGTTTTATATTATGTGATTGATTCGAATAATTTTACTGTTGGTGAACTTAGCTTCCCATTCCCTTGTTTCTCTGCTTACAGGTAGCCAATGCAGCCAAAATGAACGCCTCTGCTGTGCTGATCTACCCAGACCCTGATGATTACTCGATCAAGGAGAGCACTCCACTCTTTGGACATGTGAGTGGAGACAGTTTTTACTCCTCAGGTGTAAATCACCTGGGAAAATACTCAGATGAGTACACTGAAGGAAAGGTGAAGACTGTTGTTTAAATATGAAATGAGAGGACAGATGTTTGACATGTTGACAATACACATGTTGTGAAGTGCATTTAAACCTAGCACTGTTCATAAGAGGAAGTAGTTGCGCTTCCTCTACCAGTGCAGTAATCTAAATGATAACCACAATAATAATGGGGTTCATGTGTTTAGTTTGATTAGAGCTACCTTTGAAAAGATGTCATGATCCACTCTAAGATCATCCTTTCATCTGTCTGATTCCCACAGGTCCACATGGGCTCTGGGGATCCCTACACCCCAGGCTTCCCCTCCTTCAACCACACCCAGTTTCCACCTGTACAGTCTTCAGGCCTGCCAAATATTTTGGCTCAGACTATCACAACAGGCATGGGAACCAAAATTCTGAGGTTAGACTCACAAACGTCATACATCAGAAAGATGGTTGAAGCTTGTAATAAACAGGGCATCAATAAAGGGTTGATGTTTGTCTGCATCCCACAGGCAGCTCGGGGGTAGAACTCAGCCAAATGGTTGGGGGAGCATCAATAGACTCGGAGATGAGAGCGATGTTATTACTGTGGAAGTCAACAATGTCCTTACTGAGAAAAGGATAAATAATGTCTTTGGGGTCATCAAAGGTTTTGTGGATGCAGGTACAGCAAAGATGAATAATGAGAGAGATCCTGTGATCAGGAAATATGGAAACGATGTGAGTGATGAATGTCCTGTGACCGTCTGCAGATCGATACGTGATCATTGGGGCCCAGAGGGATGCGTGGGGCCCGGGCTTTGCAGCATCAACCGTGGGCACCAGCGTCCTCGTTGAGCTGGCACGTTCCATCTCTGACATGGTGGAGAACGGTGAGCACCTGTTGGCAGCTGATGTTTGGTTTTTAATTTCCAAATAACGTCAGATACTGAGCAGCTAAAGAACGTGCTGGCTTCATGAGTTTGATTAATTGTGTTTCCACTTTGATAGGTGGATTCAAACCGAGGAGGAGTATTGTGTTTGCGAGCTGGAGTGCGGGAGAGTATGGGAGTGTTGGCGCCACCGAGTGGTTGGAGGTAAGAAGTGCATGGCAAAGGTTTAGATTAGCTGCAATTTTCTTTTACTCAGTAAAAACCTTGTGAAACCTAAGACGCCGAGTTCTCATTGAACTTTTTTGTGATTTCCTTCGTCTTTGGTGCTAAAAGAGACCCCCAAATGCATGAGATATTGATGGAAAGCCCAGGATGTTTTCTACTTCGTACATCAGGATTTTTTTTAGGATAGCTCAAATAAGTCAAAAGATGTAGACTTTTTCTGAGGAGGATAATTATTAGTGATTGTGTCTCATTCATATATTGGATATTTCTTTGCTCCAGGGTTATCTGTCCTCTCTGAGCATGAAAGCATTCACCTACATCAACCTGGACGGCATTGTGACAGGTATTTGCTGCCATGGATGCAGACGTCTTGTACCCATGAAGCTATTTAATGTCAAACTTTTACATACACATGCAAAAAGCATCACTTATGTTTCAGGATAACTAAATATTAGTGGTCTTGTTATTCTAGGTCAGAATGGGTTTAAAGTAGCAGCCAGCCCGTTGCTGCACAGCCTGGTCCAAAACGCTCTGAAAGAGGTAACTCCACAACTGATCTCTTCTGCAGAAATTATTCTGTTGATCAGTTTTATTTGTAAAATAAAACAAAGGTTTAATCAAAGTATTTGTTTTCTTCTTAGGTGAACTATGACAAGGACAAGTCTCTTTTTTCTCAGTTTGGAAAGAACAACTGGGAGTCTGTTATGTGAGTCCGTCTAATTAAAGATAACGAAGTATAGCCAGTGATGATTATCACAGCCTTTGTTTGCTGTCATTCTCACTCTTCTTTTTTTGTGTTTGATTTTGAAGTCTGGAGCCTCTGAGGATGGACAGTGCTGCGTATCCTTTCCTCGCCTTCTCCGGCATTCCCTCAGTTGCTTTCAGATTCCACTCTGGAAGTTCAGTAAGTGAATTCTTCTGTACTACAAGTTCTTAAATAGTTTCTGAACTCTTTTAACTAATGCCAACTTTGTAGATCTGAGAGTAATTCTTAAAACATCCTGTGTGCCTCCTCAGGACTACCCGTACTTTGGCACAACCCTGGACACCCGACAAAACCTGAACTCTGTCACAGCCAGCCAGGTTCCTCAGCTGGCTGTGAGAGCGGGCCAGTTTGCAGGTCACATAGCGCTGAGGCTGGTCCATGACCACCTGCTGCAGATGGACCTGAAGAAGTACAACCTGCTCATACGCAGCCATGTGGGTCAGATTAATGGGAAGGTCAAGGCTGTTCAGAGGGTGAGTGCTCACCAGTGTCTTTGTAAATCAAGATAGTATTTACCTTGTTGAGAGCAGGGCTGCAGAAATCAGGAGCAACTTGACTGTTGTCGTGTTTTTCATCAATCAACTTAAAAATGATCAGTTTTGAATCCGTTTTTGTTTTGCCTGGTTACTCCTCTCATCATAGAAGACAAAACTGTGGTCAGGTCTTGAATGTCCAGCTTACTAACTTGAGTTTGAGGGAGAAAAGTCATCCCTGCATGTTTGTGTGCTTGCAGATGCAGCCCCAGCTGTTGCCCAAAGCTCTGACAGTGCGGTGGTTGATCATGGCCTTTGGCTCCTTCAGCCGTGCCTCTAGCGCGCTGGCAGCCGACATCCAGAACAGCGACCTGGAGGACATCGAGATGTGCCGCGTGATCAATGACCGCATCATGACGGTAAGGGGAAAAAACTCAGCCTATCAAGTTTAGTTGATTTCACAAGCTGCCACCTCTGCTTTTGATTAGCTGAAATTACAACTTTAGTGTTGGTTTAGCTACCTTTGGATCGTATATTAAATGGGATACATCACATTTTAATCGCAGTCAAGTGTAATAGATGATAGTTTTCAGTTGCTGCTTTCTGCTTTTCAAAGGACGGGGCTGTCCAATAAATTTTTTGATAATGTTGGTTTTTATCCAGCTTGTTCATGATGTCCGTCTTCTTGCTATAGGTGGAAAGGAACTTCCTGTCACCCTACGTTTCTCCCAGAGACAGCCCCTTCCGTCACATCCTGCTGGGCTCCGGTCCCCACACCCTCAAAGCTCTGACCAACCACCTCGACTCTTTGACGACTGCCGACCCCGACGCAGACGCCGAGCTGTTCCGCAACCAGTTTGCCCAGGCGACCTGGACCATTCAGACCTGTGCCAACTCCCTAGCAGGGGACATCTGGTCTCTGGATAATGAAATCTAGAAAAGTCCTTTTCCCTCCCTTGTTCATGGTTTGGCCCTCTTATTACAACTGGCAGTGCTGTTGTGATTAATCACCACATTTTCAGTGGATATCTACTAAGTCATCATATTGTTTCCACGATGTTCATTTGTTAAAAGCGTTGTATGATGACAATAAGTCAATGACTTTCTATAGTTTACCATGAGGAAAACTGTTTTTTTTTCCTACTATTGCTGCTGCGGTGTTCAAACCTGAGCTTTTTTTTTTTATCACTAGCTAAAATATCTCATACTGTGATAAATACAGAAATTTCCGATTGATTTTTACAGAAGCACCAGTGTATAAGGTTTGGAATAATCATCTGCATTAAACAAACAAACAAAAAAACAAAAAACAACAACAAAAAACAATGCAAAGCCCTGATTATATGCATGAATTTAATAAAGTGATCTGAATCAAATACGAAACACATTTCCTGGCATTGGAGCTAATTTGTGCAGACCTGTCAAAGCAGGGGAGAAGGTCCTCAACCATGTGGCACTGAAACAGAAATCATGTGTTTATTTATTGTGTTATTTATTTATCAGTGGCAGGGTTCATTATAAATAGTTTTAATCACCTTTCATATAAAAATATAATTATCAGGAGCAGTAATTTCCAAAATGTTAATAACACTAGGTAGTTTTTTTAATATTATGGTGATAGTGTTGCCCATAATGTGTACATTCAATACAAAACTTTGTTTTCGCACACACGCAAAGCGCCTATTCAACCGAAGAAATTATTTGATTGGTTGAGTAATGTCACGTGGGACGTACGCGATTAACCCGTTTGCTTCCTGTGTACGTCGAGTACCGTAAACACAAGAAGAAAAAGCTGCGCACATTAAAAATAACCTTACCGTAAGTACGTGGAAAGCTGCGCAGAGTAAAATATAAACGGTCTGGTTCCACACAGAACGTCATCTGGGTCCAGATCCGGACCGCGATCCGCCCAAACTCAAGGGTTAGAATAAACAATGTAAATAAAAATAGTGTCCTTAGAGAAAAATAGAGGAAGTATGTTACCACTGAGCGGTGACTCCAAACTCGTGATCTCGCCCTTTCACGCCCATTTCTTTCCCAACTGCGCTAAACATCTTCCTGCTCAGAGAACTGCGTCCCCCGATTTATGATGCTGACATCGGGGACAGAGAGGCAACAGTCTGACACAGTAAGTTCGCCATGCAACACATCAGAGAGAATTTAAATAAGGATAAACGTAAGTGCCATAAAAGTGTTGTGCATTTGTTTCATTTGCTCATTAATTTGGGAAAACACACGCTGGTGTAGTGTAGTCTGTGTCGTGGAAAGAGCATTATGTGGCTGTTTGATCACGACTATGTACTAATCAGATTAGTTTTCAGATCTATATTTCTCACTGTGTAAGACACGGTCTGAGTGACTACAACGACTCTACGTGGAAACAACATCAACACCCGTCCGTGTGCTGCACAGTTTCTGCAGTCGTAGCGCGAACTGTTTTGACCTGGGAAACCAGGTCGAGGTTTCAACTACTGTTTGCTGAGCAGAAAAAGTTTAACTTTTTATTTGTATTTATTTACTATTATTTTTGTTGTTGTTGTGCTATTCCTTTCGTATTTTCCCCTTAAATGGCCCACATGTCACTGCAGTATAAATGTTGCTGGGGTTTTTTCAGCTCCCCCTGTATTTTAACGACAAGAGGTGCATTTTACGCCCTCCAGTTTAGACTCATTGTCCACTTTAGTCACATGCGTTGTCTGATAACTTTGAATCCACAGCAGAATTCTGCATGTGCTTCCTCTATGAGCAGCCAGCAGTGGAAAGCCTCTAAGTGGCTCTGCAGTATCACATATGAGTTAACGAAAAACAATCCTGACTGATCAGAAACTCTCTTCTATAATCTTGTCGCGGGTGTAGTGTTTCTGTGTTTGACATTATGTGCATGTTTAACAGAAATAATATTTCCTCTGATAATGCACGTACCTGCAGATATGATAACTGTACAGGAAAGCATTACTACATAAGACCCCAGACCCATTTTTACTTTCAAGAAAACTATGGGAGAGTCAGTGTTAAAACTTTAACAGAAACTTTCCTCGATGTGTAAAGAGGTTTCTTATGGACTAAAGAGATTCTTATGATTAGCTTATATAGATTCTGTCCCATAGCTGAAGCTCCTTATACAACTTTGACTTCTTAACAGTGGAGGAAATAATTATTTGATTTGTGATGAATCTGTAAGGTTACCCACTTCCAAAGAGAAGAACAGTCTGTAATTTTTATGATATTTTTATTTTAATGAAAAGAGACACAACCACAAATCCACAAAAAAACACATTGCATAAAAGTTATACATTTATTTGCATTTGTCATTGAGTGAAGGAAATAGTTGATCCCCGACAAACATCCAGAATTCTGGCTCCCACAGATTTCAATCAAACAATCAATCAATTACAAGCACTCCTGATCGCAACTCTTTATGAGTATAAATTGACCCAGCCCACAGAAACAGTTTATCCATTCCTACCTCGCCACCACGATGGGCGAGACCAAAGAGTCGGTGGTGTCATTGTGTGTTGACCTGTGCAGGACACTTGCCTTTTGCTCCCCTGCCAGCTCTGCCTTTAGGATAAGAAGAATCGGACCAATGACAAGACATGGGATATATTCTTTGGATGTTCCTGCAAGTGAAAAGCAGCAACCCACTGCTCGCACTGTGAGGGATTTAAGTTGAATAAAAAGTTACATTCACGCACCACCTGCCTTTAAGTCTCTTTGGAGGATAAAATGCCTGTCATTTAAAGACTTAACTGTGGCTGGAGTAGTCTAACTTTTTGGTTTATCTTCTCAGAATCCTCTGAAGCAGCCATGGACCAAGCAAGATCAGCGATATCCCAAATTGTAAGTATTCACTGAGTGTTATAAGATAAATCTTAAAATAACAAGCTTAGTATTAAGGTTGATTCCCACCCTTTATTTATTTATGTTTCCATTTCCACCTCTTAACTGAAAGGTTACTTCAAATATACATTTCACTGTGCAGTATTTCCTTTGGCACAGGGACACTCTACCAAAATCCAATTCACAAACCAAGACACTTTTCTCTTGGGGGATAAGACAAACTAAATCCAAATGGAAAATCTGAATCTAACTTACCACCTACCGCATGTAGCGAATCACTAGCCTGCTAGTGCGCTGCACTGAAACTGCTCTGGTGTAACGACTGACCTGCTTAGAGGAACTGTCGAGGCCGAACACAAGAACTTCAGTTTTTGGCACTGAGATGGAGGAAATTTGAAGACTTTCAATCAGTAATGACAGTGAAACATTCACTGAGGCAGGAGAGACTGTTGAGGCTTTTGGATTAACAGAAAAGTAAAACGGTGTATCGTCAGCATAGCAGTGGTATGAAATGCGTTTGAAACTGTTTAATCGAAGACTCGTGGTAAAATATATTAAAAAAACAGAACTGGATCAGTGGGCATGCTGTCTATGATTCCCACCCAGGTTCTATATTCTTTGGTAGTTACTGAAATAATATGTTTTGCTTACCCTGACCTTTTCTGTTTCTGTTTTGTTAGTTTAACAGTGAACCGCACTCCTACACACGATTCAACTTGCCTGATAATATGGAAGGTGACACCAGCCAGGTGGAGATGATACAGTCGTCTGACATGAATGAGGAGGTTGGAGAGAATGGCGACGAAGACCACCTTAGTCACAAGTCAAACCGCCAACCACACGTGGCTCAAAACTTTGAATGTACAACCAAGAACCTCTGCTTCATGGCAGCTACTATCGTCTTCACATTTGTCATTGGTAAGAGAGGGAGGATGGCATAGTTGGCATTTTTCTGTTTGTCTGAGGAGATACATACGCCTAGAAAGTTGCAATTTTTTTTAAACATTTTCCATGTGTGTGTGAAAACTTACAAAGTATAATTTTATCATCTGAAAAACATAGCCCAGCTTTGACCTTGTATTCATCTGAGCAACAGTTTGACAGTTTATAGCCATGAATTTAGTCTGGAGGTGTAAGCGTTGATAGTGTACAAACTTTAGGTCTCTTGGTCCCTCACTGGTATTCTAAAATGCTGACTCTGTGCTATGGTCTGGTCTTGGGTGTGTTCCCTTTCCTTGTTAGTAATTGTTTCCTCATTTTAAATGACTACCACGTTCAGGCTATTTGACTGGCTACCTGGTTCATAAGAATAAGGATCTGAATTGCTCCTGTGCACCTTCTGAAGATGATATTACCCATGAGACTGGGGCTGTCCCTTTCATGGACTGGGATGATGTGAGAAAACTGCTTGGTGATAAACTAAATACATCCAACTTAGAGATTGCACTAAGGTGAATAGAAACCCCACACACTGCATGTACAGTGCTGTACAAATTTTATGTGCATTGCAGTTTTAAAAGAGAATAACTGGGCCCTGTTTTCTTGCCTCCATTTGTTTTCCCCGTGTTCGTTCACAGTCAGCTGAGCAGTAGCAGCCACCGGGCTGGTTCTCCTGGTGATGAAGATCTGGGGAACGAGGTGATAAAGAAGTTTAAGAAGTACGGCATGAAGACCTGGACTGATGAGTACTTTGTCAAGGTTCAGGACCCCCCAGCATCTGGATACAACAGAATAGTTTTCAAGAACGATTCAGAGGAACGTCCAACAGGTTTCCTGTCCTACAGCGCGAGTGGAACAGCAAGGGTAATCAGAAGGCTAAATTATGAGTAGGAAAAATGTACAGTGACATTTGGAGTGACATTTCAGTTTCTGATGGCTCCAGGGTGCAGTGCTGTATGCCCATTATGGACAGGAAGATGACTTCCAACAGCTGAAGGACATGAACATCGACATGAATAACAGGGTGATGCTGGTCAGAGCTGGAAGGATCAGCTTTGCTGAGAAGGTGGGATGCTTAAAAAGATGCAAAAGTTGTATTAGTAAACTATTCAAACAGGAATAATTTTTCCTGGGGTGACTTGGGTAATATCTGTGCAAATCTGCCATGTCCCTAAATTGCAATTTGAAAATGTCAAAATATCAAACAGAAGTTTTAGTCCAGTTTAAATCTGGTTTTGTTTTTGTTTTTGTTTTTGTTTTTTTGTGTGTAAAAAGTTTTGAGTTCCCTACACATTTCTTCACCCTCTTTCCTGCATGAGGCTGTGATGAAATAAAGCTTGGAGAACATTTTATGCATAAATTCAGGAGAGACTGTTTTGCTAAATGGCACAGATTCACACATAGAAGTGACATGTTTACAGCTGATTTGACAGGGTAGGCAATAGGGTACTTTGTAAATCTGAGGTCATACTAGTGATACCAGTTTAGTGATTGTGGGACTTAAGTTTACTTCTTTTTGCATGAAACATTACAAAAAGATGGATGGATTTATGCAAAAATCTTTACTGTTGGTGAACTTAATTTTCCATTGCCTTGTTTCTCTGCTTATAGGTAGCCAATGCAGCCAAAGTGAACGCTTCTGCTGTGCTGATCTACCCAGACCCCATTGATTACCCTATTGGAAATGATACTTCACTCTTTGGACATGTGAGTGAGGGCAGTTTTAAAATGTACTGGAATAAAAGCCACTGAAGTGCTCTACATGCTTAGTTTGTTTGATGTTCTCAAGATTCAAAGAATTGGAATGCAGTGGGAGCTTTTCTGGAGTTTTGAGCAAGCGAGGGTGCTACCAAACAAATCATAACTCCCTGGCAATTGTTTGATTCCTGGTCATACAGTATTGCTGGTAGGTTCTGTAGAAGTCTACACAAAAAGACAGACAGGGAATATGAAGACTGATTTGACATGTATTACGAACTCTAAAGTCTGTAAACCTAATACTGTTGCTAAGAGGAAGCAATTGCACTGCATTGTGTTTTTCTTCTGTTTCCCACAGGTCCACATGGGCTCTGGGGATCCCTACACCCCAGGCTTCTCTTCCTTCAACTACACCCAGTTTCCACCTGTACAGTCTTCAGGCCTGCCACATATTTTGGCTCAGACTATAACAACAGGCATGGGAACCAAAATTCTGAGGTAAGACTCACATACACCGAACTGGTATCAGAAAGATTGTCAAAGCTTGTAATAAACAGGGCATCAATGAAGGGTTGACGTTTGTCTGCATCCCACAGGCAGCTCGGGGGTAGAACTCAGCCAAATGGTTGGGGGAGCATCAATAAACTCGGAGATGAGAGCGATGTTATTACTGTGGAAGTCAACAATGTCCTTACTGAGAAAAGGATAAATAATGTCTTTGGGGTCATCAAAGGCTTTGTGGATTCAGGTACAGCAAAGATGAATAATGAGAGAGATCCTGTGATCAGGAAATATGGAAACGATGTGAGTGATGAAATTCCTGTGACCGTCTGCAGATCGATACGTGGTCATCGGGGCCCAGAGGGATGCGTGGGGCCCGGGCTTTGCAGCATCAACCGTGGGCACCAGCGTCCTCGTAGAGCTGGCGCGTTCCATCTCTGACATGGTGGAGAACGGTGAGCGCCTGTTGATACTTTATACATGCTTCTCTTAGGCACTATTATGGGAAAGCATATCATTCATTTTCATTGCTATGCAAAGGATACCCAGTTTAATGTATCAGTGAAGCCAGATGGCACGCACCAATTAGTTGAACGACAGGAATGTCTTAAAGCCATAAAGACCTGGCTCTAACTTCCTGCTTCTAAATGAAAAACAAGGCTATCGTACTTGGCCCTAACAATTGCATTATCTTGGAATGAAATAAAACTTTTAGATATCTTGGGGTTGTTTTTGACCAGGGTGTGTCTTCAGTTGTTTCAAAGTGCTGGACTGAGAATACTGACAGGGACTAGAAAGAGAAAACATTTCTCCGATACTGGCTTTGCTTCACAGGCTTCATGTTAAATCCCGAATCTTATTCAAAAACCTTAGCATTCTCAAAAAAGGTCTTGAATAATCAGGCCCCATCTTATCTTAAAGACCTCACAGTATGTAATTACCCAGGCTGAGTACTTGACTCTCAGTCTGAAGGCTTGTGAAGAACTTGTGGTTCTCACAATATTTAAAAGGGGTCAGAGCCTTTAGCTTTCAGGGCGCTCTTCTTTGGAACTAGCTCCCAGGTGGATTTGGGAGACTGACACCATTTCTACTTTTAAGATTAGGCTTTAAACTTTCCTTTTTGCTACAGCTTATAGTTATGGCTGGATCAGGTGATCCTGAATCCTCCCTTAGTTATGGTGCTGTAGGCCTCCCATGATGCACTGAGTGCTTCTTTATCCACCTCTTTTTCTTCCTGATTTTTCTTGCTGTTAAGAGGGAGTTTTTATTTTCCACTGTCACCAAGTGCTTCAAGTCTGATTGTTGGCATGTTCTCTGTTTTACTGTAGGCTCTTTAGCTTGCAATTTGGCTGTATACAAATAAAACTGAATTGGGGGGGAAAAAAACCCCAAATGAATAAGTAACAGTAATGAAATTGATGTAAACTTCACATCAGATGCTAAAGTTTGTCACTGAGCAGCTAAAAAACGCACCAGCTTCATTAGTTTTATTAAATGTGTTTCCACTTTGTCAGATGGATTCAAACCGAGGAGGAGCATTGTGTTTGCCAGTTGGAGTGCGGGAGAGTATGGGAGTGTTGGCGCCACCGAGTGGTTGGAGGTGAGAAATGCAAGGCAAAACTGCATTAATAATGAGTGTACTCTGTTCATGTAAATACACGCTATTTAGTACACTTTATTAGTTGCACCTTGCTAATACTGGGTTGCACCTCTTTTCACTTAATTTGCATTAATTTTTCATGTCATATATTCAACAAAGTGATGGAAAAATTCCTCAGAGATTTTGGTTCATATTGACATGATAGCATCAAGCATTTGCTGCACATTTGTCAGTTTCATCTCACATCTGGTTCATGTCTACATGCATAAATTGGCTTATTAGAGAGCAAACATTTGAAAAGATGCACCTAACAAAGTGGCTGAGTATAAATTTATTTTGGCTATTTCTTTGTTCCAGGGTTATTTGTCCTCTCTGAGCATGAAAGCAGTCGCCTACATCAACCTGGACGGCATTGTGACAGGTATTTACTGGATGGAGACTTTTTATACCTCTTTAGTGTTCAGGTTTCCTCTTATGCATCTTCTTAAAAGACTAAATTAGGCGACATCATGAAAACTAAACATTAGGGTTGTTTTTTTTTTCAGGTCAGGATGGATTTAAAGTAGCAGCCAGTCCGTTGCTGCACAGCCTGATCCAAAACACTCTGAAAGAGGTAACATCACATCTGATCTCTTCAGTAGAGACCACTAAGATGTAAATGAAATAAATGTGTTTTATTTGTTTTATCAATTAAACATAAAATTTCCCATTAATTCCCAGTTAACCACAAATTCTACTAACATCTCAGCTGCACTGCAAATCCTTACACCCTGTTTTCGAGACACTGCGATCAATTCACCCGTGAACCAAGCACCGCAAACAGTTTGGGTCTCAGCACAGCTGGGAATAAGTGCTGTGTGTCACCTGTAATGGATTTGCAGAGGGACGTGGCACAAACCCAAAAAAAAAGTAAAGAAAGAAGTTGGACCGCTCTCACAGGACTCCCTCGCAATCTTTTACAACAGTCTGCACGACCAGGCGGTGTAACTAAAACAAAACTACAAGTAAATCAAAAGAAAAAAGGACAGTAGAGACACCCCAACAAACACAAAGTTTTCAATTAAACTTGCAACACACAATAGAAACATCCAAAACACCAAATATGCCTACGGCACTGATCATGTTCCCCACTCAATTTCATCAAGATCTAGGTCTTGATGAAGTCTTACTACAAATCCCACCCACTCACACCAGAGTGAGTTAATCATCTGCTGAAATCCCCACTTTCTTTTTAAAGCTCCTTTGCCAAACACACAACAGAAGGCATCAAACTTCCAGGTGGCGCTTATTACAAGTAGAAATAATTCTTCTGGTTAGTTTTGGTTTGTGAAATTTGCGAGAGTTTAATCAAAGTATTTGTTTTCTTCTCAGCTGAATAACGACAAGAACCAGTCTCTTCTTTCTCAGTTTGGAAAGAACAGCTGGGAGTCTGTTATGTGAGTCCGTCTAATTAAAGACAACGAAGTATAGCCAGTGATGATTATCACAGCCTTTGTTTGCTGTCATTCTCAATCTTCTTTTTTGCATTTGATTTTGAAGTCTGGAGCCTCTGAGGATGGACAGTGCTGCGTATCCTTTCCTCGCCTTCTCCGGCATTCCCTCAGTCGCTTTCAGATTCCACTCTGGAAGTTCAGTAAGTGAATTCTTCTGTACTACAAGTTCTTAAATAGTTTCTGAACTCTTTTAACTAATGCCAACTTTGTAGATCTGAGAGTAATTCTTAAAACATCCCGTGTGCCTCCTCAGGACTACCCGTACTTTGGCACAATCCTGGACACCCGACAAAACCTGAACTCTGTCACAGCCAGCCAGGTTCCTCAGCTGGCTGTGAGAGCGGGCCAGTTTGCAGGTCACATAGCGCTGAGGCTGGTCCATGACCACCTGCTGCAGATGGACCTGAAGAAGTACAACCAGCTCATACGCAGCCACGTGGTTCAGATTAATGGGAAGGTCAAGGCTGTTCAGAGGGTGAGTGCTCACCAGTGTCCTTGTAAATCAAGATAGTATTTACCTTGTTGAGAGCAGGGCTGCAGAAATCAGGAACAACTTGACCATTGCTGATATATCAGTATTGACACTGATACAATGATGCCAATACAACAAGTTTTTTTTAAAAAAAAGAAACAGGGAAGAGAGAAACACACTTCAACCATGTTATGAGTGTTGATGTTACATAGTTTGTCCACCAGAGGTCATTCTGAGACTTCGCTGTTGACAACATGTAATTGGAATGCCAGAAACACAACAGCTATCTGATTACAGGCCTGTACTTCAAAGCTGGAATTCTTCCTATCCAGGTAACTAAAAGGTTTCTGTATTACAAAGAAGTTTCACTTCTCTTTCATTTTTAGTTATATAGTGTCAAATCAGTGTCACAACAACCGTCGCCTCAAGGCAATTTATATTGTAAGGTAAAGACCTTACAATAATGCAGAGAAAACCCCAACAGTTAGACGACCACCTATTAGATAGCACTTGGCGACAGTGGGAAGGAAGAACTCCCTTTTAACAATAGAAACCTCTTGCATAACCATGATCAGAAATATGCTTTCTCTCTCTAATCCCTGTCAGTACTCTGGCTGCAGCATTTTGGATCAACTGAAGGCTTAATTCCAGTAGTCCAACCTAGAAGTACTAAATGTATGAACTAGTATATCAACATTACTTTGAGAACGATGTTTCTAATTTTAGAGATATTGCACAAATGCAAGAAAGCAATCCTACATATTTGTTCAATATACACACTGCAGGACATTTTCTGGTCAAAAATGACTTCAAGATTCCTCACAGTGTTACTGGAGGACAAGTTAAGCCATCTATCCTAATGGCATATCCCAGCTACCATGGGGAAGTATACCTTGACCAGGTCAACAGTCTGCTGCAGGGCTTATGTAAGCATTTGTTATGTAAACAGAATTGGTCCTGACACAGAAACCTGTGGAACTCCATAATTAACCTTGGTGTGTGAAATAAGACTTCCCATTTACATGAACAAATTGTACTGTATTAGATGGATATGATTCAAATCAATGCAGCACACTTACAGCATGCTCTAATGGCTGCAATAAAGGGCATAAGAAGATCATTCGTGCCCTTCACTAAAGCTGTTTCTGTGCTGTGAATTCTGAAACCTGACTGAAACTCTTCAAATAAACAATTCCTCTGGAGATGATCACTTAGCTGTTTTACCAGTACTCTTTCAAGAACCTTTGAGATAAAGGAAGGTTGGATGATAGAGATGTGATAGTGAGTCTGAGAGATTAAGAGTTGAGATATTAGGTCTAAGTCACACAGTTGGCATTTTGCCGGCCTTTCTTTTCTGACTTCAAATAGACTAAACTTTATTTATTTTGTAGCTGTTTTCAGTCTTATAGTCTTCAGTCTTAGCCTGGATATGCTGAGTTCGCTTTGGGCTCTGAGCAGAATCGGGCAAAGCGTAAACAATTAATCCAAGACTTAATTAGAGTAAAAGAAGATTATTTTGAAACTACATTTTTTATTTTATTAATTAAGGACTCATTAACAACTACATAAAAAAGAAATGTTATATTTAGTTAAATGAAATCTATTTATCTAGTTGAAAGCAAGTTGAAGAGATGTAGAGTAACGTCACCTCTCTTACTCTTTTGCCCAGACTCTGGTCAAATCTTGCACGTCCAGTTACCAAATTGAGTTTATTATGAAAACTAAATCACTCCTGCATATTTGTCTGCTTCCAGTTGCAGCCCCAGCTGTTGCCCAAGACCCTGACTGGGCAGTGGTTGGTCATGGCCTCTGGCTCCTACAACCGTGTCTCTAGCATATTGACAGCTGACATCCAAAACAGCGACCTGGAAAACACGGAGATGTGCCGCATGATCAATGACCGCATCATGACGGTAAGGCTTCCAACACTCAGTAATTCTTCCTGAGATACTCTGTGGAAAATATGGATATATCTTAGCAATTCTCAGTAGACAGACATAGTGTCCTGCACTCTAAACATTAGCCTTCTTTAATTAAATACATAAATAAAACACTGTAATTGAAATACCTCATGGAATGCGCAACATTCCTTCATTTAAACTGATAATTATTAATTCAACTGGTGAATCCACACAGCTAATGAGGTGTTGGCTTATAAAGTGGAGACAACAATAAAGCTAAAGCTAAGCTGCTATCTGAGCTTTTGGCCAAAGGATTTTATATATTTTAGTGTGGTTTAGTTACTTTTGTGTCAAATTTAAAATGGAATACGTCATATTTTATTTTACTCCATTACTTTTTATCTACTGTAAAGTGCAATAGTATTCAAGGTAGTTTTCTTTTTAGCTGCTAATTGCCTCCTTTTATATGACAGAAAAGTCTGGTGACTCAGAACACTTTTAACAAACTCCTCCCTGTTCCTCCTCCTGTTACTATAGGTGGAAAGGAACTTCCTGTCACCCTACGTTTCTCCGATAGACAGCCCCTTTCGCCACATCCTGCTGGGCTCCGGCCCCCACACCCTCAAAGGCCTGTCCAGCCACCTCGACGCTCTGAAGTCTGCCAGCCCAGAGGCCAACGCCGAGCTATTCCGCAACCAGCTTGCCCAGGCGACCTGGACCATTCAGGCCTGTGCCAACTCCCTAGCAGGGGACATCTGGTCTCTGGATAATGAATTCTAGAAAAGTCCTTTGCCCTCCCTTGTTCATGGCTTGGCCCTCTTACTACAACGGGCGGTGTGACAGCCAGTATGATGGTGTGATTAACAGACAGTTTTTTAATGGATTTCCACAAAGTCATCACATCTGTTCCACAGTGTTCATTTCCCTTTTTCTAAAATTTTCCATAAAACCAATGTATGATATGTCATGATAGAAAATATGTGAGCCTTCCACTTAAAAAAAAAACTTGCACAAAGAAAAAAACAAATCTTGAATTTGAACCTGTGGTATTTTAAATATCACAATCTTCAATACTTTGGCCCTCGTCATGTCATGCCAATATCATAGCTACAAGCCACCGAGCACAGATGGTTGGTGTGCCAGTGGTTGGAAAGCGGTCCTGCCATCTGAATCCAAAGACGCTTCTGAGGCACCGCGTGTTGAACGAGTTGAGCCGCCTCATTTAGGTGATCCAGGTTTCACGTCCATACAGTAAGGGGCTGTTGACACAGGGCTGCTACACTTTGATCTTTGTGTGGTCAGTCAGCACTTTATTTTTACACACCCTGCAGGACAATAAGGCCACGATAGTGTTTACCTTCCTGAGTCATCAACTGAGTTCCATATTGAGTGAGAGGGTAGTGTTGATGGTAGAACCCAGGGAAGTTATTTTAACTGCACGGGTGCAGATATTCATAGTGATGGAGGGAGGGGTGAGGCCATCTTATGCACAGATGTTCATCTTTTTTCTGGCTGACAATGAGCCCAAACTACTTACACAAAGATTAGAGGATGCTTGTCAGTCTCTGGAGGATAGCCTCAGTGTGGGCTACGAGGGTAAAGAGCATCTCCCTGATTAAGTACTATCCTGACTTTGGTCTTCAAGCACAGAAAACAGCAAATGTGACTATGACTTTGACCTTTTTGGGTAAGGACTAATTAGGATCTCATTGTGTGCATATTTAGTTAAAAAATGACAAATACTGTAGGAGGAGTAGCGATTATTGATTATGAAAGGATGGACGGACAATGTATACCTCTGGCTTAAGCTCATCCTTTGTCCTATACCATGGAGAACATCAGTCCTTTGGCTGGATGAAATAAAAATGAAAAATAACCATCACAATATCACTTTAGCAAAAGCATCTCAGAGTACCTGGTATTAAAATCAGAGGCCAGAGCTTTTTCATGTGATGGATCATCTAAAGAAGCACAGTCATGTCTGGACTAGCTGGGATGTCTTCTTGTCCAATATTGTAATCACTTAAAATACAAGAAAAGGATCTTTTATAAAGCCCACTGAGCCTGGACATAAACCCAAAGCTACCTGAGAGTTTCTTAAAAACAGGTATATGAGATGAATAAACTCCTAGAGAGAAAAAATGAAACAAAGTTTGATTTATCAAATCTGCTTATGAACTAAACAATAGTAGTAAAGCACTCCCGGATCTCCCGAGTGATCACTGAACAAGCTTTTCTTCTTTTCATCGTGGAAACATTCACATGATCTTTTGTTTTGTTTTGTTTTTGCATTTGTTTTGCTGTAGTCTGATGTGACTATGTGTTTCACATTTATTCACATTGCTTTTTCTGTAATCGGGTGTCATTACACTAACTACAGTACTAGTGATGCTGTGATAAAACCCTGTGAATATGTCGAATCTGTCCGGCCAATTGCTTCGCCAAAACACAGATCACACAAAGCCCCATTCAACAGCTCATTTGGAAATACTGACATCTGCTGGTCATTCACTCTACAACAGCCCTGCTGTGATATATCAGTGAGTATGTGAACGTAATCATGTATCAATTGCAGAATACCTGTATGAGGTCCAGTGTGTGTGTCTGTGTGTGTGTGTGTGTGTGTTTATGAAACGACCATCCACTCTGCGATTGTTTTGCGAATATGTCACATGCTCACAAAATGCTGATAATTTTAACATTTTTAGTGGCTCCATAATGTGCTTGCATTCTCCTCGGAATCACCTCAGACCCAGATCACGTAAAACACTGCCTGGAATTCTGTAATGTGTTTTCAAAAGCTTGAATCACATAACGAGGGAGTAACGTTGTTTAAGAGAAAGGGGGCTTCGGTTGTATTTGGTTAAATGACATTCTGAAGAACGACAAAGGCCTCGACACAAACGTAACTTCCCTACTAACTAAACAATTTAGGACGAAAGAAGCCCCCTGCTTACTTACATTATGATGAGTGTAGAATGGATGTTTTCACAGCAGGTCTGGACAAGCACATGATCACAGCTACCGACATTTTCCCAGTATTACTATTTGTGTCACTTAAAGCACATTATGTCAGTTTGTTTAAGAAGCAGGGTTGTAGCCATTTCATTATGATGTCACTCTCAAAGATCACAGAGCAGATCACATAGCATTTGTAGAATCAAGAGATCTGGTACAAAGACGTGCATGTGGTGTCTTATTGCACCTCAAAATGATATGTGGCGGGATCTTTTAGTGGTTTTTGTACAGCGGATCGGTTAATTTGTGTGTGCATACCACCCCAAATGTACCTTGCATTCAAGAAAGACCGCAACTGTTTGAGGTCTTTCTTGAATGCAAGAAAGAATTAAACAACGTGAGAGTTATGTCAGGTGGCATTGTATGTGTGTGAAAGCTGTACATTTCTCCTCATATCAATGTTTTGATTCAGTCAACCCATGTGGTACTTTAAATTACACAAATGAAGGTTTAGAGTACTGCAGTCTAGTAGGTATTGACTCAAGCAAGATTTAAAAAGCATTACAATTTGATCATGACCCTAATTCAGAAAGCATTAATTTTTTCCTGCAAAAGAACACAACCTCCAGGTTTTTTCAGTTTGTGCAAAGAATCATTTTCCACTACAAGTACAACAGGTTAAAACCAAATTAAAATAAACAAATTAAACCTCCCAAGTGTTTTTTTAATTACTATTATTTTTCATTTCCTAAAGATTAATTGAAAAGTCCATGGAGTTTGGAGGGTGAGGACCCAGGAAACTGCAACAAGGAGGAGAGGGACAGAAAATGGCAAGTCACAAAGGAGGCCTTGGAGGCCATGATGAGAATGTCCACTTCACTCAAGCTTTTTGCTTTAGACTTTCCATCCATGTGCAGCAATGTGCCTAAAACCCTGAAAACTGTTAAACTTACCACAGATATTCACTTAGTGTCTATAATAACAACATTTAATAGTTTCATGAATTGTGTTCATCTCATACCCAAACCACCTTTATCAAATTCTACTCTAAATTCTGCTCTAATACAATACCAGTACTCATGACCAGAGTGCACAAATGCAACATTGTTTTTTCATACTTGACAACACAATAAAACACAAGAAAAATCAGAATATGTTTGAGATTAGGATTTTTATTTGATGGTAAATCTATTTTTTTATGTCAGGTTTTTTTTACATTTCATTTTGTTTTACTTTGATGCTATAATAGATGATTTTAAAATTCAGTTAAATCTAAGATTATATAGCATCGCAGCAAAACAAGAGTCTCCTCAAGGTGCTTTATAATGTAAGGTGAAAACCCTACAGTATTAGCAGGAAAATACCCAACAATCAAAAGATCCCCTTTGAGCAAGCACTAGGCGACAGTGGGGAGGAAAAACTCCTTTTATAAGGAGAAACCTCCAGCAGAACCAGGCTCAAGAAGGGGCGGCCATCTGCTGCGACCGGTTGGGGGTGATGGAGAGACAATATAGGGAGACAAGATGAAATATACTTCTGTTGGCCAATTACATTGTTTTTGAATAAATTATTAAATGCTTCAAGATCTTTAAAGAAGCATTGTAGTGTGTGTGTGTGTGTGTGTGTGTGTGTGTGCGTGTGTGTGTGGGGGGTGTCAAGCTGGTCTTTTAGTCATCGCTGCTGCCCTTAAAGCAGCTCCTAAACGGCTTCGTTAAAGCTTTTCCCACTGCTCGAAAGAACCTTGTAATTTTAGACTTCAGTGGGGGCTTGAGTACTAGCTGCGCCGCCCTTTGACATGCACTGGCTGCTTAGCTTACCTGCACATTTTTCCAAACACGAGGCTGCGAGAGAGACCATGCGTCAAAGGTTTTTTGTGGTTGTCATTTGTCCACTGACATAAACAGCAGTATCTGACCGTAAATCCGGGTTGTAAATCGAGTCGGCGATGGTGGATAGGAAAAACTCCCTTTAAAGGAAGAAACCTATTGCAGAACCAGGCTCAGGGAGGGTCATCTGCCTTGACTAGTTGGGGGGGGGGGAAGAAAAGAAAAAGGATGAAGAAGGGAGGGGAGAAAGAAAAAATGGAGAATGATGGAGAGGTGGAAGGAGAGAAAGGGCAAGAGGCGAGGTATAGGGGTGAGGAGATGAGAAAAGCGGTGGAGGAAGACCAGGCTATGCCGCCTCATGATCCAGTGAGGAAGCAGGAGGGTCCCTCCTTTCTCCAGTTCTTCTAATTGTGCGTGTGTTTTTCTTCTCCTGTATTTTTTCCAGTTGCTCTTTTTCCTGAAGAAGCTCTTGGTTTTTCTCCAGGGCTTCATCAAGCTGTGCTTGCAGCTGCTGTTTCAAGTTGACAGTGTCTTGGAGTTTCCAATAGATCTCCAGACTAACAGCTTGTGCTTGTTGAAGCTGGCAGGACATTGTTCTTAACTCATGCCTGTTCTGCTTCTTTTCTGTCATCAGACTTGCAATGCGCTGCTTTGCTTGATTAAACATTATTCCCCAGCCCTCATTTATGTTATCCACGTTGGGCTGCTTCTCTTGGTTCACCAGCATTTCCTTGTGCCTTTCTTCCAAGTCTTTATTTTGGCCTTCCAGTTCTCTGTATTTAGTGTCCAGTTGTTTCTTCTCATGAAGCACTTGTGCATTTCTGTGCAGTGCTTCATTAATCTTTACTTGCAAGACATCATTTTGTTTCTTCATGTTGTGAAGTTTGCATTCCATGTCTTTCTCCTTTATGTCCTGCTGTTTCTTCTCTTGAAGAAGCTCTTGGTTTTCCTCCAGGGCTTCATCAAGCTGTACTTGCAGCTGCTGTTTCAAGTTGACAGCGTCTTGCAGATTCCCATAGATGTCCAGACTAACAGCTTGTGCTTGTTGAAGCTGGCAGGACATTGTTCTTAACTCATGCCTGTTCTGCTTCTTTTCTGTCATCAGACTTGCAATGCGCTGCTTTGCTTGATTAAACATTATTCCCCAGCCCTCATTTATGTTATCCACGTTGGGCTGCTTCTGTTGGTTCATGAGACTTTCCTTGTGCCTTTCTTCCAAGTCTTTATTCTGGCCTTCCAGTTCTCTGTATTTAGTGTCCAGTTGTTTCTTCTCATGAAGCACTTGTGCATTTCTGTGCAGTGCTTCATTAATCTTTACTTGCAAGACATCATTTTGTTTCTTCATGTTGTGAAGTTTGCATTCCATGTCTTTCTCCTTTATGTCTTGCTGTTTCTTCTCTTGAAGAAGCTCTTGGTTTTCCTCCAGAGCTTCATCAAGCTGTACTTGCAGCTGCTGTTTCAAGTTGACAGCGTCTTGGAGATTCCCATAGATGTCCAGACTAACAGCTTGTGCTTGTTGAAGCTGGCAGGACATTGTTCTTAACTCATGCCTGTTCTGCTTCTTTTCTGTCATCAGGCTTGCAATGCGCTGCTTAGCTTGATTAAACATTATTCCCCAGCCCTCATTTATGTTATCCACGTTGGGCTGCTTCTCTTGGTTCACCAGCATTTCCTTGTGCCTTTTTTCCAAGTCTTTATTTCGGCCTTTCAGTTCTCTGTATTTAGTGTCCAGTTGTTTCTTCTCATGAAGCACTTGTGCATTTCTGTGCAGTGCTTCATTAATCTTTACTTGCAAGACTTCATTTTGTTTCTTCATGTTGTGAAGTTTGCATTCCAACTCTTTCTCCTTTATGTCCTGCTGTTTCTTCTCTTGAAGAAACTCTTGGTTTTCCTCCAGGGCTTCATCAAGCTGTACTTGCAGCTGCTGATTCAGGTTGACAGCGTGTTGGAGATTCTGTTGGTTCACCAGCATTTCCTTGTGCCTTTCTTCCAAGTCTTTATTCTGGCCTTCCAGTTCTCTGTATTTAGTGTCCAGTTGCTTCTTCTCATGAAGCACTTGTGCATTTCTGTGCAGTGCTTCATTAATCTTTACTTGCAAGACATCATTTTGTTTCTTCATGTTGTGAAGTTTGCATTCCATGTCTTTCTCCTTTATGTCCTGCTGTTTCTTCTCTTGAAGAAGCTCTTGGTTTTCCTCCAGGGCTTCATCAAGCTGTACTTGCAGCTGCTGTTTCAAGTTGACAGCGTCTTGGAGTTTCCCATAGATCTCCAGACTAACAGCTTGCGCTTGTTGAAGCTGGCAGGACATTGTTCTTAACTCATGCCTGTTCTGCTTCTTTTCTGTCATCAGGCTTGCAATGCGCTGCTTAGCTTTATTAAACATTATTCCCCAGCCCTCATTTATGTTATCCACGTTGGGCTGCTTCTGTTGGTTTATGAGACTTTCCTTGTGCCTTTCTTCCAAGTCTTTATTTCGGCCTTCCAGTTCTCTGTATTTAGTGTCCAGTTGTTTCTTCTCATGAAGCACTTGTGCATTTCTGTGCAGTGCTTCATTAATCTTTACTTGCAAGACATCATTTTGTTTCTTCATGTTGTGAAGTTTGCATTCCAACTCTTTCTCCTTTATGTCTTGTTGTTTCTTCTCTTGAAGAAGCTCTTGGTTTTCCTCCAGAGCTTCATCAAGCTGTACTTGCAGCTGCTGTTTCAAGTTGACAGCGTCTTGGAGATTCCCATAGATGTCCAGACTAACAGCTTGTGCTTGTTGAAGCTGGCAGGACATTGTTCTTAACTCATGCCTGTTCTGCTTCTTTTCTGTCATCAGGCTTGCAATGCGCTGCTTAGCTTGATTAAACATTATTCCCCAGCCCTCATTTATGTTATCCACGTTGGGCTGCTTCTGTTGGTTCATGAGACTTTCCTTGTGCCTTTCTTCCAAGTCTTTATTTCGGGCCTCCAGTTCTCTGTATTTAGTGACAAACCCATTGTGCCTTTCTTCCAGCTGTTTATTATGGGTCTCCATTTGTCTGCACTGCTCTTCAAGTTGAATCTTCTCTGCTTGGATTTGTTTAATCCTGTCCTCTAGATTTTGGTTTACCTGCCTACTTTCAGCTGATGGGGAATTTGGCTGTGCACCCTCGAGAGGACAGCCAGCGTAAGCTTGTTGTTTTTTGCTGTGTTTTCTTTCAGACATGTTGTAGTCTTGATAAAATGACTGTGTAAAAGAGCCAACTGTTTCAAAATGTTTCTAAGGCGTACGTTTGAATGCTGCGAACACGAGTGCTGCGAATAAACTGACTAAATGTTTAGGATCCGCCCCCCTATTTAAGGCTTTCAGATCAAAGGCATATAATCCTATGACATCATACGTAGTATGATGTCATAGGAATTAGGCTGTCACATGACATAATTGAATGAGGATTCTTTTTTTTTAGGTGAGTCAAGTTTTATTCTGTTATTTTTAGCTTTTAGCTTCTATTTTTCTCATTTTTAACATTTATATTTTTTTAAATTATTCAACTTTATTCAACAAAAATTTCCCATGTATTTCAGTGGAAAGACCCTTCAAATTCTCATTCAACTTACTCCTCTTTAAACTCTTTCCACTTCCACATACGTTGACATAGAGCCACCATTCAAACTTTAAAACGAAGCCAAAACATTCAACTATTCAACTTGCATTTATATTTTCAATATCTATTATACTTTTTCTTCAGTTCCAGTTTAAGTTTCATCCTTTTTTTCAGCCGTTTCAGAGTTTATAATGGGTGTGTATGGGACGGAATGTTGGCGCTAGAGTGAGACAGCTCAACTGCCAGAGTGAGAGGTGGGGGGGAATTAATCTTAAAATCTTTTCTTAAAACTGCTGCTGTGTCCACAATGTTCGCTCTACAGCCATCATTTTACCCTCAAAACGCAGCCATCGCTGTCCTCTTTCATCCAATGTGTGTATTATTGTAATAGGTGTTATGGTTCTTTCATAAATGTCACCAATGCACAGCCTCCTCCCTCCAACTCTTCCATAGACTCCAATGCTAAAATGGCTCAGAAAGTTTGTTTGAAAATCAGAAGTACAGGCTGTCTTTACACTGTCACCATGTCCATATAATAAACTCCACAGGCATGAAAACTGAGAAATCAGTAGACTAGACATTGCTGGTGCTCACGGTGAAAGACTTTTGTCAATACGACTTGTACTTTTCATTTGGGAACGATTTGTTTTGGGCTGACTTTTCTGTTCATTTTAAGCAGCAGAAGTGAGGTGCATGTCTGTGTGCGTGCCATTGGGTGCAGTCACTATAGAAACCAGGCTCACACCTGCCTGCTTAACGAGCTCTCTCTCACTCTGCCAAGGTTAAGCCTAAAAATGTCTGCTGCATCTAAGCAGTTGTAGTAAGATTAACTTTTTCAATAGGTACAATAAGACAGATTTGACAGGGTTTTGCCACAGATTAATAGTTTGTCAGTAGTTAGTATATGCCAACTAAGTAGAGCATTGTGATTGGCACACAGGTTTTTCAGATCTGGGCAGTTGGAGTCAGTTGATGACTTTAAAATCATCCTTTCTGACTGGATAATTAAAGCTCACAGCATCTACCTGTCTGTAGTTGATTTTCCCACATTTTAATTAACGTTTAACTAATCTAATCTCATTTAATGTCTCTGTTTATAGTCTGTATAGTTTATCTCCCCACGAACACACTTAAAGTAGTCTTAAAATGAAACCCACAAAACAGTTTAAGATGAAATACTTTTTATTTGCTCATGTAATGCCAGTTGCCGTGTTTTTCTGTATGTCACTCATTCGCTTATACTCGGGCAAAAAGTACCAATTTGTACACTAGTCTAGTGTATTTTTTCCCTCTATCTCTCCATGGTCGTGTCCAAATTCATGGGCTGCATCCTCCTGAGGCCGCATTTGTAGACCGACTAGTCACAGCGACGCGCCGCAGGCTGTCCAAATTCATAGACTCCTCCGAATGCAGCCGACAAATCCCCCTTTTCCCCGAATTTGAAGGATGGGTCGGGTGTGTCCTTCGTGGCCTACCATATCCCAGAATTCATAGCACGGTCCAGCCAAACTCCAGTTTCCAATAATGGCGGCCGCTACTAAGTTTTAAAATTACTCTTACTAATCTTTCTGGGTCACAAAATAAACTTTTAACATATTTTCAGGCGAGAAAGTAGCTGTGTAAACATCAAATATCTGCTCGGTTTATCAAGATATCGCATATTTGCAAAAGTGCTTCGACGTTTTCGGAGCATCTGCTACCCACCAGCTCGATAACAAGCCGGGAGCTTGAGGGTCACTGAAGCCGCCGAGAACGTCACTTAGACAATGTAAAAATGATATTGTAGGGCTTTTTTCAGTGTTTTATTTGTTCGTGAGTAAATCGGTTTGGCCGAGATTAAAGTTATTAGATTAGATAAAATAAAACTTTATTAATCCCCCGGGTGGGTTCCTCTGGGATTTTCACACAGCTGAATAAACGTCAAACAGAAAACTGATTAAACAGAAGTGTGAGACGGTCGAGAATTTACGCCAGTGTCCTGTTATATTTTAGATAGCAAGGAGCAGACGGCCGAGTTTACTAAACTCCACCGAGACAGCTGTGACGCTAATCAGAAGGCTAGACTGTCCAATTTCCCCAGCCGTTTACTTCCGGCCTACCCGACCTTCTGAGGACCCGGCCCACGTAGACCGCGAAGGCCGGGTCCTCAGGAGGATGCAGCCCATGAATTTGGACACGACATATGTCTCTCACACACAGAGTGTGTGAGAGTGTGTATTTTATAGAGCAAAAAAGAGCAAAAAATTTTCTAAAATTAAGCAATTTCCTATCAAAATTGCTTAATAAACATTTATTTTATTTTATTTTATTTTATTTTATTAGTATTTTCCTTAAATGTGTTAAATATATATTTTCTCATCTAAATGTCCACTGAAATGTGAGCCTGGGGGCGGTAATGCGCCTTAACATTGGTTGCCAACCAAGAAGAAGAAGAAGCTGTTAGCCAGGAGGGAGGGGGTGAGCGAGTCCTGAGTGATTCGCTTACGATTCAGCACAGGAAGGGAGGGGGTGAGGAGCTCAAATGTGCTGTTAGCATGTTAGCAGAGCGATGCTACTGTGAATGGAGGAGCTATTTTCTTGACGTGAGCTTCTACTCAGGGTTTTTTCTTCCAGTTCAGAGCAGAAATTTTTTTGTTACGATACTGGATGTTGTGTTTTTCTCCACAATTTTAATTATAAGCTAGATACATTGCTGCTAACAGCAACAGGGATGAGTCAGTGAGTCAGTTGGACTTGTGAATCATGATTCATGAGTCTGTAAAGTGATTCTCGAGTATTGAACGATTCGTTCATGATTCGCGCATCACTACGTCAGACTTAACGACCGGATAAGGAGCAAAGAGTCGTCTCTAAGAGCCGTCTTGTTTCGACCAACACATCACCAACAACCATGATGAAAAACGCTCATCTGCTTCCATCACCATGAGCTGATTAACATTGAGCTGCTGCAGTCAACACCATCAAACTAATTTAGTGTTTAATGTTATGTTATTTAATGCTTTTATTTTTAAATCTTTACCAGAGCTTAAAGACTGTAGATGTTCACACCTGTTGTTAGAAAACCAAGCTCACAGCAGTATTTTTTTATAACAGGAAATTTAAATTTTTATTGGTTACCGTGTTTATTACCACTTTTATCAGTAATGTACTTCCTATAAAATATAGATTTGATAAGTTACCGGTTTATTGAAATCAGCTAGTGAACACATCGATCACTTTATTGAACTACACGCCTTACACTCTTGTGAACTCTGGTTACTAACAGCAGGTGTGAATGTTTGGAGTCCAAAACGCAGATAAAGATTAGAATAACAAGGCAATGTAAAATCAGTTTAATGCAGTTGACAGTAGCAGCTCAGATGGAAATCAGCCAATTGTGAGGGGAGCAGAGGACCAAAACTGTCAGAGTTGTGGGACAAGTGAAGAGAACACTGTTGGCATTATTGTTAGCATAAAAGATGGAAATTTAAATAAATGTTACATTTTCATTGCCTCCTGTGTCTAAATGAATATATATATATATATATATATATATATATATATATATATATATATATATATATATATATATATAAACTGAATACCAGTAAAAAAAATGAAGTAATGCACTTCTTTCAAGGATGCCTCAAAGACCATCACTTTTCAAAATAATAATAATAATAATCAGTAACACAAATAATATGAAAGTTACTTACATGTCAAAGATGGTGTTTGTGATCTTGAAGAATCTAAACGTGATAAGGAAATGAAAGAAAGTGCATGAGGAAAAAAATACAAACATTTTCGTTTTTTCCCAGTATAATTCAATATAAAAGATTCTCTTACTAAAAAAATGAACAGTGTAATTAAAAGTCTGAAAGGCACTGCATGTGTTTATATGGTAAACTGACTAATCCAAGCAGCAAACACTAGCAGTGCAAAAATGTATCTAACTAGCTGACAGACTTAAAAGTCACAGGAAGATATATCAAAATGGTGACTTATGCCAGAACAAATGACTTGACAGACATAAATCCTAAATTTCCTTTAAGTAAAAAATTGGTGACATAGTAATAAGTGGTCCCTAGTGGTTTTCAAATTATTACATGGCTTGTTAATTTTTTTTATTAAATTATTAAGAAGCCAGATGACTAAATTACTATAAAGCACTATCCAAACTTCAAAACAAGTGCCAAAATCTCCAAATTAAAAGTACTCGCAAACTATAACAATTTGATTATACTTAAAAATATGCAAAAGCTAATTTAGTGGAATTTTTACCTGCTCCAGAATACATTAAAAATGCACTATTTAATTGAAAAGAACAAAGTTTGTGTACTTTTAGAAAGGATTGTTAGATATTTGGGGATACTAGCCATAAAGAGGGTCTCGTACATTTACGAGCATCAAATTTCCTGGATTTCATGGTTTCAAAGTTTAATAAGTCTTTGAACTTCATAATAAAATTGAGTCCATTATTAGCAAAACGAATTAAAAAAAAGAGCAAAAAACATGCTTAATAAATAATAATTGTTTTAAACTTAAGCTTTGTAATTGTAGCAGATTTCATTATGTGTGTAATTTTTTATTTAGCCCCACAGTAGTAAAAGCCATAGATGGGAGTTAGATTTATTACTAGTATTTTACACAGCATTCAGCTATAGTAACATGTTCTGCATTTTCCTACTTCACCATCTGATCTGAACAGCTGCACTCTCTTAATAAATTAATAACCAAACATTTATCAGTAACCAATAACTAGATGGAACAGCACAGTATCTAAGAGAGAGATCAGACAGTGTTTGAGCTAAAGAAGCTGTGTGTTTCTTTTGGGGGGCTTTTTGCACACTGATCCACCGCTGTTTTCCTACAGTACAATGCATATCTGGTAACATTACCGTAAACGTGACCAGTAGGTTCACGTTCAGATCAGAAAATCGTTCCAGCTGCAGGCATCTACTGCAGTAATTTAAACAATCACCTCATACGCCTCATGTTTTACACCCCTATAAGGTGAGCTTGCTACACTACACATGAATATTACGTGACATGGTATGACTAGCTCATGTTCAAACATTTAAGATACTGTTCAGCCATTTTGTTTACTGGGTAGTGCATAATGGCCGAGTTACCTGAGCGGGAATCCACTAAAGCCAAAAAAATAATATATATATATTTTTTAATTAATTACAAATACCTTATAGGAAAAGCTAAGAAAAGGTTGCAGAAGCACAGAAACCAACTGCCGTGTAGTATGTAAGTATAGTATGTAAATTCAAAAACTGTATAGAGAGAATGGCGCAATGAAAACAGAATAAGATAAGATAAACTTTATTGAGTAGAATATAGGCAGTAAGAGTTTTGTAATTAACTTTTAATTACGTTTGCCAAAGACAATGACAGTAAATTAACCCAGTTCTACCTGCTTCTCTTTTCTCTAATACAGTAGAGTCTGATCTACTAAATATCCTCATACGTGACAACACAATAAAACACAAGAAAAATCAGAATATGTTTGAGATTAGGATTTTTATTTGATTGTAAATCTATTTTTTTATGTCAGGTTTTTTTTACATTTCATTTTGTTTTACTTTGATGCTATAATAGATGATTTTAAAATTCAGTTAAATCTAAGATTATATAGCATCGCAGCAAAACAAGAGTCTCCTCAAGGTGCTTTATAATGTAAGGTGAAAACCCTACAGTATTAGCAGGAAAATACCCAACAATCAAAAGATCCCCTTTGAGCAAGCACTAGGCGACAGTGGGGAGGAAAAACTCCTTTTATAAGGAGAAACCTCCAGCAGAACCAGGCTCAAGAAGGGGCGGCCATCTGCTGCGACCGGTTGGGGGTGATGGAGAGACAATATAGGGAGACAAGATGAAATATACTTCTGTTGGCCAATTACATTGTTTTTGAATAAATTATTGAATGCTTCAAGATCTTTAAAGAAGCATTGTAGTGTGTGTGTGTGTGTGTGTGGGGGGGGGTGGGGGGGTGGGGGGTGTCAAGCTGGTCTTTTAGTCATCGCTGCTGCCCTTAAAGCAGCTCCTAAACGGCTTCGTTAAAGCTTTTCCCACTGCTCGAAAGAACCTTGTAATTTTAGACTTCAGTGGGGGCTTGAGTACTAGCTGCGCCGCCCTTTGACATGCACTGGCTGCTTAGCTTACCTGCACATTTTTCCAAACACGAGGCTGCGAGAGAGACCATGCGTCGAAGGTTTTTTGTGGTTGTCATTTGTCCACTGACATAAACAGCAGTATCTGACCGTAAATCCGGGTTGTAAATCGACTCGACGACGGTGGATAGGAAAAACTCCCTTTAAAGGAAGAAACCTATTGCAGAACCAGGCTCAGGGAGGGTCATCTGCCTTGACTAGTTGGGGGGGGGGGGGGGAAGAAAAAGGATGAAGGGGGGGGGGGGGGGAAAGAAAAAGGATGAAGGGGGGGGGGGGGGGGGGAAAGAAAAAGGATGAAGAAGGGAGGGGAGAAAGAAAAAATGGAGAATGATGGAGAGGTGGAAGGAGAGAAAGGGCAAGAGGGGAGGTATAGGGGTGAGGAGATGAGAAAAGTGGTGGAGGAAGACCAGGCTATGCCGCCTCATGATCCAGTGAGGAAGCAGGAGGGTCCCTCCTTTCTCCAGTTCTTCTAATTGTGCGTGTGTTTTTCTTCTCCTGTATTTTTTCCAGTTGCTCTTTTTCCTGAAGAAGCACTTGGTTTTTCTCCAGGGCTTCATCAAGCTGTACTTGCAGCTGCTGTTTCAAGTTGACAGCGTCTTGGAGATTCCCATAGATGTCCAGACTAACAGCTTGCGCTTGTTGAAGCTGGCAGGACATTGTTCTTAACTCATGCCTGTTCTGCTTCTTTTCTGTCATCAGAGTTGCAATGCGCTGCTTAGCTTGATTAAACATTATTCCCCAGCCCTCATTTATGTTATCCACATTGGGCTGCTTCTGTTGGTTCATGAGACTTTCCTTGTGCCTTTCTTCCAAGTCTTTATTTCGGCCTTCCAGTTCTCTGTATTTAGTGTCCAGTTGTTTCTTCTCATGAAGCACTTGTGCATTTCTGTGCAGTGCTTCATTAATCTTTACTTGCAAGACATCATTTTGTTTCTTCATGTTGTGAAGTTTGCATTCCATCTCTTTCTCCTTTATGTCTTGCTGTTTCTTCTCTTGAAGAAGCTCTTGGTTTTCCTCCAGGGCTTCATCAAGCTGTACTTGCAGCTGCTGTTTCAAGTTGACAGCGTCTTGGAGTTTCCCATTTATCTCCAGACTAACAGCTTGCGCTTGTTGAAGCTGGCAGGACATTGTTCTTAACTCATGCCTGCTCTGCTTCTTTTCTGTCATCAGACTTGCAATGCGCTGCTTTGCTTGATTAAACATTATTCCCCAGCCCTCATTTATGTTATCCACGTTGGGCTGCTTCTCTTGGTTCACCAGCATTTCCTTGTGCCTTTTTTCCAAGTCTTTATTTCGGCCTTTCAGTTCTCTGTATTTAGTGTCCAGTTGTTTCTTCTCATGAAGCACTTGTGCATTTCTGTGCAGTGCTTCATTAATCTTTACTTGCAAGACTTCATTTTGTTTCTTCATGTTGTGAAGTTTGCATTCCAACTCTTTCTCCTTTATGTCTTGCTGTTTCTTCTCTTGAAGAAACTCTTGGTTTTCCTCCAGGGCTTCATCAAGCTGTACTTGCAGCTGCTGATTCAGGTTGACAGCGTGTTGGAGATTCTGTTGGTTCACCAGCATTTCCTTGTGCCTTTCTTCCAAGTCTTTATTCTGGCCTTCCAGTTCTCTGTATTTAGTGTCCAGTTGCTTCTTCTCATGAAGCACTTGTGCATTTCTGTGCAGTGCTTCATTAATCTTTACTTGCAAGACATCATTTTGTTTCTTCATGTTGTGAAGTTTGCATTCCATGTCTTTCTCCTTTATGTCCTGCTGTTTCTTCTCTTGAAGAAACTCTTGGTTTTCCTCCAGGGCTTCATCAAGCTGTACTTGCAGCTGCTGTTTCAAGTTGACAGCGTCTTGGAGTTTCCCATAGATGTCCAGACTAACAGCTTGCGCTTGTTGAAGCTGGCAGGACATTGTTCTTAACTCATGCCTGTTCTGCTTCTTTTCTGTCATCAGGCTTGCAATGCGCTGCTTTGCTTGATTAAACATTATTCCCCAGCCCTCATTTATGTTATCCACGTTGGGCTGCTTCTGTTGGTTCATGAGGCTTTCCTTGTGCCTTTCTTCCAAGTCTTTATTTCGGCCTTCCAGTTCTCTGTATTTAGTGTCCAGTTGTTTCTTCTCATGAAGCACTTGTGCATTTCTGTGCAGTGCTTCATTAATCTTTACTTGCAAGACATCATTTTGTTTCTTCATGTTGTGAAGTTTGCATTCCATGTCTTTCTCCTTTATGTCCTGCTGTTTCTTCTCTTGAAGAAGCTCTTGGTTTTCCTCCAGGGCTTCATCAAGCTGTACTTGCAGCTGCTGTTTCAAGTTGACAGCATCTTGGAGATTCCCATAGATCTCCAGACTAACAGCTTGTGCTTGTTGAAGCTGGCAGGACATTGTTCTTAACTCATGCCTGTTCTGCTTCTTTTCTGTCATCAGGCTTGCAATGCGCTGCTTAGCTTTATTAAACATTATTCCCCAGCCCTCATTTATGTTATCCACGTTGGGCTGCTTCTGTTGGTTCATGAGACTTTCCTTGTGCCTTTCTTCCAAGTCTTTATTTCGGGCCTCCAGTTCTCTGTATTTAGTGACAAACCCATTGTGCCTTTCTTCCAGCTGTTTATTATGGGTCTCCATTTGTCTGCACTGCTCTTCAAGTTGAATCTTCTCTGCTTGGATTTGTTTAATCCTGTCCTCTAGATTTTGGTTTACCTGCCTACTTTCAGCTGATGGGGAATTTGGCTGTGCACCCTCGAGAGGACAGCCAGCGTAAGCTTGTTGTTTTTTGCTGTGTTTTCTTTCAGACATGTTGTAGTCTTGATAAAATGACTGTGTAAAAGAGCCAACTGTTTCAAAATGTTTCTAAGGCGTACGTTTGAATGCTGCGAACACGAGTGCTGCGAATAAACTGACTAAATGTTTAGGATCCGCCCCCCTATTTAAGGCTTTCAGATCAAAGGCATATATTCCTATGACATCATATGTAGTATGATGTCATAGGAATTAGGCTGTCACATGACATAATTGAATGGGGATTCTTTTTTTTTTTAGGTGAGTCAAGTTTTATTCTGTTATTTTTAGCTTTTAGCTTCTATTTTTCTCATTTTTAACATTTATATTTTTTTAAATTATTCAACTTTATTCAACAAAAATTTCCCATGTATTTCAGTGGAAAGACCCTTCAAATTCTCATTCAACTTACTCCTCTTTAAACTCTTTCCACTTCCACATACGTTGACATAGAGCCACTGTTCAAACTTTAAAACGAAGCCAAAACATTCAACTATTCAACTTGCATTTATATTTTCAATATCTATTATACTTTTTCTTCAGTTCCAGTTTAAGTTTCATCCTTTTTTTCAGCCGTTTCAGAGTTTATAATGGGTGTGTATGGGACGGAATGTTGGCGCTAGAGTGAGACAGCTCAACTGCCAGAGTGAGAGGAGGGGGGGAATTAATCTTAAAATCTTTTCTTAAAACTGCTGCTGTGTCCACAATGTTCGCTCTACAGCCATCATTTTACCCTCAAAACGCAGCCATCGCTGTCCTCTTTCATCCAATGTGTGTATTATTGTAATAGGTGTTATGGTTCTTTCATAAATGTCACCAATGCACAGCCTCCTCCCTCCAACTCTTCCATAGACTCCAATGTTAAAATGGCTCAGAAAGTTTGTTTGAAAATCAGAGGTACAGGCTGTCTTTACACTGTCACCATGTCCATATAATAAACTCCACAGGCATAAAAACTGAGAAATCAGTAGACTAGACATTGCTGGTGCTCACGGTGAAAGACTTTTGTCAATACGACTTGTACTTTTCATTTGGGAACGATTTGTTTTGGGCTGACTTTTCTGTTCATTTTAAGCAGCAGAGGTGAGGCGCATGTCTGCGTGCCATTGGGTGCAGTCTGTTAGCATGTTAGCAGAGCGATGCTACTGTGAACGGAGGAGCTATTTTCTTGATGTGAGCTTCTACTCAGGGTTTTTTCTTCCAGTTCAGAGCAGAAATTTTACGATACAATGTTACAATACTGGATGTTGTGTTTTTCTCCACAATTTTAATTATAAGCTAGATACATTGCTGCTAACAGCAACAGGGATGAGTCAGTGAGTCAGTTGGACTTGTGAATCATGATTCATGAGTCAGTGAAGTGATTCTCGAGTATTGAACGATTCATTCATGATTCGCGCATCACTACGTCAGACTTAACGACCGGACAAGGAGCAAAGAGTCGGCTCTAAGAGCCGTCTTGTTTCGACCAACACATCACCAACAACCATGATGAAAAACGCTCATCTGCTTCTATCACCATCAGCTGATTAACATTGAGCTGTTGCAGTCAACACCATCAAACTAATTTAGTGTTAAATGTTATGTTATTTAATGCTTTTATTTTTAAATCTTTACCAGAGCTTAAAGACTGTAGATGCGGTCTGTACATCTCATTTACTTAATGCTAAGTAGTAGATTATGAGTCCTGGCGGGATTTATATAAGGGCTCAGTTGAATGCAACGTCACGGGCACATCAAAGCGTTCGCTACGTCACAGTCAGGCGATCAAAGCGTTCGCAGAAACAGTATGTTTCTGGTAACCCACCCTCCGCCAAATTTATGTTATCGGTTGGCCCCTAATTGTGTGTGGGGCACTAGGCCTGAGGCCTATTTCATCTGGCCCAGCTGATCTGTTCCATCTTCAAGCTCTACTATTGAAGGAATTTTTGCTTTAAAGAAAGGAGTGTTACAAACACTTACCATGGCTACAGCATTGTGGCCCAGTATTATTTCCATAACTAATCACCACTCTACACTGTGGATTTAGTTTGAATGAATAAAACTACATTTTACCTTTTGATGAGAGCCGAGCCTCTGTATGCTGAAAGAGGTTCAGATAATTTTCTTGTTTTCTGTTAAAATCAAAAGTTGGTGAACTTGGAAAAAAATGTAAAATTCCTTTGTGCTTGCAAATTGTTAAAATATTCAGCTAAAAAAACAAATAAACTGTGAACACATTTTCTTGGCCTTACAGTTTTCTTCTTCAATAAATACAACTATTTGAGTTTTGCTTAATTATTCACATTGAGGTGTAGTAGAGGTGAGTGGACTCATCTAAATATCACTAGTATCGATACCAACACTGTTATTGGTATTGTACTGATAGTAACACTAAGTATGTAGCCCACTGAAGTGTGTTAAATGATTTAAAATAAAAATTAACCTCAAATGTGCAATGTGAAAAATGCCTATTTTATTTATAGCCTATGGAATATTTAAATGACCAAAGTCAAAAAACAAAGTTTTAAAATAGAAAAATGATATATTTTAAACTGTAAAACATGTAAAAGATCCTCGATGGCATAGACAGATAAAGTAAAGCTTGAAATTGGCTGAATATGTTCCATTTAAATGTGAATTTGCGAAGTCTGACTTTATGCAACTTAATAGTTAATAAGTATTCATGTCAATGATTAATTCGTTTTTCGTTTCTTTTTTGTCTGTATTAAAGCCCATTCATTTAGTGTCCTTTTTCAAAATGATCCCGTAAAAACAAAAAGCTGTTGTGACACAATTTGACCAGAAGATGGACACAAAGTAAAGAAATTGTTAGTGCATCATTTGGCATTTGTGCTTTTTCCAGCGTGCTCAGGCAGGTGAATCTAATTCAAATCGGACCGTCAGCGGCTCGTAAACGTTTTATTCTCAATGACTTTCGGAATAACGTACGTCCGAAAAAGATTTTTTGTTATAAATGAGCTGTTTTGTCATAAAAACCTATCATCTGTGTTAGCTCACAGAGTGCGTGCACCACCACCAAATTATAGCGCATTCTTCTGATGACTTGAGCAGCTTTTAATTGAATCAGGGTATAAAATCAAGGGGAACATGAGCTATAGGTCCTACCTCATTCCCTATCCCTAATTATGTTGTTCTCTTTAAATACACCCAGTTGTTCTTTGTAGGAATCTCTGTATGTGAAATATCTGAACACGTCCAGCAGCTTCGTTTCAGTCTGCAGAGACAACTGTCAGCAAGGTGGTAGCATGAAAAATCTAAATGGGAGAATATTTCTTTAAGAGTGGGCTGACAGAGTGAATGTGCAACAGAGATGTGAGAAAAGAAAAGACGTCTCACTTTGCTACTTATTCCTGCGGTAAAACAAACCAACCTACAAAAATGAAACACTATGTAGTGCTTTAGTAAAAAAGGGAAATGACTGGCAGATCGCTTGAAACTTGAAACATAACTAGATAGATAGATAGATAGATCAGGCACTCCTCACTGTGCCTTTAGTGGCTCTGCCATTTTTAATTGTATGTCATAATAATGTAAAGCATGACGGTGTTATGAAGCGATACTTATCAGCTAATTAATGAGTGAGCAAGCAAGGTGACTATTTCCTCAGTTCTATAATTAAAATATCATGAATGAGAAAATCAGTTGACTAATTGGACCTTATTTATTTTTTTTAATAAAGCCTTCCGTATTTTTGCATGTTTTTTTCATTTTAATATATATTTTAAATGCCTTCTTATCCAAATACAAATAAAATAAATACATAAATACACATAAATTCAGATAAATTAAACAATGACTGCTCTTTAATGGAGTTATCCATCGGTAAACGTATAGAAGATCTTTGTGTTGTACAAGGACGGCACAGAACCGACGCCAGCAGCCTCTGCACTCATACCCGGGCAGTATTTCGGATACTGCTGCTGTGTAAGCATTCAGCAAACTTTCATCAGCTTCATCCACTCCACAGGACAAGGAGCTCTCGGGGATGCTAGCACCTGTTCATTTGTAGAAAGTTTTTTGGAGGCCTAATCAATGAAATAATAGTACTATTAAAGAGAGGGCTACAGGAGCGTAAGGTGACAGGAACCGAGACTGACAGGTAGGTGCACTCTTTAAACAGAAGTTACTAACAGAGTAGTAAACTTTACTTGCAGTCTTCATTTAGTTGTGGAAATGTTAGCTTTGCAGTTAAAGTTCAAGTACTTAGTTGTCAGACGGCCACTTGTCCAGGTCCTCAAATGCAACGCGAGCCGGTTAAATAGGCTTGGTGGCGGGAAGGAGGCAGCAGGTGAGAGCTGCTGTCACCGTGTCTCTGTTGTGAAAGACCGGAGCACTTTAGTTGCAACAACGCAGGTCACAGAGGGGGCCAACCTGACACATGTATGTGAGTTTTATATGCGGATAGCTGTCTCAGGGTCCGGGCAGAGGCTCAGGCAGACGAGGAGGGCACCCAGGTGTGCTTAGTTAGCCTAACAGGTCCTCTTTACTAAAGCATGTCACATAGAAGTATGAAAAGGGCAAAAGGTGATGTCAAGTATCTATAAAATGTCTATTTTTTTTAAAAAAAGGTAGTGCGTTTCTATACGCGCACTTGACCTGTTTCTGCCTCTTTAACTTGCTCACACAGCGATACAAACATTTCTGTTTAGGCTCTGACTTGGATAAATACAGCACACCTGAGCAGTGAAGGAGTCACGCAACACTCGCATAACAAGAGAGAACGACAGATGATATCATTGCCTGCACTCACTGCAAATGTATAATTACACAGTCCAGAATGAGGAGTCTGTGTAGGGATTTAAGCCAGTGCATTCAAATAGTTAAATAAGATCCGCAAACATCCTCCAGCCCTTTGCTTGTATATAAGGCGCGCGGCAAATTAAAGGAAAAATGGTGATAAAGTGTCTTTAGTAAGTTGTTTCAGCTTTGATGCACATTGGCATTGATACTCCCAAGAAGTGGAACACCATTCTTCCAAAAGATGTTCCATAATTTAGTGTTTTCATGACACCCATAGGTCCTTAAATCGTTTTACATTGAGGGTCACATACAGCCCACTTTGATCTTAAGTGGGCCGAACCACTGACACACCCCTTTCAGTCAGTGTAAAGACCTTTAATTACACATTTAATCCCTGAGATATTTAAATATAAGACAAAGAAGTGCAATTTCAACAACAGGGCATACATTTTTGACTTTTAACTGTATTTTCATAACTTTTCCTGCTGATAAATACATCTCTCATAGCCATTCTTACTAAAATAAAGTAATGAAGTAATAGGTATACAGAGCTGCCAGAACTTTTTCATGAATTTTCACATTTATTTCTTATGATTTACGTGTGAGGAGCTGTGCTGACACATTTCCTTGATTTATTACAGCAGTATTTATTTTCTACACGTTTAAACTCTGGGATTAAATGTGTAGAAAAAGTGAGATGCATGTTTGAACTTGTAATTCTTTTTCTTATATTAAGATATCTGAGGTAAAGGAGGGTTTCACTAGTCTGGCCCACTTAAGATCAAAGTGAGCTGTATGTGCCTTCGCTGGTCCATAGTGAAAAAAAAAATAACACTTCTGTCATTATTTATCATTTATTTAATTACTTTGGTGTAATATGGACGTCACCGGGGATGCCTTTATCCTTATCTTTAGTAGGAAAAGCTGTAAAACTTATGAAAATACAGTTAAAATTTCATGCCCTCCTTCACATTGCCAAAAGCTATCCAGTGGGCCAGATTCATGTCTTCTTTGTCGGGCCAATTCTGGCCTCCGGGCTTTAGGTTTGACACCCCTGCCTAAAATCATTCAGTGCCACCTCCTGCCTTACAGATGGTGGTCTTGCCATCCCATCAAGACAGAACAGTTTTATTATGGGATGTTGAAACGGAGTCTCTCGTCTCGTCAATCAAACCAACCCTTAAGAGTAAAAAAGAAAAAATGCATTGAACTTCAGAGAGTGAAACTATGCAGCTCAGCCTCAGCTCTTGTTCCCACTTGCTGTACGTTATCTCCCCGTCTTCCGCTTCTTTCTCTCACCCACATGCGTGCACACATGACAAACCCCGGTGTCGGATAGGAGGCCTGAGGGCAGCAGAACAAAGCTCGCTACCCTCTACACTGTAAATCTAACCTCAGCTGACCCGGCCTCTGCATACCACAAAAAGCATACACGCGATACCTCCATTATGTGTCCTTTCACTGCAGATGCACTCTGCAGGCTTCATGTCTGCACTGCTCACACACGCCTGTCACATCGCACACATTCTGCTGTAATAGCTGTCATTATCTTTGTAGCCTGTGAGGAGGGTTTATAGCTTTATGCTTAGCATTATGCAAGGCATTTGCACATAAGTGATTTTTTTTTTTTTTTTTTTAGTGGCCAATTGATTTTAATGGTTTGACAGTAAAATCAGAATGAGCCTCTGTCTGCTGACAAAGTCCAGGTCAGGTTTTGACATCTGTTATTGTTGTCATTGGATGTCACATCAATCATGAGTGTGAACTCTTATTTAATATACATCTGACTATAAAAACGTGTTAACCTTTTTATGTTTTTTCTTATTTTCTCACAGGTGATATGTGAGTGATACATAAGACTGATAACAATATCTGGGGATTTTTTTTTCTTTCAGACACATGAAACAGTTTTGCTAAAATTTGTTAGGGATAGTTATTTAATCCTTACTGAAATAATGTAACACAATTTAGGTTAAAAAACCAACTTGTCCTGTTGTCACGTATTACTTGTTTATGCACGGTTCAACTTCTTGTTCTAAACCTGCTGCCAACAGGGAAAAGCTCCCTCTGGTGGACAAACCACTAATAACATGGTTGAAGGGTGTTTCTTTTTTTTACTTTTAAAATTTTCATTCATCAGCTGATAAATGAAAATTTATCAGAAAAAAAACATATTAAAATGTTCAGTTTCCAGTGAGCCAAGAAGCTAGACTTTCAGACTGGCCTGGATGCTTTGACTGTGACTACATCCTGTTTGCGGCAGGCAGCCAGTCAGAATAAAGGTGACTCAAAAGGAGCGGCGATGGTGTGAAAACTGCTTTTTTTTTAGACAGTAGATGCATTTGTTCAACACAGAGAAGATGTGATTAGAGTCACCCTTGCAGTTTCAGTCAGACTTCCTGTACAACTGTTGCTTGATCAGTATAACTGTGGCCTTCACACATTGTTATTATACAACAAGCTGGGGCTCTCTTTTTTACCCACCGCATATGTGTAGCTTTACAACACACTGAGTCTGTTACTGCACAAAGCACCTGTTTGATTCGTGTTGATGTGAAAGTTGAGGTTTTTCTGAAGGAGATGCACAGCTGATTGGGTATAAAAATCCAACTCCAGCTAGTTCTGTAAAGCCTTTCCATTAATGCACCATGACTGGTGTTAGCAGTATGGCTTGCACATTTTCCATAGCACTGCTCAGTGGTTGCTATTTGCAATTATAAGTGCAGTTGATTACAGTACACGTACTATAACATATTCAGTTACATTTGCATGAAGAAAAACCACATTAACTCCAAAAACTGAGTTAAAAAAAAACAGTTGTGCTTTAACACTATAATTTGCGTAGAGAAGATTATGATTCCTCGTATCTCCTGCCTGCACCTTGACCTCCTCACTCCTCTGGCTTAAATTTGGCTACAGCTGCTTTCACTTTTAACATGCTCAAACTTGCAGGCAACTCTGTAGCATCACACACTGTTTGAAGTAGATATTATCAAACCCTGGCTCCCACTGAGTGTACCTTTTTACTCTATGGTGTCACATATGTACGTGCTGTCACATAAGTTGACATTGTTTTATGCTCTGCTGATGAGAAAGTCCTTGTGCTTTGCAGATCCACATGCGCTGATAACCTTAAATACTTTAGAACAAATTGTTTTTTTCCTTTTAGTTTCCTTTTGTATCATGTTGTGTTGTTATTTGTTAAGTTTCTCATCTAATTACTTGGAGGATGTTCCGTTAGTTACTAAACTAGTAGGACGTGGATGGCAGTCAAATGACACGAATACCTTTAACTGACACAAAATCAGTCATGCTCTTCTCCCTCGGGACTGATCTAGTAACAGACAGGACACATTTGTACAGCTGCCTGGGCGTAGAAATTGAAAGAACTAAAGATAACGTGGCTGGTCTCTCAAATGTGAGGTTTTGATGCCATTTACCTTATTTGTTTAATCCGTTTTTTGTTGGTACTAACTGATTTTAATGTATTCTGTATGCTATTTTTCAGGGTAGCTAATCAGAATGAAGTTGTTTAACAGCAGAGGAGCCAAAACGGCTAGTTTCAGGCTTTGTAAGCACTGACAAGCTGCATCTACATCAAGTATAAGAAAATGTATTGTGGTGGGAAACACTACACACCCCATAGTTCAATATTGTCACAATACGTATAACATATTGCAATTTATCGCCTCTTATCAACTGCAAATTATGTCCTCAAAGTTGAACCTTGTCAATATCCATTTTATCCAATAAAATGATGCTTTGTTGCAAAATAAGATTGTGAAACATACCAACCTTTATGGAAAAGATATGTATAAATGTTATAAAGTTTGTATCTGTCTTGTGTGAAACTTGTATGAAAAGCATACAAGAGAAGACAGATATAAAATCCCTTGAAAAATTATATAAATGAAACTTGTATGTTTTGGATGCTTACTAAAACAATATATGAAAGTAATGAGAAAGTGGCCACTTTCATGAGTAAATCATATAAGCCTTTTATGATTTACTATATAAACCAAGCCAAATCTGATGCAAGTCTTTTATAAGTTTTTTTCTTTTCCATATGGGAACACTGTCGCTGAAACCTGCCATAAATGTTGCCATAAGACAAAGTCAGCCTGCTATAAGTCTGCGATCAGTCTTTGATTGAACTAAGTCAAATTGGCAATTACATGCAATCTGTTTCTGATAATAAAGCAATTAAGTGTCTACATAGACAGAAATTCACATTTCACAGTTACAATTACACTGAGCAACCTTCCTGTTCTATAGGAGTATAACCGGAATACAACCAGATGGCAACCAGTTGATCCGAGTCCCCTAAAGTTGTGCTTTAAGACTCATTCAGACTAATGCCAACATGTTGGCAGTCTGTCTGCATTTATAAATTAGATGGCAATTATTTGCAAACCTTTGATAATCTCTCTGAGAGTCCAAGGGTTGCTGTCCTATTTTCACTTGTGTGACTGAGTCATTACCTTGCTCTGAATAAGGAGATCGTTTTGTCACTCTAAGTGTGTCCAGTGTTGTTTTTCAGTTGAGCTGATTTAGTGTCGGTTCGTTTGGCTAACGTTATCCAAGGATCTGAGCATGAGGTGAGCCTTTGCGTTCATAGTATGCACAGAGTAATTTATTTTAAAAAAATTATTGATATCAACATTTAGTGTTTCTGTAATGATACAATATCGCCACACAAAACACTATGCTGTATGGACATATGTATGTTTTTTTCCAACCCCTATGAATCATGCAAAGGTACTGTAATAGACCTCAAGACTAGAACTATGTAATTAAAAATAAGCATAATGGGTCCTGTTTAACTTTTAATTTGGCAGGTCAGAAGTAAGTGTTTATCTTAATTGCTAGTTTCAGAATGACATTCAATTATAAAATATAATAAATTTAGTTTAATATTTAATTATGCAACAATTATAGACGTAATTAAGCTGTAACTGATCTCGGCAGCATCCAGTCCCACGCTTTGTCACTGAATATCTGTGTGTATGTGTCAAAGAAACGCCTGCTTAATGACGTAACAAATTCACTGCTTGGACTGAAATCTCTACACCGGATCTTGTTGATGTGTTTAAACTAATGATGTTTGCATTGAATCGGTCATCGCTGCTCAGAGAGGGCATGGCTACGGAGGACTGGATGGGTAAAATAGATTAAGAGGAAGCTGTTGTCAGTACTGGCTCGATGCCGAGCGAGCAGTTAGTGCAGGAACAGTGCCAGATGTGTTCAGTGCCAGCTCCCTAACAGGATGTTAGAGTCTACATGGGTGTCGTGCCACCTTCCTGCATGAGTAATAAAAAATCTCAGTAAATACTTGATGACTCAGAGTAGCGCAAGGTGTAGTTTAGACTGCACGTCCGAGTCAGTAATTAAGAATGGCAGATGGGGATAAGATACCGGAGGCAGTGAGCCAGAAGTTTTCTGCAGGGAGGTGTTTCAAGTCAGCTTGATTGTTCAGCCGTTTCTCAGCTCACGGACAACAAAGCTTGTTGAATTTGAATTGTTCCATTTCTTTTTTCAATCATATGACTTTTATAGTGACTGCTGCTAAAGGGTAACACTGATCATCGCAAACAGAAAAAGCAGAATTGGTGTGAAAGTATTTAGTAGCAAAAGTGCGTCACGTCTTAGTCTAATATGCCAGAAATGAGGAACACATGAAGAGGGCACAGTGTTCAACTGAAATGCGTTTTTTTTTCAGTAATCATGGGGTATGCAGTTTGTTGTTAGTCTGGTTCTCATATACTGTCCCGGTGCTGTAACATACTCCACTGCTAATAGATTAATGTTAGCATTAGACAGTGGTAGGTGTGAGGGATGTTGAAAGTGAGTTGAATTTGGGCTCTTTATCATGCTTGTTAGTAACAAAGTACTAATGCCAATGTACAAGATGTTAGTCAGCAAAGGTAGGAGTCACTGTGGTTGTCTAAGTTGGTAAGTGTCCTGCAAAATTTTGGACAGTAGCACAAATTGTGTTTCACTTTCACTACACTTTGCTGTTCAGCACTTGAAATACGTCAGCTTTTCCTTGTCCACCCGCTTTTTAAGAATTGACCATGCAGAAAACACCTTTGACGATCCAGGACCAGTATGGTGACAATCTGCACACTTTCCAACATGGTGGAGGGCTATGTCATAAGACCCGGAATCTAATTAATTTTAATTGACATTTTTAGGTTCATGGCCAGGAAAGTCCTCAGATGTTAATCTGATTGAGAATCTGTGGTCAGTCCTTGAAAAGTTGATGGAGAACCAGAAGCCCACAATTTGCGATCAACTTGGAGCGCTGTAGGGAAATGATTGCGATCAATCAGGGTTTGGCCCAGAAGCTGATATTCAGCATGCCAGAGTTGCACAGGTTATGAAGAAGGGTCAACACTGTAAACACTGACTCTTTGGAAAAATTCCATTTATTTAAAAGTTTTAAAAGTCTTTATAATCTAAAAAACAATCTAAATCCAAATGAGTGACTATTAATTCAGCCCATAAATAACAGAAATATTAAACATGAACATGCTTTAATCAGTTCTATTCATAGGGAGGAGACTGATTTACTATAGCATATGTTCCAAAACCCACTAAAGATATGTATATGCGTGTGACAGCAATAGAGAGTATTGTGTTTCCTGTAGTGTCTCCTATAACAAAGATAGAATGGTTTCAATTCTCCAAACCCCTCATAGTGTTTCCTCTTCCTCACTGTCTGCCAGAGAAAGTGTTGCCCTCCCGTGTTGTATCACATGACCCCCAACTGCAGCTTAGCTCTGTCCAGAGGGGAGTATATATGCTAGTTGGCTCAGGCTCTTTCTGCTCCATCCTCTCAACCAAAAAGTCCAAGTGTGTGAGCTTTGCTGCTGAATTCTATAGCTTAATTTCATTTAAATTAAATTAAATTTTAATGTAGTTTACATGAAGCTTGTATCAGGAGTATAATTACATGTTTAAGTTGTATGTATATAAAAACTAAAGGCTTCTATTGTCAGTGTGTCAGAGTCTGTATAAATGATGCAGTTCAAAACACTTGTTTGGTGAGTGGGGACATTTTGACTTCATCAGTCGGGGGAGTCTGCATGAAAGAAAGGCTTTACTGTTGACAGTATAAAGCATGAATCAGCACTGACTCTGCTTTAAAAGCCCAGGAGAAGCAGCGTTTCTATTCAGCCTGTCGAATCCCAGTTAATTATGAGCTTATGTAAAAACACAGAGTTATTAAATGGGAAGATTTATGTACGAAAGTTAAGTGCTACAACAACATTTTAGCTCATTTTTTCTGCTTACTTTTACATTCTGCTATTTAATTGTTTGTGCCTAAATGGATCAAAAGATTTGTTCCATTGGAGTCAGAAGTATTAACTTGATATACAATTTCATCCACAATGCTAACTTCCATTACATAAAACAAAAAATAAACTTTTTTCAAAACACTACCCAAAAATGATAGCTGCCTTAACTTGTGGTCAATCAGATGTTGAACTCACCAGTTAGTCAATATCTCAGAATGTTTGAGTGATCGTTCTTGGGTCATAAGTCAAATTTTATAAATGATTAAGAGTATTTAGCCATTCTAGCATTTCTAAGAAGATTTCAATAAGGTTAGCCGTAGAGCTACTTTGGTCTGGTTCAAAGACACTGTGTTAATAAATCACTGTGGAAAATGTCCAGGCTAGCAGGAATGATTTTGTTGTGTAACGTCCTAGTTTTGTGTTGGCATGCTAACATTTGCTAACAGCTAATTTGAATAAGTGTGTTACTTTTTCATGTATTTGGTTACAATGTCAGTTAAAATATCTGACCTAGTGATTTTAAAAAGACAAATTTCTGTCAGCTGTAAAAGTTACAAGTGTTTCTGTTTCAGGCAGTCATTAATTTGGTAACTTGAAGGTACAGTGTGTAAAAACTATTAGATGTCAGTAGATTGCATTCAGCTTCAGTTCTGTTTTCTTACTGCTCCTAATTAGAGTGTGTTGTCCTAGTTACGGTGGTCGTTGTAGGACAAAAAACCAGAAACGTGATTTTTAGGATACTTAAGCCTAATATTAGCTTAGCTGGTATAATGTTAGCTTATAACCAGTTGCTGCTGTTTTTAACTGGCTTGTTGTTAGCTCTTTGTAAGGCGTACTACGTATGTACCCAGTCTCTAGACACATAAATAAAACGCTATTGGTACAGCAGGGACCAGTGTATTCAAGATGGTGGTGCAACATGGCGGCTTCCACAAACCAGCGCCCGCTCCTATGCATTTTTAATGGATTAATTCCAAGTTCATAACAATGCATCAGTTTGTTGAAAGATGTAATTACACACTAAGTATATTTACGAGTACAATATCCAGTTTTTCTTTCGAATAATCTCAAAAAATTCTAACTGTACCTTCAAATCAACTTAAATTGACTGTCATTAAGTAGTGAACAGCAAACCTCTTTTGTTTATACTAGTAGCTTCTGTAGTTGGTCCTCTCACCTCAGTTAGGCACAAGAACTGCTGCTCTTGTGCATTTGTGGTGTTATAAGTGGCCTCTGTGCTCGGCTGTGTGTGCGCAGTTTATTTCTGGCCGTTCCCGCACCCTCTAGAGACTGGGTGGTGGTTGTGTGACTTTATATGCCAGGGTGAGGGCCACAGCCATAAACTAGCTTCTCCCTATTGCGTAACAAAAATGTAAAGTCCCCTAGGATGGTGCGATGTTGCCCTCTGGCACTTCACAATTTTTTTTGTCAATAGAAAAATGAGTGGCTAACTGTTTCAAGCCCCTGACACCGAAGCATGAAAGATTCATGTCGATAAATAATTGACCTTCCCGTGGCTATTTATCACTTAAAAGCTGCCAGACTGTTGAGTGTGTGTATTTGTTTACAATTCACGCCTATGAGCTTGTATGTGGTTAGTGTGTGTTACTTTTCTGTTGCAGTGTCCACAGTTACATACGGGGTCTGTTTTCTCAGAGACAAAGGAGTTGCTTGTCGGGCGCATGCAGGCAAAAAGAATAGCCTGGTGTTCCTCCTCTGACACTGTAGGCTCCAGTCAGCTACTTTACTAGGTGGTGGGTGGACTGTGTCCTCATGTGTCTGTGTGAATCGCATTTTATTCATTCATACTGCCTTCTCCTGCAGAGGGCCCCTCTGGCATTCCTACCCCAGCCCCCAGACCTGGTCTGGAAAAATGCCAAGTCATGTCCAACATTGGAAGTTGCTTCCGGTAGTAGACTGCTCTAGGTATTGATTCAGTGGGGAAGAAGCTCATGCTTCTGTTTTGGAGTTCCATTAAATCCTTTCTGATAGATCCAGAATTGTGCTCATTAGTATTTTTGCAGAGTCATTAAAAAAAATCTAATTCGTCTGACCGCGTGCGGTGTTTTGCAATCAGGGAATGTTAACTCAGTTCAGGTTGGTGCCAGCACTCTGTTTGGTCATGTATGTGTGTGGGTGGATTTGTTGGAAAGAGTTTGACTTCAGCTTCACCTTAGAAGATGTTTCATTTTCAGTGAAATAGGCTGAGTGGTTTGTGCTGAGTGGTAATAAATGTGTTTTAAATTTGCCATTACATAAATCAAGTCAACCACAAAGTTGTCATTAAGTATTATGTTTTCAAAATGAAAACATAAGGCTAATGCTAATTCTTAATGTAAAGGTTTATTATTACCCACAAATGTAAAATCTTGGCCCACATATAATTCCTTGTCATAGCTGTAGTGATGAATTACAGTGGAGAGAGAGAGAGTGAGCTAGAGAGAGACCTAGGTGGATGCTGGTGTCAAGGTTTGGATCCTTGGGCAGTAGAAATGTGTGGAAAGATCAGAAGTGACCACGTCAGAGGGACGGCTTAGGTTGGAGACAAAGTTAAACAGTTAAGGCTGAGATGGTTTGGACATGTGCAGAGGAGGGACAGGGAATATTGGCCAAAGGATGTTAAATATGGAGCTGCCTGGAGAGTACTAGGAGTAGGGTGAGATGGAGCCAGATGATCCGCTGTGACGACCACTAAAGGGAGCAGCCAATAGAAGAACTGTGGAATCAGCTCTAGACTGGACACAGGGCAGCGTAATGATGCAAAAACGAACTCGCCCCGAAATAAATTATTTGTTAGTTATGAAAGAACCTTTGTTTCATGCTGTATACCTAGAAATTTTTAAGTAAGTAATTAAGTAATTTCCTGAGTTTTAACAACTCAGCTAACAACTCTTTCTGGCATCGCTACATTAGAGAGCTCTGAGGGTACACAAACATCCACGGTGCTACTGCTAGTAACATTTCATGCAAATACAGCACATCTGCATTGAAGCAACATTCAGACTCTTTGTAATGCTTAATGAAGTCAAAACTTGTTAAAGCATATCCCTTTTTTGTTTGTTTATATATTTTTTTAGGCTACTTCAGCAAGGAAAAAACTCCAAGGTCTGGTTTCGTCAATGGATGGAGATGAAATCATGTAGGGATGCGCTAACCTTGCAGTGCCACGGAGTTGTAGCTCAGCATAATCTCACCTCAATGGATTGGGGCCCTCGTCTGCATGCGTTTGACCTTCTTTCGTCAACTTGAGAGAAGGATCTACAACGACAGAGGCAACACTGGAAAGAAAACCGTGTTTCTGTGGGTCGAATAGTGCAGGTAAGAAACTTCAGTGCACGTATTTGCTCATAGCTCCAGTATCTTAGACTATAGCACTATTGCAGTGCCCATTGCATTTGGGTGTGACTGTTTTTATGCGTAGTTTTCATCATAGTGTACATTGCTTAAACACTTCACATGTTTGTGTCTTTTTGACACACTGTGTCTGTGTGTATGTGCTCACTATGCAAACATGAGGTCATGTCAAACATTGACTCTGCTTTGGTCACCAACTCATGGAGGTCTAAAATTGAACTATTCACCTTTTGAAAAGGATCAAATTCCTCAGATAATGTCATCAGTGGTCATAATGTTGATTTTAAGTGTGCGTGTGTGTTTTAGCTGAAGATAGATGTGGCTGACCGCTTCCTGTTTCGTAATGCTTTTGTTTGGGTAACCAAAAGGGATCGGTCACGTCCCAGCTTAGTTTGTTTTTCTGGTCGCAGCCACTGAATAAGAATTCTTAGCTGATGAGGTAGAGTTAGGAGGAAGTGAGAGTCACACTGGTGGCTTTAATAGAAACCCTTGTATTCCACTGCCACAAACACAGACCCACGCACAGGATGCCTGCCAGACACTCCCAAGCAGGTGTCTGCAGAACTCAGCAGAAAGAGAAATAATAATACTGCTTATGTTTGAGTTCTTTGCTTTAATGAAAACAAGCCAAACAACTGGATGTTGCTGTCAGGTTTGGTGTTTCTTTATCAAAGGCAGACTATAAGCAATGCAGACTGTATGCACAATTAAGATGACACATGTGCATTCACACTGTCTTGATCACTTTCTTGGCTCGTGCTTGTAGCACAGCACTACACTGTTTCGAGTCCTGTTCATGGATAAGGAGAGAAGATGAATTCTGATTGTAAAACTGATCAAACATCGCATTTCCTTGTCTAAAACTCCACTTGGTGCCTTATTTTGCGAGTCACTTGGGTTCTGCTGAGATTTGCGAGTTCATGTCATGAAAGAATCCGTCTGGCCAGGCCTACTGGTCAGTTTGGACCAGTCGGTGGATGTGTTTTAGTGTGACAGTAAATAGATGGTTCATACCGTCACCTAAAGGAAAAAAAGATTCCACAACGGATCTTTTTGTCGTGTTCCAGATGTTTCTGTGTAACAAACCATCACCTACCTTAGGTTTCCTGGCATCTGCAAAACAATTAAAAGTAGTAGTTGTAGTATGTGTACTGCACTTCACAAGCGCATGGCACAACACAGAAGAGCCACCTCCACAGGACAAGACTCAGCAGTCCATCTGCATCTTAAGGATAAAGGACACTCTTTCGAGGATGCCAATGTTCACATTTTGGACAGAGAGGACAGATGGTTTGAAAGAGGAGTGAAAGAAGCCATCTATGTCCACTGTGAGCGACCATCTTTGAACAGAGGCGGTGGTTTACGACACCAACTCTCTGCCATCTATAATCCAGTTTTGAGATCCCTTCCCAGACGCCTTAACGCCCACTCACATCCTGGGCCATCTGACCTCAGGAATTCGCATGATAAGGTGGGGCCAGGTTTCACAATGAACTCACCCGAAACCCTGGCTGATTGGGACCCACATCCAGTTTCACACCTTGGCTCAGGCGATTAGAGGATCATCAGGGGGTCCCTTTGTCCCTCTGTGGGGGGATACTCCCACTAGGTTTATATCTGGGACTCTCCACCATTTGACCTTAGAACTGAAGAAGCTTCTCGGATGAGAGGTGAAACGTCTTCAAGTAACTTAAAGAAGTCCAGACGCTTTTCTTTGCAAGCTCCTTTGACTGTAGTAGGTGTTGTTAATGAGTGCTTTATTCAAGGGTTACTAAACTGATCTTCTCTTAACACTGATTGTTATTTACATAGTAAAATGTCTAATGGAACAACAAAGAGGCCTGAAGTTAATGAGGTTTTTGATCCCATATCTGTTTAAAGAGAATGAGAGGTGGAGGAGAGATAGCTTGTGATGCTCTTAAGAAAGTATCCTATAGTTCCTGACAAAAAAGTGATTCTGTGGCCCTGATTTGATTAACAAACTCGACTGAAGGACAGAGGAGACGCGGACAGAGATGGAGTAAGCATGTGGACGTCTAGAAATGGATATTCTGCTCTATTCTGGAGCAGAGAGGTAAAGCGGAAGCTCCCAGAATAGTAGCAGTGATCAGTGAGTGTGCTTTTTGTGGAGTGTCTCTGAATGCTTGAAGGGCCTTTTGGGGCCCAGACTGACAGAGGAGAACTTGGAGGAAAGGGAGCCTCTGGGAGTCAAAGTGTGTGCGCGTGTGGGTGGAGACAGTGTTATTCTAACCATGAACTTACATCCGGCTGGCACTCCATACACTCCCACCCCCGCTCCACTTCTCAGTCCAACTACCTGCAGGCGAGTTGTCACATGACCTGCTGTTGGTTTCATTCCTCCTCTGGCTTTTCCTTTTCCTTTCACCATTCACTCTTTTAATAATCCCTTCTCTTCTCCTGATCTACAAGTATTACATTACCAGACCCCCTGAGGACTGGCGTGCTGTCTGTGACTTCCTGGTGTATTGTATGTCCGGCCTGTTGTCAGTGCCTCGGGTTTCCTGACTAAGTGTCCCTGTAATAGATCACCTTGTGACACTGGAAACATAGTCACACAGCTCTGGGGTAGAAGACTTGAGCCTCTTATAATCTAAAATCAATCTCTAAAAGATAAACCTCAGGGTGCTGACCTGCATCTTCTTTTGATTCGTCTTCTTCATACCTGTGACAGGATTAATCACTGAAGTTTCAGGGCATCCAGGAACAAAGAAGTCGACTTCTATAGGATAATAGTTTATGGAGTGACTAACAGGTGGCTTGTCGCATATCATATAACCTTTCACATCCTGCCAATGGAAAGTAACAAAGAAGGAAAGTTTGAGCATTGCCAGTTTCTTTTGTTTGGTCCATTGATCAGGTGTTTATGCACTAGCATCAGTGCAAGGGTTGCCACGCTGTCCACTAGCCCCTCTGTTCATCCACCGTCTGAGACGAGCCGTTTCTGCTCCCTTGAAGCCATCTTTCTTCTGATTGGTTGTCCTCAGTTAGTGGTTGGGGGATGCTATGCTCACAGCAGGAACTGTGGGCTTTCACATATGTTTATTTGAATCTGTGGTCATGTGTATTTTAGCATTTTAACAGTGTATGCACGACTGTGGAAAAACCTGCAACCCCAATTCCAAAAATATTTGGATGATGTGTAAAATGTAAATAAAAGCAAATTGCAATCATTTGTAAATCTCAAGTCCAAATTTCACAATAGAACATGAAGAACATAAAAAATGTACCTTTTTAAGAAAAGTTTGAGTGTTTGTAATTTGACGGCAGCAACAGGTCTCCAAAAAGCTGGAAAAGGAATTGGTACTAAAAAGAAACAAAAGCACCTTTTAGAACTAATTAGTTTATTTGTGAACAAAGCAGTAACATAATTGGGTATAAATAGCATGTTTGGAGTTTCTCTTATGTAAATATGAGCAAAGGAAAATCTGAAAAAATATCCTCCAAAACGTGAAATTGTAGAACATTTTCATAATAAAGTTCCTCCACAAAAAATTATGAAGACTTTGATTATCTCATCATCTACAGTACATGATGTCACAAAGAAATTCAGAGAATCTGGAGATTTTTTATAAAACACTGCATTAAAAACGTGTCCATAGAACTGGCAGCTTGAAAATCTGTGAAGACACCATCAGTATTGAAAGCTATATACAGGTTTTAAAACAACAAAGCTCCCATCCAATCAATGTATTTTGCGAGGAAGGTCTCGCATGTTTCAGCAAGACAATCCCGACCCTCATATACTACAGCTATTCCTGCAGCGTGGTAGAAGAGTCTGGGTGCTGAAGTGCAGCCAAGAGCTGAGAGAAAATCAAAAAAATATTATCATCTAAAATATGACAAAGAAGACACAGGACTGTTGAGCAGACAAGAATGGGAAACATTCGTCTCCCAAAGGTCCAGCAGATGGTCTCCTCGGTTTACAGACTCCTGGTAAAAGAAGACAGGATGCTACACAGGGGTAAACATGGCCCTGTCTCAAAAAAGTTGGAACGTGATGCTGCCATCAAATTCAAAGTGATAGTAAATTTTTTAAGTTTAAACATTTGACATGTTCTGCGTGGAATAAAATATGAGTTTATGAGATTTGCAAGTTTTTCTTTAGGTTTTATTTACATTTTACACAGGATCCAAAGTTTGTATTAGTTTCAACTGAGGCATACATAGTTCAGTCTGCATGTGATAATACGAACTGAAGAATTCACATTGTCATCACACACAGAAATGCACACATGGCTGCAGTGTATAGAGTGTGTTGTGTTCCTTATCTTTCACTCTCCTGATCAGAGGGACTGGAAGAGTAGCTTACATATTGACCACACACACCCACACTCAATGCACGGAGTGATGATGCAATTCTTCTGACAGGTCCTTGACAAAGCCTACATCTTCTCTCTCACACACACACACACACACACACCCACGTGTACAACGTATGCAGAGAACACAATATTCAGCCTTTTTCTCTCCACGCTGCTTAAATATGTCTTGTTAAGTATTTTTACAGGGATGACCGTTTGAAACTTTTGATATTTTATAAAAAATCTCTATATATTTATTTTAATGTTAGAGGTGTAATGTTGTGGTAATGTTGCAGTCCTTAGTGTGAGCTTGTTTATGAGGCCTTGGTGAGTGTATCAGTTGAAATCATTAAGCTGGTATTTTACCTGTGATCTTTACCAACTTAAAGGATAAGCATGACATCCGTTCTAGGCTGGGAGGTTTTGTTTTTCTAAAAATAGAAGACATTGGAAGACATCACAGCTGCAGACAGACATTACTAAGAATGATTAACATCTGCGTTTGAGCAATAGTCTGTCATCTGTTGTTGTTTCTACTGCTGTAGTTTAGTTATTATCTTTGTTGTCGTCAGAAATATCCCGAAAATCATCATCTCGATGAAAACTGTACATGTAATTTTTATTGTATATATTTCTGTTTTGTCTGTACTTAAGCAGCATTTGAAATATATGGATGACTAAATATGAATTAAGTCATGTCAATATTGTTTTTCTTCCTCACACTGTCTTTAAAAGAAGAACTTTCAGGTACAACAACTCAAATTAAACAAAAATGCTTTGAGAGTGACTTCCGTCACTGTCTCACACTGCCCCCCTGTGGCCTGAGGAAGAAATGATAAGCAGACCGTATGGTTTCAGTTAACCAAATGGCTTCATCCAAGCACTTTGTTACACGTTAGAAGTAGAAAAGTGACGTCAGCGCCAGCATGTCGTGCTTAAAAAGAGGACATTTAGTTTGGATTAATGCATTTTTAAATGTTCTAGGACATTTATTAAAGGATTGATAGATGAATACTCAGTGGATATGCAGCTAATTAAATGTTTTTCTTTTAAGATGACATTTGTTGACTTCAGGCTCTCATTAAGTGAGAATTTATTAATTCTTCTGAACTCTTCTCACCATAAAATGCATAAATTAAATACATTTAATACCTTTGTTTGTTGGAAACGATCACATTTTCATGAAAACAAAAACAAAAACAAATGGATTAAGTAATAATAAATTGTCACTTAATTATTAGCCAAGAATAATTGTTAGAGTGTGTCAAGTGCATTCAAAGCAGTAAATTTTGAAACTCTGTACTTTGTACTGTAGTTTCCGTAACAGAAAGATGGATTTAATCATCTTCCGTGTTGTCTAAGGTTACGGCTCAGCTTAAACTAAAACTTTCATTTTGCATTCTGTGAACGGCTCGTCTGGCATGTGAGCTGAGGCTGTGAATGAGCTGGTATGTTTGGTGTCATTTCAATGACACACACACACACACTGTCAAAGCCCCTGGCATGATGTATGGCCAGGCATCCAGATGGCACTGAGCGCTTTAGCCTCTGGTGGTATGCATACTTCCTCACCTATGACCTTGGCACAAATGCGCACATGCAGATTAAGTGAGACCCGAGAACCTCGACCCATTCTCTGCTCCCTCTGATCCTGTCCTCCTTTTTATTTCCTTTTTATTTTTGTGTGTCCCAGTCACACCCATGAAGATTTACAGCTAAATCTCAGTCATCATGGATTTTTACTTACATTCACAAACCTGAATTCTGATCTTAAGTCGTGAATATGTAGACGTTTCCTTAAAAGATTATTTGCAGCAGCGTTTTTATTTGATTAAAAATGCTGATTGTAATATTGGTAGTTACGTTATTTTTGAAAAACAACAGTGAAGAGGAAGAGGAAGCTCAGATTTACCCAATGTGAAACTAAGACATGTGACATGGAATTAGGGGGAAAAAGAGGAAGGGGAAAAACTATTGAAGGAGGTTAAAGTTATGAGTTTCAGTACCATGTCAAATGTTCACAAGGCAAAATATAACGTGTGTGTTTGTGGGAGTAAAATTGATCTCTTTTTTTTTTTTCTTCAAAAGAATTGGAGGCTCTGTGAACGCAATATGTATTTGCTTCATGTTAAATTCTATCACACCTTATTTATCGTCCTAACCTAGCATCCTTATCAGCTTGAGTTACTCTAAACATGTGTGTATGCCTGGTCAGAAGTATGCATGAAGTAGAGAACAGGATACACATGGTTTATCTGCCCTTCAGTGCTGTTCTGCACGTTTTAAATGACCCTCTTAAATCCCAGCTGTTTGGGCTGATGGGACAGTGGAAAGCAAACACCACGCGCACTCGGGTGCCCCTTTAACACTTCCTAGAAAGACAACATGAGAGCTGAGGATTATAAAGCTTGGAGGTCTATCTGTCTCTTAGTCTCAGTCACACTCACACACACACGTTCAGTCTTTGTCTCCTCATCGCTCTCCCCCACACACACACATGCACACACCTCTGTCCACAGTGGATTTACTGAGCGTGCCTGCTCACCCGTGATTCAGGTGAAATGGAAATCTTTCTACGAAAGGGGTGATTAGAAAGGATTTGTTGAGGATAATATTTCTCGTGACAGCTATGAAATATTGTGAGTGAATGGAAATCATTAAAGGGCTTGAATCAGTGCCCAGCTGCGATTGATCCTAACAGTGAGTTTGCTGGGTCAAGGCCACGGGACAGGCCATATTTCAAGACCACCATTTTCATTAAGTTTCCACTTTTAGACTTTTACTGCTCGAAACTCAAGTTAGCGGCCGGCGGTGATGGCTTAGTGAGAAGAGATGTTGCTTTTGATCATAGATGGGAGAAACCAGGTGGGAATCACTAGACGCACCATAATATCATGTTATCACGACACTTCACTGACAATATGATGTTGTTGCAATTTTTAATATTTTGCAATATGCTGAGTATTGTGATAACATGTGTTGCAATTTAGCAAATTATGCCTTCAAACGTCTTTTTTTTCCCTACCCCTAATAACCAGGTGGATCTAAACCAGTGTTACGGGTACAGATTGTACTATAAAACAATAAAAATGCTAAGGGAGCCACTGTCGACACCCCAGACCACAGCTTCATCAGCTTCCTCTCTGGACCTTGCTGAATCAACATTTTCCAAGCAGCAGTGAACTCAGCATTGCAGCAGCAGAGCCAGCAGTCAAAGTTCTTCTTTAGTATCGTGGAGTAGTGAATCATACCGTAGGATTTACAGTGGTTTTCACAGTCAGTGAGCTGAAGTCATCCCTTAAGAGGAAAAGATTTGGTCTCTGATGAGAAGTTGTGGGTGGGTGGACGTCGCTGCCATTTACTGTAAGGAGAAATGTCTTCTTACATGGGTGCTTCTTAGTGCTGGGAACCCAAATTAGCTGTAAGCAGAATTTATCTGGGACCGTAAGAAGAAACAGGTCTGTAATACAATGTAACACTAACCTGTAGAAACCCAAGTTGCATGTCTATAGAATTAACTTTGAAATGGTACTTCATTATTAGAATATTAGTTTTCCTTTACAGGTAAAAGCCTTCTTTGTCAGGACTCAGTGTTTTATTGTGGAAGAATAGAAATCACACTGACCATTTGACAGACAATAGGTCTGTTGGTGGAAAAATGTACTGATATTAGGGAACTAAGCCAGCAAAGAAGATCTTGTTAGCCTGTGTTCTTTTATTTTTTTTAATTAATTAATTAATTTTTGCTGCATGTGATCATTCATTGATTTGTCTTGCATTGATTGTTTTTAACCGGCAAGAACTGGCAGTTAATTAATCGTGAGGAATAGAAATAAGGGTTCATGTTTTGTCTGAGCTGTTTGCCGGTGATTCTGAAAAGACAAAAATTTCTTTCAGAGTGGTAAAAGAGAGGTAATGTGAAGGCGCTGCACTGTCGTAGAAAAAGGAACTGTGTTACTGAAAGAGGAAGTCAAGAGTGGCAGAGAAAGTATGTGAAACTGGTGCAGAACATGTGTGAGGAGAGTGAGACAGTGGTGAGGTGTGCAGTAGATGTGATGGATGAGTTGAATGTGGGGGTGCGATTACATCAGGAATGAGCTCTGGGCACCTTCTTGTTTGCGATGGTGATGGGCTGAAGTAAAAGAGAGCCTGGAGAGGTGGAGTTATGCTATGGAGAGAAGAGGAATGAAAGTTAATAGAAGCAAGATGGAATACATGTGTGTGAATGAGAGTGAGGATGGGAAGGTGAAGATGGAAGCAGCAGAGGTGGTGAAGGTAGGTCAGTTTAAATACCTGGGGTCATCCAAACCAAGATAGTGTGAACATTTAAATATGTTGAAGAATGAGCTGCCAGACAGAAGGGAAAGAGGAAGACCACAGAGAGAAGCTGTTGTTGTAGTGAAGGAGGACAAGCTGAGGAGGATGCTAGCAATAGGCTGAGATAGAGGTCGAAGTAGAAGTATCCCTTTCATTGAACCGCAGGTAGCTACATAAAGGAGATTAAACTTTTAGAGACAAGTGTGTTTTGTTTTGTTAGAGTGAAGATTTCAAGCTTTAATTCCTCGACACAGTGTAAGTCATTCTTTATGTTTTCCCTAATGAAAGTTTTCTTTCAGGTGAAGGCTGCTGGATAATTGAGAAATCTTAGTCTGACAGTAAAAGTGGTTTTATGAGTCACATGGATTTTTTTTAATGATAAGATGCAGACACGCTGAAGCCATACATTTAGTTTTGATAGCTGATGACCTGTCGTTCTTTTTAGAATCTGTAACTAATTCAGAAACTATTCTGCAGATTAGCTTATCTATGACTTGGATAGATACTATCATTGGACATCTGTTCATGCAAATAATAAATATAATACAAATTCAAAAGAAATGTAATACATTCCACTATATTACTCACACACTCATACAGTGCACCAGAGCTATACTGTCCAGTTACTACCCTGATTATGTTTCCACCATACAAGCCCCACAATCAGGAGTAGACATCAGGGATTTCATCCAGCTCCTGTTGAAAAGCTTAGTGTTGCCCCCAGAGCCTGAAGCCTACCCACCAACAGTCATAAAGAGAGGAGGGACCCAGGATTTGCAGTCCTTTTAGTCTTTCAGGATGCTTAACAGTCTCTTAAAGGTAGGTTTAAACAGGCCGCGATGCCTGGGCTGGGAACACTTTATCATTACACCCACAGCTTGTCTGCTGTGCTCTCCATCACGGGGACAGAGAAGGCGTTTACATGTTTTAACAGGCTCAGCTCTGTCCCCCCTCGACACGTGCACACAGACACATACACACACACACAAGATGAGTGTATTCTGATGATGCTGGTGAATGAGCAATGCACTTTATGTTATCCACATGTCCAGAAAAAAATGCAATCTTTTCCTGCTAAACAAAAGCTCTACTTTTAAGGTTGACGGGTGCTTATCATCGGCTACAAACCGATTTTTTTTTAAATTCAGGTTGGTGCGGAAAAATATTTTCACAGCGTCCTTCACCGTTGCCCTTCGCGCTTATCAGTCTGTGGAGCAGCCTAGAACTGAGTGTGTTAACTTCATCAGGGGGCAGCTGGTGGGCAGCAGTGACCCGGCGTAACACCGCAGCTCAGCACCGCTCCATTTATCATGGCCTCAATTCACCGCAGATCCCTTCTGTTTTCTCGTCTCTCCTGCGGCTCAACTTTTCTTTCACTGTCTCTTACTTTGGACAGTTTATGCAGTTAAACATTTCAGATAAACAGGAAAGGTATCTGCTGTTACTCAGCAGTGCTGTGTTGTTTATACTGCACTGTACGTTTTTTTAAATTTCGTTCTGTATGCCTACATGTTTTACATGATTCGAGAAAGTTGGAAACTGAATGGACAAATGTATCATTAGACACTTTAAAGAGAGAAATACACTGATGGAGGGCTCGCTGTGTGACCCCATTTCAAAATGTGCACTTCAGCGCTCTGTGAAAGTCTGCATGGAAAAATTGTTTAGGAATTTTAGAAAAATGTGTATCAAAGTAAAACATGCTTAAAAAAATCACATTCATAACTAAATGGTATCTGCAGTCTGAGTTTCTTGTGGAAACTATGGATGCCTGCTTGTTATCAACCCACAGTTTGAAAATCCAATACCCAGAGTGGGTGTTAATCAGTGGATACTGCGTAGCTTAGTTTAACTTCTATGAAAACATCATTGAAGCACAGTTTTAGAGAAGCCTGTGCTGCCATACATCTTTCTTTCGGGGCAGACTTTCCTTACTTTAGGAAAACAAACACACCCGCATGTATTGCAGGAGTTGGCATCTGGATGCTGAATTAACCTCCATCCATTCCAGACCAATTCCAAGGCTCTGAACTGCTAAGCAGTTAAAATCCTCACTTTCAAAACTACAGCAGCTGGTAACCTCAGTTCTCAAATACGTGCAGAATGTTGTTAAGATCATAGGCAACACTGTGAATCCCACCCCTCATGACTATTTTTAAGAAATGTTGTTGGCCATTAAGGTTGAAAGCTCTTGAGATTTGCGTCTAAAAATCAGATCCTGGTTACTCCACTAAAAAAGTAAATTCATATAAAGAGGTTTCATTTAAGATTGAGCAGTAAGAGAGATGGAATAATAAAACACGAAACACGAATCCATAGCAGGGGTAAAAGAGGAGAGGTCAGCATGTACTGCTAGAGTATGAGTTGATATTACTGCCCTATAAATACACTAAAAACCTGGACACAGTAGGTGTCTGAGGACCTGATTTATAGTAAATGCAGAATCGCTGACCTACAGTGTGTGTAACTGTGTATTATGAATGTGTGCATCCACATCGTATCACTTACATTTGCAGAAATAATTATGCGCAAACCATGTGTTTCTTTGGAGGCGTACGCATATCACGGCTGATAATTGATTTTATATTCAGTTCTACTCTTCCAGCAATAATGGAAATGACATCATCGAGATAAAAGGTTTATTCTGCAATTTTTTTTCTAATGCAAGTAAGGTAAACCACGACATTTTGGATTTCGATTTTGAGTGAGAAACAAGAATTAAAAAAAGAAAAGAAAATTGACAAATTCTAACTTTAAAAAATGGTGACGTCATGGTGACGTCAATATTGACCAAAATAATAATTTGTTAACTTTAAATATTTTGTTGTGTTGTGTTGCGTGCCTCTCAAATTTGTGGAAGTCTGTTTCCGGAGGACCAGATCACAGAACAGAGGAAGAGGTGGAGGAATGAGAGCAAAAAATGAATGTTGTGCAGTGGGCCACAAATAACTGGCCTAAGGACATCAACAGGACTGGAGTGGAGTCGGAGATGGAGAAGAGAGCGAGAGGAGGCAAAACAAAAGAGGGGCGAGTGTTAAGGATATGAAAGTGGAAGGAATAAAGAGTGACATGGACTGAGGGGAGGAGGAGATCATGCATGCGTAAACAAATACTCTGTGCTGTCCCAGAGTGCTTTAAAGATTTTTTTTTTCCTCAATGGCATCAGTTGGAGCGATGGGGAAGTGTCGTGTGTGCGTACGCAGACGCACATGCGTTGTTCTTTTATTCTATTTTCCTCTTCACCCAGATGTCCACACAGCGAGGTCCAGATGGCTTGGATGTCCTCTATACTGGAGAGCTTTACACACACAAACACAGACAAAGCAGCATGGCCATGTTTTTCTCCCTCTCAGAGGGAAGATTAACTCTCCTCATTAGGGCTCCCTCCGCCTCTCCACCTCTCGCCTGACACTCTCCTCCCCCTCCCTTTCCTGTTGGCTTGACTTATTCTCATTGGCTGCTTTTATCAGGACCACTGCTGAGTGGATCACCGTGGCTACAGGACACGGGAGCGGGGAGGAGGTGGGATGGGTTGATGTTGCCACGGTAATAGAAGAGGCGACCACTCGCCAAATCATCGAGTGGGGAAAAAAGCGTGTGGAAAGCGGGTTAGAGGGTTAGGGCTCGAAAGGAGAGGAGGGGGGAAAAACAATAACAACAGGCGAGGGATTAGGCATCGACCGAGCAATCAGGAAGTCAATTTAGGACAAAACAGAGTCCAAAATGCTCCCAGACTTCAGTCGGCATCGTTAGAGCCGAGCTGTCGGTATGAATAAAAAACCACACAAAGAAGGAAGGAGCTAATTCAGGTGAAAAATGAAAGACGTCACACGGACGGCCGCTGCCACTGCTCGCTGTGATTTTTCACTGCCGATGAGTAAGAGGAGGTAAGCTGGTCATGGTAGTGCCTGGGGCATGGAAATGGAAACGGGGAGAGCCGTCGCTGGATATGAGGAGCATGCGTCAGCATTAAGGAAGGGTGAGCAAGAGTCGGAGAGAGAGAGAGGCAGGCAGTGACAGCAGAGATGAGCACAACTGAGCACAAGAGAGAGATTGAGGTTAGAAGCTGATGTGAGGATACAAGCGGAGCCTGTTAGACTTTTCACCTTCTGTGCCACACCTTGGCTTCATCCTCCTAACACTCCCACCTCTTGACTGCAGCAGCTCCAAGGACCCAGGCTGGAATTTCATTGTCTGAGGGACAATAATCCTCACTGAATGACTTCTGAATGATCATTTTCACACCCCAGAAGCTTCTTAATGCTGCTGACATATGAAAAGGACAGACCGTTCAAGAGGATTGCATTCCGTATATCTTCTCAAAAGCGGAGCTACTCCTGCCTGCACGAACTGAATTGAGTTATTCATTCTGTATTAAGAAGTATTGTTTGCAGATTATCAGCACAATTACACTTCTGAAAACTGTTTCCATGAGGATCAGCAGCTTTGTTTTCAGAGACTAGTCAGTTCCTGTCACAAAGGTGTGAAAATGAAGAACTCATTGTCCGGCCATTTTTAAACAAATGCTGACTCAACCTAAACGATGAAGACAATGAAGGTGGTATTACTGGATGCAGGAGTGACAGCAGAGTTAGCAGAGTAATAAGACGTATTGTGCCAGGCGTTGCGGAATAATGCAACGCCGCTCCGTGAACGACGCCCAGAATATCGCACTTGTCTTCCTGCATGGATGTCGAAGCGAGCTGACTGACCGACTGAGTGTGTGGGTTGCTCACTGGGCTGGAGCTGCAGCTATTTGAGGACACGTAGCACCCGAACAGGTACCGGCTGGGTCTCAGAACTCCACCATGGGGGAGACGGCAGAATACCAGAGACTGCAGGAGACGACAGAGTCGGATTACCAAAGGCTGCCTAGCGATGATGAAGAGGTAGACCTGTGCAGTTCCCTTTATTTTACAGTAGTAAGTAATAGTAGGTAATGGACTAATTTCAGCCAGCAGTATGAACCTGTCAAAGGGAAATGAAATGATGATTTATGCTTTCGTAGGTGTCTCTGATTTCAAATCATTGCCATTGTGAGCATGTATCTTGTCTTGTTCAGTGTCATGTCCAAAACACTTTGGTGAATGTACACAGATGTTTTCCTGTGACATGGCTTTCACTCCTCAGTCAGTGTCGGGCCGGGTTTCCCGACATTTAAGCATCCTTTTTCCCTTCGTGTCAGTTTGCATACTGATGGATTAGTAGCACCTGATCAGGTGATCAAGGTGGTCCATCATTTTTAGTGTTAAATAATGTGGAAAATTTATAAGCTTTTTCTTTTTCTTCCCCAAACACGTCAGAGCATAAGGGGTAAACAAAGACCGGTGTAAATACTGGATGCCACTAAGTTTACTTTATTTTCAGTGGCATTGCTTGTGCGTGTTCATTGTCACACTATCCCGGCTTGCTGAAACACAATATTACAACGGCCATTGTTCTTAGTAGCACCTGTGGCAAGACATACGTCTGCTGAGGGGAAAAAAGTCTGGTTGGATTGTGCGAACATAACTCCACTTCATAGATCTCCCAAAGTGCTCATTCATCTGTCAGACAGTACTAGCTCTTTTACCCATGTATGTCAGTAGCGCCCTGCTCAGCCACCACGTACCCACGCACAACACACGACACTTCTCGCCCACACACGAGGCCGAGTTATTGCATGCAGAGCCATGAGGTCACTGATGAAGTGCTGCAGAATGAGGTTGGTGAGAGGCAAACTATGACATTTTATACCCTCCCACCTATTCTGCAAAGCCACACACAAACACACACACACTATTTCACAAATGCTGTGAAGGCCCGACTCTTTTTTTGTTTTGTTTTGTTTGGCTTTTAGGCTGGGCGTTTAATTTCCACATCAAACCATTGTGAAGCATCTCTGTTGCCTTTTTTAAAAATGTTTTCAACATCAGAAGAAAATGTGTAGAATCACTGAACTCAGAGCTAGATAAATAAGTTCACCAGGTCGGTAATTCACCGTTTTACCCTTTTTTGTAGAGATGTTGTAAACTGAATAGTTTCAACAGTCTGCAAGGGCATTATATGTCAGGGGTGTGTGTTGCTGTCATGTTTAGGCTGGAATAGATTATTTAAAATTCAGAGTTGGCTTAAAAAAACAAGAAAAAACTGTCTGGTGGGAAATATACAGTGTTGATAGTTTGGTCTTTACTGTATTTTCAATGTGATTAAAATGTGGCTAAAGCAGTTATTACTGGTAACTAAAACGAATTTTGAAAAAACAGATGAAAGTACAATAAAGGTAAAAATTGGACTTGAAACATATTGTGAATAATAATAAATAAACAAAACAATACCGTTTTATTTATATATTTATATTTAAAAACCCGAAGGCATGCCAAAGTGCTTCACAGTTATACGGAGAAACAACATAAGTCAATAACAGAGTGCAGATCAGGCACTAGCAAGGACAGAATGGAGGCACTAATAGACTGGAAGAGTTAAGTAAAATGGGTATCAAACCTCAATACAGGAGGAAGGTCAGATCGTGAATACAAAAATATCTACTAAGAAGATAAAAACAGCAGTAAAATTAATAATAAAATAATAAATTTAATAAAAAGGGTATTAACTGGTCAGGAAAGCCACGTTAAATAAGTATGCTTTCAATCTTGAATTAAAGGATTGGACAGAGTCTGAGGCACGAATAGAAGCAGGGAGGCTTTTCCAAAGATTGGGTGCAGCTGAGGCAAAGGCACGATCGCCTCTGCTCTTCAGTCTAAACTTAGGTCTAAAACACACGGGAAATGTTAAGTCTTTGTTCATTTGGTCAAATTTGTTCTTTGTAACTATTTATATATAACATATTTGAAATTGTGATATGTAAGCTGCCTGCGCAATGTTTCCTTTTGTATTTCTTTTTATACAATTTTTACTGTAATGTGTATCCTAAACTTTTTAAAGTTATCCTGTAACAAAGTAAACAAAATAAATATCAAAAACTAATAAAAGCTTAACTGAAATGTGTAATTTCTACCATTAAATGTAAAAATGAAACAAGAAAATAAGAAATTAATTCAAAATTTAAAAACAAAAAATCTAAATTTAAACAAAAAACTAAACACAAACTGAAAATATGTAAAAAAAAACCAAAAAAAAAAACAATTGCCTGAACAGAGTGATTTCACTATTGGTGAGAATTACAATTTGAACTTTTTCAAAATGAAGGATGTTATTTTTTATTTATTTATTTATTTTTTACTAATTTACTTATTATGTTTGTTTAAACATTTTATGGTGACTTGTGTTTAAATTGAATTGGGTTCAAATTTGACTCATTACCGCTGCTACTTCAAGCAATGCCCTGCGCTGGTCTTCCCCGACATGTACTGGGTTTCAGCCCTCCGGGACCTGCTGTTGATAAGCAAATATAGGGAGAAGATAAATGAATGTGTAGATGTGTGCGGCAGTTTAAATGTAATACTGTCCTGTGTGTTGAGGATCTGTGTGCTAGTTGAGCAGAGTTGAACCGATGGACGCTGCAGCTGTTGTGCTCTGTTTGGGGCTGAATCAGATCAGTCTCCTTCCACAGCTGCAGCTTTGTGCTGAGTACAGCGGTTTTTCTAGGGTTAGCTTTCAGCGCCACAGCCTGCAGCTGCCTCATCTTATGCAGAAACTGAGTGAAAAACACTTAAGGGTAGATGTACGGAAAATGTAGGTGTATGGAAAATACTAGAAATACTTATTATGTTATTAGAGTGACCATTTTATTCTCCACACAGATATCTTATGGATGTTTTTCCCCCTGTGGAGGATGAAGGGATTAGCGGGCAAGCCTTATCTGAAAATGATGAATTTGTGTCGGCCGTGAGTATGGCTGGGCATCCACTGTGTTTGGAATAATATGAATGTAATAAGTAATGTCTTTTGATTGAGCTACCTGCTGTGATTTTGAGTTCAATCATTTTATTCATGATATTTGATATTTATTTTAGTGGCCCCTCCTTCTCCCTCTTAACCTGCTTTAAGGGATCAAAGAAAGGATTGCTCAGTACGGGTGTTTTTCATTGTTTTGTGGGGGTTGTTTTTTACAGTCTGGCATTATGCATATTAGGTCAAGCTACCAAAACAAGATTTGTTGACAAAACACAGCACATATGTTCCTGAAAACTGGAAGTGATGACCTGGAAGCAGGCCACTGGCATCCAGAGCTCTCATCTTTCTCATAATCGGTTCATGGGCACATTAACGCTCACAGCCTCATACCGCCTCTCCCCTCCTGGCTTTTTGAGTAATGAGTTCCTGTGGACGGTAAAGGGATTTAAGGAAAACGTAAAAGCCAGACCTTGGGAGATAGTTGCTGTCTGTGACATTAGGAATGATGGATCTCTGTATGTCTGTGCATGCTGTCCTCTGTCAGAGGTTTTTGTGTGTTTGTGTAGATATTGTTCTAGCACAGTTTCTAAAGTGATTAATGTAGTTCTACTACTCCTTCTTCTTCACTCTGCATTTTTGGCACCTGGCACCCAAAACGCAGTTTGATGTTTTGTTACCAAAATGTTGGAACTTAGTTTAGAAATACACTGGTGCCCAGTAAGCTAACTTAATTCCCAACATAGTGCCTCAGGATGAATCTAGTCAGTGTGCATGCCTTTGCATGCCTTCCTGTGTACAGTGAGCATCATATTACAGAATCTAGAAGTGTGTGTGTGTGTCTGTGTACCTGTTTAGACATCCGTGTGGGGACCAACAGCCACTAGTCAGCACTAAAGTGCCACAAGTTTGATGCCATTTTTAAGACTCAAAATGTAGTTTTAGTGTCAGAGTTACAATTAGGTTGTGGTTGGATGGAGGCTAGTGTTAGGCAAACATTTTTGATGGTTAGGGTAAGCGGCTAGAGAAACATTATGTCAATTAGATGTCCTCACTAAGATATGAACACGAGAATGCGTGTGTGCGTGTATGTGCATGTGTGTTTCAGTACTGTAACGTAATAGAGCTCACAGCCTTTTGTTCTTCATAATCTTATTAGCTAGAAAGGTCCTAATCTGATGTCTGGTCATGATAATGTAATCTTCACGGTCAAACATTTAACTTGGGCTTTATAGTATTAGTGTCCTTTTGTAAAGCCACTCAGTCAGACTACTTAGATTTTAAAATGCAAACAGTTTTATCTAATTGAATAATTTCATTGATCTTGATAAACGGGTCACATTTAGCTTCCTCCAGGGTCGTCACCACAGGTGATCAGGTTATTGTGCTGTGATATATATAGAACTTGTGTGGAAAAAGACGGCATGAAAAAGTTTATTTAGCTTACTTTAGCTTTCTACTTTAACTTTATTACCATGAACATTGCACAGTGGTGTATTTTGAACCAAACTAGGGCGTAAACCAAACCTCAGTCAAACCAAACACAGTGAAAACTGAGAAAAAATCAAGAAAATCAACCAATTATCAACTGAAATTAGGTGTTTACTAAACTATCAGCAACTGCTTTTATATCAACTGATGAATGAAAATTAAAAAAGATAAAGAAGAGATGGGAGAAAAACCATCTGATGAGTGTTGATGTTGCATAGCTTGTTCACCAGAGGGCACTCTGCAACTTCGCTATGGCACCACGCATGTATGGACGCCCAACCAACCAGCTGATCTGAGCAGTGTAAATAAGTAAGCAACTACACAAAATAGGTGTTATGGAAATCTGTTTGTTTTGTTTTTATAAAGGAAAAAAATACTGGCCAATAAATCAAAATATCACATGTTTAAGTCACTAAATATAGGTATTGTTTGACACAAATGCCATCACTATAGTCATATTGTGACTTACTGTAACTACACGGTAATACCAGATAGAGCAATGGTTTTAAATGCTATCTGGTTCTGATTTAAAAAATGACCGTCGTTTTCATCTAATTCATCCAAACTGAGATTTCAGTTTGTTAACTTGAAATTTCAAGATATTTACAATTTTGAATCAAAATTTTCTTCACTTTCAGCATTTGAATCCTAATTAACTCTTGAACTTATTAGGACGAGACTTTTCTCGTTATTTCAGCAAGCAATAAAAAAAATGATAATAATTTTTTGCCTTAATCACCAGCCACTAGTTGTCAAGACACCTCGAGGCATGGTAAAATGGGCTGTTTTTCTTTAGTTGGATTTTGTTGACACTGGTCATAAACTGGGCCCACATAACCAGAATGGCAACTGATAAAGGTTTGTGTGACCTGTGTAATCCCAAAGTCTTTTTAGAGTGGAAAAACAAATGCTTGTCACACACAGAGCAATGAAAACCCCTCATATTAAGATTTTGTGCCCCCTAGTGTTTATATGGCAACAATACATATTGACTTATGTTAATCGTATCGCTCTAATCTCCTTAGTCGGGAGGCAGCTGACGGCTCTCTGACACATTCCTTCCACTGATTTCTAACAAAACATCAGATGAAATTGCATTTGATGGTACTCTACACAAACGCTGTATTATCACACACACAGCTTCCCGTTTCACTAAACTGCCACACTGGTGTCGCCATTAATTAAAAAATAATGAGTTTTGTTTGAAGCGGTTTAAAGCTATTGCTTTTTTCACCTTCATTACTGTTGAATCATGTTGATTAATCAATCCAACACACACACACACACACACACACACACACACACACACACACACACACACAAGGAACTGATAATTGTTCAGTGTTGTTTGTTTTGATAAATTAATGGACAACATTTTGTAAAAATCCAGTTATGTTAGTAATGTCCTTCTTTGTCCTGCTGCTGATTTTCAGGAATGTGGGCTATTTCATAACATCTGTTTCACAGTCTTGTGAGTTACATAAGTGCTCCAAAGCAAACATTACTTCCTTATTTATCATATCACTGAAGCTAACTTTACTGTGACAAATTCTATATTGGCATCTATTAAAATACGGCTGATGCAAAAATCTGAATAGTCTAGTGGGGTAGTTATGATATTAATTGGTCTACGTGATCCTTATGATTCTGGATGCTTGACTCGTATAGTAACTATAATATACTTTAATGCAATGCTGTCAAACAAAAGCAATAGAGACTCTGTAAACTAAGGAATCCAAACGGAAGGCGTTGGAATTTTTAGGCTGTTTTATATAAAAAAGTTTGGTATCCTTAGTCGGCTTGTGTTAAGGTGATGACCATGAGCTGCAACTTTCCACCTGTGTGAGGGCCTTGTGGATTTATTTAATTACATGTCACGTTACATCCGAATTTCCAGCAGGATACAGTAGGCCATGTTCTCTTAAAGTTTTGGCTGATGTCATTCGGATCCCTCTCCATGTGGGCAAGGGGCACAGCAAAGAAACTCCAATGTGGGTATCATCAGCTAGCACACTGTTCCCTGTGTTGATGACAGTATGGCCGCCTGCCTTTGCCTGGCTGACTTCGTTGAATCTATTATAACGTCACTCTAAAGTGAGACAATTTGTTCACTTACACATTACAGTTAAAAATAATATTTTTTATAAATCAAAACATTCAAATAAAGTCTGCCATTTAGACAGCTGATTAAAGTACACAAACTACACAAATAAATTGGTATGCAAACTCACGCTGCACAGGCATTTGTCACGCCTCTGACAAATGCCTGTTTTCCCGTCTCTGATTAAACTCCAATACTTCATGATCAAACACCATTTGTAGTTTTTATTTCCACCCCATAACACCTCTGCCTGCTCGCCTTCTGTCCACCCTCAGACTAGTAAACACAAAACTTCCTAATTCAAAGCAGAAGTGTGTGGTAGTAAATGGAAGAGAGAGTGAGACAGAGGGAGCGTTATAAAAAACTAAATCTAGTGAAAAGGGAACAGCTAAGTCAAAGTGTGGATTAATGGGGTAGACTTATGAAAAACAGCACAGCGAGCGAAAGAAGGGGGAGGAGGAGTGGTGAAATCAGAAAGGCAAAAGTTTAATAATATCTGCCCGCGGAGGCAGATGTGGCTTATTGCCACCATTGGTCTGAAAAACAGCCGCTACGGGTTTGTTTATAGTCAGCGTAGTGGAAGAGAGATAACATTTTTAGAGGATTAGAGGCAGGAAATAAAAGGCAGTACCAAATAAAGAAGAAAATGCAAGAGTTTGGCCAGATCCTCAGGGATAAAGAGGAGGGACAGAAGGAGGCATGGGAGGGAAAGAGAAGGGATTAATGAAGGAGTGAAGGATGGGGAGGAGAAGGGAGATGGCAGGAGTTTTAGTCGGTGCAAAAAAGACGTCACAGTGACAGAAAAGGAGTGTGCGAGTTTACCACGGTTAAGTGACCTGAGCAGGTCTTATGTAATCATAATTATAATCATGTGGGTTTTTTCTTCACTATTACGGTAAACTATTAGTCATCCACTAACAGATATCTGTAAACCTGTTTTGCACATTGTGTGGTTAATACCTCAGAAATTATTCATACACCATTTCATTGTCTGAATGATCCTGGTGGTTAATGATTGGTGCTTCGAGTATGCTTCTGGGTTTGTTAAGCAGATACTCTTACGCAATGTGCTGGTTATAAGTGATTAAAGATCATAACAAATAGATGTGAAATGAAACTTGAAAAAATATATAGTAGCAAAATCTACTCGTAAATCATAGAGATATTGATTGCCATTCAACAATACATTTCAGTTGAGAAAATATTACACTAAGCAGGTTGGGAAATTCTGCAAGGCAACAGAGGGAGAAGCTGAAAGAGCGCTTGGGGTGTGTGTGTGTGTGTGTGTCTCTTTGGGAGGTTGCATCACAGGAAACAAGCTCCCCCTCCTGCAGTTGAATGTGACCCTTTGGCCCTGGATCAAATGCTCCTCCGGGCTGAATACCATGAAGCCTCTGTCCTCTGCACCACGCTCTGCTCTGCACTGCACGGACGGCAGGGGGAGGAGGGTGGGTGGGGGGTTCGGGGGTCAGGACAGATAGGGTGAGGAGTGGAGTTGCAGGAGGGGGCAGGATAAAAGGGGTAGAGAAAATTTGGCTGATGCAGAAGTGAGAATTATAAGCAGTCAACATGAAGCTCAAGCACATATGCTACCTGTAAACAAATGCAGACTGGCCCCCCTCCCCTCCCTCCGCTGGCAGACATGCATGTTTTTAAAGCCTAAAAAGTGGAGCCGGAGACGCCGACTCTGGCTCGTCTGTTTGTGCTGCTGAGGGGATTGAATCGGGCAGAAGACGCTCCTATTTTTAGTCCCATGCGCGATGGAGGGATCGAAAAGCAAACAGACAGTATATGCACAGGCAAAGCAGGGAGAGCGAGACGGGGGAGAGAGAGAGACAGAGGCAGTGAAAGGAAGGGAGGAAGAAGGAGTGACTTATTTGTGAAGTTCTGCAAGTTTGGATGACTGGCTCATTGCTGTCTGAGGAGGGCACATGGCTGGACTTGGGCAGAGGGCAGAGCTGGGAGGCTTTCTCTGCTAGAAGCAGCAGCTTCCATTCGCTCTCCAGCCTTCTTTCCTAATATTACAAGCCAGTTTGAGTTCTCTTCTGCATTCTCAAGTGCTACATAAATGCCTCTTTGACTTCTTGTGGGGAGCTGAAGCAGTAGAAGGGGCTTAGAGGAGGATTGCCCCGCCATGGAATGCTGTAGATTTGCGTGCAGGGTTTCAGGAAGTTTTTCTTCCCCTTCTCGGGTTCATAGGTTTGGGTCCGGATCCAAAAACTGTGTGCGCTTCTTAGAATTCCCTCAGAGACTCAAACCAAGGGTGCTGTGGCTCTGGTAATGATTTAAAGGACAAGCAACAACCACGGGCCATTTAAACGTGTATGCACTTTATTTGCACCTACATTCATCCCAGACGAAGGAATTCAGGATGCGACGCTTTGACAAGCTGAAAAAGACATTCCCCTTCCTGGCACGCTTTCACGTATATCGAGTAAGTCTGCTCTGCTGGATTGTCTACTCTCCATATTCCATTGAGGGAATATCTTCTTTAGCATGACATGGATACTTGTAACTATAGTCAGAGTCATGTGGTTTAATTAGTTGTTAGAATACATGAATCATGAATATGGTATGGTGGAGGTCAGTTGTCTGTAACTCTGCGTGCGTGTGTGTGTGTGTGTGTGTGTGTGTGTGTGTGTGGACTCTCCAGCTGGTCTGAGGCTCTCCCCAGGGATGGTTGTTATTGCAGCAGGATGTGAGAGCAGAACCGATTTAACACAGGACATGATTTTGGCCAGAAGGTGTAGGTTTGTGTGTGTGTGTGTGTGTGTGTGTCTGTGTACGTGTACATGCGCCTGTGTGAATATCAGCACCACCTTGAGGAATTCGTTCAGGCCAAAAGCATTTCTCAGCAATGACACCATGTTATTTCTCTGCATCTAAATTCCTGCATCCCTCATTTATTTCTCTTTGTTTTCCTCCCTGTTTGGTTGTTTTCAATATTTTTTGAAGTAAATGCTAAGCTTGGACAGTTTAGTGCAAACAGGCTTAGCTTCTTAATCCTTCAGCATTTCATGATGCTTCTTTAAAATATGGTGAAATGAAGGAAAGTATGTAGATCACTAGTTAGTTCTGGATTTCTAGCCCTGGTTGGATTCTTCAGAGTCTTAACAGAAGTCATTTCTAATGGTTGGGATGCAGCATTTCTTTCAAGTTTAACCTCACATCTTCAAAATGTACATTTTCTACTTACTACTTTAGGAGAAGTTAAGCCCCTGATGACGTTTTACATAAACTAAATAAAGGAAGGACCCTGTTTTGTTTGGAGAAAGTATAATTTGATGGTCTCAGCTGGTGAAGATTCAGGGTGTATCAAAAAGAATCACCAAATTCAAAAGGCTATATGTTTCAAAGTAATGGGCATAGACGCTTGCATGTAAAGTTTTACATACAAAACTTGCATCATTTACACATGCTCAGTGTGTCCCCAACCAGATACATGGCACACATCAATACGATAACTCGTCCCGACCACCACATGAATCTTTTAAATCCTCGCTTTCTACCAGTACATGTTTCGACTGTTACCAGTAGGGATGGGTATCGTTTAGGTTTTATCCGATACCGGTGCCAAACCGGTACTTTTGAAACGGTGCCGATGCTTAAACGGTGCTCAAACCGGTGCTTAAAGAATCGAGAACACAAAATTGGTCCAAAAAACTCTCATGTTCATCTGTTTTTTGTAAAAAGATAACAATGTTAGCCTTTTCTGCAGCTATGGGGCATATATGGTATCATTCTTGGCTGGAAGCAGTGCTTAAACAATGGAAAAAACACAAACTTTGTCCAAAAACCTCTCATGTTTAGCTGTTTTCCACTTTTTCTTTGGTCATTTTAGCCTTTTTTGGCCAGGGTGAAGGGAGTATCTGCCATCAAACAAGAAGACAGCCGCATGTAGCTATGATAATGTTTGCTAGTTCACCTTACATGCATTCATGTAATAACGTGGTTAGCCTACTCAACGTAAATTACACACGAACAACATTAAGCTACTCACGCAGAGAAGAACGGCTGCTGCTGCCATCATCATCCGTCATCATTTCTGCTACACTGGCAGGGCTAGGGGCCAGGACTCTCCTCTTTGGGTTTTTGGGGGATGTTGCTAACTCCGGGTCCGATAACAGGCACCACACCCGCAGTAGATGTGCTCGGTGTGAGGTCTCGCAACAAGCTATCAAATACGGCGCATTTCTCGGCTTTAAAAAAAAAAACGCTATGCGTCGCCAGGTGTTTCATCGGATTTGAGGTGTTACCTCCTTTGATAGTATCACAGTATCACCTTAAAGCACTTGTTGCAGGCTGCTTAGTTTGCATCTTTTGCTGTGAAGTACAGCCAGACTTTTGACCGCTTCGCCTTGGGCATTTTTAATCTGTAGCTCTGCTCTAAAAGAACGTACGTACCTGGACACGCCTACTATCCTCGGAAACGTAAAATGATTGGCTAGAATCTAAAGTGTATCACAGCTTAGGAAAAAAAAAAAGCACAGAAATAAAGCACCGAAATGTGCGCTGCTTTTCGGTCTGGTTACTACCGTTTATGACAGAACCGGTGCCATCATGGCACCGGATACCGATACCCATCCCTAGTTACCAGTAAACAGCTACGGATTTAAAGCACTTTAAAGTCAAATGTTTCTTTTTGATACACCCTGTATAAAGCTCTTTCTTAACCACCTAAATTAATTGTATCAAAGCTTATTTCTATGAACGTGTCTTAGGAAAAAACAAACCCAACATGCCTTAATGGGTTTATAATTTGGTTGCTAGTGGGCCAAGAAGTAGAAGCGCTTCATCTCCTTGATTTTGACCCCTCATGCCTCAAATGACACTGCCATGAAATAGGCCCAAGAGAAAGCTGACTTGCGTCTTTGGCACCGTCCAGAGAAATGGCATTCTTTCTTCAGTGTTGACTGCTGCTGGGGAAGATTGTAAAGGATGAGTTGGGCTTGTTTTCATGGAAAAATGAAAGGATTAAATGAAAAATCATTTGTTTCTTGTTTGGGAAAACATTTGCGTCAAACTCTTAATAGCATGTCTGCCACTGGCACAGCTTAACCCGCAGTGGACCAGCCAAAAGGGCCGTTGGATCGTCTTTCTCAGGATAAGAGTCAGGCATGATGTAGCAAAATGCAAAATATGGAGATGGATTCAAATGACAGCGGCTCTAGTTAATCCTAAAACCACAGGCACTACTGTCACTGGATCACGCGAGAATGTTTCCTGGCTTACCAGTGTACCGTTTTACTTCTTGTTTTCAACAAACAGGAGGATTTCAAAGATAACTTCAAAGAGTGTTCCGACAGTGGGACTTTTTTACAAAAATAAGTGGACTCCTGTGATTTCAAAAAGACAGCTGACCCATTTTTATGGTTATAGGAATGAATCTGTATCAGGATACAAACATCTGCCATAACCATTGGGGACTGAGCCCTCCCAGTAAGTTGACCTCAGTCAGACCTCACATCTAAAATTCCTGTAAAATACAGAACAGCTATCTCTGAAAAGACATAGTAGATTTAGGGATAGATTTAGGGATTGGTCACATATGGGCTTTATTTTATGGCCCACCATTAGAAGTATGTGTATGTGTGTGTGTGTGTGTGATCTTAAGCTTCTAAGGCCAGAGTCATTAAATAATAGGAAACGGCCTCTAACCAAGTCCCTCAGGAAGTTTAAATGGCAGCGAGCAAGGAAGCAGTGACCTTTGTGACACTGTTCTCTGGACCTCGTAACCTCGCCTTTGCCAGCACAGGAAGTTCCTCATTCGCCAAGTCTAAATACTGATCAGTGGAGTGACCCCTTCAGCCAAAGCACCCATCGTAAAGTTTTGCCTGCCTTTATGTGCGGATTAGGAATGTTTCTCTTTTCCATGTGTTGTTAAGCTTGGTTTACAAGTTTACTTCCTTAAAGTTCTGAGCAGGTGTAGCTGTTCTCCAGCAAAGCTGTTTACTGTCTTGAATTGAACTTGCATCAGTTTGAGACGATAGCCTGAAGAAGCCCATCAAGATTTAGGTTCCTGGTTACGTTAAATGGATGATTTTTGTTTTTACGTTAAAGATTGATGGGCTGACTCGGTGTTGCGTGAGGAATTGCGGTGAAACCGTTTTGGGGCCACATCTGGTTTTTCACTGACACTTTTGGACATCAGTTTTGCATAATATATTTCTTGTTTGTTTGGTTTTTTTGGCATATTCGTGTCTGAGCAGTCTGCAGCAAGTCAGCCAAAAACAACTTTCTTTGTTTTGAGCATCACTTAATTGAAGACTAAGTGGTTTGTTGACACCACAGTGACATCAAATTGCAGTGAAAATGACTGTTTTTATTGTTTTTATCCTTTGATAAGTAGCTTATGCTACAGTATGTTTGCCGCTTTAGCCCCCTTGATCTTGAGTTTGTGACTTGATTTTTATAAGCAATAGGCTGTTAATGATTTAGTTAAGAGGGAACTGGCTCCAAGCTCAGTTTCCTTTCTTTCTCTGTTTGTTGATGGCTGACTTCCTTTTTGAGTGTATTTTACGGATTTTGGAGCATGCATTGGGAGAGGTGTTGAATGACTATTGAATGGGCTTAACTCCTCTGTGTGTGTCTTTGTATTTTTATCAGAAACTGGGCAGCAGCATGCAATGTGAGGAAGGGACGGAATGGTTGCTGGAACTGCTGATGGAAGTGCAGCTGCAGCAGTACTTCTTACGGATCCGAGATGACCTTAACGTCACACGGCTGTCGCACTTTGACTACGTAAAGAATGAAGACCTGGAGAAAATCGGCATGGGTCGACCTGGTGAGACACAGTACCTGCGTGTATGTGTGTGTTTTTGTCAGTGAGTGAATGAGAGAACCGCAGTTTTGTTGTGCCAAAGAAGCTCATCCAGATGTTCATTTGGCATGTCTCTCTTGTGTGTTTAAATTTGTTGTCCTGCTAGTGGCTTCCAGTGTTAGATACTTAGTATAAATGTTCCTTATTCAAAGGAAAAATCCTACGGTTTATCTCCTGTGCTCTTTGTCTAATAATTTGTGACCTAAAAATGAACTACATCCCCATCAGCTTCGGTTTGTCCTGTAGTTTTAGTGCTAATTAGCAAATGTTGTAACTCTTTCATGCTAAATTTAGATGCTGAATATATTTAACATACATTATAAGTCTTAAAATATTGATGTTGGCACTGCCTTTGTTACCAGGCTGTAGACTGTAGAAGTAGATATTAGCTTTTAGCTCAGAGCGGTGGTTTAGTGTAGCTAGATATCTGAAAGCATGGCTGTTGTTTAGTGGCTTGTTTTTATCAACTCTTTCAAGACTGGAAATGAGCGCGAGACACAGAATTTATGATTCCAAACTATGACTTCATAAAATCATCATTTACTATCTTCTCTGCTCATGTGTTTTATTTCCTAATAAAGCAGTACTGGCCTTTCATAGCTTAATGAGCAATTTTTATATTTATGATTACTTTTATTCTCTGTATGCATCTATACATAGCCTTAAGTATGACTCTTGTGTTCAGTAATGGCACTGTGTCATTTGGCTCACCCTTGATGTTGCTTGAACAAATCCTGCGTCACTAATGCACTTAATGTCATTACAAAGTCACAATTTGTAATTAGGTACAGTGAGAGTGGATATTAAACTGTCAGATCTTTTGTCTGCAGTGTGTATAAAGTGGATCACAGCAGAATTGTTCTAAATCCAGTTACTGAAGCCCTCAGGGCCTGTGCTTCACAGCCGCTTAGGACTAATTACACCCACTTCACATGCTCATATATTCCCTCACATGTCTCTCCACTGCACAGCTCACTGCTCTCTGCGGTTTTATTATCTTTTCTTCTTCCTCCTTCCCTTTGTTTTTTGCTCTTTGTCTCATTTCATATCAAAGCTGGGTGTTTGGTTTTCTTCCTGTTGTGGTAAATGTGTTGAAATTCATTTTCATTTTCACTTTCACTCAGATTCCTCCTAATGGATCCTTAAGCAGTTGCAGTCCTCATTTGAATGCCTTGCCACTGACCTATTGCCTATTGTTTCTTCTTGACCGCAGGGCAGAGAAGGCTGTGGGAGGCCGTGAAAAGGAGGAAAGCCATGTGCAAGCGCAAGTCCTGGATGAGCAAGGTGACAGACATAGACGAGCACAGCACACATCAGAACTCAGTATGGTGGCATGGTATATTTGGCAGGATGTCGCCACTGTGGAATCCGTCTGGGTGTAACAGTGTGGATACATGACCACAGTAACCTGCGCCCTCCGCGCAGATATGATCAGCACCCTCTGAATGAATTCTGGCATCTGTACGTTGTAATCTGAGGGAAAGATGTTAACATAGTCGTGCTTAAAAGCAGCCTTTAACTTAATACTGCCTGTTAGTAGTGCAGAGGTTTTAAATCGACCACAAACATTGTGGTGAGGTGTCGCCAAGAGAAACTTTCCTTTCAATTAGCACATTGTTTTGTTTTTTTTTTAGACCTGCGATGATTATAGGAGAGTTTTTTATTTTTTATATAAAGAGGAATTTTTCTCCAGAGGACACACGAGGAGGGCCAGTGAGTCCATATTCAGATATAAACATACACACATTTGCAAGGCTATTTTTGCTAGGACATTCATTGACATTGCATTCCCTAGCTCCTAATCCTAAACTGAACCATGCCAGCTTAACTGCCTTAGCCTAACCTAATCCTAACTTAAGTGCTGGCCCATAAAAAGGGCTTTTTAAGCAAGGACCAGCTAAAAAGACCTCATTTTCCAAAATGTCCTCAGTGTAAGGCTCCCAAACTCAACTCAAAGTAGTTCTCATAAAGATAGTGGGACACACACACACACACACACACACACACACACACACACACACACACACACACACACATCCTGTCACAGCCAGCTGAGGAAGCAGATTACTCTATCTGAGGATAGTGCCAGAGGCGGAAGCAGACAGGTGTAATTATAGATGGCAAACACCGTCCTGTGAGAACCACGGCTACACTCATCCAACACATGCGCACCCACACAACTGTGACGGCTTCTCCTCAGTATTCCTTCTCGATGGTTAATTATTTGCGTCAGTTAGTGTATTACATACCTCGCAGTTTTTGTGTCTTTTGATTACCCTTTGAGTCTTTTATTAAAGGAAAGTGAAGAAATAACTTAAAGCAAAAAAAGCTCTGTCTCTTTAAGGGGAATTTAATAAGACAGCATTTTGTGAATGCAGCTTGAGCCGAATCTGTGTGTCACCAACTCTTATGACTCCACTGGTGTGTGATTGTGTGTGTGTGTTTATGGGTCTGTGTGTGCGCCATAGTCAGAATTATTTAAATATCCAGCCCTCTATTTGAAACGAACGAACCACACCGTGACCACACAGAGGTGGTGTCTTTCAAAAAAGGTCTGCAGCATTATGTCATGTCTGGTCCAGTGTGAATGTGAAACCACATACCGCTCGCTACTGTTTATATCCAGCCAGTCAAATATGTTTGGCACTAGATATTCATTGACACCTCTTTTTTACTGATGACATAATAGTACTGACCTTATGTTCATGAGCCAATAAGAGATGTTTTTAAGTGAATCCGACATCACTGATTTGATATGTAATGTAGTATTTGTGTTACCACCGTAGGAGAGGCTCTTCTAGTGTTTTATCTGACATGTTATCGGCTTGATTTCATCCCTGCTAGCTAATATCACCACCAGTTTCTGTGAACTCCTATTTTGGTAAACAGTCTAATTCAAGTCCTCTAAACAAAGGCTTCCCTTGGTGGCGCCAAACGGCACACATATTTTTATGGGTTCGGATTTAGGAGACTGGGAATGAATCATTAACACACACGGACACACACACACACAAATGCAGGCATACAAACATAAGCACACAGAGCCATTCAGGTCACTTAATCTAATAGGGCTTCTTAATGAGTACTTCCTAACAGCTAAGTTATTCCTGCTGTGTTGTTAGTACTTAAGCCAAGAGGCAGGAAATGTCTAAGTATTTTGTGTGTGTGCAAAAACATGTGTGCTCATGTTAGTACACGTGCATGGAATTTTATTTACTTTTTCCACAAACGTCATGATGTTTTCTTTATGTGTAAGCTTCATTTTTAAAATTTAAGCCATTAAAAGACCTCGCTGCACACACAAGAACTTGCAGTAATGGTTTTGAGACTGCTTGTCCGACTCTCACCATGGCATGAGTGTGCTTTTCAACCACCTGCTATTATACATAAATAGAAAAAGGGGGAACCAGGATGTAGAATGTTGCTGTTTATGCAAAATGTTAAATTATGCTCATATTTTTATGTTCTAGTGCCCCTCTCTCTGCTTTCACACGTCTTCATTTTTGTCTGTTTCTCTCCAGGTTTTTAGTGGTAAACGTCCAGATGGAGGAGACATACCCCAGCAGGGTCAACCGGCTTCCTCGTTTCGTAAGCTGTCTCCCACACCACCTCTGGGCGTCGGGGAGGGAGTCCTAGCCACGCAGCCCAGTGGTGGCGCTCTCCTCGACGGGCAGCAGCAGAGTCTGACCTGCCTCATCCCAGAGAAGGACTTGACGCTGTTTGAGAAGCTGGGCGACGGCTCATTTGGCGTCGTGAAGAGGGGAGAGTGGTTGACACCTGCGGGGAAGGTGGTGAGGAGGCATATTGTTATACAATTTATCCACAATTTAAAAAACGAAACAAAAACATGTTGGAAATATGAAATAACTGGAGTGTGCTCACACAGTTCTTTTGCATGAAACATGTTGCTTGTTTGCATGTTGTCTAGGAACAGATAAAAGCAGGTGCATGAATGGTTTTTTTTCTTTTGTTTTCTAATGGGATTTTTATGAGAACTTTTTAGACACTTTGAGTATGAAGAGAAGCAGAATCTGATGTTTGAACTCATCATTTTTTTAGCTGAACGTGGCTGTGAAGTGTCTGAAGACAGATGTGCTCAGCCAGCCCGACGCTCTGGAGGATTTCATCTGTGAGGTCAACGTCATGCACTCGCTGGACCATCAAAACCTGATCCGCCTCTACGGTGTGGTGCTCACACACCCAATGAAGATGGTAGTGGACACACAGAAATGCACACGCACAGGGAGAAATATACAGACAGATAAATGCGAGTGCACATGACCGTTTACAGTAGCTGCTTTACCTCGGGGCCGATATTCTCTGTGTATACTTGCCACATATGCAAATGCGAAAGGACAAAAGAAGCTTTGAGTTTGTCCGTTCTTTTCACCCATGCTCTATTTCTCTTTTTCACCTGCATGCTGTAGGTGACTGAACTGGCACCTCTCGGTTCTCTGCTGGAGCGTTTGCGCTGCGTTCGTCCTCAAGGCCCAGTGTTGATCCACACTCTGTGTCAGTATGCTGTGCAGGTGGCTTGTGGCATGGCTTATCTGGAGCAGAGGAGGTTCATCCACAGGGACCTGGCAGCGAGGTAGGGTGCAGAGCTTTGGTAGAGGCAAAAAAAGGGTAAAAAACTACTGAAAAAAATACATTGCTCACATTCAGGAATAATTTTTCTGCTGTGGTGAATTATTTATATTGCCTCTCCTATTCCTCCACCCAGAAATTTACAGGCTATTAACAGGAGACTTGGCCCATAAGCACAATGAGTCACTGGCTGGAAGCACTGGGTGGTCCAAGTTCTTGGTCTTGCCAAAATTAGACACTTTCACTTAAGTGCTGACACTACGTAGAGGTCTGGGGAAAAACCTTAATGGCCGGTACAAATGAGTCACTTTACCAGTTAAAGCTGTAATAAAAGGGTAATGACTACACACAGCTGCTGCGTTAAGGTTTGCTGAGCTCTCTGGGCACGCACTGTATCCTGTACGCTGGAAGCTTTCTGAGATAAAGATCTGCTGACTTTCTAACACACCAAAAAGTTCATAACAGATAAATCCCTTTATCTGTTATGGCACACCATTTAAGCTGCTTTAGCCTGTCCACAAGACCTAATCAGTGACTTGTCATATCTGTCACTAACGCCTTGCTGTTTCTCTTCCTGCCTCTGGCTTTCATGTCTGCACATGGAAAGACAGGGAGCTGAACAGACCCAAACTACTAGAAATAATAGTTCTCTTTACATATTAGTAGATCTAACTACCGTAAATCCCGGACTACAGAGTGCACCTGATTAAAAGCCGCATGCTCTAATTTTAGAAAGAAAATTAATTTTGTACTTGTACAGGCCGCACCGGATTTTAAGCCATATGCGTTTCACTTGTAATATCAGATATTTACACAGAAATATTACACGTGAGGATTTTTAACGTTTAATTCAATCCGTAAGGTAACATAAACATGGTAACATAAACGTTATGGTAACATACAAAAATACATACTGCAAATGCTTTTTTTCCTCGAACAGCGCCTGTAACACGGCTACCTTTAAGTATACGTACGTATCAGTAACACGCAAATTACGTTGCTTATGGTTTTTTTACGGAACAGTGCACAAACAACATTACAACGTCCCTTAACAACCGGTAAAAATATATACCGTATATATACTACTTATCAATTTTATTGGTCTACTGTTACCAGGCAAAATGTTTTTGGCCGCATGAAAAAAAATATGCATTAGCCGCACGTAAGTATAAGCCACAGTGTTCACAGTGGAAAAAAGTAGCGGCTTATGACCCGAAAATTACAGTAAAATATTTATTTACTGAGTTTAATCTTTTTAGTCATGCTCAGTTTCAATAGATCCTACATCTGCAGTCTTGTGCTTGGCCTATCAGTAAAATGCATATGGACCAAGTCTCCTCTACAATTATTATTGAAATAGTTATTATTAAGATCATTAGTTCTACATGTAGAAGAGTTCGTTCATTTAGTGTTTTCCAGCTTGAAGGTTCATTTTAGGATTTCCAGGTAATTGTTAACATCACCACCCTGTCTGCAGGAACATCCTGCTGGCCTCGGCTCACAGAGTGAAGATTGGTGACTTTGGCCTGATGCGAGCGCTGCCTAACAACCACGAGCACTATGTCATGCAGGAGCATCGTAAGGTCCCCTTTGCGTGGTGGGTGGAATGAACTCATTTCATTGCTGCTTTGTTGTTAAAACTATCAGCCAAGGCAGAGTTTAGAAATCGTTTTTTCAAAACGAATCCTAACACCAGGGAAACACCCCATTTAAATCCCTACACCACACTTGTGCTCAGTCTGTGCACAGCTGGTTTATAGACTGTAGTGTATTGTTTTTCATGTTACAGGTGTGCCCCAGAGAGTTTAAAGACCAGAACCTTCTCCCATGCAACAGACACTTGGATGTTTGGAGTCACCCTCTGGGAGATGTTCACACACGGTCAGGAGCCTTGGCTGGGTCTTAATGGTAGTCAGGTAAACGCACAAAAAGGATCAACAAAAACTAAAATTCTGAAGCCAAAGTACATAAATTTGCTCATATATACAGTGATTTAGATACCGTAGCTGTACTCCTTTGTCTTTAGATTCTCCATAAGATTGATAAAGAGGGTGAGCGCCTCCCTAAGCCAGAGGATTGTCCACAGGATATCTATAACGTCATGCTGCAGTGCTGGGCTCAGAAACCTGATGACAGACCAACTTTTGTTGCTCTACGCGAGTTCCTGCTCGAGGTAGCGTTAGCAGTCATTTAACCATTGCTCTAGGATTTAAACATGCATGTTTTCTACATTCATTTAACTTCTCTGCTGACATCATGTTGTTATTATATAAATTTACCATTAGCTCCACCTAGTGGTGCCATTTCAAAGAAAAAAGTGAACAGGCTGCTTATTAAATCTGTTATATTTTTCTGTCTGTCTCTTTTTTCAGTCTATGCCTACAGACATGTGTGCTCTCCAGGACTTTGATGAGCCTGACAAACTCCAGATCCAGGTCGATGACATTATCACCATCATAGAGGGGAGGTGGGTGATAAAAGGTCTTAAAATAGTAATTAAACCGACACATCAGGGGCGATTCTAGGATCAGACAAATTTAATCAACCCTTTTCGCATGTGCAGGCCTCAGTTCAATTGGATAAACGTTACAATGGGATCTTCAAAGGCAACCTAATTAGTTGGGGGATGTGTTGTTATGTGTGACAATAATTCAGTGTCAACAATCAGAGTTTTCAATCTTTTCCACACGTTTTAGGGTGGAGCCTTTAGTTATCAAACTCGATAAAAAGGCTCAGTCATTAAAGAACCATTTGTGGCAAAGCAGAAAAGATGAAAAACATGCAAAAAAAATTTCAGCCTCTTAACAACATAGAGGCAGTCCACCAGCTCGTCACTCTCACTCAGTGTGGGTGGCTGTAGCTCAGGTGGTAGAGCAGGTCATCTACTGATCGGAAGGTTAGTGGTTCGATCCTTGGCTCCTCCAGTCTGCATGCCAAGTATTCTTGGGCAAGATACTAACCCCAAATTCATACTCCGATGCATCCATCGGAGTATGAATGTGTGTGAATGTTATCTAGAAAGCACCTAGAGAAATGTGCTTGTGCGAATGGGTGTGAATGGGTGAATGCACAAGTTGTGTAAAGCGCTTTGAGTGCTCAGAAGAGTAGAAAAGTGCTATATAAGAACCAGTCCATTTACCATTTACTCAGTACAGACACTGGAAAATCACACTGCCAGTCCATAGACCTGCAAACGAAGCAAACTGCTAATAGCTATTTTATATTAATACAAACCCTCATTTATTAAGCAGACTCAGCACACAGCATCATATATCAATATGCTCTCTTTAGAATGTCCACTGGCATGTTTTAAGTGCTACTTTGTGAAAAATAGCATTTGATATTGCTCCCTCATTCTTGCGGTTCTTCTACAATCTCTGTCTTTTCTCTCCCTAGCCTCCTCACTCGACTAGAAAATGACAAAAATATAATCTTATAATAATTATTACATGAGGTACAGACAACAGGAAAACACACTGCTTAGATATGTGAACTCATCATGAATGAATGTGGGTAAAAGAGAAGCTACAGCATTATCATTTCTGGTGAATTCGACTACATGTCCACTCTTACCTGTTTCTTTTTGCTCTCTTTGCTGTCTTCGTCTCTCCCTCTCTATCCTCTCTCAGTCTTTGTGCCGTCACCCAAAAGTTAAATGTTACAGTGAATAAAAGACAAACTGATCTACATGATCCATATCAGTTTGTAGCAATATTCAAAGTGAATACAGGCTTCTGGACATAGACAGGTAATCTCCTTTTGACTTGCTGTCACCTGGATCTGATGCTGTACTGTAAACAAACACTGGAGCCCAATTTGACTGGAATTGGTAAATATTTCTTTTCTAAGTAAAATAATAAAGTACAGCAGCTCCTTGGTTGGCAGCTCCTGATATACCAGCAGACTACTGTTTTTATTCTATCCTGTACTGTTATAAATAGACAGATAGACATTTGAAGATATTTCCAGAAAATAATACTAAAATACGCTGTTATTAGTACTATTAATATTTTTAGGGGTGCTCTGATTAAATTTGGGAATGAGTGAGGACCCCCAAAATGGGTCTAAACTCTCCTCTGCAACATACCAACCCCACTACTGATAAATATTGTCTTGAATGCAAACACAGTGCAGTGCAGAGAAGTGTGCAAGGCTGCACTTCAGAGTCCTCCCACAGTCCAAAGATGTGTTTGTTTATCAGCAAGTTTACATTGCTCACGGGTGTGAATGTGAGCGTGAATTCAAGGTTTTACTCCATCTGCCACTCAGTGTCAGCTGGTACCAGCTGCAACCCCCACATTTACCTCCAACAGATGGGCCCGTAGCTAATGCAAGGATGGTATGGGCTGGAAAAAACACATCCTTGACTCTCAATGTCAAAAAGTGGCAGTCTGCTTTCATACCCAATATAATTATCTGTCCTAATACGTTTCAGGGCAGAGAATTATTGGTGGCGAGGTCAAAATAAGCGCACCCTTAAGGTCGGACAGTTCCCCAGGAATGTGGTGACTTCTGTAGCAGGGTTGTCTGCACACGACATCAGTCGTCCACTCAAGAACAGCTTCATCCACACAGGACATGGAGACACCAACCCCCATCGCTGCTGGGGCTTCCCTGACAGGATCGATGAGTAAGGGACAGCTTTTGTTTATTAATTTTCAAGCTGAGTTTGATTATTTAATGAACGTAAAATGGCATTCATATCATGCATCTAGAAATGTTTTAAATGGTCTTTCGGTTGGGCTGTAGTGATAGTAAGCACTCACCAATAGATGGCACTAGCGGGCTGCTTAAGCTGCTTTTGCAACGTGATTTACAGCACCTGCTGTGAGTTAGTTATATGCAGTCCACTGATGTTTCCTGCATTAACATGTCTCATTCTTGCTGACAGTTTGTACCTCGGGAATCCCATGGATCCTCCTGACGTTCTGGGCTTGGACCTCAGTGCTGCACAGCCCACACAGCTAGCAGGACGAGCTAAAAGTGAGTGAAAGAGCTTTTTATAGAAATATATACCTGTATGATGTATAACTGTTACCAAAAAGCTTGCCTCAATACCTCTTCAGTTCACTGACAGACTGAGCAGATGATCATATTCCTAATTTTTATAGAGTGCTTCTTTCTTCTTCTTATTTCCATTATGCATTGCTGGTTGAAATTTCAAGATCTGCTGCTGCTGTGCAAAAAGACACTGAAGAGCTCGCTTTGCTTTTATCCTAACAGAGCTTTAAGATGTAATGGCGCTTGCTGTTTTTATTCTTGTCTTAATATCTTTTACTGCTGTCATTTCTTCCCCTCTTTGTTTCTCCTTTGCGCTGGTGGCATCTGTTATTATTTTTCCCCAGAGGAGCCTCCTCCCCGCCCTCCTCAACCAGCAGTGTTAATCAAGAGTAAGTCTGGTTTCTCTCAGCAGCTCTTCACCCATTGCTCCTGCCCCCTCTGTTCCCTCCTAGTTCCACTCCTCAAAGGTACATCTCAGAGTTTTTCATCTTTTCCTTGCCTGTCTTTGCAGTGCCCCCCCCTGTTCTTTTCTACACCTTTGTCCCTCTAAAAGGTGTGCAGTGTCCTTGCTGTGCATTGTATTCTCCAGTCACACCTGGCGAGTTTTTTTTTTTTTTTTTTGGAGCTGTGTGTCTTGCATTTAGTGGTATTAAGTGATCTTAAAGTGATCTTGGTGTCAATGATCTCTAAACTGCATCAAGAATATGTTGTGTTTTCATCTCCAGAACCTTCCTATGACCCAGTAAATGAGGAGGAGGATCTGACCTCTGCGGGACTAAAGAGATTATCACTTCGGAAAACGGGTTCTGTCAAAGGCCTCAAACTTAAACCGGCCGTGTGGGTCTCTGCTTCCAAACAGGGAGGTTGCAGGACTTTAGGCTCATGCCAGAACACTAACAGTGAAGTTTCCCTCATTGACTTTGGGGAAGAGTACCCAATATCCACACCGTCCCCCTCTCCCGTGGTTGAAATTCCGATTCCTCTATTGGCCAAGTTGGCTTTGGAAGCCGAAAATCTCCTGGACAGGACTCCACCTCAAAGCCCATCCAAATCATTGCCCCGCCCCCTTCACCCTACGCCAGTAGTGGACTGGGATGCACGGCCATTACCCCCACCCCCAGCTTATGACGATGTAGCACAAGATGAGGATGATATGGAGGTAGGGCTACAGAATGCATTTAACACTATGTCAAAATTTTATAAAAGTGGAATTCTTTTGTCTTTCTGTTGCCTGAAGTAATATTACAGTGAGTTTGTTTCTTTCTCCGAAAGGTGAGCTCCATCAACAGCTCGGAGCAGCAGAATGAGGCAGAGCATAGTGATGGCCGCAATCCAGAAGAAACTCTGTTCTCAGGGCAAAAGGTCGATGATGAGGCTCTAGTCTCCAGAGGTTCAGACAGACCAGGTCTGGAAGACAACCTGTTTCTCCCCAGCAAGCACAGCCAAGGCCTGTCCACCTCTTTTTCACAGTCTGCAGAGATCTTTCAAGAACTTCAACAAGAGTGCATGAGGAGGCTCAATGTACCGGCAGCAAGTGCTCCTCGTTCGTGCTCGCCATTGCAGAGCTCAGTCTTGTGTCCCCAGACTCCTCAAAGTCTCCAAACCCATGAGGGACAACAGCAGAGTGTCCTCTCCTGTAACGAGGACCGACCCCAGATCCCCCCACGAGTTCCCATCCCCCCTCGCCCCATAAAGAAGGGTGACTACACCTCTGGCCGCTGGTCAAGGGACCTTTCCCTTTCTCCAGTGCCGACTGAAGCCACGGAAAACGTTTCAGGCGCAGGACAGGAACGACCACCTCAAATCCCTCCCAGAGACCCTTTGTCTCAGCCTGGATCAAGAACTCCAAGCCCAATGGGTCTGGTAGTGGGTTCCCCCCAGCAGAGGCTCTACTCTGTCAGCCCCAACACAATGCAGGCTGCCATTACAACCTGCCCACCCACACACACCTACAGCTCCTACCTCTCTACCTCTCCGGGTAAACTCATGCCTACTACACACAGCTTTGCTTCAGACCCCAAATATGCTGCACCCAAAGTGATCCAGGCCCAGGTGCAGGGGAGGGACGCTGCTAGCAAGGGCCCCTGTATCCTGCCCATCGTCCGTGACGGGCGTAAAGTCAGTAACACCCACTATTACCTTCTGCCAGAGAGGCCACCGTATCTCGATCGATTCGATCGCTTCTTCAGGGAGGCTGAAAGCCTTCCTGCCAACGATGTGGAAGAAAAGCATGTACGGCAAGCCAACACAGCCACAGTCAGACCGATGGTGGTCAGCAGTCACACACTGCAGGGGCACACCCAGGTGCAGGGGCTGGTCCAGCCGGGTGGTGACCTGAAAGCCAATTTCTCCTCCAATAATAACAGCAATCTGGGTTGGCCACGGTCAGGGATGAAGAGTTCAGTTAGTCTTCCTCGCGTCTCTTCAGACGGGCTGACAGCACCAGCAGTCACTGCTTTCTGTACCAGGACAGACGGAGGAGGGAACTCAGCTGATAGGGTCAAGATGGTAAGGTCTAAGATGGATGAAGTGCCTCTAAAAAATGTTATTTGAACTGCAAAGTACTTAAAACACTGAAAGTGTTGGCCATGATGGATATGAAACCCCTGCAGGAAGATGTGCTGCTTGCTATACATACTTGTCCTTCTTAATGCTACTTTTTGTCATTTGGTAAGAAGTATTAAGCAGATAGTCATCTGTTTGTAGTTCAGTATCACTGGTGTTAAGGCAATGAAAGCATCGGTTCCTTATCCTAAATCCCTTATCACACATCAGAGAACTAAAATATGAGCCCATTGTTCGGTGTAATTCATTAGCATCGGTCTAAACAAGCTTTAAATAGTCTGCAGTACATATTTCATGAATGGCTTGCTTGATTCCTCTCAATTGTAATGCTGTTTTCTGGAGCTCCATATTCAATGTGTAAATGCTGTCTGTAAGGAAGAGCACGGTGGGTGTACGGCGGTGTGTTTCCTTTCCTGTTGCACTGACAGCAAGAGTGAGGAATTAAAGGTGATACAGCAGCTTTTAATGACACGATTCTGAAAAGATCAACTTTCTATTTCACCTTCAAATCATCGTGACAACCAAATTAAGAAACGGTGTAATTTTACAACTGGAGGCAATCTTTATTAATGTGTTATGCATCAAATTTAACTAATTAAATTGGAAATTGAATGTTTTATATGACTTTTAGTAGAAAAATTGTTAGAATACATGTTTTAGCTTTTTCTTTTGCATTCTCAAAAATTTTCTCATAACTTATTAAAAATACACTGGCATTCATTATGAGACAAAGGCCATATAAATATTTGGTGAGAATCAGATTGAAGAAACTTCAAAGTTTCATTTGTTTCTTTAGGTTGGTCAATTGATTCTAGCATTGTTCGAGTTTGGCTGGAGTCAGAAATGCTGTGAACTCTGAAGGCTCAGGCACTTGACATTTTGTAGTTGATACAGCTGCAAAAAGTAGTGCAGCAAGAATGTGAGATATCTCAGCTGCATTGCAGAGGAGTTCAGTGCAAGACAGAGTATTATAAGAATATAATGTATATAGCGCCTTATGAGTTTACTAGCCGTAATATCTGCGTAAAACTGCAGTGGTTGGTAACATGAAATTGTTAACATGGGTTTCAATCAAGTTCATGCGAAGAGAAGTACTGACAAAAAAAACCAAAACTGGTTATTATGCTGCCACAGTCTCGGTACACACAGAAACACTGTGTCAGACTTATCTTCTTGAAATTTGAGCAAGGTGGTTTTTGAAAAGAGATGCGAACGTTTAAAACTTGATCTGTGCAGCGATGCTTAAATCCAGCTGTAGCAGTAAATCCACTGTCCACCTAAAGGATGTACATGGAGCTTTAATCTTAGATGATTTCATCATCAGAAAAAGATACCAAAAAATTACTGTGACCCCAAAAAAAGAAGAAGTGAGGAATCAGGGGTTTAAACTTCAGTGTTGTTGTGTGTCTCAGGTGCAGGAGGCGGTTCACGGTGTGACGATGGAGGAATGCCAGGCCGCCCTCCAGAACCACAACTGGAATGTTCAGCAAGCTGTGCATTATCTAAAGGTTTGTGCATTTACTGAAAGCTAATGCATTTCCTGCCATAGTTGGCACACTATGACTGTTGAGTTGTTTCAGAAATTATAGGAAAAATGCTCCTTTAAGCTTCAGTCATTTTTAGTTTTTTGAGATACTTTTACTGACTTTTTATTAATTTTTGTTTATTCCCCTTTTCTAGTGTTGTTGCATATTGAAATGTTATTTTTGAAAGGCGTTATTTCCAATTTGCACATGACTATATGCATGTAAAGTGTAATAACTGCATGTATGGATCATCAGTAATAAGTATGGCTACAAACCCTAAATGGAAAATTCTGTTCGGTGTTTATTTTTAATGGTGTTTATTTAAATCTTTACTTTGTCATAAGATGGAAAAAAGTCCGTATAAAGTTTCAAACGAATTTTAAATAACAAAAGTAAAAAAGCTCAATAGCAAAAGGGAAAAAAAAAAGTTTGTTTTTAAGGTCAGGTTCCATAGTCTTAAAGTACTGCATACACACAACTGGCAGAAACACCTTTATAAAATAAAACTGCACAAATAAAAGGAAAAAACATTTTACGGCTCAGGCCATCAAAACAAAGATTGCGTGAAAATCCGTTACCTCAGCAGTAAACACTTCAGTGCTTACCAGATCTGTTTCATCAAGTCTCAGGTCAGTTGTTTGTGTAATAACAGGGTATATCTGCAAATGAATACAGTCAGTTACACTTTTACCCTATAGGCTCATATCGAGATGTGATAAGAGAACTTTATTCATCCTTGAGGAAAAGTTGCAGCGAGCAGCTACAAATGAAAAAGCATGTAGACACTTTAGGGTGGGTTTTAACACCGTCTTAACTGGCTGTGGTTTTGCCCAACGTGGCAGGATGGACAATTTGTGAGGACTTCAGTAGACTCAAGGGAACACTTGAGTGTTCCTTGATGGTGGTGGGAACGTCTGTGAGACACAGAAAAAACCACGTGGTTCACATTCTGCTAAGCTACAGGAATGTGTTTGAACAAGCTGAGCTTGGACGAAGACAGAAATAATTTTACACTCACTGTTCTTCCCATTGAACTCTCTTTAACAGTCCCATCTTTTTCCCTCTTGATAACTCTTTGGTCACTTGAACAATGTCGTGTGACCTGCCTCTCTACAGGTAGAACAGTTGTTCTGTTTGGGCCTGAGGAGCAGATCAGAGTGTCTAAAGCTGCTGGAGATGTGTGACTGGAACCTGGAGGTGGCCAGCACTCACATGCTGGATAACTATGGATCTACAACAAGGCAAAGGTAGTGTTTCCTACGATTTTGCAATGATTGTGACTTCCCAGAATGCATATATTACTTTGAATGGACCGTACTCTTATATTACTGCCCAGCAATTACTATTCATCTTCCTTGACCCTATCTACACTGGAGGGGGAAAAAAGTTCCCTTCATTCAATTTGACACTGATGCTCATTTAATAGTTTCTAGAGATTGCTACTAGAATTTTAATAGGAACTTCATGCTGACATAATGCTATTTTTCGTATCTCTTTGTAAAACGTATAATTAAAATCTGCTTCCTAGTGGAGCTGCTGAGATTGTTACTGCAGATTTATTTAGTATATGGAAAATGTAAGCAGGCAGTATTGTGATGCAATGCTGATGTGCCGTTAATGAGAGGCTCATATGTGGCTTCTAGATTTAGGAGGTGTTGGAAGGGGGGAGGGCGAGGGGGTGTAAGCCCTTAAAAAAAAATAACGACGCACGAGTTGAGCGGCAATAACATGACTTCACAACAGCAGAGGGAGCTATTTTGTAGCAGTCCGTTCACCATTTGAATGTGATTTGATAAAGATAATTGGGGTTTTTTTGTGTTTTGTTTGTTTGTTTGTTTTTTTTTCAAAGTCAAACAAACATAAAGATAATTTATCTGCGGGACATTTGCACGTCCCGCAGGTTTATCAACATGTGTGCTCGGTTTGCCTCAGCAGGGAAGCATTTCATGCCTGATAAAGGAGCTGTGTGCAACAGGCACTGAAGTGCTTTTTGAGATCAATCAGACTGATCTACGGATGCTCGCTGTTCAAACATTGATTTATAATTTTTTTATGCTGATTTAAACACATCTAATAGATAGGACGAGACAAACTGAAATGGTTTATTTACATGATTTCAAATGGTGCTCTATATTTGTCTACATTTGCTTCAAATATGTAGTATTTTGGGGGGGTTTGTGAAAGAAGTGGGAGCCAACGGCAATAGCTCTTTGTGTTGCGTTATTTAGATGAATCTCCCGCCTGCTTGTCACTCTTGTCCTTAATGCCAGCACAGTGTTCATCTCACTTAAAAGCCCCAAAAAAGGTGAAGTCTTGTCTTAACATTTCATGATTCATCATTTTTCGCCACCTCTAAAGTTCTTTCTGTTTGCAGACGGTGACAGAAATCTCAAGCTGCTGAGCTCTGACTGGAACTTCATCCGCAGTAAAACATCATCAGAGATGAATCATCTCCTGACCTTTTTTGTCTGTTGGTTCAGTCACACTTCCAATCAAGACTGTATTAGAGAACGGAGCACAAAATACCAAACTTCATTATGGCTGTGTTTGTACTTAACATGGATGTGTAGGGTCATATTTTTACTTTGGTGTGCCCACCCAAGGGCAAGAAATGACTGTACTTGTATTTTCAGGACCAGCGGGTTAGCCTGAAATGTCTCACAGATTCTGGGTGCTGCCACACTCAGACGTTGTCTTGTGAGTTACTTGCATAGAAAAAGAAATGGTTTGAAAGGAAATGTAAAGAGGCCAAAATGAGATGGCTAGCGCAATATACATAGGAGCACTTTCAAAAACAAAAAAAGTCTTTGTGTTGTCTCAAAGCAATGCACAGTTTACTGGAGAGCTCACATGATGTACAATATCAGCACTGAACCTAAGAACTGTACCGTGTGCGTACAGTTCTTTAAAGCTAAACCTCCTGTATTAGCAGCTATTGCATCACTTGGAAAATAATTTGTGAAAGCTCACACAGTACCTCTGAAACATCCAAGCACAATAAAATAAGCCATTTAATTGGCTGACAACTCTGTATTGTACAGGAGATTATTCTGCCCATTAAAGGAAAGTGAAAATATGGAGATAAGCATCAAATCAAGACAATTCATGGAAATATAAGACGGCAGAAGAAGTTTGTACACTTGTACACCTACATTCGAGGGTATATACAATATGCTCTTTATGAGGAGGCATGCATGTGTGTATGATATTGTTTAATATATCTTGAACATAGTCCTCAGAGATGAGAGAAGACTGTTATTTCCATTACTTGTGACACCATCTTTTTAAAAAATATTTCATTTTCTTCTGTCTCTATTGCCACATGTGGCAAAAAAAACAAAAAATACTCATCCAGTGGAAACTTTCTTCACTGCAGGTTTAGTCTTTCCTCATTTCTTCCCTCTAAGCACTTTGCCTACACAGAATCCTGCGCATCAACCGAAAAGTCCTGCCAGCGTGCGGTTTTCTCCGTGCACCCAGAATACACCGGCAGCTAATATCAGCGGTGTTGTGAAATTTATCCCAAGGCGCAGATCCCATCCCATAATCATCACTTAAGACCACAACTGTGATATTTTGGTCAGCAGCTTTAGGGGTAATAATTTAATCCTGAGAGGACGCGTCTGCTCTGGGTGAACTGACTGCTCGATGACATGGCACTTTCTTTTTTTTTTTGACTGTATTGTCACTGCAGCAGTTGGGCTCCTCCTGATATTTATTCTTAGTATGTGGGGATGACGCCAGTGAAAGGAAGGAGAATCTACAGTAAGGTAGACTGAATACTTTTGTGTGGCCAACCACACAAAAGTATTGGTTACAAAAGTAACCAATGCTGGAAAGCAGTGCTTTACATTAACTCCCGTGATCTCTGTGGTGCTCCTCTTTAAGCTGTCTTTGCCAAAATATCTATTTTTCTTTCTGAATTACATTATATTACATGTAAAACACATAATATGTGTGTTCATGTGTGAGACTGCACATATGCTCTGGCTTTGGTCCAAACCAGAGCTCAATATGTCTACAAATCTCCAAGGATGCGACTGAAAGAAAAAAAAAAAGAATAAAAAAGCTAACATAGAGTCATAACAACCTGAAAAATTAAGAGGCTTTGAAATAAGTTTTGAAATATATTTTTTAAAGGATGTACAGGACTGATTGTAGAAACTTCCAGTAAAAGCTTTCTCCCATGTGCAATAGGGCTGCTGTCAATCCTCTAACCTCCCAGCCTGTCCGTCAGTACCATCCAGTAGCAAAAGCAGAGATTTTATCTGTTATAATCTATCCTGCTAATTGAAAAAGAAAAATCAAAAGAAAAGCTGTGTTTCAGTGTAAAATGTTTGTTGACTGTTTTTCTGACCCAAAGTGAGATAAAGTTGTCCTTAAGCACTGATTCGGGGCCAGTTTTGCCATTTTCCCTTTAAAGTCACGCGGTGAAGCTGACTGAAAGCAGTGCATAAGGACAGCTGCATGTGAGTGCTGCCTCCTTAGTCTGTTCACGTGTTGTTTGTCTTCATACCGAGCTGCTGTAGTTGTATTAGAAGGACTGAAGTTAACCTTGTGGTGTTTTGGTGAATCCAAAGCAAAGTTCTCCTGTTAGGGTGTTGAAACTCTGATGTTCTGTTTCTGTTAAACAGTCAGATCTGTTTTGGTTTTTTTCCTGAATCTGTGTTCATTTAAAATCTTTATTTTTTATTAGTTTTGCTGTTTCTCCTTCAAATGGCCATATTTTTTCCTCATTTTGATGTATTTGCCTTCCCAGAATGTGTTTCATTGTAAATGCCTACTGTACAGTTGGTTGTTATTGTCATGGATGGAAATGAAGATCATGCTGCGGAATTTATAAATGTATTTTTTACTAAAGAATTAACTATTTTTTAACTTGTTTTGTTCATTGTTTTTACTGAAATCCATATAGTGAGCTCACAATAGCTAAGGTGAGGTGAGCAGCAGCAAGATTCAATTCAGTTTAGCTTCATTTATATAGCACCAAATCACAACAACGGCCACCTGAAGGCACATTGTAATGTACGGTAGAGACCCTACAATAATACAGAGAAAGCCCCAACAATCAGACAACCCACTATGAGAAAACATTTGGTGACAGTGGGAAGGAAAAACGACTTTTTAACAAGATGAAACCTCCAGCAGAACCAGGGTCAGAGAGGGGACGGTCATCTGCTGTGACCGTCTGGGGGGGTGGTCACAGCAGATGACAGATGGTACAAACAGCATAATGTGAAATGCAGAGTGGTATATAAACAGAGAGAGTGACAAAAGGTGAATGAAAAAGAAATGCTTAGTGCATTACGGGAGGCCCCCAGAAGCCTTGGCCTATTGCAGGATTCAGGGTCACCTAATCTTGCCCAAACTATAAACTATGTGTTTACTAAAATTGTCACAATGGTGAACTCGTAATCGCTAAAGTGACAGCATTAAAGCATAGAACAACAGAAGGTACAACAGATGAACATAACTTATTTTATGGGTTTGGTATATTGATCAGAACAATTAGTCTGGTAAATTACAGTCATTCACTCTTCACGGAAGATTACCCAGGATGTACTTGTTGACTAATGACTCATAAATCACAAGTTGGTAGCCAAAGAGCATGTGATATTACAGTTGGACCACCAACTTTGAAGAGAACAGAGCAGGCATTCATGACAACAGATATGACATTAAGTCAGACACAGCTGGAAGAGCTGGATTGGAGAAAGGTTGCAGTGATGCTTCTGCTGTAGGTGGGATGTCTGTGGCTGTACCAAAAGATATTTGCACATTTGATGTTACACCAGGAAAAACAATTTCCCATATGTGTTCCATTTGAGATCTGGAGACTGCAAAGCCATAATAAATTCTTTCATTTTATTTTCATCAAACCATTCAGTTACCTCTTGCGCCCTATTGGTATATATACACTGGCAATTTCATTGGGTGCATCTATTCATCTGCTTGTTAATCTAATTCAAGTGAATCCCACGGCACCTACTCAGTTCATTAAGAAAATCCATGCCAACATGGTCAAGGCATCTATTGACTGGCAGTTGTGTAAGTGCAAATGCCTCGTTAATGTCAGAGGAGAATGGCCAAACTACTTTGAGCTGATAGGAACAGTAACTCATATAACCAACAACTCATATGCCACCAAGGTATGCAGAAGAGCATCTCTGAAGACTAGGGATGGGTACCGGTATCCGGTGCCATGATGGCACCGGTTCTGTCATAAACAGTAATAACCAGACTGAAAAGCAGCGCACATTTCGGTGCTTTATTTCTGTGCTTTTTTTTCCCTGAGATGTCATACACTTTAGATTCTAGCCAATCATTTTACGTTTCTGAGGATAGTAGGCAGGCCCAGATACGTACGTTCTTTTAGAGCAGAGCTACAGATTAAAAATGCCCAAGGCGAAGCGGTCAAAAGTCTGGCTGTACTTCACAGCAAAAGATGCAAACTCAGCAGCCTGCAACAAGTGCTTTAAGCTGATACTGTGATACTATCAAAGGAGGTAACACCTCGAATCTGATGAAACACCTGGCGACGCATAGCGTTTTTTTTTTTAAAGCCGAGAAATGCGCCGTATTTGATAGCTTGCTGCAAGACCTCACACCGAGCACATCTACTGCGGGTGGGTTGCCTGTTATCGGACCCGGAGTTAGCAACATCCCCCAAAAACCCAAAGAGGAGACTCCTGGCCCCTAGCCCTGCCGGTGTAGCAGAAATGATGACGGATGATGATGGCAGCAGCAGCCATTCTCCTCTGCGTGAGTAGCTTAATGTTGTTCGTGTGTAATTTACGTTGAGTAGGCTAACCACGTTATTACATTAATGCATGTAAGGTGAACTAGCAAACATCATCATAGCTACATGCGGCTGTCTTCTTGTTTGATGGCAGATACTCCCTTCACCCTGGCCAAAAAGGCTAAAATGACCAAAGAAAAAGTGGAAAACAGCTAAACATGAGAGGTTTTTGGACAAAGTTTGTGTTTTTTCCATTGTTAGCACTGCTTCCAGCCAAGAATGATACCATATATGCCCCATAGCTACAGAAAAGGCTAACATTGTTATCTTTTTACAAAAAAACAGCTGAACATGAGAGGTTTTTGGACAAAGTTTGTGTTCTCCATTCTTTAAGCACCGGTTTGAGCATCGGCACTGTTTCAAAAGTACCGGTTTGGCACCGTCCATCCATCCATTCGCTTCCGCTTATCCTTTTCAGGGTCGCGGGGGGCGCTGGAGCCTATCCCAGCTGTCATAGAGCGAGAGGCAGGGTACACCCTGGACAGGTCGCCAGTCTGTCGCAGGGCTAACACACAGGGACAGACAACCATTCACACTCACATTCATTCGCACATTTACACCTAGTGACAATTTGGATTATCCAATTAACCTATCCCCACAAGCTGCATGTCTTTGGACGGTGGGAGGAAGCCGGAGTACCCGGAGGGAACCCACGCAAACACGGGGAGAACATGCAAACTCCACACAGAAAGACCCCGGCCTGATGTTGGAATTGAACTCAGGACCTTCTTGCTGTGCGGCAACAGTGCTAACCACCGTGCCACCGTGCTGCCACAGGTTTGGCACCGGTATCGGATAAAACCTAAACGATACTCATCCCTACTGAAGACACAACACATCAAGCCATGAAGCAGTAGCTGACCACACTGGGTGCCACTCGTGTCAGCTTAGAACAGGAAGCTGAGACTACAATTCATATACTCACCAAAAAAACAAAACTTAAATCAAACCGATTTGCTCAACATGACGGTCAGTCCACTGTATTTAAATGGCATCTACCAAGTCGTCACCAATCCAATACAGCACCTCTGGGATGTGGTGGAACAGGAAATTCACATCACAGAGCTGAAGATGAGAAATCTGCAGCAACTGCATGATGCTGTCATTTCAATATGGCCCGAAACCTCAGAGGAAAGCTTCCACCACCTTTTTGAATCTTTGCCTGCAAGAAATTATGGCACTTCTGAGGGCAAACCAGGGTTCAACCAAGTACTAGTACGGTATTCATAATAAAATGTCATCCCCACCTAACATATACAGACATACAAAAACTGATTACATATTTCACAGACAAAATATGTTTATGTGAGAGACATTTCAGACACTGCCTTTTTCTGAGGTTTTGAGTGTAAACAGTAGTTTGAAACCTGAGTTGTGTTTATTGTAAACAGCACGATTAAGGATAATCTTTTCCATGAGAGGTTGGAAAAAGCCAGTGGAAATGGAAGAAATCACGACGCTGAGCAGGTAAGGTGAAACCACATCCCAGCAAACACTTCAAGGGATGAGGGGAGTGTTTCAAATGAAGCACAACATCCGGTCTGTTGGCAGTAGAGAAAGGCGTTAAATTGCTTAAAATTGTGCCTTTGGAGCAGGTAATGTCTATGAAGGAAACAGCTTTGCGTGTGTGTGTGTGTGAAGGAGAAAGAGAGAGGATGAAAAAAACTTCACTAGGACAGTAGGTAAGTAGAAAACACAAAACTTATTTTACAACATTTCGTCGACCACCTTACTGTCTTACCCAGTGCAAACAAAGAGCTTTTAATGTTGAAGAAGTGAAGCACGGTCAATTGGGTGAGTCAATCAGCTGATCGCAATGCATCGACTGCAGATCAGTGGCAGAGACGCCACATCAAACAAGAGCCAAGGCTGTGTGAAGTGAACAGGAGAGCCTCACCAGGGAAAAGACACAAAGCCTCCGCTGATAACCGTGAGTCAAAGAACTCAGAGCGTCACAGACTGCAAAGCATTTTCCACAGGATGTCTCATGATGACTTTTTCTTTGTACTTTATGCACTGTATCTAGTTACTTTGAATCATCAAATTTTAAAAGCGACATTTGGTTGTAAGCCCAATATTTTTTGGTATATTACTGTAATAAGTGTTAAAAATCCTGAACCTAATTTGACTGAAATTATTTCTATGAAGAAAACAAATGAGATCACCAAAGAAAAATCGGTCGATAGGTGCAGAGAAACTTTACACAAAAACATCAGCATGCTAAAAGAAAAAGTCCGGGGTTATTGAGCCAATAGAGGTGTGACTGCAATGCCAAAGAGCTGGTTTGAGCCCTTCTTCAGTCTTTACATTTCTGAACGACAGTTAAATAGTTGGTGGACACGAGCTGCTATTGTTGAATTGATCTCCAGGTTTAGTATTTATCAACGTTTTGGGGGCTAAAATAACTAAATATAGGTTCCAATCAATAAAGACAATGTAAATCTAAGTTAATCAGCTGTGCTGTGGATTAATATTCTCCCTCAGCCTTGTGCTGTTACATGTGGCGGATCAATCTGAGTCAATGAGGCCATGTTTATGACCGTGATTATAGATGTTCTGACAATGCAACGCCGCAAGAAAATAAATCCCAGGCGTTGGACGTGTTGACCGTATTGATCCATCACACAAACCTATCAATTCACCTTCATCTTGTATATTCGTGTCAGGAGCTGCAGCGCAGAGCACTTGGTGACTGAGGGTTTACAATCTGTTTCCAGTGCGTTAGGGTTTAAAAGTGCATATAACTGGCTCATTTGTTTATTGATATTGTGGTTGTCTCATGGGCAATGAAACTGGACTACAGAATATAATGGAACAAAGTTGCCTATAGGATACACTGTCACAAATTAAATTAAAAAAGCATATTTGATCTTTTTTCCTTCTACATCATTCACTGTCATGTTTCTTGAAAGACGCTCTGCTTTACTGCTGCACACAGAGAAGTCCTGCTTGCTAATGAGAGCTGGCCCTGTATGCCCTCTATTCAACTTGGCGGTGTGTTTGTGTGTGCGTGCACATTATTGTTTCTCATTCCCTATGTCTGGTGTTCCAGTTGTGTTGGTCACAATAGCCGAGGGTTCATAGAGGACTCCCCTGAGAAATTATCTCAATAGAAGAGGGTAAATAAAAAGGGAAGAGAGACAAAGTAAACCCAGCTGGGAAGCCTCCAAAAGAGCAGATAAAGAATGTAACTTTTGCCAAAGGAAAAAACAATCCTCAGGAATGTGCATTTATATATGTGTCAGTGTGTGTTTGTGTACCGTTTGCTTTAGAGAATATGATTCCAGTATCTGCCTTTGCTTTCTTCCCCCCTTTTTCTTTTTTCTTTCTTAAGAAAAGGTATATTTTTCTCCTTGAAACCTGTCGTTTTCGCTCCTCGCCATCTCCTTTGTAGTTCGGAGTTGAAACTTTAGCTCGGAGCTGAGCACACACACTGTAGCACAGGAACGAACCTTGAGTGCGCGATGGATCGGCTGGCTGTGGAGCAGCGAGAGTAGTGACAGGATGACAGGGTAAAGAGAGATGCACAGGAGAGATGCTCGAGAAGCCGGAGCAGGGAAGAAAAACATCACAAAAGATGGAGGGACTGGAGACTGGACTGAGGGAGAAATGGAGGTGCACTACCTACATGGATCCCTCTATTTCTTTTCTTTCCTTCCTATTTCTGTCTCTGACGCACAAACACACACTTGTCATTTGCTTACTGATACCTAGTTTTGCTATCACGAGGATACTAAGAAAAACTAATGGGTCCTGACTTCTACAAATGATACTGACGACTCTTACTGAATTACTTTGATGGTGAGGATGTCTTTAAAAACCTCACGTTTCTCAGCCACATTATGAAGAGTTCTTGCCCCTTTATTGCTCTCCCCATGTAGTACGTTTTCTCTTAATGATGAGGTCATTTTCCTTTATTTACGACATGTGAGTGCTGTCTTTTTTAAACTTTTATTGGAAGATAGAGAAAGTCATGGTGAAAATAACAAGTTGTCACTTCTGCAGTTAGTTTGTAAATTGACTCCTGGTTTGCTCTAGACCAAGAAGTGTGAAACAGCAATGGACAAATGCAAACTGGTTTGTAATTAACACTTTAGTTGTGAATATTTTTAGGTCTTCTTCTGCAGTTTAAAAAAAGTTGCCCATTTAGCTCACTGGAAATTGTACTTCTCAAAAAATATTAAAAGAACATTTGCAAAAACACATCAGGCATCACTGAGCTCCTGGATAGTGTGAGGTGCAACCTTGTGGTGTAACATAAGGTCCCAGAGGTGTTCTGCTGGATTAAGGTCAGGGGAGCGTGGGTGCGGTCAATAGTATCAATTCATTAGGAACTGCCTACATACTCTGTTGGTTTGGTCAGACACATTAACACCACTGTCCTGCTGGAGGTCATTTTGTAGTTCTGGCAGTGCTCTTCCTGTTCCTCCCTGCACAAAGAAGCAGATACTAATCCTGCTGATGGGTTAAGGACCTTCTACGGCCCTGTTCAGCTCTCCTAGAGTAACTGCCTGTCTCCTGCAGTCTCCTCAATGCTCTTGAGGCTGTGAAGGCAGACACAGCAAACTTTCTGGCAATGGTATGTATTAATGTGACATCTTGGAGGCACATGTTGAACAACTGGTGCAAACTCTGTAGGGTCCAGGTAACGCTTCAAACTACCAGCAGTGACACTGACTCTAGTCAAATGCAAAACTATTGAAAAACACCCAGAAAAGATGAGGAGGGAAAATGTCTCCACCTTTAAAACCATTTCTGTTTGAGGAGTTGTCTCATTGTTGCCCCACTGGAACACCGGTTATTAATTTCATTAACACCAAAGCAGCTGAAACTGTTTAACAACAGCCTCTGCTACTTAAATGACCAGATCAATATCCCAGAAGTTTAACTGACTTGATGCTATACTTTTTTAGGCACTCTATAAAATATAAAAACAGTAAGGTCAAACAAATAACAGCATGAATACAGGCAAATCAGCACAAAAAGTTGGACTGAAAGAGGCTAAAATGCCAGATAGCAATGAGGAGCAGTGCAGAACTAGATTTAGAGTATTGGTAATATAAAAATCTGGATTCACTTGAAGACAGTCTTTAAAGAAAAACTGATTTATTTTCAAGAATTTTCAGTAACAGTGCAGTAAACTGTGTCCTGTCCTTAGGTGGACCAATCAGTAAAGCTTAGGGAGAGTATATGAAACTGACTCCCAAGTCTACTTGGGTGGCTGAGTGAAAACACAGAGCGTGTTTTGCCATTGAGAGTGTGGACACAATAATGAACTTCGACGCCCACAAGAGCAATTAATCATGGCCATAGGTAGCCTTGTGTTCAATGTCCCCGTGACCTTGTAGGTCATTATAGGATTATATAACCTTTTACAACTAATGACCTTTTAGCTTAGTTCAATACATGCTGTTTAAAGCTTCACCTTTTAAATCATAATACTGACTCACACTGAAATTAATCCCAATACTGCTTTGAACATCACATGATGCAATCAATTATGCTGAGCGGTATGTCCTGTCATTTGGCATAATGAGACATAAATATGGGAACATCAGCTGTGAAATTTTCAGGGACCCGTTGTGGGGCGCATGAATGACTAACATTTGTACGTTACGTGCACGCTCCCACTGCCGACCTCCAGTCATGGATGTAATTGGATTTCTGTAGACATATTGTATGGAGCAGGTGCTCGCGTGAAATGTGCAGGAGCGGTGGCTTCAAGGAAGGAAGACGAAGGGGTGTGATGTTATTACAGTCACACAGCTGCAGGTTAAAAAGACCACACTGTCTACGTTTTTTTTTTGTGCCGCAGCGACTTCTGTCTGTTCATGTAAATTAAACAGGGCGGCTCCATGTTCTTGAAAAGCAATTGTGCCTTAATATAAGAAGGCAGTGACATTCATGCGTATCCTGTCTTTCTGCATAGTTGCTTTAATGATATTCCTGTGCCAACAAAACCTCTCACAAAGCTCCTTTATATGTCATTACACTTTCTGTCAGCCAAGCATTTTGACAGCAATTTCTACATACTAATTTACAAAATGGAGAAAAATGATTTCCCTTGTGGCAAATTCTTGACTGTAATTAGTTAAGACGTGTATTAATAGTGGAGAAAAAGAGAAAACTTTAGCAAACGCACTGCAATTTTTGTCAAGGCACGGGGGAAAAAAGCCTTACAGAAGATCACATTGTAAAGAAAAAGAAATGACAGGAGAGGAGATGGGAGGAGGAGGGAGCGTGATAAGGGAGTTTGCAGGAGAAGGTGGTGAAGGGTAAGAGGAAGAAATGGGAGCTTTTTTTCCTTTAAAAACTGGAGAAATGAGGAGGAGCAGCTGATTGGGGAGATGTGAGGACTTGGATGGTGGGAAGAGAAATGGGAAAATGCTTCAGTAAAAGAGGGAAACGGAGCCCTCGAGGCCACTGTTTTAGAAACTGACCCTTCAGTGATTTAGAAATGTGGTCCAAACCAAGCTACAGTACATTAGCACAGAAAAGCCTTTCAAAAATAAGCCATTATAGACAGATGGTGCAGGAAGTAACAAGTGCAGAGGAGAAAATGACATTTTATGAAGAGAGAGAGTTTTGCTGCTTTCAGAAGTGAAGAGTCTTAAAACATTTTTTGATAGAAAAGAGTCGATAGTTTGTTCACCTTGTAGGGAGCTGCAAAAACTCAAATTTGATTTGAGATTTCTCCCTCACAGGTACAGTGGGGGAGAGGACAGAAATGTTACATTTGATGTGTGTTTAAAAGAAAAATCATTTCTAAGGTGACATTACTTTGAAAAGATTCTCACCCATGATTCTTGTCAGATGTACGCCAATAAGAAAAAGACATAGAAGAAGTCTCATTCTACTGTTACTGAGCGAGAGGCAGTGTGCATCCTAACAAGGTGGCTGAGATCCTTACTGCTTTTCTTTTCTTTCTGCCGTACCGTAAGTATAACTGAAGCAACTGTGATTTCCATTCATCCATGCAAAATTAAGCTAGTTTTATAAGTAAATCATAGTATGACACATACTTTTAGTCTTGTCAGATCAGAGAAACTTTATTAGTACTAAAGAGAAATTGAGTTGTCAGAGCAGCAGAGATACCACAGACAACAAAGCAAGAAGTGTAGAAATAGAGATACAAATGTAAAGGGACACTAGTATTAAGACTAATGCTTCTGAGACATTAACAGGTAAAAGATGCTGGTAGGTATGCAAATACACACCGTGGCGTGACGGAGAACAGTGAGCTGTGTATCGTCTGGTTCAAACCAAAGTAGATGAGTTCAAGAGTTTGATAACGGCAGGAAGTAATAACCTCCTGTATTGTTTCTTCAGACAAAGCTGAAGTTGTAAAAGCTAGTATAAGGACTGTACAGCTAATATATGGAAACTAAACATAACATTGATAAAAAGTTAATTTTTTATTTTAACTTCTTTTGAGGAAGAATTATTCTGCTCCTATGAGTTTATGAGAAAAAAGCAATCCAAACTATTAAAATAGACACCAAACAAAGATGTTAAACATTTAAAAGATTAAGGAAAATTTTGAAATACTACATATAGGTGTTGGGCAGGGCCGTGCAGAGAGGTTTAAAGGGGCGGGTGCTCAAAGTTAAAAAGGGGCACATTGAACCAGGCTGAATAACAACAACACACATTCATCAAGAATCTAATATGGGCAACAAGGCAAAGCAAACGTAGCCGATGTTTTACCTGATGGGTACAATGTTGCTGTAGAGGGGTTGCTGTGGATAGTGCTGGAGGGCAGGGCTGTGTTGATCTGAGACTGTAGACATTAAAAAGTCCATAGGAGAGATGGTAGCTGATTAAACAAGTGTCATGAGATAATAACAAAATGCAAAGATTGGTGACAGCGCTTGGAACCATAAGGCAACAAAAAACTGTGAGAAATAATGTAGGCTCTGCCTGTGAATCACTCTTTGTTTCTCTTCTTCCTTCCATCCCATCATTTCATACATATCTCTCCACTTGCTGTCTATCTGAGAACAAGGCACAACTTGCTATTGCAATAAACTATAATCTAATTATCCACACCTAACAACTCTTGCACTTAATGATGACAGAAAAATGTTATAGCACTGCCTTTAGTAGCCTCACACAGCTCCTACTGTTTCCTCCTCATGTCCTTACCAGCCATGTCTGGACAATGTTATATCATGAGTAATATTTTTTTTTTAAATCCATCTAAATAAAACACACACATGCACGTACACACAGTGACATTTTAGACCTTCTTCAGAATACTGTATATAATATGGGCATCATGGCGCTGATCCAGAATCCTTACATTATTATTTATTACTAGAGCTACAATAATAAAGCAATGAGGAGGGAGAAGCAATAAATATGAAATAATGTATTTATGATGATTCCATTTGTTTCACTATCCACTCTGTCCAGGGGCAAAGCTTATTAAATTTTAAACTGTAGAGATACAATAATTTGCTGCTTCTTAATGTATGTTCTTTAAAATACAGCGTGTGTTTTTTTAATATATTATAATTATAATACTGCATAATTATGTGGACATGCATATTAGATCGTTTTTTAGTGAAATATAATCCCTCCAGAAAGGCAGGAAAAGCTCGGAAACTTACTTTAAAACTTAATATGTTCCCTAAAACGGTGGACAGAGCTACAGACCCATGACAGCCTTACACAGGTAGCCAGCAGCTATGGCCAGCACTACTTGTGCAGTTAATAAAAGGACAGGTAATGTTTGTCACGCTGTTGCACACGCAGCACGCTCGTTTGTTTCAACATACCAACGTGTACATAATAAGCTAATACTCCTGTGTGCTATAGACAGTGTACACTGTACACCTACTTACTGGTTTTGTCGCATCAGTCTGTGTCTCTGAGTTAACTTGTGTTTCTCCTACAGCTCCGGACCGCAAAAAATGCGCGTGCTCTTTGTGAGCTCGTTCCCGGCTCGTAACCAGCGCATTCTGCCGTCAAGGGCGATCATTGGTTAAATGTGATCATGTGACTGATGCAAGCCAGATCCTTTTATTTAGCAAAACTGTGATTAATAGTTAAATATTATTGTTGAGGGGCACAGACAGGACTCCGCACGCCCACACACATTAAAAAAAATAAATACATTTTTAAAAAAAAAAAGTTGCCTCAACAAAAGGGCACTTTGGGCATCCATCAGGAAAGGGGCGGGTGCTCAAGCCCCCCCCCCCCCCCCCCCCCCTGCACGTGCCTGGTGTTGGGACCTAAAGTGAATCACAACATTGGCACAAACACAAAAATAACTTTCAGGTTTGAGGAAGACTGAGAAGAAAAAAACCCCAACGCTTCTTGTGTGTGAGCTTCTACAGAGGAAGGGGAAGCCTCTCTCATCTCTCCCTCTGGCTAGATATCTCTCTGTGTGAAGCTTCTACTCCCTCCACCGTCTTTTTTCCCAGTGTGAGATGATCCAGGTGCATCATCAAGCCCGTGGTCCACAGAGCTAATTAACCCTCTCGAGGCAGGCGTTGCCGATTTGCAACAGTTAAAAACTAACAACCTGATTACCCCACATACATAATTTATGCGTTTTTTTTTACTCAGAAGTACCACTGCAGGACTTGGTTGTACATTAGCAACAAAAAGTTTAATTTGAGCCTGAGAGGGTTAACAGCAGCTAAATGTGACGTTTAACCCCAGTTAAAGAAAACATTTAAGTAGAAAACTTACATAACTTTCTTTTTTTTTTTAAATAACAAAAGATTATTTGGAAGCAAAAAAAATGAAATATTTTTTAAAAACATGTTAAGAAGATTGCTATGGTTTATTTCCGGAAAATATATACTGCTTTACTGTTTATTAAAGCTTTCTACTGTTAGCAACTTGCTAAGCTAAGTAGCTAGCAAGTGTTAGCTGATACTCCCCAGGTCTGATCATGAGGCTGGGCGTTTTCTTCTAATGTAGTATGTGAAGTTCTCGGTAGTGATCGTGTTTATGATTATCACGATCAAACCAACAATAATTACTCAGCTCTAATGAGAGCTGACAGTGACAAACCTTTTAATATAAATCCCCCGCAAACAGGTTCTTTAAATATTGTCGTTCTTGACTAAAGGACCAATCAAACTGCAACGTTTTCTCTTTTATAATGTCCCGGCTGCTCGTGTATCGTGTATCGTGTATGTTTTTGTAGAACTTTGACGCCACCGTGCACCTGCCACTTTATTAATGAGCTCAAGCCTAAAAGCAAAAGAATAATGTTCAGACACCTGTGCCATCGATTAAGCCGAATCACTGACGTTAAAGCGTTTAAGCATTATTTGTATTCCAGTGTTTGCTGGCTGCAGTCAGTTTTCCCATTTACACACATACACATGCAAACACTCCATCTTCATGATCATTATATTATCAGTTTGTCTGCCTCACTCCCCACAGTGGTTGTATTAGACTGCCTTAAACACAGTTTAATATTTATGCAGTAACACACAGTGTCAGTACACTGTGGAAAAGTTATTGGAAATGTGTTTAGAAGCGTTATTTGTACTAGTCTCATGAACCTACAGCCAGTGGTTGGTTCACAGTCAGCAGTAATGTAGAAACAGAAATCGTCATCATCTCGTTCCTGCTTTGCGGCAATCATCCAAAGTATGGATGTGCAATTAATTTTCCCAAAGGGGCACAATTAGAGCACAATTAGAGCCTAATTATAACATCTTCTCTTACTGGTAGTGGTTTAATAAGAGATTAAATCAATGTTGAACAGAATGTGTTCAGCTTATTGCCGAGGCCCTCCACAACAGTTCCAGTTTCTCACAAGGCCCTGTGGGGGAATAAATTAGCCACCCCTGGTCTGTCAGACTGAGCAGCAGCACCTCCAAAGCTCACTAATCATTATCTTTAATCGTCAATCCATTATGAGACAAGGGGCCCCTAAAGGGAGACACTTATGAAAGCCTTAAATCTCTTATACATCTTTGCAGTTTTTACAACTTTATAATTTGTATTCATTTTATTATTCATTTAGCCCATTCGTGATCTTTTTAAGGGCTGTTTTGTGTTTTTCTTGAGTGTGTTTGCGATTGATTTTCAGTTACTTCCTGTTAATTTTGTTTCTCTGACTGTTCTCAGTGTGTTTGTGGCCGTTTGACTGACAGACACTTTAAACAGAGTCCAGGGACCTGGGACCTTTAACTCCTTAAGCCGTCAGTCCTGTGTCTAGGTTGTTTTATGCTGTCTCTTCTCTGTAACTCACCAGAGTTCAATTCAATTCAATTCAATTCAATTTTATTTATATAGCGCCAAATCACAACAAATGTCGCCTCAAGGCGCTTCATAGATACAGAGAAAAGCCCAACAATCATATGACCCCCTATGAGCAAGCACTTTGGCGACAGTGTAAGTAAGAGTAAGGCTTGCTGAGTTTTCCTCCAATCATTATGCTGAGCTGCATTCTGGCTATAGCTTCATACTATGTCTGAGAGAATTAGCAATCTTATCTAGCTCTAGGCAATAAATTATGTCCCAAAATGTCAAACCATTGCTGATTGAAGCTCATATTATTTTCTTACCTGTCAGTCAGACATCTTTGGGCTCAAGAGTTTTATAGTGGATTCCTTTAAGTTCTGTAATTAAAATGAATCTTCAACAAAATAATTTTGGTAGTTCTAAAAATCACTGAACAGGTTTAAATTGTTTTACGTTTCCTGCTTTTCTGGTTTAGTCAGTGTGTTTGTTGTGAGCCTCAAATTGATGCTGGCTTATGATTCCCCCCCCACCCCCGACTACGTGTCATTAATCCTGGGAACCGGTCTCCTCTGTCAGACAATTTCACTTCTTAATTTCAGCTGGCATCTACATCTCACCCACAGGCAAGAAATGATGAAATGGGATGCTTATCAGAGGAGCACATTGCACAACTGGACTCCAGACATCCCAAGTCTGCAATCTCCATTCTCGCTGATTTGAACTGGAACTGGTTACCTTTCCAACCCGTAAGGACAAAATATTAACTTTTTTCAGTATTTTCCTATATTAAGGGTACATCTTGCCTGAAGCACTTCTGACCAGGCAGTTATTCAGATTGTACCATCAGAATTTCAATCACGCCAAACTACTGTGGACCCCAGAGCAAACTGAAGAGCTCATAGACTGCAAAGTAGTTCACGCTCCTGCACAGACACTCTCTGGGTCGTCTGCACTCCTAGGTAAAACTCTTCTTAATGTGCACCGAGCACCTTATGCAATAGTTTTCCATTGGCAGTTGTCATCTTTTCGTTCTTATTATCACCGGGGAAAAAGAAACAATACACAAACTCTGTCAGCAGCTCAATGTCATGGCTCCTGAAAGCCCCTAACATAACAAGAGTCAGGATCTCTGCACCTCGTCCACAAACTTTTGTTTAGTTTAACCTAAGTGGACCAAAAGTTGAGCTGAATTCAGTTAAAAGTCAGTTAAAATAAAGTTCTTGTAAGTTCTCCTTTCTGAAAGCTGACACACAGTTCTACTTTTTGCCTGAGCTGCAAAAATCACAGTAAATAAAGCTGTCAGAAGAGACATCACATTGTCCTGGAGAACCAAGACATTCCTGCTTCCTGCTGTGTGTGAACGGAAAGGAGGCAGTAGGACCTCCATATACTGTATAACACCCACATACTGGCATCTTCAACAAATGATTGTCCTTAGTCTGTTGTTGACTTCATGTCAGGAGTACTGCAACTTTTTTGATGGTGGTTTTCTCGAGTGGTAAAGCGTAAACAGAGGTGATACAAGATATGCTCCTTAATGGTCAGACTCTTAGACTCGCCTGCACTGTCTACAACATCAAAGACACATACAGGAGAGGTCTGTTGCACAAGGACACACATTGGGTTAACCATCAAAAGTAGCTCGTGACTTGGGTGAGCACAGTGGCCAGGATGCAGTCTCAAGAGCTTAAAAAAAAGCAACTGACCGGACTTCTTTGAGTTCGTGAAGATGTTTCAGCTCTCGCCCAGAGGATTCTTGCCTCGCTCCATCAATAGGGGTCCCCTGAGGAAAGGTGTGAGTGGGGTTGAAGCATATGGGAAGGGATCTCAAGACTGCATTGTAGGTGGCTGATAGCTGGTGTCATAAGCCACCACTATATAGATCAGGGGTGGGCAACTCCAGGCCTTGAGTGCCGGTGTCCTGCAGGTTTTAGATCTCACCCTGGGTCAACACACCTGAATTAAATGATTAGCTCATTACCAAGCCTCTGGAGAACTTCTGCTGTGTCCCATTTCAGGGTCTGCACGCTTGAAGTACGCATTTTAAGTGCGGTAACGTCACCGCCACGCGACGACGGCTGTCCCAATTCGAAGTGTACTTGAAATGCATACTCCAAATGCGCCGTCGATTTCCCCAAATATCAAGCGTGGTCCGGTGCACGCTTCGTGGTCCCATATATCACACAATTCATAGCGCGGCGGTGGGTGTGGATAATTTTGCCGCAAAATACGGCAGAAGGGAGCGGCCGAAAAGTGAACTGTCAAAAGTAAGTACTGAATATGACGTCACTTATTCATGTGCGAATGTTTAATAATGAAGAACATTAAAACATTGCTGTTGGCCACATGTCGGCAAAGTTATGTGACACTAGTGATGTTTGTACTTTCAGCATTAACTTGGTTTTAAAGCCTCTACTTCTAAATATACATATAGTCGACCTTAATCTTACAGAGAATCTGATGATTTTATGGATAATTAAAGTCCGTCATATATCCACAAACACAACAAGCTGAAAGTCAGTGATATAGATTATATATATATATATATATATATATATATATATCATAATAATCTGACAATACTATAATATTGGCCATATTATATTTACATTACCATAGTGAGATGACTTTAATCTCATGAACAACATTAACTAATTATTATTTACTAGCTAATCTTAAATGACTGTTCTGTACAGAAATGAAGCCCTTGAATCATGTTTTACAGTCCTGTGGTCTCAGCCTCAGATACTCAACTAATCAAAGTGATGTCATGACAAAAATGATTGACCAACAAAACAATTTTCTCCTTCATTTCTGTCAAACAAAGCTGTATGTAACGTGTCTCGCGGTTAGTATCATGGTTGCTAGGCAACCTGAACAGCGCGACGAAGCATATACCGTCCCATTTCACAAGCCTCTCACTTCAGCACTTCTCGTACTTATAGTACGCACCGTACGTAGTACACGTAGTGCGCGTAGTGCGCGTACTTCAAGCGTGCAGACCCTGAAATGGGACACAGCCTTCAAGACATGTTGAGGAGGTAACGTAGCAATTTGAATCAGCTCTGTTGGTTCGAAGACACATCTACAACCTGAGGATGCCGGCCCTTGAGGCCTGGAGTTGCCTACCCTTGATACAGATGTAGTAGGGATGTGGCCAAATATTTGGACTGTGGTTGTTTCAGTCAACACCTGGGCCTTAAAGGTAAAGCTGACTGTTTAGAAAGGTGGGCGTCAACTCTGACTGAATAATTAATCTGAGCATCCAAAGACACCAGGTCGGGCATTGCCATTACTCAGAGTACTCACAGTGTTTTATGTTCTAGAACATTTCATTTTGATTTGCATTTTTGAACCTCTACCTGTCTTTACTTCCGAGAAACTCTGCCTAAGATGTGCATTTTATACCCGTCATGTTACTTATCTGTTGCCAATTATTCTAATTAGTTGCAAAATGTTCCTCCAGCTGTTTCTTTTTTAGAACCACTGTAACGTTTGACCCGTTATACATACACTGGACACGAGTGTGATGACAGCAATACTTTTATTTATTTATGTAAAGAGTCACAATCACATTCAGATCCTAGCACACCTGTTCACCCCGCCCCTGCGGGAGCTCACTGCGTCACCCCTCCTCTGCAGCTGGCCAGAGACCACGCCCACGCCACAACCACTTACTTTTCCAGCCCTTTCTTGCCCCTGTTCCAACTTATTTGAGCCATGTTGCTGGCATCAAATTCAAAATGAGCTATTTTTTTTTCATGAAATAGTAAAATGTCACAGTTTAAATATTTGATATGTTTCATATGTTTTGTAGTGAATAAAATATGGCCGTGTGTGGTTTGCAAATCATTGATGCTCTTATCTGAAGGTAAGGCTGAACTGCTTAAATGTAAAATAAGTTTCAGATGCAAAAGAAGTTTGTCATTTTTTATTAAGCAAAAAGAACCCTTATTACAAATGTGGAGAAATGATTTTTTAATGATTTTAGCATGGCTTGAATATTTTTTGAATATAGCAAGTCAAACCGAAAGTCTTTTTAGAAGACACACTCCCCTCTCACACAGTGTCAGTTAGCATAATTGCAATTTAACAGTGTCATTTTTGGATAAATATTATATAGATGACTCATTTGTTCTGCATCTGACCTTAACTGTTGAATTTTTAGACCTAATATGCTTTATTAATGTGATACGTAAATTCTTCATAACACAAAATGAGGCTTTTCTATCAGGGAATAAACCCCATCAAAAAGAACAAAGCTAATAAAACATCTAGCCTCACCACTGTGGCCTGCTTCTCCTCTGCCATCTGTCCATTTATATCTGTCTTGAACAGAGGAGTACAGAACAAAGCAGAGCAGAGCAGCCAGACCCAGGCTGACTTGGGCCTAGTTTCTGATGTACAAGCACTAAGATCCTCAAAGTTTCTCCAGAAGTATCAGACAAAGCAGTTTTTAGCTCTCACAGCAGGAAAGGAACACAAAAGATTGGGAAGTTGTCTGCACAGGTGAGAGACAGTCTGTAAATACATAAGTGAAAAAGAAAACATTTGTGTCTGGGTACCTGAACTTATCAGCGTTAGTGTGAATGTAAAAGGAATGTTAAATTGATTCAGCAAACAAATGAACTGTTTATCAGGGCAGCCTAAGAAATAGTGTTGAACAACACATTTAACATTTTAATTATAACAGATGTCTACTGTTTGTATGCAGTGCACTAGCTGAAATAAGCTAAAATAGCTCAAATAAGTATGGTGGTTTACAGGATACTTCACCAGAAAAATGAGCATCGAAGGGAGAATTTCTTTAGCAGTTTTACACTTTATCTGTTTCTTTCAATTGAATTAAATATTTATTTATATTGAACCAAATCATATTGACAGGTGCCTCAAGGTGCTTTATGTTGTAAAGTAAAGACCCTACAACAACAACAACAACAACAACAATAATAATAATAATTCGGAGAACAGTGGCTATAATTACCTTGATTTCACAGTTTAAATGGATTTCAATGTTTTTTGTTTATTCAAATACTTTAGCAACTATAGAACTACTTATACACTCTTCCTGTAAATGTCTTAAAAACATTACTTTAACATTACTGGTCACAAGTACTTCATCCTACATGCACTGGTGTGCTTATAGAGCATATGCATCAGCAGTGTTGGGAAGGTTACTTTTAAAATGTATTCCATTACAGAATACAGAATACATGCCCCAAAATGTATTCTGTAACGTATTCCGTTACGTTACTCAATGAGAGTAACGTATTCTGAATACTTTGGATTACTTAATATATTATCATGCTGTTTACAACTACATGAATGTACTATTGCTGTGATTTATTACTGTTACTGAAGGTCCGCGGCTCCGAACCGTAGTAAAGGGACCTCTGGCTAATACGGTGGGTTCTGTGTCGGGCTCGTAGCTGAAAACTAGCTTTACTTTGTTGTCTGGGTCAAGTTTGCTAGCAGAGACAGAGAGAGGCGTTGAAAGGCTGCTCCAACAGAACTTATTGTTTCGGAGGAAAACACGAACACGGTGTACAGTCGAGTCTTAATAGCTTACTTACAACTGGGCTCGTCAGGCTCTCTTCTTGGCTGCAGTGGTTATTATTATATTTACATGCTTCCAGCTCCCGTTTTTGCGCGATGACAGCTCGTACTTTTCCTTTTTCTCCCTCCCTCGCTCACAGACACGTAACGTGTATGGCAGTCCATTCTCCCTGCAGCACGGACTACACTGCCTATGATGCTACATTCTTTAGAGCTATACCTGTAGCATTCTGCCTATTAGCTTAGCACAACAACAACAACAGGCGCTCTCTCACCCAGGAAACACGCAGAGAGAGAGCGGCACTCTGTAACCATGGCAACCGTAACGCTGCCACCTGGAACAACAGAACGTAGCTGTCAAACAAAACCCAAACAGTCCTGACCCGCCACAATATGAAACAGGGAAGTACCGCCGTGTAATCCATTTATTTCAACAAAGTAACTGTATTCTAAATACCACCTTTTTAAACGGTAACTGTAACGGAATACAGTTACTCATATTTTGTATTTTAAATACGTAACGGCGGTACATGTATTCCGTTACTCCCCAACACTGTGCATCAGTTACACATTAGAGAGGCTCTGCTATCATACCAGCCATGATGTGAATGAGATGCGGGACCAATCTTTGGGGTGCTTCAGCACCCCAAAGATTTCTTACTTTTTTTGACAATATTTGCTGTTTGTGTGACACACTACTAAAAATATAAAAAGCATACAGTACTGTACTTGTTTGAGACGTAACATTTTAACAACAAAAGTATAGATAACCCCCCCTCCCAAAATGGTTTGTTCCAGCTCGCCTTTCCCCTACTCTGGCTCTAGGATGGTGGCTGAGACGCAGCGGAGCGGAGGTGTTAGTGCCTGGCTTAAAACAGGACATATTAGCTGCATTTAACCTTCAGTTACACTTTATATAGTTAGGTAGGAGTCAGACCATGTTTCTTTGTAGCTGAAAAACATTACACCAGGTAACCTGCAGTGTTGAAAACGTGTTTTCTGAAAACCGTCCTGCTCTGTAGTAAAATCAGCGACATCTGACCGTCCTGTTGTTCCCTTTGAAATGTATACAGCCTATTTAAAATCTAAAACTTTAAATTATCCGTAGCCTGCTGTTGTTACCACTGTCCTGTTTGAAATGGATACTAACTAGCTAACTGACTGGATGCCCATTAGCCTTATAACTCCTGCTGTGTGTGTGTGTGTGTGTGTGTGTTTGTGTACAGAGAGACAGCCAGGTTCATAATGGATATAAGGAAGTTTTTTCAAAAAAAGGAGCCACATTCAGGTAAAAGTGTAAAATCAAATGATCCATCAATCAAGAATAATGTTGGATCAGTGTTTCAATGTTTATATCTTTTATTAGATGTTCATGTGGTTTGGTTATTTGCCTTTTGGTTGAAAGTACACTGAGAGAGGACTTTTTGTTAGCGATCTTAATAGAATTTTTTTCATATTAATGTAATTTTTCATCTAATTGAATACAATCTATTTGTGTATGATTGTCAGTCCAAAGAGGGAGAGAGGAAAGAGGGGAACATGAGGAGAAAGTACAAGGTCAGGAAGAACCAGGTAAGAAAACAGACAGGGAACAGTGACAGGCACAACAGAAACTGTTAAACTGACAAAGAGAAAAAAACTGATTTTACTCACACAATCTGGAAGTTGTGTTCTCCCTATATTAAAGCTGCTATACAGAATCTGCAAAACAAACTGGGTTGAAACATTTTTGACCCTCTTTAACAACATTCCAACATAACATTATAATTGATTGGGGAGATTAAAATTAATGATTAATGAATGATGATATTTTTATGTGGTTCAGCCACAACTCTACTAAAACCTCAGCCAGTAATAGGTAGGCCAACTTTTAGACCGTCCAGTTGTCTGTATCACTGCCGCAGTACGTACATCACATTTGCACACTATCAGAAAGTGCCAAACAGCCCTGGTGGAGTGAGGAGCTGTAAAGAGAAGCAGATGCTCTGTTTCTAAAAATGTTTTAAGCTTGTTTCAAAGATTCTGTACAGCAGCTTTAAATGTTTTCCAAAAGCACACATACACTTATCAGTGTTTCTCAAACTTTTTACATTGTGTACCACCTGATAAAAATGTCAAGCTCTCCCAAGTACCACTATGAAAGAGTGAAACTCATAAATCTTACAACACAAAATTAGTGTCTGCAGTAAAGATTTTTCATACATTGTATACATTCTACCACAGGCAAAGTTTCCTCCATTTTTATAGTTTTTATTAATATTTTATATTATAATAATAATATTATTTATTACAAATAAATAATAATTTATTTGTAATAATTTATTCTGTTTTGGGAGTGTTTTTATGTATCTGTATTATATTATACATGCACATTAAAAGTGAATCTCTGTCCAAAAAATCCACTCAGTTTACTTTTTACTCACTATGAGCATCATTCATAATTCTCCCCCAGTAATTAAGGTAATAAATTGTGTTAAAATGTACAAAACAGTGATGTCATGTTTTGTGACGAGGACCCAGGCACAGAGAGACTTGATGAATTTAAGAATCTTATGATTTAATAAAAAAATTTGCAGACTTGCACAGAGATGGTAAAATTATGATGACTGATAACGGAGACGAAGACAACAGACGATGAGGACAGGGAGGAACAGGGGTTTAAATGCACCAAAGTGACAGTCAGAGGGAACTCGGGACAACATTTAAGGATGCAGGGACTGACAGAGACACGTTTATCTTGCCTGGCTGGGCAGCTCTCTGGGTGCTCAGCACCCCCAAAGCTCTGATCCTAGAATCACTCCTGTGCAGGACCGCATCTATTGCCAAACTGGGACCTCCATTAGTGTTCTAACTATATGTGATGTAGCATGTGAAAGTTTTAACTTTTTCATTTTTTATGTTTCCTAACATTTGAAAACTTCTGGATTATCATGCAAAAAAAAATTTATCCATAATTCTCTCCTCATTTTTAATTTAAATTGTATCTGTTCCTTGAAGTATTGTGGTTTAACAATGATGCAAATGAACAAACACTCACTTGTAGTCTGTTCATATATGATTAAACTTCTGTTAGAAATGCCATTAAGTTTACAAGAAACTGCCCACAGATCAATATCTATAAAGCGTTATCACCATGAGGTCTTTAAGGATAAAGACAGAATTGCACTTTGTTTAGTCTTGAAAGTGGTTTTTATATTGGTTGCATCTGCCAAACTTACTTAACAACCCTGGACTTACTTACGCTGTTCTTACCTTGTGTTTATGATGGACATGTGATTATGCCGGTTTCCTAGCAACATATGCTAATGTGCAATAATCTTTTCTGGCATCGTTGTATTTTTACTCAGTTGTATATAGCATTTGTATTCTATTTTTATCTTATTGTATATTTTATTCTATTTTATTCTACTGTATATAGTATTTTATTTTATTAAAATTAAATAAAAGAATTTTATTTTATTTTATTTTATTCTATTCTGTACAGTTGTGTACTGTATTTATTCTTATTGTATTCTAATTTTTGCTTCATAACTTTTGCACTGTCCACTTCCTGCTGTGACAAAACAAATTTCCCACGTGTGGGACTAATAAAGTTTATCTTATCTTATCTTATCTGTATTGCCTGCACATGTTGCCTTTGCTGATTTATCGCAATAGCTTTGAATTACGAGATTCAAAGCTATTATGATAGGATCCAGTTTCACTGTTCATTGTAAAGAAATATTTCATGTAAGTGTGCATTTAAGCTGGTCTGCCCCTGTGACCCATGACAAAAACAAAAGAAAAAGCAATTTTATTTACTCTCTACTGGGAATAAGTACATCAATAGGGCAGCATAGCCAGCAAACAAGTACACTGACTGTGAAGTGGTCTAACATGATTACAAACCAAAAGAAGAAGCTGTAGACAAGGAAGCAAATAATTGTTTTTATTAAGCTGGTCTCTTCCCAGAAAGTGACAGAAGGAAACAGCATAAAGATCAACTCAGCACGTGAAGACATTTTTTTTTCAAAGATTGTTGTCACCTGAAGCTGAAAGAGTGGCTCAGTGGAGAAAGAGGATTTAATTTTTTTTTTGTAAAGAGGAAATTTATCAATTTAAATCATCTGTGTTGGATCAAGGACACATCTAAAACCTGCAGGACACTGGCCCTTAAGGCCTGGAGTTGGACACCCCTGTTGGACACCCAGTTATTTATATTTAGCCAGAGAAGTTGAATGAGATTCAATCAGTTTTTAAAACTTCGATAATCTTTTTAATATGGGATATAAATTATTGACATTCGCGCATCAGATTCTATTCAATCTTTTAAATCATGTCTAAAAAAAGTACTCATTTAACTTGGCTTTTAAGGCTAATTAGTGTGTTTTTTATCTGGCTCTGCATTTATATTATGTAATTATTTTATATTTTATATTGTGATTTTATCTGTATCATGGTTCTACTGGAAAGCACTGTGGTGTACCTTGGTCTTTAAATGTGCTATACAAATAAATTTGATATGATATGATATAAAGAAAAATTACATGGTCATGTGTTATTATCATATTTAAGGTGTGTTGACTGCTTTACCACATCAACTAATGTGCCCCATAACATGAAAGAGCACAATAAAACGGTAACACTTTATAATATGATCCTGGAATAAGGCGCAAATACCCTGTAATCAAGTCAGGTTTTTGCAGGAAACAATAAAACAATTACGCTGTAAGTACCCTGTACTTTTCAGGGCACAGGCTGTGTTACGGAGCGACTAAGGTGCTAGGACCCTGTAACGGGCGATGCACTATGCTGTACCATCACAAAGTAGTCCCAGTTCACAACTGCTTACTAGGTTCATATTATGCGCTGCACTAAAACTAGCCCTTTCGATCAAGATATTGGCAATCTACAGAACCATTGTAGATGGACAAAATGATTATTTATGTTCAGTATATTCAGCATCAAATTTGTGCTAAAATAAACAAAATGAGTAAATAGGATGAATCTGTTTAATATTTGTTTCTTCTTTTAGTGGCTATCCCTGTGGTCCACGTGGTCCACAGGTACAAGTTTATTATGAAAAGATGCTAGAAAGCCCTGAGTCTGCAGCAGAGACACCCAAGTATGACAGTGTGAACAAGACAACCCTGTCACAGACAACTGTTTAGCTATAGTATGTGCAAAGTTATGGTACTATCTTGCTGTCTTGTAAAATATTTGTCAGGGTTCCTGGGTCGGTGACCCAGTGCTTTCCGTTTTGTTCATGTTCAGTTTATTTTGCCACTTCCTGTTTGTTCCTGTCACCTCGTCTCGTGCCATTAGCCAGATTATGTTCAGCTGTGTACTCACCGGTCTCTCATTATCATCCTCATCAGTCTGTGTATTTAAGTCTTCTGTTTCTACTCGTTCTTTGTCGTGTCATTGATGATGTTTAGGTTATGTTGTTGTTTCCGCCAGTGTTCGGCCAGCCAGCCAGCCAGCCAGCCAGTCCGTCCGTCCGTCCGTCCGTCCGTCCTTCGTTCATTCGTTCAGTCGTTCAGTCAGTCGTCCAGCCAGCCATGTCCTTCCTCTGTTCTGTGTGTTCACTCCATCATCAATAAATCACCCAGTCTTCACCTACCTGCGAGTCCTGCGTTTGGGTTCCTTCTTCCTCGCCTCCACTCCACAACGCCTGACAGAATGACACGACCCGTGCCACGAAGACACGATTGGGACCCAGCGGACTCGGACCTCAACGAGCGGCAGGTGGCAGCGCTTTCCCGTTGGGCAGAGTTGGTCAGGGGAAAACAGCGGCTCTTCGCGGAGCGAGAGCACGTCTTCGAGGGGACTCGCCTGGCTCTGGGCGGGCCTCGGAGACGCCGCGTTCCCCCACCTGCTGCCTCACCTGCCCCGGAGCATTTGCCGCGGAGAGCGGACGTTTCATGCCGCGTTTCGGCCGCTCCCTCTCTCGCCGCTCCGCTCCTCGTTCGCACACCCGCCGCCTCATTCGCCGGACCTCCACCTTCGCCACGGCACCGCGGCTACGCCTCCCACCTCGACTCAATGGAGGCTACCGCGCCAGAGGCTCAGCTGTTTACCCCGGCCGCTTCCTCTTCCCGAAGAAAGCGGCGCACACGCCGCCATAATATGGACTATTTTCAACAACTCCTGGTGGTGAGTTCCACTAACTGTTTTCCACATCCATCATCTGATTATTCCCATAAAACACATAACAGATCCACCACCGATCCATGGGGAGTTTCCCTCCTGGAGGATGTCGACTGGGAAGATTTTTTTTCTGCGCTGCTCCCACAAAGACTGTAAATCGTGGTGGCAGAAAAAACAGACCGAACTCTGATAAACCTGCCAGTAGCACACACCCGGTCACCATTTCCACACCCGTCACTCAGCCATTCCCCACCAGCACGGCAGCCCAGATTTGGCCTTCTTCTTCAGCCATTTCACCTCCTCAGATGTCTAGGGCCCGGCCTACACCCACACCGGTGCCAGCTCCCAGGAGGAAGGCAGCTGCGACGCAGTCTACCTCCACATCCACTCTTGTTTCCCGGGTGGGGGTGACTGGTGTCCAGCCACCTCCCGTGCCTGTCCCAGCGCCCAGGCTGAGGGCAGCCTCAACCCAGCCTGACCTCCCTGGAGGCTTGGAAGGGCTAACCGGCCCACCTACTACTTCACCTCTTCATCCACCTCCTGATCCAACCTTTCACGCCCTCGCACTGTCCCTGGTTAGGCTAGCTGAGGTGTCCCCTGCTCAGGCACCAGCCTTATTAGCCCAGGCCGCAATCTTATCCCCCTCGGTAACTCTGTCATTAGCTCAGCCATTAGCATCGCCAACCTCTGTTCATCCCTTAGCTTCCCCACTCCAGTCAGTTCCCTCACCTGCTGTTCAGCTTCCACTCCAGTCAGTTCCCTCACCTGCTGTTCAGCTTCCACTCCAGTCAGTTCCCTCACCTGCTGTTCAGCTTCCACTCCAGTCAGTTCCCTCACCTGCTGTTCAGCTTCCACTCCAGTCAGTTCCCTCACCTGCTGTTCAGCTTCCACTCCAGTCAGTTCCCTCACCTGCTGTTCAGCTTCCACTCCAGTCAGTTCACTCACCTGCTCTTCAGCCTTCACTCCAGTCCCCTCCTGTCCTCCAGTCCCCTCCTGTCCTCCAGTCCCCTCCCGTCCTCCAGTCCCCTCCCGTCCTCCAGTCCCCTCCCGTCCTCCAGTCCCCTCCCGTCCTCCAGTCCCCTCCCGTCCTCCCGTCCTCCAGTCCCCTCCCGTCCTCCCGTCCTCCAGTCCCCTCCCGTCCTCCCGTCCTCCAGTCCCCTCCCGTCCTCCCGTCCTCCAGTCGCCTCCCGTCCAGTCAGTCCAGTCGCCTCCCGTCCAGTCAATTCAGTTCCCGGACCTGCAGCCACAGCACCCAGAGCCAGCTGTGAGCCCTCCTGCTTGCCAGCCAGGGGCCTCCGCGCCCGCTGGCCCTGCCGCTCTCCAGCCAGGGGCTTCCGCGCCCGCTGGCCCTAAAGCTGTGGCTCCGTCACCCCCGGCTCCCGTGCCGTCACCTGGTCCAGCCTCAGCGTCAGCGTCTGCTTCGCCTGGGCCAGCCTCGGACTCAGCTTCCGCGTCTGCGTCGCCTGGGCCGGACTCAGCTTCAGCTTCAGCGTCTGCGTCGCCTGGGCCGGACTCAGCTTCAGCGTCTGCTTCGCCTGGGCCGGACTCAGCTTCAGCTTCAGCGTCTGCTTCGCCTGGGCCGGACTCAGCCTCGTCGCCAGCTTCAGCTTCGCCTGGTCCGGCGGCTGCCGCGTCGCCAGCCTCTGCTTCGCCTGGTCCTGCGGCTGCCGCACCGTCGCCCCAGCCACGTTCTGGATGTCATCACCGGCGCGGCCGCCCACCAGACCAGCTCAGCGGCCGCCGCCTGTTCTGGTTTTTCTTTCTTTTGGCCGTCGGGTGCCGGCCTTTGGAGGGGGGGGGTACTGTCAGGGTTCCTGGGTCGGTGACCCAGTGCTTTCCGTTTTGTTCATGTTCAGTTTATTTTGCCACTTCCTGTTTCATTTCCTGTTTGTTCCTGTCACCTCGTCTCGTGCCATTAGCCAGATTATGTTCAGCTGTGTACTCACCGGTCTCTCATTATCATCCTCATCAGTCTGTGTATTTAAGTCTTCTGTTTCTACTCGTTCTTTGTCGTGTCATTGATGATGTTTAGGTTATGTTGTTGTTTCCGCCAGTGTTCGGTCAGCCAGTCAGTCAGTCCGTCCTTCGTTCATTCGTTCAGTCAGTCGTCCAGCCAGCCATGTCCTTCCTCTGTTCTGTGTGTTCACTCCATCATCAATAAATCACCCAGCTTCACCTACCTGCGAGTCCTGCGTTTGGGTTCCTTCTTCCTCGCCTCCACTCCACAACGCCTGACAATATTATGCAAACATTGACATGTTGACACAAAGTAAACACAGATGATTAAAGCTATGGCATTAAGGAAACAAAGCCATACAAGGCTGATGGTGTTATATTTAGGTCTGATGTTTTACATTCATTTTGTAATACAACTTCTAAAATTGTTGCACATTTGCCCCTTGTTAGAAAAGTAGTTGAATTGACTCTGCTCATTGCATGGTTGCTCTGCTATACTGGAGTTTTGAAATCACAACCACCTCTAAGGTTTACAGAGAATGGTCCAAAAAAAGAGAAGCTATGCAGTGAGCATCATTTCTCTGTGTCAAAATACCATGTTGGTGTGGATGTTTCTAGCAGGAGCAGGACTTGCCAAATCTAAAATCTTAAATAATCTCAAACCGGTTCTTTGAACATGACAGTCAGTTCACTGTACTTAAATGACACCCATCGAGTCTTGATCCAATACGGCATCTTTTTGATGCAGTGAAATATGATATTTGCATCATGGATGTGGATGTCATGTCAATATGGTGGAAAAATATTTTCCTTGTTGAATCTGTACTACAAATAAGTAAGACAGTTCTAAAGGAAAAAGGGGTCCAGCCAGTTACTTGCATGACGAACCTAATGGAGTGGCCAGTACGTGTAGTAGTAATGGTTTGGTTGTATAAAAAGCCAAAAATACAATACATGATTTCAACATTGTACATTGTACTTCTTGGGTCTCCAAATGATAATGAAAAACATTCATTTTACATTTATAACTGCTTGTCCAATTCATGGTTGTGGGAGAGTGGATCTTATGCCAACTGTCATATGACAAATAATCTATTTTGATTTTAATGCTAAAGTGGAAAAATGTATTAAAGAGTGTTGAAAATCTCAATTTCTGTCTATACAGGTGGGCATCACTGGAGAAGGAGAAAGCCTTGGTGTGGTATTCTACTAGTTGGGATGACTTTTAATTAAAGTTTAATGGAAATGACTCACCTTGTCTCCAATACAGGCTCAGATGAGTGTATGCTTATACAAAGTACTTATCACTGTATCATTTTGTTATTTAATATATTAAGATAATATAATAGTAAAGCATCCATTATGCACAAAATTGCTTACTCAGCGCTTATTTAGTAATTACTTATGCTGTACTTAAAATGAATAATTCAATACTTAAAATTACTTACAGTACAATTTTTGTCTCCTTCCCTGTAAAATACCTGGAAGTCACAGTCGAGGTTAAGTTATAATAACCCCAGAGAGTACTTAATTGTGTCATTGTTTCCTGCAAAAACCTGACTTGCTACCTGCAAATTGTACATAAATACATGGTACTTGCACCTTATGTGTGGTATACAGACTGAACATTTCCTGTTTGCATTTCATATTAAAGGTTCTTCATTTCTTGACAATTCTGAGAAAATTTGCATGTATTTACAGTTAAATAGATTTTGGCAAATTACATCAAGCATTGCATAAAACATTAAGCACATTATAATTTCTCCCCCAATGTAAATTAGTTAGAATTTACACTATTCTACCACCAATCCAGAATCATTTTATGTGTTTCTGAGAGAAAGAACGAGAGAATAACCATTCAGTGGTGAAAAATAATTGAGACTTGTAGCGTCTGACACTGACTGTTAGAGATGTAGAGATGAACCTGAGGTTGAGAGGAGGAGCTAGTGTGGTAAAATTAGTCTTAAATTTAATTTCATGCTCAGTCATAAATGACTAATGTACATAAACCTGCCACGTTGTATGTCCATCCACTGTTGCCACAGCTCCACCAAGCATGTGCATGTGTTGGTGCAAGTTATTTTGAGCTCCAGTATTTTATAGCACCACACCTGAGCTCAGGAGGTCACAAAATAATCCCAAATAGCTGGAGCAAATTGTGGCATCATCCCCAAACAACCGTGTTGTCACCTTCAAATGCTTTGACAGGTTGTGGCATCCAAAGGTCCCACAAGGGGTGCCACGCTGCTAAGTGTCATTAGAAAAGCTTATGCATGACCACTGCAAAGGACTCTATGACCAACTACTGACCTTAAAGGCTTAGGAGGAGCAGCATCATTAAAGGTAGCTTGGAGGGACTCTGAGACTTAACTCATTCAATTCAATTCATTTCAATTTTATTTATATAGCGCCAAATCACAACAAAAGTCGCCTCAAGGCGCTTCATAGATGCAGAGAAAAACCCAACAATCATATGACCCCCTATGACCAAGCACTTTGGCGACAGTGGGAAGGAAAAACTCCCTTTTAACAGGAAGAAACCTCCGGCAGAACCAGGCTCAGGGAGGGGCGGCCATCTGCTGCGACCGGTTGGGGTGAGAGAAGGAAGACAGGATAAAAGACATGCTGTGGAAGAGAGACAGAGATTAATAACAGATATGATTCAATACAGAGAGGTCTGTTAATACATAGAGAGCGAGAAAGGTGACTGGAAAGGAAAGACTCATCCACTCTACATATGGTTTGTGGACTTGGACAAGCCCTGGGCTATGTTGTGGAAGATAATGCTGGATGATAGCGCAGATAACACTTGTCCTCCTATGAACTGCTCTGAATAAATATTGAATAAATATTTGTGGCAGGAAGTTAAGAACTTTTTTTTGTCACCATATGGCACAAGCCAGATTGTGCCGTGCCTTGAGATGCATTCACCTTGTAACTTTTTAAAAATGAATATTAACATACAGCCACTGTGTGAAGACTCTCGTGATCTGACTCTAAGTGTGGGGTGATGGTGTTCAGTAGAAAATTGTGGATTACTCTCTTCACTTTTAAATCATGTCAGTGATGATCACAACCTGATTCCTATAGGTAATTAGGGAATTATATATCCCGTCTGGCCTGTGAATCTCTCAATATCCTCAGGAAAGAGTTATAGTTTGCCTAACGTTCTGCTAAGTGGGCCTCATGAAGTTGGTAACAACCCAGTGTGAAGCTGACCTGCCCTCTTCAGCACTGGCTCACATGCAGTGGCGGTCCTAGCTTGTTTGGCGCCCTGGGCGAACACTCCCTGGGCGAACACTCCCTCTTTTCTTGCCCATCTTCCATTGGTTTTAATTTTGCACTCCAGTATGAACACCCATCCCTCAACTCGAGGATCACCACAACATGATCTAACACACCTACACCTTAGTTTACAGATTCACTTTGTCTAAGGTGCATTTCTGAGATTTCACACAACCCAGGATTCAAATCATGAATACATTTTTACAGTACAGGCTTGGATTTACAACATTATAAATGAAATGCGCTCTATTTGGAAGCAGCAGGGCCCCCCTCCCCTTTCGACGGGTTGTGTGTGAGACTTTAAATCATCAAACTGTAAATTTTAAATTGTTATTGATCCCTTTACCCCTAGTCCTAAAGTGTATATTTATTTTCTTACTCTTCTTATATTTATTGTTTGTTTACTTGCACTGCTGTAACTGGAGCCTCGTCGTCTCGTCTCTCTATATACTGGACTGTAGCAGAGATGACAATAAAGTTTACTTTGACTTCAGCAGCGAGCAGGCGCACCGAGGGCTCTCACACTAACTTTTCGTGTATAGAATTTCGAAAAAACATCGTTGCAAATTATAAGGCTGTATCATAATGTCTGGTGTTTTCGTGTTTGTTGGTTTTGTTTTGTATTTATTATGTTTTATTTTGTGAGTTGGTTATTAGATGCTGCTCCAGCCGCCCTCTCCTCTCTGCGCCGCAAGCAGCAGGCGCACCTCGCAAACGGAGGGCGCCCTTACTCCCAGGAAATGGGCGACAGAAAACCGATCGGTGCCTATGCCATTCCCAATATGCGCTGGCTGACGTCGGGGCAGCACGAGTACCAGCATTTTTATTTATTTTTTGCCGATGCCCCCCACCACGATGCCGCCCCGGGCAACCGCCCGTGTCGCCCGTATCTAAAACCGCTACTGCTCACATGCTCTGGCTCACTGTGGTGATCCTGATGTTGGTGCTCTATGAATATTCCAGTTAAATTCTTTACCTGTCTCTTATCTGGACAGGGAAAGGTGTCCAGTAACAGAACCCACCCACCACTTTAATCACACTCTAGATCTTGTTTTAACATATGGCATAGAAACTGAACATTTAACAGTGTTTCCTGAAAACCCTCTCCTGTCTGATCATTTCTTGATAACATTTACATTTACAATAATTGATTACGCAGCAGTGGAGAGTGGACTTTATCAAAGTAGATGTCTTTCTGAAAGCGCTGTAACTAAGTTTAAGAATATAATCCAGCCACTGTTATCATCGTCAATGCCCTGTACCAACACAGAGCAGAGCAGCTATCTGAACGCTACCCCAACAGAGGTCGATTATCTTGTTAATAATTTCACCTCCTCACTACGTACGACTCTGGATACTGTAGCTCCAGTGAAAACTAAGGTCTCTAATCAGAAGTACCTGACCCCGTGGTATAATTCTCAAACACGTACCCTAAAGCAGATGACTCGTAATCTGGAGAGGAAATGGCGTGTCACAAATTTAGAGGATCATCATTTAGCCTGGAGAAATAGTTTGTTGCTTTATAAGAAAGCCCTCCGCAAAGCCAGAACAGCTTACTACTCATCACTGATTGAAGAAAATAAGAACAACCCCAGGTTTCTCTTCAGCACTGTAGCCAGGCTGACAAAAAGTCAGAGCTCTTTTGAGCCAACCATCCCTTTAACGTTAACTAGTGATGACTTCATGAACTTCTTCACAAATAAAATTTTTATCATTAGAGAAAAAATTAACAATAATCATCCCACAGATGTAATATTATCTATAGCTACTCTTAGTACCATTGATGTTAAGTTAGACTCTTTTTCTCCAATTAATCTTTCTGAGTTAACTTCAGTAATTACTTCCTCCAAACCATCAACGTGTCTTTTAGACCCCATTTCTACAAAACTGCTCAAAGAAGTCCTGCCATTGATTAATTCTTCGATTTTATATATGATCAACCTATCTCTAATAATCGGCTATGTACCACAGGCCTTCAAGGTGGCTGCAGTTAAACCTTTACTCAAAAAGCCATCTCTAGACCCAGCAGTCTTAGCTAATTATAGGCCAATCTCCAACCTTCCTTTCATATCAAAAATCCTTGAAAGAGTAGTTGTCAAACAGCTAACAGATCATCTGCAGAGGAATGGTTTATTTGAAGATTTTCAGTCAGGTTTCAGAGTTCATCACAGCACAGAAACAGCTTTAGTGAAGGTTACAAATGATCTTCTTATGGCCTCTGACAGTGTACTCATCTCTGTGCTTGTCCTTCTTGACCTTAGTGCAGCATTCGATACTGTTGACCATAATATCCTGTTAGAGCGATTAGAACATGCTGTAGGTATTACAGGTATTGCACTGCAGTGGTTTGTATCATATCTATCTAATAGACTCCAGTTTGTGCATGTAAATGGAGAGTCCTCTTCACACACTGAGGTTAATTATGGAGTTCCACAGGGTTCAGTGCTAGGACCAATTCTGTTTACATTATACATGCTTCCCCTAGGCAGCATCATTAGAAGACATAGCATACATTTTCACTGCTATGCAGATGACACCCAGCTCTATCTGTCCATGAAGCCAGATAACACACACCAATTAGTTAAACTGCAGGAATGTCTTAAAGACATAAAGACTTGGATGGCCACTAACTTTCTGCTTCTTAACTCAGATAAAACTGAGGTCATTGTAATCGGCGCTGAAAAGCTTAGAAATATGGTATCTAACCAGATTCTTACTCTGGATGGCATTACCTTGGCCTCCAGTAACACTGTGAGGAACCTTGGAGTCATTTTTGACCAGGATATGTCCTTCAACGCACATATTAAACAAATATGTAAGACTGCGTTCTTCCATTTGCGCAACATCTCTAAAATTAGAAATATCCTGTCTCAGAGTGACGCTGAAAAACTAGTTCATGCATTTATTACTTCCAGGCTGGACTACTGCAATTCATTATTATCAGGATGTCCAAAAAACTCACTGAAAAGCCTTCAGTTAATCCAAAATGCTGCAGCAAGAGTACTGACAGGGACTAGAAAGAGAGAGCATATTTCTCCTGTTTTGGCTTCCCTTCATTGGCTTCCTGTTAAATCCAGAATTGAATTCAAAATCCTGCTCCTCACATACAAGGTCTTAAATAATCAGGCCCCATCTTATCTTAATGACCTTGTAGTACCATATCACCCTATTAGAGCACTTCGCTCCCGCTCTGCAGGCCTACTTGTTGTTCCTAGAGTATTTAAAAGTAGAATGGGAGGGAGAGCCTTCAGTTTTCAGGCCCCTCTTCTGTGGAACCAGCTTCCAGTTTGGATTCGGGAGACAGACACTATCTCTACTTTTAAGATTAGGCTTAAAACTTTCCTTTTTGCTAAAGCATATAGTTAGGGCTGGACCAGGTGACCCTGAATCCTCCCTTAGTTATGCTGCAATAGATGTAGGCTGCCGGGGGATTCCCATGATGCATTGAGTTTTTCCTTTCCAGTCACCTTTCTCACTCACTATGTGTTAATAGACCTCTCTGTATTGAATCGTATCTGTTATTAACCTCTGTCTCTCTTCCACAGCATGTCTTTTATCCTGTCTTCCTTCTCTCACCCCAACCGGTCGCAGCAGATGGCCGCCCCTCCCTGAGCCTGGTTCTGCCGGAGGTTTCTTCCTGTTAAAAGGGAGTTTTTCCTTCCCACTGTCGCCAAAGTGCTTGCTCATAGGGGGTCATATGATTGTTGGGCTTTTCTCTGTATCTATGAAGCGCCTTGAGGCGACATTTGTTGTGATTTGGCGCTATATAAATAAAATTGAATTGAATTGAAAAGGCATTCTTGTTCAATGATAACACAGCCTTGGCACTTTGATGACAGTGAAATATAACAACTCCAATTCCAAGCAACAAAAAATCCAATACCTACTGAAACCAGCTTCAGGCAGGATTCGTTTGGTAAAACTTATCATGTGAAATCTGGTGTTTGTTAAGTTGAACATATTTTCTTCTGAATATTGGAGAGTGTACAAAGTCAGGCAGATGGTGGTGGTTAAGAACACTGCTTTGTCAGATACTGCAGATTGCACACTAGATTTTTAGTAACAACAAATGAAATCCCATGCACCTGTTCACCAACTCCCTATCCAACCCAGTTAAACAAAGCAGAACAGATACAACGTGACTCACTGCAAGGCCCATATCTGCACTTTCTCATCTTCATTTAACCTGCTCAAACAATTACACTCTGGGAAACTTCTACGGTGGTTTAGAGTGTAGAAAGCACCTCAAGGACTGATGCGGCAGCGTTACTTTTGTTTATGTACGGCATAGTTTATCACAGTTTACATCACATTGTTGCATCGGTATTTCACTTTGGTTGCCTGAAGCGTACATACAGCCGGCTACAAATATTGAGTGGCTGCAGCGATGTCACCACTTTTAATTTGATATCCACAGGGGTAGAATCCAAGTCTGATTCTTTTCTGTATTTATGGCTTTTTATATTGTTCACTTTCTATAACTACACGCGGGTGCTGTGAAGCATGCACGGAATATGGATCAGTGTCACAGGCAGATTTTTTCAGTCGTACACACTAGAAGAGAAAACTCCATTACAATGCTACAATGAGTTACTGTTTGAATTTGCTGCTGATGGGCTGGTCTGAATGGCTGGTTCAAGCAGGTACTTGACACACGTGTAAACTTACTGATAGTATTACCTGCTGTGTGACCAGCGTGCTGCTTTGCCCATGGGGCCTCTTTCTCTTCCTCTACACGTGCCTCTCTCTCTCAGTGCCCCATTAGTGCTGTGAACAGCTGCCAGGGACGCCCAGGGCTCATGGGTAAAACAGTGAGCAGCGCTGACAGGAGATAGTGAGGAGAGGGCAAGAAAAAAAATGTAGTAGAGTGAGGAGAGCATAGAGGAGAAAGAAAATCATGATGGAAGCCCATGCTTGCCATGAGGACACTGGTAGAGAAACACATCAGGACGAACACACAGTACAGTATGTACTGAATCTATAGGTGGAGATAAGAAGTTGGAGTTCTTTGGGAAATGTTGGGGGTCTGAATGTACTTTCTCTGCAACGTTTTCACCTTAGACCTCTTTATTTTTTCTTCTTTCTTATATCTTACCCAACTGTCTTTGGCATCTTTGAATTTATATTGGGAATTCGAGCAGAGTCAGAGAATTTTGTCAGTGTGTGTTTGACTTTTTCTTTATCCTCTTCTGCTTCTTTATCTCTTTTTGCTCACTCCCTCTGAAACGCTATTTGTGCTTTCGTCTAAAAAGCAGTATTATTTCTGACATCTTCTCCCTTCACATCATCATAACTACTAAAAAAAGAACTCTGCAGCCCCTTTCTCCTAAAGTATAATGCAGCAGGTGTGTGGTATAAGAAACTCAAAGCACTCAAAAACATTAAATGACTCAAAACATTAACCTTAAGTGTTACAGTAGCTGTGCAAAGATATTCCAGAGTCTCAAGTAACTTAATATCAGGCTGAAAATTTACAGTTTTACAACCTTTTCTTTTTAAGTTTTAAAAACACAACACAGACGTAGTCTGTTTTTAAGGCAAAAACAAGATGCATCAAGAAATAACCTTTTGGTTTTTTGATCGCTATACTGTAAGGCAACATATTTATAGCATTTGGCACCGATATGTATTTTAAATTACGTCTTTAATACAAACGAGACAGAAAACATTGATCTGAAACGGCAAGAAGTGCCACCAGGATGGTTATGTTTTTGTCTCTACAGTGTTGAATGAATTGATTAAAAAATTGGTAGGGGATTAGACTGGAGTCATGCTAATAATCTATTAAAATCCAGCTTACATCCACCAAGGACTTCAAGGTCAGCTTAATGATTTATATGCTGAAAATTGACAAAAAACTCAAATTTTTAAAACTGCTAAATTTTAAAAAATTTGGACACATCTGAAACACACTTCTCTTCCCCTTGACAACCAGTAAGTCAACTTTACAACTTACAAACTTCTTCAGAACTTCCTTGTTTCAAGTAAAACAAGATCGCTCTGTAGTAAAATCAGCAACATTTGACTGTCCTGTTGCTCCCTTTGAAATGTATACAGCCTATTTAAAATCTAAAACTTTAAATTGTCCGTAGCCTGCTGTTATTGCCACTGTCCTGTTTGAAATGGATACTAACTAGCTAACTGAATGCTGACTGGATGCCCATTAACCTTATAACTCCTGGTGTGTGTGTGTGTGTGTGTGTGTGTGTGTGTGTGTGTGTGTGTGTGTGTGTGTGTGTGTGTGTGTGTGTGTGTGTGTGTGTGTGTGTGTGTGTGTGTGTGTGTGTGTGTGTTTGTGTACGGAGAGACAGCCAGGTTCATAATGGATATAAGGAAGTTTTTTCAAAAAAAGGAGCCACATTCAAGTGTAAAATCAAATGATCTGTCAATCAAGAATAATGTTGGATCAGTGTTTCAATGTTTATATCTTTTATTAGATGTTCATGTGGTTTGGTTATTTGCCTTTTGGTTGAAAGTACACTGAGAGAGGACTTTTTGTTAGCGATCTTAATAGAATCTTTTTCATATTAATGTAATTTTTCATCTAATTGAATACAATCTATTTGTGTATGATTGCCAGTCCAAAGAGGGAGAGAGGAAAGAGGGGAATGTGAGGAGAAAGTACAAGGTCAGGAAGAACCAGGTAAGAAAACAGACAGGGAACAGTGACAGGCACAACAGAAACTGTTAAACTGACAAAGAGAAAAAACCTGATTTTACTCACACAATCTGGAAGTTTTGTTCTCCCTATATTAAAGCTGCTATACAGAATCTGCAAAACAAACTGGGTTGAAACATTTTTGACCCTCTTTAACAACATTCCAACATAACATTATCATTGATTGGGGAGATTAAAATTAATGATATATTTTTATGTGGTTCAGCCACAACTCTACTGAAACCTCAGCCAGTAATAGGTAGGCCAACTTTTGGACCGTCCAGTTGTCTGTATGACTGCCACAGTACGTACATCACACTATCAGAAAGATCCAAACAGCCCTGGTGGAGTGAGGAGCTGTAAAGAGAAGCAGATGCTCTGTTTATATTCTAAAAATGTTTTAAGCTTGTTTCAAAGATTCTGTACAGCAGCTTTAAATGTTTTCCAAAAGCACACATACACTTATCAGTGTTTCTCAAACTTTTTACAGTGTGTACCACATGATAAAAATGTCAAGTTCTCCCAAGTACCACTATGAAAGCATGAAAGTCATAAATCTTACAACACAAAATTAGTATTATTAAGTTAGTGTCTGCAGTAAAGATTTTTCATACATTGTATATATTCTACCACAGGCAAAGTTGCCTCCATTTTTATAGTTTTTATTAATATTTTGTAATAATTTATTTGTAATAATTTATTCTGTTTTGGGAGTGTTTTTATGTATCTGTATTATATTATACATACACATTAAAAGTAAATCTGTGTCCAAAAAATGCACTCAGTTTACTTTTTACTCACTATGAGCATCATTCATAATTCTCCCCCAGTAATTAAGGTAATAAATTGTGTTAAAATGTACAAAACAGTGATGTCATGTTTTGTGACGAGGACCCAGGCACAGAGAGACTTGATGAATTTAAGAATCTTATGATTTAATAAAGAAATTTGCTGACTTGCACAGAGTTGGTAAAATTATGATGACTGATAACGGAAACAAAGACAACAGACGATGAGGACAGGGAGGAACAGGGGTTTAAATGCACCAAGGAGACAGTCATAGAGAACTTGGGACAACTGGAGACATTTAAGGATGCAGGGACTGACAGAGACAGGGAAGAAGTCTCATCGTGACGTGTAAAGTTTATCTTGCCTGGATGGGCAGCTCTCTGGGTGCTCAGCACCCCCAAAGCTCTAATCCTAGAAACACCCCTGGTTTACGCCCTTTTTGCGCTGATTCTAAAGCTGCTAGTTTTATCTCTCTCCAAACAATATTGACCGAACAAGCAGCAAAAGAAGATCCAAACTAAGCTTCACATAAACATCGTCATGAATTCCCTCTTACTTTTGCTGTTTTGCTTCCACCACAATAAAATCACACTTCATGCACAGCTCTCTCTCTCTCTTTCTCTCTGTACTTCAAGAACAGTTTCCCGTCTATCCCCGAAATCTGTTTTCTGCATTATTTGCTTGCTTGTTACAAGTCTACCATTATTTACAGCGCTGTCAGCCAATGTTTTTTTTTTCTTTTACTTACTTCCGAAAAGAAAACCTAATTTCTGCCGTTCAATAGGCTTCTGAACAAATTTAAACTTTTTAAAATTATGCAAAATGCAAAACGCTTAGCCGTGTCTCTAATAAAACCTCTGTAACTTCAGAGGTAATGTTCATAAGTTGATTAATGGTTTTCTTTTGTTTTTGATCTACTGCAGAATATTTTTATAAAATCCCAGGCCAGGAAAATCACCTTCATGTTTTTCTGTGTTTTATCTTCAGCTACTTTGACACAAAGGCATCTGCTGTGACGCTCACACCTTTGATAAAGTCCGGAAAGTGTCAGCTTCCTTTTTATAGATACAAAAATATGTAAATGTACTGATCTGAATTATAATATTTCTGACTGTCTGAGGCAAAATTTCCCAGATTCAAATCGAATCGTGGATCGAATCGATTCAGGACCTTGTGAATCGGAATCAAATCGATTCTAGAAATCAGCGACGAAACCCAGCTCTACTCATATCCCTCTCCTGCTCACAGCATGCTGCCACTCTCATTATTACAAAGCATAAATTAAACGGCCTCATGCTTTCTTCATTGCTTATAGAGAATTTATGTTTCTGTGTTAGATCTATACCATCTGCACGTCCTAAACACAAACTCGTTTGAAATCCTAAATACTGGAAACGACGTCAGCCACTTACGTAGGCTCTACATAAATTCACGGCAACTATAAATCAAGGTGAAGTCTGTTCTACATTTGACAAACTCTGGTGTTAGAGCGATACAACAGCACAACTGGTAACATCGGAACTGCCTCACCAATGTTTCGGCACAGATAAAACCAGAATCGGTCACAGTGTACCTGTCTTATTAAAATACCTCTAGTCATTGCCTAATTCTAACAGGTGTCTTGTGTCTGTGCTGCTGCTTCAGCTTAATGTTTCTATCTCATCACCATTTTTCTTTTAAAGTGTTTTCTCTTCTGAATCCCACAGTTTTGTTAATACTCCATCACATAATTTTGTGTATTACTTAAGACATTTCCTATTAATAAACCATGTTTGTGTCGGGCAAACAACTGGCTTGCGCTTTGTAACATTAGCGGTGTTTTAAGCTGAGGACTGCATCACTTGCAAATATTGTAGTTTTGTATATATGCAAGCAATGCGGGCTCTCTCATGAAGGTTATTGTAGTTGACTAAAGCAAAGAAATAAATAAAACCAAGTACGAAAATAATGTAATAACTAAAACCAAAAATAAACTTACAAACCCAGAATTCAGAATAACAACTGAATGTTACTGTTAATACATCTACTTTCTCCTTAGAAGATATGGATGTGTATTTCTACATAAGCAAGTTGTCTACATATAGGCTATGTACACCTGCAGGTGAGAGTAGATTAATGGGGGCAGCTGTGAACTAATGGGCCTCGGCTCAGCATGCTTCCAGGTCTCAAGGGAATACCTCTCATCTCATCTTCTCCCCTGCCCTCTCTCTTCTTTCTGCAGTCCCAGTTAATCTAGTTTTTACTGCCTTATCTTATTTTTATCTATTTTTATCCCTGTAGTTAAGGGTCCAATATCAATGACACACCTTCAGGCTCAGTTGCAACATGCACTGCTACAGCCTTACATGCAGTTGACGCTGAGATCTTTTGAAGGCCCTCGTCAATAAAGTCTTGTATCCCATGACTAACATGAAAAAGCTGAGATTAAGGAGAAGATCCTGACTGAGCTAGCTTTGCAGCACAAGCTCAAAAGGACTTAAGTGATTGACTTGTTCATTAAAAAGGTTTTAGACAATCTACAGATTAATCTTCTAAGAGGAACGACTGTTAGCACAGACTGAATTGATAGAAAGGTCTTGTTGTCTTTCACTCCCATGAGCAAGTCATGTAATTAGATGTGGAATTTGAAGTGGGCTTTGAAACAAGGCCAATATATCTACATTGTTGACATTTAAGTCTGTGCCTGCTTGCAAGCAGCATACGTTTTAATCTGAAGTAAATGCAAATATCCAAATGTTAGTTTTAAAGTTACGGTACTTAATCTACAACATTTTGATATTACTCAGTTTCTGTTGGCGTTTTTAGACAATTAAGAAATTACAGTAGTAAACATAGCTAACTAGCTAACTACACACAGAATACTAAACATGGACTTTTTACCCTCCTGCCCTCTGGGAGGCGCTACAGGAGCCTCCGGACTAAGACCACCAGGTACCGGAACAGCTTCTTCCCCACAGCTGTCAGACTCCTGAACTCTGCCTCCTGACATCTGACCCACGTTAAACTCATGGACTGAACATACACACACCCACAACCACCTACACACACACACACACAATGGACAGCTGTACCCTCAAACACACAATAATAACATGGACTGAACCACCACTCACAACCACCAGCACTTTATATAGCCTCTGTAGAAATTATCCACATATCTCACTTATCTTAACTGCACTACTGTATAGTTCTGTGTAAATATTCATTCTGTACATACGATAATTTTTAATCCTACAACTGTTAATAACTGTATATCTCAGATTTCTGTATAGTTTTTTATTTCATATTTATATCCTGTTCATAGCCTGTACATAGCTTGTACTCACTACAGCCTGTACATACTTATAGTTATAGAATATTCATAACATACTTCATACCGTGTACATTATAACATACCATAATAGACCCATTTCTGTAATATACTTACATATCTATATTATTGCTAATATATATTGTAATATATCTATATCATGGCTAAAGCACTTCTGGATGGATGCAAACTGCATTTCGTTGCCCTGTACCTGTGCATGTGCAATGACAATAAAGTTGAATTCTATTCTAAACAAATCACAGACACTAATCACAGACTGTGGAGTTACCCACTCGCCCATGGAACCTGATATTTGGTCATCAGTATCTTGTTGCTTTTTTTTAACACTCAACATGAAAACCCTTAGGGATGACCCATGGAGGACAAAGAATAAGGCAGAGGAGATGGATATTGTCTTATTATTATTATTATTTTAAAAAGACAGATCCCCCACTGATCTGGTCTGAGAGTGATTTTAAAAAATGACCAAAGAGACAAAACCATTTTCTTTTTTTGATTTCAATTGCTAAATCTCATCTTTGTCTTTACATCCAGTGTTAGTTTTGCGTTTAGTGCTAGTTAACTATTATAACCTTGATTTGATTAACTGTTTAATAAATGTTGACCATTCTTTGTTATTGGACTTCATTGCACATGTGACCATCAAAGTTTGCCAAAGTAAACCTCACACTCAAAATGTCGGTGGGCTTTTGGTTACGTTTTTATAGGATGTGTTATGGAAGTTTTCATTTAATAAAACCTGCAGACAAACGGTGAGCGGTAGCTAATATCCTAAATATAACATGTATAAAAAAGAACATAACCAAGCTCGGTGAGAGAGCACCCATCTCGGAGCACGCGGCCACCAGAACAAAAGGCAAAACAGCCGTTTTACACCTTTGGTCTCCCCCAGAGAAAGAGTTCACTCTCCCTTGTTACCTCCTGCAGTGGTTGATTCCCTTGTCCCCCATCCTTAAAGAGAAACAACAGACTCCACTACCTCGCCTCTGTCAGTGCCCCCCAGGGCAGCTGTGGCTACAACGTAGCTTGCCATCACCAGTGTGTGAATGTGTGTGTGAATGGGTGGATGATTGAATGTAGTGTAAAGCTCTTTGGGGGCCATAGGGACTAAGTGAAGCGCTACACAAATACAGGCCATTTACCATTTACCTGTGGAGTCTTCCAACACTGGTGCCAGGCTTCCTGAGTGAATGTTCCTCCCCAACTTCCTGGGATAAACTCATCCAGCTGTTTAACGGCGTGAATGAGGCGTGAAACACTGAGACATTTAGCAGATGTGCTAAAAACCCAGTGGCACCAATGCATTATAAACAAATGAAAGAAATTCCAATACAGATCGGTGAAGTAAGTAAGTAAAATGTTATTTTTAAAACGCCTTTCAAGACAATCATCATTTGCTATATAACAAAATTCCAGAGCATAACCAGCAGCTGAACATGTACTGTACTAAACGTTACCTCACTGGTGATGTAAGACTGTTCAGTAACATCATTATTACCTATTTGATGTGTAATCACAGATCCAACTTTTCCACCTTTGAATGTTAACCTTTTTTTCCTCATATCGCTTCAGAAGCAAATGTCATTTTTCCACTAGCTGACTTTCAAACAAGAAAAAAATACAAAATAAAAAAAACCATCTAATGAGCATGGCTGAAAGTTTTGTCTGTCAGTTTTTTTCCTTCTCGTTGGCCTTTTGCATCCTGCCAACATGAAAGACTATTTCACCCATGAAAGATCCACAATTTGAAAGAGATAGCGTGCTTTTCATTTACATAGTTCAACATCGAGTGCAGGCAGCTCACCTTTCCCTTCAAAGGGGAAGGGGAAGGGTCAAAGCACACAGTCACCTTTGACAAAAATCTGGACAGTAATGAGTTCGCACATAAGTCTGAGAATGGACTCAGGTGTCAGGGATAATTTGATAAAACCACTACAGGGTCCAGGCTAGATCACTCTTCAGCTGCTACCTTTAGCAAACACAACTGTGTCACGGTGCAGAATTAATAACATCAGAAATATTAGGTAGGAAATATTCTACACAGGCAGCGGTGGCACTGCCTTATGTGCAATGCATGTATATGTATGCTTGTGTGTGAATGTGTGAAGATCTGTGGAAGAGGTTATAAATGGCTGTCTGTGGTGCAGCACTGAAGTGAATCTCTAAATGAGGTATCTTCTGCTGCAGCACATTTGTCCTTGTTGTGACAGAGGGTCTAAAGATGCTGGCTTTACACCCAGAGCATATGGTCTGTGTGGGGAAAAGCAGAAAATACAAAGAGAATGAGAGAGAATGCAAGTGAATCCAATTTTCTAGGGTTGTGCAAATGTGGGTTTTTTTGTGTGTGCCTGAATTCAAGTTAAGCTCACTGTTTCCTTATGCAAATGTGTTGGTGGTGTTTGACCTTTTAACCACTCCGTTTTAACTATTTTGATCTCCCTGCACTGGAGCTTTTTTATGCAGTCTCAATAACCATCAGAGTACCGAGCGTTAATGTGTTACACCTCCCTCTATTGATGGGAGACATCCCTGTGCAGACATCCCAGCCTATACTGGTTATTGGTTATTCTGACAACAGGACAAACAGGCTTGCTAGCAGATCTCACTGCTTGGCAATATGTAAATTATGCAAGTTTTCATGCAGGTACAAATGAAACATGGACTAGATCTGACAAGGATGCCTCCTGGGTGAGGTGTCCCACTGGGAGGAGACCCCGGGGCAGACCCAGGACAAGTTGGAGAGACTATATCTCTCGGCTGGCCTGAAAACGCCTTGGTGTTTCCGTGAACAAGCTAGAGGAGGTGGCTAGGGAGAGGGAGATCTGGGGCTCTGTGCTTCAGCTGCTGCACCCACAACATGGCAATATTATTAAGCATAAGAAAATTGATGCATGGGTAAGTTTTTATATTTAAAATTCCCATTTGTTTTGAACTACAAACTTTAATAATGAGGGATAGTACACAGAGTGGCATATTTTAACTATTTTAACTTCCACAAACAAAACTTTTGATGACAATATATAAGGCAGATTCCCTTGTAAGACTATTTGCTTTTGGGCTGTAAACAGGAAGTGCAGCAATAAAAATGATACACTGACTGTAGTAAAACCGCTCTTGTAAAAAACAAACCTTGCTCTGTAGAAAAGTTGTATTTTTAACAATAACTCTGAATCCTTGAGCGAGGAAAGGATTATGCTGCGACTCTGATTTTAAGGACAATTCTAAATCACGTTTAGTGCTCACCTCTTCTCACAATATCATAAGTGTTGTTTATTAACAGAAAGAGGAAGAACTCGCTGGTACCTGGAACCAATGATTTTAACCTATGGTTCAATAGTTGGTGCATAATTCAATACAATCAAATCACATGACATAGAATTCAGGTACTGATCACTTTGTGATCCCTACCGTGTCTGAGCATAACTGAGCTCCTGTCTCCATTTGGTTTGCTGACTGTGATCTCTGTCATGGAACATGTTCACACACTGATCAAGCATAACTTTGTCTGCATCCTTAGATTCAGTCAGTCTTGTCTGAAAGAGTCAGTCTTGGGGGCCCAAGATCACACTGGACAAAAGCATCGATCGTGATGTTTTATGTGCCTAACAATGCATATTTGAGTCTGACAAAATTATTATTGTTTTCTGAAAACAACGAAGCTGCAGTTTGTTATGGAAGCAGGGAGTTTGTACGGTACATTGTGTCCCCATGAATGGCCTCTTCATCTCCCCCTCTTTCTCTCTCTCTCTCTCTCTCTCTCTCTCTCTCTCACACACACACACACAAACACACACACACAAGCTAACAGTACCAGACCTCACAGACAAGCGAGAGGCGAGTAAACTCGTGAAATAGAATTCTAATTCGAGAGGTTTTTACCTCCCCCCGAGTCCAACCCACAGGCCTCTCACTGACATCATGATGAATGGCTTTGAATCCGCTAGATGTGGATTTCTATGTGTGCATGTGATTGCGTGTATGTGGGAGGGTTCAAGGCACAAAGGTTGTCACCCTTCGGAAGGCCCCCTCACCCCCCACCCGTTAAGCTCCTTGTGGATAATTAAACCCAGTTTTGAAGAGCAGCTCTGTTATTATTTATTTACTTGTTTGTCTCTGAGGCTTGGGGTGGATTTAACCAGGCAGGGCATATTCAGGGACACGCTTGCAGTTAATGGAACAACAGAATGAGGGCAAGTCATGCACTTTCATATATGATATTGTGTGTGTGTGTGAAAGATATCTGTACTTCAAGTTGTTTACAAAAACATCTGATTTATTGATAAGGACTTTTGGACACAGATTATTTCTTGCCTGCAAGTAATATGAAACAATGTAACTCACTGTAGCCCTACCAAACAATGACAACGGCCTTGACTTAAAACTGAATTTCAAACAAATTTGGCTACCAGGCCTGACTGCGGCAAAGAAACTACCGGCTTTGTGTTGTAAGCTTCTGTTCTTTTTAGATAGCTGACAAAGGCTTGTTTAAGAAGCAGTCACTGTGGGGGCATCTACATCAAGGATGAATCATAAACAGACCAACTCTTGGCAAACAAATCTGAGTTATAAAAGAAGAAAAGCAACAATTGCAGCACTGATGTCTGTTATGTTCCGTTTTATTGTTAAAGTCAGTCTTCCATCAAAGTGAACGGCGTGTGCAAGCATATGCAATTGTCATTGCAGATCTTCTTATAATATAAAATGAGAAGACCTTTGTTGTAATTCAACTTTATATAGATGAAGACTTATAGGCATATAGACATGGTCAAGATGACCTGCTGAGGTTCAGAATGAGGAAGAAAGATGACTTAAGTGACTTTGAATAGGACGTGGCTTTTGATTGTATTTTAGAAACTGCTGATCTGCTGGGAATTTCCCACAAAACCATCTCTATGGTTTACAGAGAACAGTCTGAAAAAAATGGTGCAAGTTTTGCACCAGACAGTAGAAAAGCTCAGGGCACTGGCCACTTTATTTGTTGTTAAAGTTACATTAGCAGACTTAATATTATCATTTGGTCCTTGATTGTTGTGGAAGTGTGATATATTTATTATATGTATGATTAAGGAATATTGTTAAAGGTGCAGTCATTTTTCGGGATTATTTGAAAACCAAAAAAGATTACTGTATTCCATTCAACTCCATTGTGAGAACTGATGTATTCTCGTAAACTTAGAATTAATCCATTAAAAATAGATAGCTGTGTGGTGTCTGATGCACAACACAAGGTTGTGTCAGGGACAAGACTGGGTCAGGACCATGAATGCACAAAAGGTGGTCTTTGGTAACAATGAGTTGCCCGTCAGCTACAATAGTTAGGTCAGTCTCTCTCAAGGTTTCTGTACCACATAAATAGGATTTTGCTCATTCTTGTACGAGTCTCAGATATGCGTGCTACTGCACTGTTTCTTTGCCTCCAAATCAGTTACCCCTACAGCAAGTTTCTATACTTTAGTTAGCTTTCCAGATATATCCACCAGACCTTTTGCATGAAATAAGGAAATGCAAAGTATGTAAGGCAGAATTATAGTGAAATATATAGAAATTACAACATAGGGACGTGTCTAGGCTAAAGTCTAGATAACTTCCCACTGATATAAAAACAGATAACTGAATGAGTGTAACCTCATTCTCCAGCCAGTAAGTGCTTAAAAAACAAGAACAACAATCAATGTACTTTGATACCCAAAATCCAATTCAAGGTCACTCCATCAATTCTCTGAATATTTGTGACCGAAGTCTAAAGATGAAGAAATAGTAAAACATCAACAGATTAATTATTGTGACCTCAGGTAATGTGGCGCATTTACTTGATGATACCCAAAGAGCCGGCAACCATATGGAATGTTACTGGATGTGCTCAAGTATTCCTTGGTGACTTGGACTGTATGTTTAATGCACAGCTCCCATGGCAAACCATTACAGAGTCTTCTGTTAGACACAGCTCCTTCTCTGGGGAGACCAGCAACCAATTAAAATAACCTTGAATGGAAGATGCTCCCAGGAAGGATTACGCGCCAGCTGGTGACAGGTGGACAAGGGAGCTCATCATAGGTATGTGTGTTTTCCGGGAGAAGACAGCTTAAAAAAAAAGGTTATTATGTTGACGTATTTGCACATGGGATCTTCTGCTGCATCTGCACCAGCTGTTGAGAGAAAAGAAACATGGCAGGGATGGTGGGAGGGATTTGACATCAAGTGGGACATCAATTTTGAGTTCCTATCACTGTTATTTATAAATGGCTCACAGTGTACATTTTTAGGGCTGATGTAGCTGTCACTCGCGCTGTGACAGTGAGTAATGAGCTTCACATGCCTTTGATTTTCATTAAGTTGACTCTCTTCTATCCCATTTAGTGTATTAAGGTTGGTTTATATTACTTTTATGACTAATTACGGTTAGATGCAACAACAATCACCCGTATATCTGAGTACTTCTTCCAGCAACTTTCAGTTGTTTCTTCATGCATGTTGATTATAATGTCATAACAGTGAGCTATCAGTTAGAAAATTAAGTATTTACTATTTAACAGCAACCATCTGTTTTGTAAGTCGGTGCCTATTTTCATTGAAAAATGTTATAAAAAGATTCCAATAGCAGGTAAAGAAGGACTTAGCAAAAGTTAATTTCTATATCTATTTAAATGGCCTGTAAATGGTAAATGGCTTGTATTTGTATAGCGCTTTACTAGTCCCTAAGGACCCCAAAGCGCTTTACATATCCAGTCATCCACCCATTTTAATCGTGGAATGGTGGAAAGCGATTTAAAATTAAACAGGACATGAAATGACTTATTCACATCATGGAGCCCTCTAGATGTAAGTCTGTCTGTGAAGCTGGATTTAAGAAATAAGTGCTTAAAGTTGTAAAAACATGTTTAGCGCCATCTTCTGTCAGCATGGGATGTGATGCCATGTCGTTGGTTGGTTGATTGTGGCTAATAGACTTGTTAGCTAACTAGTGCCAGAACTAAAACTACAAATCAGTTTAAGGGGGTCACTTTTGTGCTGCCCCGGCTGGAATAATGAGTTTGATGTTAAACCACGGATATGCTGTCCATTTTCACTGTTTGTCTCTTTAGCTGGCTGGTCGTCATTTGGCTAGCTGCACTCAAATGGGAAAATCCGTCTGTTAGCAGTAGTGTTTGGGTTTGTAAAGCACTTTATAAAAGAGGACTTTGTAGAGGAGAGCCCGTTTGAGTCAGGTAACAGGTTGTTCATCAGATGGACAAAGTCAGGGCTCAATGACCCGTGAAAAGGAATGGATTCAAGCACAGAACCAAAAACCGGAGGCTTTGTGACTTTGAACAGAAATTTATTTTACTATTTATTTCTTGACAGAGAACGCTTAATAGCAACTAAATTCAACAGCGAGCAATAGCTAGGTATTATGAGAAGTGCAGAGCTAAGGCCAGAACATAAACCGAGTCAGGTCACAGGAACGGCAGGGGGAGGAATGGGCCGATGGAAACTATAGCGGACCAGGGACACTGGAACAAAGGAGATAATAATCAGAATGGTCCGCAGCGTTGTGAATGAATCCAAGATTTAACAACTAAGATGTCTTATGTGGCTGCAGGTGGAGATTAGCTTGAGGAGGAGGTGAACTACATCCGAGTGAATAAAGAGTGTGATGTGGGTGCGCAGGGAGGAAGGCAGGTGAGGATGGCAGTTTGCAAGCAGCAAACAGACCAGAATCCCGAGGCTTGACTGTGGCGAGAGTTGGAAGATATATCCAGGTGCCGACTAGGGAACAGGAGAAGAGGGTTAAGCAAAACACGCTGAGGAGGACAAGAAAGAATGTGAGGCAGAGGACTGCCTATAGTAAGCAGACAATCCGGTGAAGGTTCATTGTGAGCGCTGGTCATGAATACTGCGGAGTAATTGCCAACAGGTGAGGAGCAAGGAGGAGTGAGGAGGGCTCCACCCAGGAGAGGAGAGCCAATGCTGTGGAAAGTTACTCAGACTCACCCAGATCATGACAGACAAGCTTAAGTCAGCATCTGATTTTTTTCTCTCCTGTCCGACTATACTGAGCGGCGAAAGTAGCTGATGTGATCAGTGCTATTATATAAAATACAATAATCTTTCCTTATTCAGCTTGTCAGTCTGGTGACTCAAATTCAGCTTAGACTTAAAGCACTTATTTCTTAAACCCAGCGTCACAGACAGTGTTCTTGAGAGCAGGGCTCCGTGATATAAATTAGCCTTTATATGTGTAGAGTTTCATGTGTCTTCAAAACAGGGATTTTGGGTTGTAATCCAGGAGACATCCTATCTCAACATGCTGATGTTGAGATATGATGTACATGGTGTACAGTGTTTTTTTTTTTAATTTGAAGAAAATGGATTGGAGTACAAAAGAAGAAGAAAACAAACAAACAAACAAAAAAGCTTCACAGTACCTGAGAGATGCATCTGTCCTTCAGCTCATCTACTGTTCACTGAAGCCTCATCAGAAATGGTCTCAGTGGAAGTGTGGCTGTCAAGAAGCCATTCTTAAGGAAGGAAATCAGGGAGAAAAGGATGAGAAATGCCAAATTATATAAGACCTGCACTGAAAATTAGTGGAAACAGGTCTGATGTAATGATGATTCCAAATTTGACATTTTTGGGGCTGCATTTCAGCCAGTTGTGTTAGAGAAAAAACTGTTGAGATTATGAACCCAGAAGAGTATTGTCTTGTCAGATTCAGGTCTGAACTGGGACAAAAAATCAGCCACTGCATATATTTGAATGAACAACAAGTCTGGGGAACTATTCCTGAAGACCACTAAAAGTAATGGTGAGACGGCTGCCTAAGAGAGTTCAGGCTGTGCTGATGAATATAAGTGATCATACTAAATATTGACTTTCAACATTGTTAGAAATGTACAAACTTTGTTTTTGCCTTATTCACTATTTGTCCAATAATCAACAAATCACTGCATCCATTTCCCATTTTCCTAACAAAATATAAAGAAATGGGCTGAAGCTGTAACAGCACTGTAAATTCAACTAACAGGATGGTAGATAGCCATCACACCAGAGGTGCTAATGGTGGTTTATAGCAGCAACAAATGTCACATTACTTTGTATTTATTAGAGTTCCACTTGTTTTAACAAAGCAGCACATGCCAGATAAAATCTGACACATTTACACTTTGCGAGCTTCAAAATACGAAGTTGAGTAGATGAACTGTGACATTAAATGTCACATTAAAGTTAGACAAAGAAATTACAATTTCTAAGTATAAGAAGTCTTTGTGTGTCTGAAACTTGCAATAGTGTTTCTACCCAAGCATAAACTTAACTATAAACATACTGAAGTAAATCTAGAAGCCAACATGTTTTTTTCAGTACATTAATCAAATTGTAGGAAACATATGAGTTACCTTTAATTTGTTTATTTTTAATCTGGACTGCTTTTGGAGAGCCTGACATGACCATGGCGACAAAATGAATCATTAAGGTGTGAATAATTTTTAAACCTACAACGTATGTGCTGCACATGATTAAATGGTCTTTACTTACATGGGGCTTTCTAACTTCAGAGTTGAAAGTCAGGTCCAGTGTGTTCAGATACTGCACAGTATTAAGGACTGATCGAGAGATAAAGTGAGACAAGAAACAGCACCTGATACCTGCCAACCCCTCTCGATATCAGCACAAGAACAGACTTGAGAGAGTGGAATCAAAACTGGTGGTATTTTTTTTTGCTTTTGTTGTATTGTTGACTGTGACCCCAAAAGTTCTGCTTGAAGTCATTTTTCCTGCCATATCTAACTAGACCTGATACAGAATTTTTGTTTGAGGACATCTGTTTCCCAAAAACCGGGTCAGTAATGAGCACATGTAGCTATTAGTATTACAGTTTTTTCTGAATGCTTAAACCCTAACTGTGATTCTTATAGCACAATTCCTAAAACTATTAATACTTATAGCAAAACCACTCACTGAGTTTGCAAATCTAAAAGCACAAACACTGCTTTGCACTCAGTTTGCAATTTTGTAACACACACTTTGCAAAACTGTAGGCACAACTCACTGCTTACACTCAATTACCAAATTTCCAACACACTCCTAGCAAAATTATACACATGTATGGCTATCATTAACACTATTTTGCCAACTGTCTGGCACACTTTCACTTGTGAAAACTTTTTTAGATAATTAGTTCACTTTGCAATCAGCCTAAGCACTATAATACAGGTAAGCTCTGTGTGTGGAGTACAATGGAGGGAGCAGGAAGAGTGAGAAGTAGAGGAGGCCGAGGAAGAGGACGTGGAGGTGAAGAAGTAGGATGAAGAGGACGACAAGGACAAGGAGGAGCAAGAGGAGGATGAGAAGGGGGGAGAGGAGGACGAGGAGGGGGGAGAGGAAGGGTAAGAAGAGTAAGAAATAGAATTGCTGATGACATCAGAGCTACAATAGTGGACCATGTAATCAACCGTGGAATGACCCTGAGGGAAGCTGGCCAACGGGTTCAGCCTAACTCGAGCCACTACTCTGTAGCAAGCATCATAAGGACATTTTGAAATGAGAATCAGTTAGTACAGTCACTTTGCACTAAGATTTGTAGCACAACAATACCATAGATGTAAAAATACTGAAATTGTTACTTTACAGAATTGCTAGACGACCAGATGCTGGGGGCAGAGGAAGCATGTTCACTGCAGAACAAGAAACCCATATAGTCAATATGGCGATTGCAAATAATCCTATACTTGGAAATAAACACTTATGTTTGTTTTGATGTGTGTGAATAATAGTACTTGAAGTTAACTGACATAGCCTACCTTGTGCACAGAGAAAGCAAAAGCCAGATGTGTTTTTTATTCATACCATCAGTGTGCAGTTAGCGCATTGTGTGCTTAGTAGATGATGGCTTGTGTGTACTGTTTGATACGAAAACACCATTTTTACGAAGGTGTGAAGAGTTAATCTAGCTGTGTTCGCTTTTGCAAGAGAACTACAATGTTTTGATAATTGGGTGACAGGTTTTCTTATTTGTGTGTAGAGTTTTGCAAAAATAGCCAATAGTTACAAAAAATGTGCTTAAGCAATCAGAAAAAACTGTAACACTAGCTGACATAAATATATAGCCAGGTAACAAAGTATATATATATCAAAGTATATATATATATCAAAGTATATATATATATCAAAGTATATATATATATATATATATATATATATATATATATATATATATATATATATATATATATATATATATATATATATATATATATATATATAAAAAACCACAAGTTTTCTACAGTACCAGCTGTAAAGTAATGTGTATTATAGCACAGCCTACACTTTTCTTTTGTTGTTGTTGTTTTTGTTTGTAAAACAGTAAATTGGAAAATTCCATAACAGCAACAGTTATATTCTGGCATTAAAAATTTCATTTTGATTGTAACACATCCCAATTAAGCTTCCTCACTCCAAACGCATAAAAAATGATTATGGTAATGCTGTTAATGTAAGACAGCTGTGGCTGGCAAATTTGTATTTAATCTTACTAAGAACTTGTGATGAAGCACAGTAATTAGCCTGTTTTTGGGTACCCTGCAATGCTCAGGTCCTACTTTGCTATATAAGTGTAATTTTAGTCCATTGTTGGGTGGTTGCCAGGTGATGTGACGTAACCTATCATAATATTCAAATTAGATGTAATTGTCATGATTTTAAATGGGATAATTTATATGAATCAGGAGCAGAACCACAACTTACACACTCTCCGTCAGGATCCAAACGCAGAGGCTGGACTAAACGAAAAGCAAGCCGTTCACTGTGGCTGGTGCAAAACGTGAACTAAACAGGAAAACCAAATTAACAAGGAACTAATCACTATACTGTACAAATACTTGACAATACCTTGGAGACATGAGGGAGGGTTAACAGACACCAACAAAGGTCTGAGGATGACAGACAATATATCACAAATAAACTCAGAGACAATACAAAATAATACAAAAATACAAAATAAACTCAAAATGCTCACGCTCTCCTTCCAGGTCTCGTCTACATATCCTGTGCTCTCTGCACTACAAGGTGTTTGTTTTCATTTTCATGCTGAGGCCTTCCCAAAACGGCAGCGTCAATGAATCCTTACTCCATCTGCCATTATCTACTAGAAATGCTGCCAAATCTACAGGAAATGAGGATGTGGTCTCAGGTAGTTATAGATGCACATTAAAAATGGACATTTTACCCCATTGGTAGGTGCTTGCTGGCCAACACAGTGATATCATATTATCTGCACATGTTCAAACCAGTTCAGCACAGCTTCCCTAACTTAGTCTCCCTGCTTAACCTGAGCTCTCCCTCTGATGCACTGATTTAAAATCCTGTCAGTCCTGGTTACTCCTTTTTCTTTCTTTTTTTTTTTTGCCTGTCCCATTTGGTTCTTTAGCCGTCAGAATTGTTGTCTGAAGAACAACAAGGATACCCAGTGGATTTATTTTGCCAAATGGATCATCATGGCATTGCCGTATTGGTCCATTTGATCGACCTTTGTTTTTATTATTTATTTTATTTTATTTTCAGTTGTTACAGATGGGACAGACATGAGTGAGGGATAGGAAAGGGAGAAAGAAAGAGGAAGGAAAAGAAAAACAGAAGGGGAGAGGGACAGTGAGAAAGGGGGGAAAAAAACATCTCCTGGATCACCTGTTGAGAGAAAAAGAATAGAAAACAAGCAAAAAAAACAAAAAAACAAAGCAACATACTAAACAACACCATCACATTAATCTAGCTAAGTGTAAACAGCAGTAAATACTAAATATTGAATGTTGTTGTGCAGCACGCAGGACAGACAGCGCACAATGTGCTTTGAAGTAGCAGCCAAGAAAGGTGTGATTTAAGTCTACGAACAGTGAACACCCGTGTGCACACCTGTGTGGATCAGCGCGCTTGTATTCAAATGGTTTCCCCATGTAATGGTCTGCAAGAGGATGTAGAGAGCCATAGCCCTGTCCCCCAGGGCATGAAGCAGGCATGGAGGAGATCCAGGCCCCAGACATCCAGAGGCCCCAGAGTGCAAGAGCCCAAGGAGGACCACCGGAGGGGCATCTGTGCCACCCTCATGGGAAGGGCTGAGGATCCCCAGACGAGGGGTCACCCAGTAGCCACTGGGCAGAAGCTAGAGGGGGCTGCACCGGCGTGCCCGCCGGCTCCGCCGGCAGCCAGCTGTGCCAGAGTTAACCGAGCCGCAGGCACAGAGGCCGGAGGCCCGAGGGCCCTCCACGCCCCGGAAGAGGCCTGACCGAGCAACAGGCGCCAGGCCCCACCAAGTAGCCACCGGGAGTGGGCTGGTACATACCTGAACGCCCAGCCCTGGACACCAAGAACCAACAATGCACCGACCCCTGAGGGCATCAGTCACCGGCAGGGAGTGTGGTGAGGGGAGATAGGCCTCCACACTTGGAGGATGTGGTCTCAGGTAATTATAGATGCACAATAAAAATGGACATTTTACCCCATTGGTGGGTGCTTGCTGGCCAACACAGTGATATCATATTATCTGCACATGTTCAAACCAGTTCAGCACAGCTTCCCTAACTTAGTCTCCCTGCTTAACCTGAGCTCTCCCTCTGATGCACTGATTTAAAATCCTGTCAGTCCTGGTTACTCCTAAAGAGAATTGTAGCATCTTCAGCTCTGCACAACACAGCTTGATAAAATACCCTTTTTTAAAGTCACACCCAACACAACACTCTTATTGTAGTGACTGTTTGTGGTAATTGACACATGCACGAGACTCGGCTAGAGAATTTCAATATGCACCATGTTTTGTGTTCAAAAGTCTATTCAACGAAGGAGCTTTATTTCTTCCATTATAAATTCCATTATTAATGTTAATAATTAAAGAAAAGCGAAGCTTGTGGACACTGATCTCTTGGTTGTACCCCAGTTGTTGTTGTTTTTCTCGTTCTGAGATGAATAAGAAATTGCTGTCTCTAAGTTCCTCAAACCAGATGGTTAATTTTGGTATTTCACTGAAATTGGTCTTCTGGTGATCGTTAATTGAATAGTTTGAGATCAGAGGAAAACATGATTTCTTTCCCATTGAGAAAGTTTGTTTTGAAGATATTTTTCATGACGCTGACTCAAAAAGTTCTGATTAAAAAAAATTTAGTAATGAATGCAAATATTTAAGCAAACAGCTAACCAATTTTCTTTTCTGCTCAAACTGCACTAATATTGCTGAAACTGGTTCATGTGTAGTTCCGAGAGGAATGATATAATGAAAAGCAGTTTGTGTATCCATTGATCCATCTGTCTGTCTGCCTGTCTGTCATCAGTTGGAGGAAGCCAGTACTCATAGAGAACCCACACACACGAGGAGAACATGCAAACTCCAGATGGTGGATTTGAACCTTCTTGCTGTGAGGCAACACTGCCGACAATTTTCTAAACCAATAAAATTGAAAATTGAAGTTCCAGCAGCGTTTGAGGCTCCCTGGACATTCCCCAAAAGTAATTATGGAAAGCACAACAGACGACTTTAAGGGATGAACATTTCTCAGATAATGATTTTAGAATTGATGATTAAATATATCAATTTGAACTATCTCACACACACACACACACACGCACACACACACCTACACACACACACACACACACACACACACACACACACACACACAAAGCTTACTTTTAATTTGTAGGAAAACGTGTGGAAATGTGTGGAGCAGACTGGCAGCCATCCTCCCGGCTTGCCTCATTCAAAACGACAGCGAGCGTGCACAGGAAGTGTGTTTTCACACTGAATATCATCATCACCCACTCTCTACAATATGTCACCCTTTCACAGACAATAATGGCAGTGGGAATCTGGCTGAGGAATGTCATGTATTAATATTTCAGCAATGTGTTTTTTTAAGCTGTACTCTCTCTCTTTAGCTTTCTCTCCCTTTTCAGGGAAGAATAAAAGAGGACTGGGAAAAATCATTCAACCTTCTTTCATTCTTGCTGTTTTTCCCCAACTTATCGACTAAACCTTCCCTCTGTACGATGCTGAGAGGATTTGTTTGCCATGCCAAATGGTTTTCTTTGACTAATGGTACGTTTAATTGAAACAACCTGACCTTGCCTGGCACGGGCAGACTCTGTTGTCTGTGTATGAAGCACAATGACAAATTATTCAGAAAATAAAGAGGATAAGATCTCGTAATTGATGTCTGTACATAACTACCAAGCCAAAAAGCCAGATATTCAAAGGCACTTAACAGTGGATGCTTTCTAAAAGCTGGAGGGAAAAGGCTCACTAAGGATTCTCAAAGCTTTAAAAAGCTATATTATGGTCCAAATAATGACGATAGCAGGAAATGCTGTAATTTTCCTTCCTTGCCATTATCTGTGTTTATGTAACACAACACTGCTTTTGTTATTGCTACATTCACATGGGAGTGTATCAAATTATGTTCTTCCCTTATGCCCATTCATTTAAAGAATGTTATGCTTGTATACCACAAGGTTTTATATACTGTATATCCAGTGTTGGGAAGGTTACTTTTAAAATGTATTCCATTACAGAATACAGAATACATGCCCCAAAATGTATTCTGTAACGTATTCCGTTACATTACTCAATGAGAGTAACGTATTCTGAATACTTTGGATTACTTAATATATTATCATGCTGTTTACAACTACATGAATGTACTATTGTTGTGATTTATTACTGTTACTGAAGGTCCGCGGCTCCGAACCGTAGTAAAGGGACCTCTGGCTAATACGGTGGGTTCTGTGTCGGGCTTGTAGCTGAAAACTAGCTTTACTTTGTTGTCTGGGTCAACTTTGCTAGCGAGAGACAGAGAAAGGCGTTGAAATGCTGCTCCAAAAGAACTTATTGTTTTTGGAGGAAAACACGAACACGGTGTACAGTCGAGTCTCAATAGCTTACTTACAACTGGGCTCGTCAGGCACTCTTCTTGGCTGCAGTGTTTATTATTATATTTACATGCTTCCAGCTCCCGTTTTTGCGCGATGACAGCTCGTATTTTTCCTTTTTCTCCCTCCCTCGCTCACAGACACATAACGGGTATGGCAGTCCATTCTCCCTGCAGCACGGACTACACTGCCTATGATGCTACATTCTTTAGAGCTATACCTGTAGCATTCTGTCTATTAGCTTAGCATAACAACAACAACAGGCGCTCTCTCACCCAGGAAACACGCAGAGAGAGAGCGTCACCCTGTAACCATGGCAACCGTAACGCTGCCACCTGGAACAACAGAACGTAGCTGTCAAACAAAACCCAAACAGTCCTGACCCACCACAATATGAAACAGGGAAGTACCGCCGTGTAATCCCTTTATTTCAACAAAGTAACTGTATTCTAAATACCACCTTTTTAAACGGTAACTGTAACGGAATACAGTTACTCATAATTTGTATTTTAAATACGTAACGGCGGTACATGTATTCCGTTACTCCCCAACACTGTGTATATCTGTCTATATATACACAGTCATTTCACAAAGTATTCAAGCTAAATATCGTCATCGTATTTCTTACAGTTTCTTACAGCTGTTTATTCTAATGTCCCTGTGTCCTTGAACAGTTCATTCTACAGATGTTCTGTGGGCTTTACCTGCCTTTTTTTGAAGTCAGACATGTACTGGATGTTTGCATTCTTAGATGCATTTATTCTCAGTTTTCATTAGTATCCTAGTTTTCCTGCTGAGAAGCCAAAATCGATGCCACGTCCATGGTTTACCACAGGGAAGGTGATGCTCTCACACCTTTGAATGCAAAAATGAAGCCCTCCAAACAGGCGCTCATGTTTGGCTTTGTTGACTGATGCTTCTGTAAAGCTGCTCTAGTAGAGGGGCCTGCAATGGTTGTCCTTTGACACGTTCTTCAGACAGTTTTAATCGTGGATATGTACGCCTACAGGAAGTTCCTTGGACTTCATGGTGTGCTTTTTGTCTTACAGTTTTTTCTGAATGCTTAAACCCTAACTGTGATTCTTATAGCACAATTCCTAAAACTATTAATACTTATAGCAAAACCACTCACTGAGTTTGCAAATCTAAAAGCACAAACACTGCTTTGCACTCAGTTTGCAATTTTGTAACACACACTTTGCAAAACTGTAGGCACAATTCACTGCACAACACTCTTTTTGCAGAACTTTAAACACAACTCACTGCTTACACTCAATTACCAAATTTCCAACACACTCCTAGCAAAATTATACACATGTATGGCTATCATTAACACTATTTTGCCAACTGTCTGGCACACTTTCACTTGTGAAAACTTTTTTAGATAATTAGTTCACTTTGCAATCAGCCTAAGCACTATAATACAGGTAAGCTCTGTGTGTGGAGTACAATGGAGGGAGCAGGAAGAGTGAGAAGTAGAGGAGGCCGAGGAAGAGGACGTGGAGGTGAAGAAGTAGGATGAAGAGGACGACAAGGACAAGGAGGAGCAAGAGGAGGATGAGAAGGGGGGAGAGGAGGACGAGGAGGGGGGAGAGGAAGGGTAAGAAGAGTAAGAAATAGAATTGCTGATGACATCAGAGCTACAATAGTGGACCATGTAATCAACCGTGGAATGACCCTGAGGGAAGCTGGCCAACGGGTTCAGCCTAACTCGAGCCACTACTCTGTAGCAAGCATCATAAGGACATTTTGAAATGAGAATCAGTTAGTACAGTCACTTTGCACTAAGATTTGTAGCACAACAATACCATAGATGTAAAAATACTGAAATTGTTACTTTACAGAATTGCTAGACGACCAGATGCTGGGGGCAGAGGAAGCATGTTCACTGCAGAACAAGAAACCCATATAGTCAATATGGCGATTGCAAATAATCCTATACTTGGAAATAAACACTTATGTTTGTTTTGATGTGTGTGAATAATAGTACTTGAAGTTAACTGACATAGCCTACCTTGTGCACAGAGAAAGCAAAAGCCAGATGTGTTTTTTATTCATACCATCAGTGTGCAGTTAGCGCATTGTGTGCTTAGTAGATGATGGCTTGTGTGTACTGTTTGATACGGAAACACCATTTTTACGAAGGTGTGAAGAGTTAATCTAGCTGTGTTCGCTTTTGCAAGAGAACTACAATGTTTTGATAATTGGGTGACAGGTTTTCTTATTTGTGTGTAGAGTTTTGCAAAAATAGCCAATAGTTACAAAAAATGTGCTTAAGCAATCAGAAAAAACTGTAAAACACAGTGTGCTTTGTGGTATGCTGTATACATAGATGGGAGTCTCTTTTTAAACTATGTCTAATCATTTTCCACAAGTGGATTCTAATGAAATTCTAGACACTTCTAAAGGATTAAGAAATCAAACAGGGTGAACCTTGGTACAGCATGCATCGTCACAGTTAAGGCTCTCAATGTCTTTGTAAATTAGATTTTGGATGTTGTGGAAACTTGCAAAGAACAACAAGTTCTTCAACATTTTGAGAAAATGAGAGTGTACTGAATGTAAACTGAAAGGAAAAAAAAATATTTTAAGAAACACATATTTTTAATTAACTCTAACTTTATTTAAATTGGGGTTGTTACAATAAAATCCCAAACAGTGATTCGACTCTATATTTTGACAGAGAATTTTTGAGAGAATCATCAGATGCTCACAAACTGCCCAAACCAGGTTATATTTGAAAGGTTGCACTGGTCTCATTTAACATTAAAATAATGTTACTCAATACTGAGCATTGTTCTTTAAACAACAAAAGCAACTTATAGTTTATGGTTACTGGATTCATTTGTCTTTTCCTGCATATATACAAATGCCTGTACTGTTAGGAATAGATGGTAAGACTTTGAATTATTAAGGGATGGTGGACGATCTATTTTACTTTTGGAAGGTCATAACTCTTCATGCACGAGCTGTTTATTCTGTTTTTTAATAGACCCTGACATTCATCCTACACTATTTCAGGTTGTATTATTGTCGGCACAATGTCGGCACAATGCCTGTTTGCCCATTTATTTGAAAAACGACATTTTTATCTCACTGAAGCAATTATTAAATAAAACTGAATAAACTAGTTTATTAAATGTCATTTGAGAAAATGAAATCTAAAAACATGTCTTTATTTGGACTTAAAGAGCGAGAGATGAAACACAAGGGTGTGTGTGTGTGTGTGTGTGTGTGTGTGTGTGTGTGTGTGTTCTAAGCAGGGTTTTAATAGTTTTGCAATTTTCATTAGTTTTTATTTTTATTTAGTTTTGACTTCAGATTTTCAATTTTATATCAGTTTTAATTAGTTTTTACCAATTGTTTGCTAGTTTAGTTTAGTTTTTATTTTTTGAAAATCCTTAGTTTCAGTTTAGTTTTGATTAGTTTCAGTTATAGTTTTAGTTGTGTTTGCAATAATTAAGTGTAACAAAAATCCCAATTTCATCATATCAGTCATTCTGCTCATCCTTGGGTATGTTGCTATTCCAGCTACCATACTGCACCCTGGACAGGTCGCCTGTCTGTCACAGGGCTAACATGCAGAGACAGACAACTCACATTCCCACCTATGGGTTCTTTAAATAAATAAATAAATAAAGGCAGATGAACAGCCATTGATACCAGGCAACTATAAAACGTATATCTTGGCCCCAATGACACTATTAACTCTTGCAGCACCGGGTGTTTGTAATTGTGGTTCAAGTGAATTGATAAACTTTTTGAAGGTAATTGACTCACACAGTTGTGTAGATACCCCCGTCCTGTTGTCTCGGGATGCATCACGCTGCCTTGCCTGGGGTTAGCTTCTGTTTTCTGGGGATGAGGGTTGAGTGTGCTCCCTTACCTTCTCAAGCTAAGCTAGGTTAGCCTTCTTGTGTGAGCTTTTCAAGTGCACTTTAAGGTTTGTGGGATTTTTTTCCCTTTAGAAATGTCCCTCATAATTTGTCTGTTTCCACTACAAGACACTTGCTTTATCCAAAACACAGTCATATTCAAAGTAATCCCAAATTGGACTCTGGCGCTTTCTCCCGACTTTTCCTGACATGATTCTGCGCGTGGACGGAGCAGCAACACAGACGACTCGACTAACGTACTTGCCGCCTGCTGGCATAATTAGACAGCAAGAAAATCCCCCCCCAAAAAAAAAAAAATCTGGAAACTAAACTTCATTTTCACCCTTGACTCTTGTATGACACGCACACATCAACGAAAACTAAACACATTTTTGCTATAAATTCAGTTAATTTTAGTTAGTTTTGTGAACACTCATTATAGCTTTAGTTAGTTTTCCTTTTTTTGTTTTTATTTTTATTTCCGTTAACAAAAATGTTTTTTCACTTCTAGTTTTTGTTATTTCGTTAGTTTTCGTTAACGATAATAACCTTGGTTCTAAGCTTTATCAAATTTCTGTCAGACAAATTTGAATTCCCGTCCCAGAATGGAATAGGGCAAACATAGCTAAGCATACCAATTTCCTGCTGACATATTAATATTTTACATGTACAGTCCCATTTTCATCTGTGCACATGCACCGGTGCTAGATCCAATAGCTTAAGCACCTTTGCCCTGGCTATTTTAAATACACATATTTGTCTTCTTTTTTAAAATCTTCACGAACAAACAAACAATTAAATAAATAGCAATCAGCTCTATTTGCTGCTTGATCAATGTCATTTCACATACATGATAATACATAGATACAATAACTATATGAGATTTAGGGAATTTGGAGGCAGAACCAACATCTCAACATGTGCTCCTCAAACCATTCCTGAATCATTTTTGCTTTGTGGCAGTGTGTTATCCTGCTGAAGGAGGCATCAGGGAATACTGTCTCCATGAAAGGGTGCACATGAAGTGCAACACTGCTCATGTAGGTAGTACATATTAAGTAGCATCCACATAGATAGCAGCTGATTTCCCATTTGATTTGGTTTCCCAGCAGAACAATCCCCAAAACATCACCCTGCCTCTGCTGGCTTTCCTTCCTCCCATAGTGCATGGCGGCAGATATTCCCTAGATAAGTGATGGCCATCCATCTGATGCAAAAGAAAAGGAACTTCATCAGACCAGGCCACCTCCCTCCATTGCTCTGTGGTCCAGTTCTGATACTCACATGCCCATTGTTGGCGCTCTCTGCAGTGGACAGGAGTCAGCATGGGCACCCTGATTGGTCTGCACAACAAACTGTGATGCTCCGTGTATTCTAGCTCTATTACAACCAGCATGAACTTTGGCTCATCTGTCGATCAGAACACACAGGCCAGACTTCACTTCTAACACATCAACTTTGAAAACAAAATGTTCATTTGCACCCTAATATATGCCACCTACTAACAGGTGCCCTGATGAAGAGATAATCAGTGTTATTCACTTCAGCTGTCAGTGGTCATAATGTTATGGCTGATCATTATATCCATTTGCCATTTCATTGTCCTTTGTTTTTATCTAATAAAGGTATCTAATGATAGGAAAGAAATTCTATCTGTCATGGTCTGCGAGGGCAGACCGTGAGGAGGGTGTTTGGAGGACCCAGGTGCGGACACAGACGAAGGAGGCAAAAATGTTTACTGAACTTAAAGTGAGCCTTTATTAGGGCTGGTAAACAGTAAAGCAAAAAGAACCAAACATATACTATGGCAATGACCTAAACAAAGGGCCTAAACTGGGAAACAACTAAAGACTAAGAAAAACTAAGACTCTGATTTGGACTGTAACTAAGAGCTATGCACACGACAAGAAAAAGCAAAGGACAGTCTTCTGGACTGGTACATGAAAGGCTATGAGAACATGACCAGAACAGAGACTGAAAAACTATGACGTGTAGCTAGAATGACAGGAATGTTAACAGACGATGCGACACTGACACAAAGACACACTGGGCTTAAATACACCGAGGAAGTCATCAAGGAATTAGAGACAGAAGGGGAACACAGCTGGGAGGAATAAGACCTAATGAGACAGGGGGAACAAAGCTAGAAACACTGACATAAGACAGGAACATGAACCTTCAGAGTAAAACAGGAAACAAGACACCACTAAACAAAGACGCAGACACGACACTGAGAGACAGACTAGACACTGAACTAAACCTGCAATAAACATGAGAACAAAACCTACGAACTAATCCCTAAACAAGAACAACTGAAACATAGAGTCATAATCATCATTATCATCATAATAAGAAAAGAATCCAAAATGCAAAAACACACCAAAACATAACTCAAAACACTGGGTCAAACTGACCCAGAACCCTGACACTATCCTCTCCAAAAATCTTGGAATTAACAAGCGGGGGAGGAGTAATAGGTAATATATTTCCATTTCAGTGGAAGTGTTGCTGTTACACATTACAGGTCTGTGACGCACTAACAAAACAATGGTCCATGAATATCGTTACAACAGTGGGTCAGCTCACCCAGAACAAAGCATCGTGTCCTTGATTTTTCACAGGCTTCCTAACCATAACGTTTTTAAGGACAACACACTTAACAGTCTTATAATAAGACTATAAAACATGCAAGATGTTAAATTAATTGTAAATACACCTTTTAAAGAGCACACAAGCCATCTGCCTTAGTAATAAATATAAACGATCTTTCTGCTTTTTCCCCACCTCGTTTCTCTTGCGCACACACACATTTACGTCTCCTGGGATGAAATGTTAGCCGGATCCGGTCCAGGCACTGAAGGACACATGTGTCAGCTTCCATAATCTCCAATTTCATTTTCTCTGCTGCTTCAGCCTCTTATCTGGTAGGGGGAACAACATGATGGGCTGAGGGCGGGTTATTATCCTGCCCAACCTGTGTAATTATGATTAGGATGAGTGGTATTCTGGGAGGAATTGTTTGTATGTGTGTGTGTCTTTGTGTAGGTGGTCTTGTTAGATGTAAGGAAAGGTAATCCATAAACCCTGTATCTCTCCAGGTTACCCTTTCCTCATCCCGTGTTTTTTCACTGTTCCTTCTTCACTTCCTCCTCCTCTTCACCCCATCTGTGGTTTCTTTAATGGTGAAATGGCTTTTTGCTGCAATCCTATCTAGGAGTATGTCAATGCCTAGTGGACCAAACATTCCTTGCTAGCTCATGGATGAGAGTGCAATGAGAGTTGAACTGTGCTACCACTCTATTGTATAGAGTACAGCCCCAGTTGTTGGTCTCTGTAGGCTACTGACTCACACACACCAACACACTGAGTTATACTTTGTGCAAATCTCTTTTTCAAATAAAAACACTCACTATAATTTCTGCAAGATCTTAAAACACAGCAAGCCAATTTCAAAGATTTCCTATGACAGTACAAGATTGTGTGTGTGTTTGTGTGTGTTTTAACTTCTTTGCTTAGGTGCCTGCCTGTTTGATAAATACTCTCAGCAGTACTAACTGGTGGTTGTTAATTATTCTCTTTAACTGGTCTGCCAGTCTTACACCATTTTTGCCTTCTTGCTTTTGAGCTGTGCTATTGATTCCTTTTTTGTCTTGGCTGTGTGAAACTTAGCCATTAGCAAAGTAATTTGGGTTCTTGTTTTGACAGGAATGCTGCAAACAAGTCACCGCTAATGTACACTGACCAGCTGAGTGATTGCTGCAGAATTCATTGCACACAGTCCGTCCTGTTCTAACCATATCCCAATCAATTATTATCACACGTGCTGCTATAAAACATAAAGAGAAAAAGACGTTTCTCATCGAAGCATGAGGGAATGTGTTATTGATGCCAAAACAAACTGAAATCAGAAGTAAGGGATGATAAAGAAGATGACTTTGATCAATGACTAATGGTACCTGAAGTCTCAAGACTCACCAGAATGGAACTGTTTGTACACTCAAATAATCTGTATATAAATAGTGATTCCATTGATCTCCAACAGATTTGGCCATTTTAAAATACAATTCTCTGATTTGATTAATGTACAATAAAGATAAAAGAAAGTGCAGTGCTGTGAAAAAGTCTAGAGTCACCCTTTCTTTGTTTACAGTTTGCTTCTAAGGAGCCAGAATGCCATGTAATGTTTTAAAGTGGACTTTCTGCAATAGTTCTCCAGGGCTCATGAAGTTTTTCAAAGATTGTCTTTGGACATTGGTTGCTTTCATTCTCGTTTTCAGTCCAGTCCTTGTACCTGACCATTTTCAGAGAAATGTCTTTGTGTATTTTGAACCAATCAACACTGACTTGGGAGTCATT